>NC_085138.1:239615980-240215980 GCF_035046485.1 Aedes albopictus | reverse complement strand
CCGTGCGGTGATCTATTCGGGAAAGTTTTTTAATTCAATTTGTACTTGATTTATCGAATAAGTCACAGCGCTCTGAACATATCAGCACACCGGCGGCATCCAGCAGCGATGCACCCCGGGGTGGTAAATCTTTATGCAACTCTGGCTGGACCCGTGGACCCGGGAACGAGCTCGGGCGATGGCGGAAGTGTCCCTGCATTTCGGTGTGGCAACCAGAGAGCGCAACAGCGTGAAAAGTTGTAACCTGATTTCGCGAGAGGGCCCGCACTTTCCTTCGTGGAACCCCTGACTATGGAAGTCTAGATGACACCTCTCCAGTTAACTCTTGCAAATAAATTCTTCTTCTGCCAGGTTTCAATTGCATCCTTCGGAACCGGCGGCGGTTCGGGTTCCGAGAGGAGATACCCCCTCTTACGGAAATTGTTGGCGTGGCGAACTGAGTTGCTGAAAGCGAGAAATTAATTCAACGTATCTAGCTGACTACCTCCGAGCTCGGTATCTTCTCCTAGAAATGGAATAATTGAATCAGAAGGACTTTTCCAGAGGATGTTGCCAGAGAATTGCTCGGCGTTCACAGGTTGGACTGTGCTACGTGTAACTATCTTCATGCAAGGCAACTGAGGCACACTATTTGGATTGACTCTATCTGGTGGCTACTTTGTAAGGAAAGAATAAATAGTAATCAAACTGGACTGTTGGCTGACGAGCTCTTATTACATATAGGGAAGTGCAACCATCTCAGCAAGGCTTCTATCCTGGGCACTGCTATTACTTTCAACCCTTCGACATATTTTTTAACGCGGTAAAATATTCATAGTATCTAGTATGTTTAAAATTTGAAATCAATTGATTTAAAATCGATTGAGGTATAGCGAAAAACTTCCCTAAAATACCAGCCACTGCTCAAGTGGCTCGGTGTCGGTACCCTATTTCTTTTAAAGTAATAAATATTGTTACCATTAAAAATAGATCATTAAAATGGCAAGTATTTTTCATAATAGTACTTACTTGATACTTGATGGGCTAAAACTCGTAGCGGTGAGTCTACGCCGAATGAAGTATCCGCCTCCTGTAGCATACCATTAACGTAAATGCCACAACATTTAGGACCGACTGTAGCAAACCAATCATACCCACACCGAAAATAACAAACAAGTGCAAAAGCGCACTGTTATGCAATATCAACACAACATATAGAAGTCATTAACCACGAGTGCATCGTTCTATCGACTCTCTCTCCACTTCTGCTTGTGAGGTACGAGGGCCGATAGCATGCGGCGTGGTAGGATCAAATTGCATGGCTAGCGCCTGGCTTAACGTAAAACAAACCATAAGCATTTTTGGTTATTTGTCACTCCAGTCGTCTCACCTATGTATTAAGCTATTTGTTATGTTAAACCTTGAAATGTATTGAACCTTGAAATGTATAAAAGGGACAAGTGTATCTGATGAATAAAGAATTCTGATTCTTAGCTCGACCCAATTGGACGTCTCCAATCTGGCTATCGACTACTAAGTTTGAAGAATCCATAAGCGACCCTTCTGATTATCACCAGCAAGGCTATCGTCTTGAAGTAAGTCCGCTGCGTTATTCCGCTTCGTGACATGGTCCGTTAAACCATGTAGTGAGTAGTGTTTATTAGTGACATATACCTATAATGCGTAAGGACAACGCAATATAGGAGATGGCGACCGTTAGGCAAAGTTCCTGAGTAAAACTACGTGAATAAGGAGTGAATAAGGACTGTATCGATAATCCTTAGTGAAAATGAATAAAGAAGAAAGTGAACAATTTTGGAGTGAAATAGACGCGCAAGCGCGCCAAGATTACGCGAAGTGTGTCGAAAGTGTAAAAAAACACAGATCAGGAAAGTGCACAAACGAATGCTGCCGGAACTGGCTGATGGAATACTGGGTAAAAACCTACCCAAAGTTGAGAATTTCATCAAGTGGAGAAGTTTTCTTCGGAGATGAAAAAAAGTATTAATAATGCAGTTTCTTACTGCTAATGATAAAAACAAAAGTAAACAATAATGATGTGACAGTGGAAAACAGAAGAGACAGTGAATCTATAATGGCAACCGGTGAACTAAAAGCCATTCTTACAAAGTTGGGTAGATACAACAACGAAAACATAAAAATAAAAGTGAATAAGGTGACTAAAGAACTCCTTAACATTTTGGAAGAAGAACAATATATTGAAGTGCTTGCGTGCGAAAAAGAAGAAGCCACTATAAAAAGCAAACAAAACACAAAATCATTTTCCTTACCACAAACAATAAATGCGCGACGACATGAATTATTGCAGTGGGCAACATTTTTCCTGCCAACAGTGACCGGAACTTTAATAGTGTTCACGCGGATGGGAGTTAAAACTCATCACGAAGCAGTACAAAGTGGAATTGGTGGACAAATAATCGGACTTATATATTGAGCAAGTGATTTAGAAGAAAAATGGGGAACGAGAACACTACCCCTAAACCGCCCAATGTGCATGAAGACGTTATTAAAATTATAAACGCAAACGTGCAACAAAGTGCACATTTGGAAAAAACCGCGAGTGCTACTTCAATGCTTGCCTATATCGGGCTAAGCATAGTAATAATTCTAGTGCTGTATGTAATTTATCGCGTCATCATCACCATGGAGCGTATGAAAACGCAAGAAGCGATCAATCGCTCGGTTTCACTCGCCTCCGTGACAGTAAACAAGTGAAACTCAAACTACAACATCAAGAAGAAACTGTGAAAACATTTATTTTTTCATGATGAAGAAGTTACTAGTGATTATAATAGTGCTTGTAACTCTGACTTGGTGGCTGTTCTTAATAATACAGGAGGAATTACATCAGCGGAAGGATGCAATGCAACGGGCGAAATTCATCGCTTATTAGACGATTATCAGTCGCATCGTGCCTCACCAGATATTCAACTGCCGGACAAATCATCGGAGCAACTTACTAGGACCGAACAGCAAGCAATGAGTAAGTAACTCCTGGCAAGGAGAAAACCAGCAAATGTATAACCATTAATTATTTTTTGTGTATTATAAAAATATCAACATAAAATAGTGCTTTTGAATCAATGTATACCATACTTATACAAATTTATGAATCTATTTCCAAAGAATATAGTAACTTATATAAAAATAAAACAAGGCCAAGATCCCTTGAAAATATTGATGAAAAAACAAAATATTTAACAGATTTGTTCAACAAATATAAATTATTTTTAAATAAACTTCAACCCACACTCAAGTCAGAGCAATGGAACTCTGAGTATGAAAAATATGAAATAATAAAGCAGAAATATACTGAAGCAATTAAAATATTAGAAGAATCAGTAGTCCTACAAAGAAAGAAACCCTCTTTCAAAACATTAGGTAAAACAATAATACTTTGTAGACGATTATCTAGAAACAACTCTAAAATTAAATTTAAAACTATTGTAAAACTTATAATTATTTGTGGAAGATTAGCAAAAATGCCAAAAGTAGACATTAAACTGGGGACATCCCTCGTCCACGTCTATGACGGGACTCCAGAAAATCTCAATGCGTTTCTCGACGCTGTTGCATTATTTTCAGATACAGTTGACGAAGAATACGCAACTGCAACACAGGATCAGAAAACAGCAGCCAAAGAAACTCTGTTTAAATTTGTAAAAACAAGATTAACGGGTGTAGCACGGGTGTAGTGATCAACGGAACTGATCATCATGATTCGAAAATAATTTTGAAAGCAGGTACCTTTTCAAAAATAAATGATGCTATTCAAAAGCTTCAAGAAAACTATTCTTCAAAATCAACAAACGCCATGCAAGCACAAATCTACATGGCGAACAGAAGCCAAACTCACCGAGGTCGTGGCCGAGGTGGAAGATTCAACAACTTTAGAGGTAACTCAATGCCAAACAGAGCACCAGGAAGGTGGCAAAATTTCAATTATGGTCATTCTAATTTTCAAAGTGACCAAAACCGTTACAACAGGCAAAGAGTTCAGTGGAATCCAAGAGGACAGTGGAACAATAGAGGTCAAGGGAACCACAGAGATCGACCTTCGATCTATCTTATGCAACCCAATCCACAAATGATGAACACATTGGTTCAGCAACAACATCCACCACAACTGTTACAACAACATTCTCAGCAACCAATTTTACCAAATCAAAATTTCCCAAACAACCAAACACCGATGACAAATCAAAACTTTATAGGCACACAGTTTGGACGGTAGGCACAATAAATGCAGCCGAATACATAGAACAGAAGTTCCATATAGTAGAAAGTGATTTTCCTATTCCGACTGATGGAATAATCGGAAGAGACTTTTTAACAAAATACCATTGCAAAATAGATTATGAACCATGGTTGTTAACATTTACAGTAAACCAGCAACAAATTTCAATCCCAATTGAAGATAATTTCCAGAAAATGTTATTTCTGCCCTCTCGACATGAAGTAACCCGATATGTACCAGGATTAAATTTGAAGGAAGATATGGTTGTATGTTCACAAGAAATTCAACCAGGAATTTTCTGTGGAAATACAATAGTATCGAAACAAGAACCAATTTTTAAACTTATAAACACTACTGATGAATCAGTGTATATAACATATGCAAATTTCAGGCCAAAAATGGAACCATTGAAAAATTTTCACATCAGTAATCCCAGAAAATTTAATAAATGCACATCAGAGCGGGTATCCAACATTTTGAAAGAAACTAATATGCAATCAATACCAATCCATGCTAGAGAAGAAGTAGAAAAATTAATAACTGATTATGAGGATATTTTTTGCCTCCCAGAGGAAAGTTTGACAATGAATAGTTTTTATACGCAGAACATCGAGTTAAGCGACAATGTTCCCGTGTATATCCCAAATTACAAAACAATTTACACACAAGGAGAAGAAATTGAAAGACAAGTGCAAAAGATGTTAAAAGATGACATTATTGAGCATTCAGTTTCTTCTTATAACTCACCAATTCTGTTAGTCCCAAAGAAATCGGAAAATAATGATAAAAAATGGCGTTTAGTAGTAGATTTTCGCCAATTAAACAAGAGAATATTACCTGATAAATTTCCTTTACCGAGGATTGACAGTATATTAGATCAACTCGGTAGAGCCAAATATTTTAGTACATTGGATTTGATGTCAGGTTTCCATCAAATCCCCTTAGATGAAAATTCAAAAAAATTTACAGCCTTTTCGACGAATTCGGGTCATTACCAATTTAAACGATTACCATTCGGATTGAACATTAGTCCGAATAGTTTTCAGAGAATGATGACCATCGCTATGGCCGGATTAACGCCGGAACGTGCATTTATTTACATAGATGACATTATTGTCATAGGATGTTCTATGAAACATCATTTACAGAATTTAAAAACAGTATTCGATCGTTTGAAAGAATATAATTTGAAATTGAATATATCAAAGTGTAAATTTTTCAGAACAGAGGTCACTTATCTAGGTCACAAAATCACAGATAAGGGAATATTACCTGATGAATCAAAATATGAGACAATCAAGAATTATCCCATTCCAAAAAATGCTGACGAAGTGCGTAGATTCGTTGCTTTTTGCAACTACTATCGCAAATTCATAGAAAATTTTGCTCAAATTGCGTATCCATTGAATCAACTTCTAAAGAAGAACGTTGAATTTATTTGGACTCAAGAGTGCCTAAACGCATTCAACACTCTGAGAAATTGCCTAATATCTCCCAAAATACTACAATATCCTGATTTTACTAAACAATTTATATTAACGACGGACGCTTCTAACTTTGGATGCGGAGCAGTTCTGTCACAGATTACAGAAGCAGGAGATCGACCAGTTACTTTTGCTAGTAAAACATTTACGCCAGCTGAAAAGAACAAACCAACTATACTAAAAGAATTGACAGCCATACATTGGGCGATTAATTACTTTAAAGCTTACTTATATGGCAAGAAATTCACTATAAGAACCGACCATAGACCACTTGTTTACCTTTTTGGGATGAAAAACCCCACATCAAAGTTAACTAGAATTCGAATCGACTTAGAAGAGTTTGATTTCGACGTTGTATATATAGCAGGTAAAGAAAACGTGGCAGCTGACGCTTTATCACGTATAGCTATCACATCAGATGAGTTAAAAGCAGTAGATATATTAATAGTAAATACTAGGTCTATGACAAGAAAATTAGATGGCATATCTAATAAACATAAAATAAATGATGATAAAAACACAGAGACTGATCACCTCTCGTGCTATGAAACCGAAAGATACTATGAAACAAGAAAATTAATGAGACTGTCGACAGCAGTACAAAATACTAAAATGAGATTCATGATTTTAAAGCAAGACAACAAAACACTTCATGCACAAGTGCATGAAGATGTTCGAAATGGAAGTCACGCATTAGTGCATGCTCTTCTAGAAATTGAAAAAATTACCAAAGGATTCAAAACAAAGAAAATTGCTATGTCTGCAGACGATAACATTTTAGCAATGATACCAATAAACTTATTTAAACAAATAGCAAATGATACTTTAAAAAATCTACAAATAATAATTTATAAAGAACCAAACTTTATAACTAATACAAATGATATCAATACTATATTAAGTAATCACCATAACACTCCTATTGGAGGTCATGTAGGTCAACATCGTTTGTACCTCAGACTTCGAGAAAAATATAGATGGCACGATATGAAAAATTCTATTGCTCAATTCGTCCAGGCCTGCGAATTGTGCAAAAGAAATAAAATTATCAAGCATACTAAACAACCAATGATGATAACAACAACACCATCAAAAGCATTCGAAGTAATTTCAATTGACACAGTAGGTCCATTACCGAAAACAGTCAATAACAATCGTTATTGTATTACTATTCAATGCGATCTAACAAAATTTATAAAAATTATCCCAATTCAAAATAAAGAAGCAAATACAATAGCCAGAGGATTAGTCGAAGACTTTATATTGTCTTATGGACACTTTACGGAAATGCGATCTGACCAAGGTACTGAGTATAATAACGAAGTACTGAAGCAGATTAGCAAAATCCTTCGAATAAAACAGACATTTTCAACCCCATATCACCCTCAATCAATTGGTTCATTAGAAAGAAATCACAGGTGTTTAAACGAATACCTACGATCATTCACTAATGAACACCAATCAGATTGGGACAACTGGATAAAATTCTATGAGTTCTCGTACAACACAACCCCGCATACAGAACATGGCTACACCCCATTCGAACTTGTTTACGGCAGAAAAGCAAATCTCTCACAAGATATTTTTCAAAACACGAATGAACCAATATATAACTTTGATTTATACAAAAATGAATTAACATATAAATTACGAAAAGCTCAATAAACAACAAAAGAAAGATTAATTATACAAAAACAACATAGAAAAGAACAATTTGACAACAACATTCACCCACTATCAATATCTATCAAGGACATTGTATTCTTAAAAAACGAAAATAGAAGAAAGTTTGATTCACATTATATAGGACCATACCACGTTATGTCAATCTCAGAACCAAATTGCGAAATTAAGCATCTAAATACTGGAAAATCTATAACAATTCATAAAAACAGACTTATAAAGCAATAGGTTAAGTAGTGTTCCACCGAGCCTAACTTGCTAAAAAAAATAAGAAAGCAAAAAATAAGTGAAAAAAGCATGTAGGTTAGTTCCTTAGTCAAGTACTAAGAAACGTGAAATTCGGTTAGATTAATCTAGAATTAAAATAACAACAGAAAAATGTAAACATACAAAAATAATAATAAAAAAAAAAAACAAAAAAAACAACAAAAATTTGTAAGAGTCAACTGGAGAGACTTAAATTTCAGAATAATTCCATTTCATTACATTATTCTCCCTAAGGGGGATGGTGTAGCATACCATTAACGTAAATGCCACAACATTTAGGACCGACTGTAGCAAACCAATCATACCCACACCGAAAATAACAAACAAGTGCAAAAGCGCACTGTTATGCAATATCAACACAACATATAGAAGTCATTAACCACGAGTGCATCGTTCTATCGACTCTCTCTCCACTTCTGCTTGTGAGGTACGAGGGCCGATAGCATGCGGCGTGGTAGGATCAAATTGCATGGCTAGCGCCTGGCTTAACGTAAAACAAACCATAAGCATTTTTGGTTATTTGTCACTCCAGTCGTCTCACCTATGTATTAAGCTATTTGTTATGTTAAACCTTGAAATGTATTGAACCTTGAAATGTATAAAAGGGACAAGTGTATCTGATGAATAAAGAATTCTGATTCTTAGCTCGACCCAATTGGACGTCTCCAATCTGGCTATCGACTACTAAGTTTGAAGAATCCATAAGCGACCCTTCTGGTTATCACCAGCAAGGCTATCGTCTTGAAGTAAGTCCGCCGCGTTATTCCGCTTCGTGACATGGTCCGTTAAACCATGTAGTGAGTAGTGTTTATTAGTGACATATACCTATAATGCGTAAGGACAACGCAATATAGGAGACTCCACTGGCCTCGGTCCTGGACCAATCGCTTCCAGTCGCCCTGAACGTTTAGAGTCCTTAGGTCCTCCTCAAATGCAAAAAAGCCAACGTGTGCGCGGTCTTCCACGAAGCCGACGACCCCTTCCTGGTTCTCTGCTGAATAGAATTTTAGCTTATGGTTTCTCCGGCATACGAGCTACGTGTCCAGCCCACCGCAGCCTGCCGTGTTGTATTCGCTTCACTATATCCATCTGTTTATGTACCTGGTACAATTCGTAGTTCATGCGACGCCGCCAGATGCCGTCCTCCAGTTTACCGCCGAGTATTGTTCGGATCACTTTACGTTCGAAGACTCCAAAGGCTCTCCGATCAACTTCTTTTAACGTCCACGTTTCATGACCGTATAAAGCGACCGGGAGAATCAAAGACTTGTACAACGCGAGTTTTGTCATCGTTTGCAGCCTGCGGGACCTCAGCTGGTTTCGCAGACCGAAAAAGGCCCTATTTGCAGCCGCAATCCGTCTTTTCACCTCGCGGGTAACATCATTATTGCACGTCACTAGAGTACCAAGATAAACAAATTCATCCACAACTTGAAACTTTTCCCCACCTAGCACCACTTCGTCACCACTACCACGGCCGGACCGACGTTGAACACCAGCAATCATGTACTTAGTCTTTGAGGTGTTGATCGTAAGTCCAATCCTCGCAGTCTTTTTCTTAAAAGGTACGAACGCCTCATCCACGGCCCGACGGTCGATTCCGATGATGTCGATATCGTCTGCGAAGCCCAGGAGCATATGCGACTTCGTGACAATAGTTCCGCTCCTGTGCACACCAGCTCTCCTTATCGCTCCTTCCAGTGCTGAGCGTTCAAAATGCATCTCTGAGTGCTATGTTGAACAGTAAGTTCGAAAGAGCATCGCCCTGCTTCAGTCCGTCAAATGTTACGAACGATGACGAAATTTCATCCGCAACCCGTACACTTGATTTCGATCCGTCAAGGGCCGCACGAATCAGTCTAATCAGCTTCGCCGGAAAACCATGATCGATCATAATCTGCCATAACTCGTTTATCTTCACTGAATCGTACGCCGCCTTGAAATCAATAAACAGATGACGGGTCTGCAAGTTGTACTCCCGAAATTTATCGAGAATTTGCCGCAGGGTGAACATCTGATCCGTCGTTGATCGGCCCTCACGAAATTCTGCCTGATATTCGCCGACGGAGGACTCCTCAATCGGCCTCAGCCTGTGGAACAGAACTCCGGACAAAATTTTGTACGCTGAATTTTTCATAATAGTATTGTATTTTATTTCTTTCGATCTGATCTGATGTCCTGTACAGTGGATTATGGACCAGTTTCTCAAGAACTTTGTTCAAGCAGCATAATAGTGTGACATCACGATAATTTTCAACGCGATTGGAACTCCCAGGTTTGTGCATTGGCACTATAACATCATTTTTTCACGCGGACGGGAATATAATTTGTGCAAGGGAGCCGTTGAATACATCCGTATTTGGTTCCGCAAGTGCAACATCGCAGTTCTTGAACGGCACAGTCGACTTCTGGTCCTTTTTCGGCGTCAAGATCTTCGAGCGCCCTGATCACTTCCTCCACAGACAGCTGCATGGCTTGAAGGCAGATTTCAAACACCGGTGTGTTCACAAATCTATCATGACGACGTGGCACTGGCGACATACGAGTGAAAACGCTTACGAAGAAGACTGCAAAGAGATTGGGTGCCTCAGTGTTAATGAGCGCTTTAATTCCCCTGTATTCCACATTAAAAAGTATCCGTTCGTCGGAACGCTGCCGTTTAATTAAGCTCCAGAAGGAGCCGTATTTCACATGGGACTGGATACTGGAAGGAAGGAAGTGGACATTGAGGAGAAAAAGCGAATACGAGCCTTCCGTAGAGCGTTGCGGAAATTACGTATGTGTCGTGAGCGTGGAACGCAATCACTGAGGATCTCTTGAAGCTTGTCATAGAGGTCATAAGCGCTTCATCTACCGAACTCTCCATGTAAATCTCCCATCTGACAAAGGATAACGATGTATTCAGCATAGCAAAGCCACAACGCTGGAAGTGCAGGTAGATCGCTGTTGAAGCTAAGTAAAACAACTTGTGATAGTTGTCAACATTCATGAGTGGAACAGGCGACTCGACGAGCTCGAAATAATCCGATAGGCAAACAAACACTAAGGCCAGAAGGTGACAATCAACGTTGACTATGTTGTTGTTTTGTTGTAGGCCAGAAGCGAATACCGTTTCGACAAGTGTCAATTCTTGCTCGGACGAAGCGTTCGAGGGGACATAACCAACCATTGATATCTTCATCTAGCTGCCAATTCAAGTTAGGAAGGTTTTAGTCTGCTATTGCGGATGATTGAGCGGCGTACATATCAGGATTGGATCTCGATGGAATATAAACAGTGACCACATAGAGCGACCAGCCACGCAACCTTATGCGCCCACCAACTTGTTCGACATCCTCATGTCCAGACCACGAGACAGATTCTCATTTGAATTTATTTTTAACGGCGTTAAGATACTCCGCCTCCTCTAAGAAGCTGACTAGAAAGATTGCTTCTGTCGCAACGATAAATACAATTGTCCGATGTAAGCTCAGAGTTGCCGATGTCTGGTCTGAGCCAAAATGATATCGTGATCGCAACTTGATAAAGTAAACGTAGTCAAGAAGTTTTAGTGCGCAGACCTCTGACGTTCTGGTAATAGATGGACAACGTTAGCGGATCACTATCTGCAATAGATGGTGATGGTACACAGGCGATAAAAGCTTCATTGGAGGTGATGGCTGCACCGCTACGCCGGGAGCCGTTGTCGGCTTGGCTTGTAGGTGCCCGAGCGTTTCTGCGATTGGCGGCTGAACTGCAAGCGGATGGAACCGCAGGAAATGGACTGTTATTAATTTGTTCGTACTTGCTCAGGTACAGCAGCGGCCGGAAGACCTCTAATCCGTCTCTTAACACAGGGCCAGGGCGACTTGGATGGCAGCATACAACTGTGTAGGAGGGACTAGAACTAGAGGCTACCCCAATGTTTAGTTGCGTGCGCCCTTGGAACTCGCTAGCTCACGGAATTGGGGATAGGAGTCTACAGGGTTTACCAACATTGCTATCACACCCATACGCAAGATCTGGATTATCAACCCAAGCAGAAGCAGATTACGTGGGAGCTCTGCTCACAGAGGACACAGATACGTAGGGAAGGCAAACCAACAACTAAAGAGGGGAGGCTTCTAAGGACAACAATGATCCTAGGAACGAGGCTTGAGCGATTCCTTTATGAACCCGGAAGATGACACCCAAAGAAATTGGTGAAAGACCTGATTGCTCTGGGAGGCTCTTTTCAATATATACTGCACTGAAGCTACCTTTACAAATTTATTGGTGACGTCACTATATAGGGTACAGGCATGCATGCGGGTAATAAACATTGTAGTGGTTGGTAATAACGGCGTTTTTTTTTTTTCACCCGTGAGGTGGGTTTTGGCTGTGATTGGCCGACTTGGCCTGAACTTGTTGAAGGGGCGGGTTTGACTTACGGTTGTACTGAAACATTCGAGGGGTTTACAGCTGGTGACGATGGTTTGGACTTTGGAGAGGTAGCTCGAAGATTCGCAATGGTAGACCGAGAACGCCGCGCAGCTGTGAACGAGCAGGCAATTGCACAGTGGAAAAAAATGGACCCAAAATCGCAACTTTTAGAAGCCGCTGGTTTGGAAAAGCATTAAATACCTATTCCTATGTAAAAAATGACAAGGAATCGAATGGTGGTGGTCTCGTTTTGTGCAGACCACGGGAAAGGTCCCATTTCGCCCCATTTTGCCCTTTTTTGCACTATTTGATTGCAAAACGTAATGCCGCCGACATATAACCCGGGAAAACGTTAAATACTATAGTAGAGGTTGTTCTCAATTGAAGTGGAACATTTCCGTGCTGACCAGATCACTATAACGCCCCATTTTACCCCACACTACTTATTAATTATGAAAAAACTAGTTTTATCCATGGATTTTCAAGCAGTTTTCGATATTTTCATTCAAATCATAGCAATCATGATGCAAATATTCTTAAACAACTGGATAGAGTTGATTTCCACCATGGAAGAGCACGAGTTGTGGCTTACTTTGCCCCAATTCTCCCTTATTGTCATGTTCCGGTGCTTAATTTTACCAAAAAGCATATGAAGATCTCCGCTAATGATCTGTATCTATAAAAAAGTTCAATATTTCAGCGAAGATGATCCACGATGAGGGTGGACCATTTTCATGTTGCCCATATCACTATAATGTCCCATTTTGCCCCATATTCCTTAAAATCTAATAAAATGAGTTTTTTTTAAGTTCTCATGATGTATTCGAAGCTTCCATGTAAATCATAGCAATCATGATGCAAATACTCTTAATAAAAAAAACTAGATAGAGTTGTTTTTCACCATGGAAGAGCACGAGATGTGACCTATTTTGCCCCAATTCACTCTAATTTTGATGTTTCGGTGCCAAATATGTCCAGAAAGCATATGAAGATCTCCGCTGATGATCTACATCCATGAAAAACGTTCAATATTTTAGCAAAGATTACCCACCACGAAGGTGGAGCATTTTCAAGTTGCCCATATCACGATAATGTTCCATTTTGCCCCATATTCCTTCAGAACTATGAAAAATTAGTTTTTTCATATATTTTCAAACTGTTTTCGAAGTTTCCATGCAATAACATGTAATTATGATGCAAATACTCT
The DNA here is from genome assembly GCF_035046485.1 of Aedes albopictus. Lineage (NCBI taxonomy): Eukaryota > Metazoa > Arthropoda > Insecta > Diptera > Culicidae > Aedes > Aedes albopictus. The sequence continues at coordinate 240,202,701 of NC_085138.1, read as the reverse complement.
TAAATAAAACTAGATAGAGTTCATTTTTACCATGGATGAGCAAGAGATGTGACCTATTTTGCCCCAATTCATTCTAATTTTCATGTTTCGTTGCTAAATTTGATGGAGGTTCTGTTTCCTACAGCAACCTGGGAAGTGACCAAGATTACCATGGAATGTAGTAATATTCTCTGATGGACTAGTTTAGAGAAATTCTGAAGTTTGATATGCTCAATCTAAGGTTACAGAATCATTCAAAAAGAGTCCACTACCCGGGCGATTATAAACATAATTATGTTTCTCCAAAAGAACTGTTTCTCAAAAGTATCATGTGAAGTGACCGAAGTCATCACAATTCGTCGATTTTTCCAGAACATTTCGGAGATTTGATTCTCTGATCAGGACCACCAAGGAACTGACCACTTCTTGAGTGATTCTGAAACTTGCGACACATTAATCTTGATTATTGCCAAAACAAAATCAGTAGAATGCATTTTGGCCAGTTCCCATAATGTTCCGCGAAATGTTGCTGGAGGAAAGCGGCTTCAATACGCCTGGTTATGGAAACCGAGCAAAAAACTAGCTCATTGAATTCTAGAATCTAGTTTTTTGCTCGGTTTTCATAACCAGTCATATGGAAGCCTCTTTCCTCCAGCAACATTTACCGGACCATCCTGGGAACTGACCAAAAAGCATTCTACTGATTTCATTTTGGCAATAATAAAGATTAATGTGTCGCAAGTTCCAGAAACAATCTAAAAGTGGTCACTTCCTTGGTGGTCCTGATCAGGGATGGCATTCACCATTTGCAACGAGTTACATTCACTTGCTACTATCTCAGTTCATAAGCATGCTATCAAAAAACAATGTATGGATGACTTTTACCTTGTGGTTTTATCTCAAAGTTTGCCGAATATCATAAGGGTCGCACACGCATGCTTAACTCGTGAGCGAGCTGTGAAAGCAACTCTCCACGCCGTGAATGTAATTTACACTCACAGTTAATGTTGTAAATTTCTCAAATGAACTACTTCGTGGAAGTCATGATGCTTGATGTGTCACAAGCTGGGATTCCAAATCATTCAAAACAGTGCTCTTCCTTGGCGGTCCTGGTCACTTGCCACCAAAAGGGACCAAGTCTCCAGAATATCTCGGGATGTGATCAAGGTCTCCAAAAATCGTCAAAATTTCTCTAATGAACTTGTTTTGCGAAATTATAAAGTTTGAAGGCAAAAACTGTTTGAAAAATCATGTGTGGCCCCTTCTTGAACAGGAAGGACCCCCTCTTAATGAAACAGACATTTCTGTACGATGAGCAATAATAAAGCAAAGGGATCTAAGAATATTGAAAATTTTGTTGTCAGTCATTATCAATAGCGCAGCGGACCTGGTGTGATGGTTAGAACACTTGACTATCACGCCGAGGACCTGGGATCGAATCCCACTCCCGACAAACTTGCAAAATGTGAGTTCTTCCTTCGGAAGGGAAGTGAAATGTGGGTCCCGAGATGAACTAGCCCAGGGCTAAAAATCTCGTTAATACAGATAAATAAAAATATCAATAGCATTACCTGTATTAGAAGAATATTCAGCCTGAGGCATTATACTGCCCATAACTGCATAACAGTCACATTCGACAAAAGTAGGCATTGGAGAAAATGGAGTTTAAAGTTTGCAACATGCGCTAGTATGGAGACGATACGAAATTTCAAAAATTTGTCAATAATTTAAAATTCATCCTTTTGTAATGAAATTTTCTACAGCTCTTTTTGTATACTGGACGAATAGTTTAAAAAATAATCAGAACCAAATATGATTGACATTAGGCTTTGACACCAGTGTGTATTTCCAGTGTGACTGTTATGCGATTACATTAATTAATTTTAGCTAATGAGACAAAACGACTTGGTATTTGTTTCACATTTTGCAGAACAAACTTATATAGTTCATTTGGGTGGATGAAAGTACTGATGATTGGGATATGTTCCCCGGTATTAACTCAGTATTGGCAAAAAATGCAAATGTTACAATTATGCAGTTATGGGCAGTATATATGTATATTCAAATCTTTTAGCGATCAACTACATATGTACTAATTTATTCACAATGTTTTTTTTTCTGATCTTCTTTCCAGGTAAGCGTCTACTAGTCTACTAGCGTCTACTACTGTGAATCAATACATCGTTCGTAAGTACACATATATAAATGATGTAAGCATTCCCAAGACTCACACGTCAAAGGAATGTTTCTTCACCTAAGTAATTTCCGTCACATGCCTTCTTTCAAACGTCAAAACCATAAGGTGTGGTACACAGCTTCCCATTAGTGACTGAAACAGAAATTCCCTACCTCCTTCCAAATATTTACCTACCCAAGATAACGACCTACACCACCGGTAAAAACCATTACGTCTTCGAAGGTTTATTGACTTAACAACTTTTTGATGGGATCCCGTCACAGAAACCGAGACGTCTGACGACCCGGCCCATCATCGTCACGGCACACCATACTGTTACTGTATAGCCACCCATGCCAGTCAATTTATTAATCCGCCACCGGAAAGTTTCTGCACGTTTCCATCAACCACCCGCACCCGAATGCTGCTGTTGAGCTGACTGTGCGGTGTGCGGGTTGTCCTTAGGGATGTAAACACTTTCAATTTCGATGGTCGATGGCGTGCCGGCTGACGATGGTGTGTCGTCACATTCGTACCAAAATTTCGTCGTAAAAACACCAATTGCAACGCGCGACAGGATGATTCCTCCAGGGGCACCGAGGTCACGTCACTTCGGTGTGGCACATTTGGATTTCGCCGTATATTCGACCGAAAACAGAGACATCGCGCGCCGGGCCACCGAGTGAAATGGAGCAAATAATGTGCCAATAATGCTGTTTGTCGATCAACTTCAGATAATTTTAGACGTGGCAAATTGATGGATTGATGAGCTCGTGGTGTGTTTGCGCCGTTTGCGCCGAAAGAAACATTTCGGGAAAATGTTTTGACCGTTTCACCGCAGAATAGTTCCGTCTGCCACAAGTCGTAGACATCTTCACCAAATCCGAAGCAATCGATCCCGCTTGGAACTGCAAAGCGAACAAACAAGCTCAATTAAGCAACTAATGCGGGATCTTGCTTATGTGGCTTGCGTTGTTCCCCATTCGCAGTGAGGAAGAATGTTTTCCGACGAAGTGAAAATTAACAAAATTAGCGCTCAATTTAGCGCGAGGGGGCAAACTTTGCTCGGAACGTGCGCTGTAGTAATGCTATCCTTCGCCGGAAGAGATGTAATCTTTCTCGCCTTCTCTACTTCTCATGTAGGTTGAACGTGAGGGGATCGAAAGGATTTGATTCTGGTGGGAAATCCAGGGGCGTCGGTTCACTAGCAATATGTTACTTTTTGTGGATTTATCATATAGTAAGATTCCTTCTATACAAAATTAAGACTACAATGTGCACTCCTTACAAAAATATAATTTAAAATACAAAATTAACGGAATACGGAAATTAACTTAAAATTGAACTTCAAGTACTTCGTGTATACTGTGGGGTCGGTGTTCATACCTGGTGACCCACAAAACCTTCTACTTGGATACAGGCCATAATCCTCGCCGATGTATGGATGCATGCAGTGCTGTGATGGTTAAATCAGAGCTGTTACTCAAGGTTTCCAAATTTAAGCACTTCTATACGCCCCTTTGGAAATTATGTGCTTCTGAAGATTCCTTCGAGAATTATTTTATAATGTTTCACATGTACTTTTTATATTTTTTTGGAGGAGTTTTTTTTTTCTTTTTTAAATATCTCCTGGTGTTTTCATTCCATTCCAGATTGTTTAGATTTTTTGGGATTCTTTATCGGTGATGCTCCAGGAATTTCTCCGAAGAACCTCTCAGCAATTCCTGCAGAAATTACTGACATTTTTCGAATATTTTTTCAAGAAACTCGACTATGAAGTTCCCGCAGAAGTTCCACGTTCCAGAAATTTTTCCAAAGATTCCTTCAAAAATTCTGTTTTTTTTTCAGAAGTTGTTTCAGTGGATTCCCAAATAATTTCTTTAGGATTTTTTTAGTGTAGAATTAGCTCTAAGTTAAAATACACATAAATAAAAACAAAAAAAAATTAGGATTTTTTTTATTTCTGCAGGATGTTCCTCAGAAACTTTTCCCTTCACAAATTGTATCATCAGAGGTTTTAAAGCGATTCCTTGAGACAATTTCCCGAGATTTCTTCAGAAATTTTTGCAGGGGTTCTTTCAAAAATTCTTACAGTATTTTTTTCTGTAATTCCTGTAAAATTGGAATTTCTACAGGAATTTTGCAAGGAATTTTTGGTGGAACACTTGGTAGAATTTTTAAATGAATCGCTATAAAATGTTTCAGAGAAAATTTTAAACGAATTTCTAGAAAAAACTTCATGGAAGAACTATGAAGGATTCCTTTGCTGATATTCCTGAAAAAAAGTCTTCAAATTTTTTAAAAAGTCTCTGGAGATATTTTTGAATGAACCTTTGAAGGAGTTTCAGGAGCAAGCCAAGCAAAATTTTCTGAAAGAATCCCTGTAAAAATCTTGGAAAGTTCTCTTAAATGAACTCTAGAGGAATATCTTTTTTTTTAATAATCCCAGAGATTTTCTTGGAGTAATCTTAGGAGGAGGGGTTCCTAGAGAAGTATGTTGGGGATTTTTCTCAGGTTATTTATTTAGAAATTCCTCTTAAAATCCCTTGAAAAAATCTTGTGGATGTTCCTCCAGGTATTCTATCAGAGATGGCTTGAAATTTTTATGGGATTATTACAAAAAAATTACCGGTGATGCTTCAGGAAATATTCCAAAGAATCTCTCTGCAATTCCTGCAAAAATTATAACCAAATCTTTTCCTTGGCATTTTTCAAAATAAAATCAAGAAATGAATCTATGATTATTGGCAACATATTCTATAGTTGCTCCAGTTCTTCAAAGATTCCTTCAAAAAATCTTTTATTCTTCTTCCATGGTTCTCTAAAGAATTCCTCTCGGATTTTCTTTTGTTTCAGCAGGATTTTTTTCAGAAATTCCTCCCTAAAGGGATTTTGCATTTAACTACATTCAGAAATTGAATCAGAAATTCTTCCAAAAATCCTCAAAAGGTAGGCGTTCTTGCAAGGACTCATTCATAAAATCCTCTAGGCAAACCTCAGAAATTTTATTAGGAAATTTCTGAAAGAGAAACTTACTGAGAGAAACCTGATTCTGCAACTTCTTCTGGGATTTCTGCAGACATTTTCTGTACGGATTTCTTCAGTAATTTTTTTTCTTGGAATTACTTCTAAAATTCCTCCCGAATTTTTTCATGATTTTTTTAAGGACGCAACTTAAGAAGTTTTTTTTAGTTATTCTTCCTGACACCCTTCCAGAATATTCTGCAGATAAAACTTCAAAAATTGCTTTTGAATTTTGTCCAGAAACTTTGCAAGAATTTGTTTTAGAACTCTTCAAAGGTATCACCAGATTTTTTTTTTAATAAATTCTTCAGACAATTCTCCTGGGATTTTTTTTAGAAATTCTCTCAGTGATTATTTTTGTGCGCTTCTTAAAAATCTCATGGAATATTTGAAGTAATTCCTGCAGGGGTCATTGAAGAAATCCTGCAGGAGTCTCTTAATATAATCTTTGTAGGAGTTTTTGTAGGGATCCATGGAATAATTTCTCAAGATTTTTTTTGGAAAAACACTTGAAAGAATATCCAAAGCAATCACTGCAAAATTTTTAGAGATTTTTTGTAGGAATTTCTTAAAAATTCCATGATAGAACTTTGACGAAATACCTTGCTGGAATAAGAAGAAATAAGAAACCTCAACAAGTTTGAAGATATTTTTGAAGATATTTTTGAAAAAATCCATAAAGGAATTTCAGAAATAGGCCGAGTAGGAATTTCTTAAAGAATCTCTAAGTATTTTTTGAAGAATCCTTGTTGAAAATTCTCATAGAATCTCTGGAACAATTTCTGCAGGAACCTCCGACGAACTTCTAAAGGAGTACATAGAAGATTTTTAGAGAAATTCTTGGAAAAAAAATTCTGAATGAATCCTAAACTTCTCCGAGAAAAATTTGGCCAACTTAGCCACTGAGTAGATTTTTTTTCCTGTGTTGTGTTCAGTAGGAATCACTGAAAGCGTTACTGAAGGAGTCTGTGGACGATATCCTGGAAGAATTCTATGGATTACTAAAAAATCTATGCAGGAATTTCTGAGGAAACTCATGAAAACTTTTTTAGAGGAATTCTTTGAGAAATTTTTGGAGAACCTCTGAAGGAATTTTTTTAATTCTGTTACAATCCATGTTAGATGTTCTTTGAAAACATAAGTCCGTGGAAGACTTTCTTGAAGCTGTTTCTAGAGGATTTTTAAAGGAATCCTTGGAGCAATTTAGGAAGTAACACAGGTAAGGTTTTATGAAGTGATTCTTTAATTAATTTCTAGGATAAGGAACCTTTCAAGTCTGGGCTCTTTCTAAGTTGATGATTAGATTTTTGTAATGAACATGCACGGGAGAAAATTCGTTGCCGGATCCATGACTAAAATGTAATGAAATCATAAAACTTGTCGCTTCATGATATTGACGTTAACAACGATTATCATGAATAATAATAACTAATTCCATCAACAAAAACCATGGCTGTCAAAAGCGTTATGAAAAAATTAAGCTCGTTTTCATAAATTGAATACCATAAAGCTGAGTCATGGTATCATGACTCTGAGTCATAAAACTATGACGCTGAGTCATCTCAACCAGACGCTGAGTCGTATAAACATAACTTCTTCTTCTTCTTCTTGGCGTAACGTCCTCACTGGGACAAAGCCTGCTTCTCAGCTTACAGCTCCACAGTTATTAACTGAGAGCTTCCTCTGCCAATGACCATTTTGCATGTGTATATCGTGTGGCAGGCACGAAGATACTCTATGCCCAAGGAAGTCAAGGAAATTTCCCTTACGAAAAGATCCTGGACCGACCGGGAATCGAACCCGTCACCCTCAGCATGGTCTTGCTGAATACCCGTGCGTTTACCGCCTCGGCTATATGGGCCCTAAACATAACGCAGAGTCATAAAATCATGAATCACAACAAACGAGTTTTTGCACTGTAAGCGTTACGCAAACCCTCGCGCAGAATCACCTACGCCATTTTTGTCACTTCTGTCAAGGCGCCTTTTGTGAGCGGCAGTGTTTTCCGGTGAGATTTTTTTTTTGGTTTTCGAAAAAGTGTAGTGAATTGTTCTTACTTAATCTTCCAGGAGGCGCGCCATCAAGCAACCGAAACTGCACCGCGATCGCGCTGTATACGAAAAGCGGGGTTTTTTGGTGGTGTTGTACTTTTTACAACAGCGCGCGCGCTGAAGGGTTAAATAGTAGTAAACTATATAATTATTGAACTACATTCCAGAAGTTGAAAGTGAAAAAACTCCATATTCCGGCAAAAAACTCCGGCCAGCATCATAAGCAGCAGAACAATCAAGCTCACGCACAATTCCGGCACAAAATTTTGGCCAGCTTCATCAGCAGAAGAAAAAATACGGTAAGGGCCGATTTCTTCACCCGGGCTTAAATTTTAAACCAGGCTTAGCAACATTTTAAGCCGGGCTTAACTTTTTTCCAATTTCTTCACCTCGGCTTAACCACTAACCCCTCTATGTACGGCATTTTGCTAATAAAACGGGCATCATTATTGACAAATACTAGAATCATAAAAATTACTTCAATATTCAGGAACCTTGTTCATGATTTCAGAGTGCGTGCTTCACGATAACATGACCTTAAATGCCACTTTGCACCAATTTATCCGATAGTATAAATTACAAATACTAGAATCATGCATACTGCTTATGTTTTTATAACATTAGGTAATAAATTTAGAACATGCTTTATGATAACATGACCAGTACTACCATTTTTTGCAAATCGATCCAGTACCATAAATGACAAATACTTGCACCATGAGTAATGCTCAAGCTTTCATAAATTTAGTTCATAGTTTGAGTACGTACTTCATGATAATATGAACCGACTTACCAAATTTCGCTAATAAAACTGGAACCATAAATGACAACTAGTAGTTCTATGAATACCGCTTCTGGTTTTATGAATCTAGTTAATAGTTCTGGTATTCAAGGGCATGATATCATGACTTAACTTACAAATTTTGTCAATAAATATGAAAAACGTAACGTCAAGGTGACGTTACGGCAACATGAGTAATGAAATTATGACATTTTTTGTGGTGTATATTTATAACATGAAAACAAACATTTTACGCGAAATCATGACTCATTTAGCAGGTTTCAAGCAACGGATTTTTTCCCGTGTGCTTGCAAGGACGAGGCCAGGTGTCTAGAGTTGAGTGGGTCTATGACATTGTAGATAGTAGCGACATTAGCAATGTCAAAGGATACATTCAATTTTACAACTTCATCCAAGATCTGTGTAAGTATTCATGCTATGGTATCAGTAGGTCGGTTCCAGAGGCACGTTCTCCTCCATTTGGGAAATTTGCTATGGTAAGCGATGTTGAGGGACTTTGGAGAGAATTAAAAAAATAAACTATGTATTCCCTTACATAGTCCCTGGAAAAAAATCTGAAGGAATTCTTTGAAAAATCTTAGAAGCCATGCCAGTCGAATGCCGGTTTCTTCTGCCGGTCCTCCGGGATTGCATCAAAAATTCATTCCTAGATTCCTCCCACATTCAGAGATTTTTCCAAAAATTAGTTCCATTAGAAATACCTCCAGGAATTCCTTCTAGAAATTCTCTAGGATTTTCCTTGAGATTCTTCCACAACTTACTTACGGGATTCTAACAAGTTTTTTTTTCATAAACTCCTTTAGGCACATCGGGATTTTTCTAAGAGTTTTTTCAAGGATTCATTCGGAAACTCCTTCCAGGATTTCTACAGGACTTCATCTCAAGATTTCTTCGAAATTCCCCAAAGAGTTCCCTCCAGGACTCTCACAGGAATTCATTTTGAGATACCTATATGAATCCAAGGAGAAATTCCAGGAACTCCTGTGGAAGAACCTCTTGAACCTACGCTGACTTTCCTGGTAAACTTCCAGGAATCCAGGAAGAAACTTTGAAAATAGTCTTTGGGAGAGATCTCTCGGGAAGAAAATACATATCCGGAAGGAGCTCATGGAAGAATCCTGAAACAGTCTCCTGGATAATTTTTGGAGGAATCCCGGAAAGGATCCATTGCAGACATTTTAGTGACGAAGAAGAAGAAGAAGGAGGTGAGTGTCTGTAAAAATTCGGGAAGAAAATTCTGGAAAAACCGCATAAGGAATCCCTGAATCCCTGAAGGAGCACCTGGAGGAATCCCTGAAGGGACTCTCGAAAGAATCAAGGAAGCAACTTCTGGACAAATTTCGAGAGATAAGATAAGAACTCCTGTTTGAATCCTGGAAATAATTTCTAGAGGAACTCCGGAAAAACTTTTGGAGCAATCTTCGGTAAAAACTTCCGGGAAGAAACTATCTCAGATAGAGCACTTGGAAAAATCCAGGAAGAAATCCTTGAAGCAATCCTGGAAAACTTGAATTTTTTTGGGAATCCTTAAGGGAAATTTTGGAAAATCTTGAAGCAAATTTATGTAGAAATCCAGGAGCAAAATCTTGAGGGAATCTTGGAAAGAATTCTGGGAGGGAATTTCAGGAGGATTCCTAGAATGAACTCTTGGAGGAATCTTGAAAGGAATTCCTGTAAGAATCCGAAGAAAATAAGAAGAATTTCTGAAAAGTTCGGAAAGGAAATTTTTGAAAAATTGTTGAAGGAATTTTTGGAATCCTTGAAGAAAAAAAACTCCTTCAGGAATTTTGGGAAAAATTCTTGGTAGAATCACGAAAGAAACTTCTGGAGAGGTTTTGCCGGAGAAATTTTTGAAGGAATTTCTGGACGAATTTCGAAAAGAAGAAATCCATGACGGAAATTCTAGAATTTAAAAAGCACCATATGAAGAAACTCTGGAGAGAACTCTTGGAAGAACCTTGAAAAGAACTTTGGAAGAATCCAGGAAAGAACTCTTGAATGAATCCCGGAAGAAATTTCTGGAGGGATCCCAAGACAAATTTCTAAAGAAATTTCATAATTGACTTTTGAAAAAAATACTAAAAAAATTTTTGAAGTATCCCGGGTGGAACTTCTTTCCCTACAGGAAATTTTGGAAACCCGAAAGAACCTTCTGGAGAATTCTCGGAGGTATTTCTTGGAAAAATCGCGGAGGAAAATTCTGATGAATCCCGTGGGGAAGTCTTTGAAAAATGTCGAAAGAAAATGATGAAAGAGTCCCAAAAGAAAGTATCGGCGAATTCGGATGGAATTCCTGGAGGAATTCGGGGTAGAATTCCTGTAGGAACTCGGCAAGGTATTTCTGGAACGTCTAGGGGAGGAATATCTGGAACTCCATTAGGGATTACTTGAGGAATCCCAGAAGGTAGAAAGTGAAATTCGTTTGCGAGCAGTTAGTGGCGTCAGCCGTTTAGATGTCACGTAAGCCTAGGCGAGTGAGTTCGATTCCCACTCCAGTTGGGGAAAACTTTTCGTCAATCGCAAAACTCTCCACTGAGCCACTGGGTGTTATATATGTTGGCCGTTGTCCAATGTTAGTAATGTTCAATATATGCGGCCTCTTGTCGAAGACGGTATAATTGTCTCTTAAAACTCTTGAAAGAACCTTGGAATGAACTCCTGGAAGAATCCCGGAAAGATGTTTTTGAAGAATTGTGGACAGAATTCTGGAAGTAATTCCGGAAGTTATTTCCAGAGAAAGCCTAAGAAGAATTCCGGAAGGAATTGCTGGAGGAATTCTGGAATGATTCCAGGAGGAATCCTGTAAGAAACTCTTGCTAGAATCCTGGACGAAATTTCAGGAGGAATCTCGGAAGAAGCTTTTGAAACCACATTTGGGGAACTCCGGAAAGAATTGCTTTGTGAATACGTACTTTTTTTAATTCTTACCTAATAAGCTCAGAATCCCGGAAGAAACTTTTCGAGACAACCTTCGGAAAGATCTCTTGAAAGAATTCTCGGAAGAGACCAATGGAGTAATCTCTTCTTCTTCTTCATTATGGCTCTACGTCCCCACTGGGACTTGGCCTGCCTCGCTTCAACTTAGTGTTCTTTGGGCACTTCCACAGTTATTAATTGAAAGGCTTTCTTAGCCTGCCTTTGTACGAATTTGTATATTGCCTACACTATGCCCAGGGAGTCGAGAAAATTTCCCGACTGGAACGGGAATCGAACCCGCCGTCTCCGGATTGGCGATCCATAGCCACTAGGCTAACTGGAGACAAATCCCAGGGAGGAATCATTGGTGGAACTTATTGGGGTTATCTGGTTAGGATTTTTTAGAAATATCCCGATAAAACTCTTACAGCAATCTTCGGGAAGAACTCTTTGAGAAATCAGTGGAAGAAATTTCAAGAAGAGTTCCGGAAAAAAAAATCTAAGGAGCTTCTGGATCTCTGAAGAAAAATCAAGAAAAATCTTGGAAGAATCTCGTGGAAAAATCTCAAAAAAAAAAACTTTTTTGAAAATTATCAAAAGGAACTCCATAAATTTCTTTTTGCAATCCTTGAAGGAATTATTGGATCAAATCCAAAAAGATGATGAATTTTGTTCCTTTATTGAATAAACCTAGAATCCCTCAAGAACCCCTCGGTAAGGAACTCTTGGAAGAATCCTGAAAGCAGTTTTTGGAGGATTTTTTACAGATTTTCTGGAAGAAACTTTGGAGATGGGATTTTCGAAGCACTTTCTGGATATAGTTTCAGAATAAACCTGCTGAAATTCCTGGATAAATTCTTGAATCAAATCCCTCAGAAATTCCGTAGAAAATGCTAAAATATTTTTGGTTTAGCAGTTGTCCAGAAACAGCGATATTCCAACCAACGTAAATACAGCCCACAGTTGTTTTCGAATTTCTGAAAACATTGCCAAATCCCACCACATCCAATACAGAATCCCTAAGGCACAGAAGATTCGAAGAAAAAGGCAGTTATTCTTTCCTTCAAGATTGATTCGTTATCATTGTTATGGGTAACAATCAGATTACATTAAGAACCCCTCCAGTACGTTCGAATATCTACGCCTATGCCAGTTCATCCACACTACATTGGCTTATACAGAATACACTCTCTAACCAATTTCACTTTCCGCGAACAGCAGATATGTGTTTGGCTGGCAGTACTACAGTCCTTGTACACAAGTACGAATCTGACACTGCCCTTCTCGCTACACGAGTAGAATTAATGAAATCGAAAACAAAATCCAGAATGAACTGGAGTCTTGTTTGGTTCCATTGATGAATATGCTGCAACATCATGTTGTCGGCGGCTGGGTTCGCATCTCGGTCCGTATATTTGAAGATAAGCAGGTTCTACTCCAGTTTGGAAGTAATATCTAAAAGAAGAATGAGAATAAAACGGTTGTGCTGACTTTTACGCTGCGAAAGCATCAAAACCACTTACCGGCTCTTTTCAAATCACGTTCACTCGACTAATTTTATCTTCATTATCTTCCTCGGTTTGCCAGCACTATTAGATGGAAGCATCCTTCAGTGTGCTTGGCTTTAGAATTTATTTTCATTACATGCATCCGACACCACTGCCGCTTTCTCGGTCTCATCAAGGATTCAATTGAATGTGCGAGCGGAGCCATTCCATCCAACTGCAATTATTGCCTGAATTATGCAACTTTGAAATGGGGATTCAATTGGCAATTTTCCCCGTTTACAGAGTGCTTTGACAGTTCGACGTTTGTAATTGATTCCAATATCAGCTCGGTTCAATTACAAGTCCCGTGTCTAAAGTCATGATATAATATCGTTCGTAGAACGATTGCATCAGGCCTAGGCGAAACCAAGGAATCAACGTTTCACTCTGGGAATACCACCGATAATAAATTTAATTTCTAAATCCCATTAACATTATCACGTTTCCAGCAGGTGCTACAAACAGTCAAAGTGTCGAGACCAAAAGGTTTCCTTAGTCTAGGGAAATTGGTACACCACGTACACATATGCTGCATACCATCACCGTCGTCCCGGTCGACCAAATTAAAGACTTCTCAGCTTTGGCCCTTCGTAACAAGGCGGTGGTGTTACCCGTCTTGATACGCCCATAAATTATTAAAATACATGCAGGAAGGAAAAGATATCCTTCTTCGCTTCAGCTTCGACCTCATCACCTCTCTGGTCCCCATCCCCTGCCTCACACGTCACTTCCGATGACATCGTTTTCCCACAAGACGTCCTGCTGCTTCGCTTTCCCAGCCGTATGCACTGCATGTACGTGTATGTACTTACCTAAACAGGATCCAAGGTACCGGGCACAGGAAAGTTTCACCTTGCCCTAAGACTCCTTGATTTTCGTTCAACCAACCGACCCGAGCCCTGCACGAAATGTAAGAAATAAATTCCCCAGGAAGAGAAGTGAAGAATTTACCAATCTCTTATCTATGGCACCCTATCAGGCAGGCAAACTAGAACACGAACTAGTCCAGGGCAGGCTCGCCTGGCCTGGCCACTCCAAAACGCTACGTGAAGGAACGGCGGCGACGTGTCGTGGGTGGAAATCGGCAGCATTAGAACCAAATAGCTGCGCTTCATTTCACCGTCGTCGGTGGCCATGCCGCCGCCGCTCGTCGTCATCCCAACTGCGGATCGGACATTCTCATCGTAGACGTGCCGGGTCGAAAGTGCAAAGCCTCTGGATGTCTCTGCAGCCAACCAGCCAATCCAACCAAGGCATGGATACGAGAGAGCTGTATCATCCAAGTCTCGATCCAAGCACATACCGTCTTCCTTCATGGCCGTAGGAGGACTACCAACTCACACGTCACATGGGCAATCGGGTCCATATCAGGAATGGTTGCGTGTCCGGAAAGATATAGTACGGCTGGGGAATTATGTGAGTGTTCGATGATTTAAATTTCCTTCTCAGGGAACGCAAACTTACACTAACTGCTGCTACTGCTACTGCTACAACAGATATGGACAGACGGACAAGTCATCGCCCAAGGAGTGCGAGAAGTTCAATTAGTACAGGAAGGAGCTTTGACAGTGAGAATATTAATTCCGACAGATTTGTGCTTCCGCTCGAGTGCACTTGGAAGGGATGGTCATACTAACAAATTCGAACCGAATGTGGCGATCGATAGGCATGTTTTGGCTGATGCAATTGACTTTCTGTCAGCCTCTGCCCCCACAGCTGTTATTGAAAATGTTTGGTCCAATTTTACCCTTCAGCAGTTCAAAAAAACGTTTATCAAAATTTCAAATCTTCCAAGCCTATCTATGACGAGATCACTTTTCGGCAGTTGTTGCTCCTACGGCCGACGTTTCGGTTCTTTTAATGAACAATCTTCAAGGGGATAGGAATTTGTATTTTTATGAACATGTGCACTGCCCATGATCGCATAGTCGACGTGACCACCATTGCCAATTTCAGCATTCACAAGCCAATATCTATCACAAGTGCATAATTGTGACCAGTTTTATTCATTAGAGCACAAGATCTAATCACTAGCTAGATGTCAACGTGAAAAAAATCTTGTAGTTTCCATTACTCATTGTTAAAATTTCAAAAGTGTGTTGAAAACTACAGTGGCGCTTACGTCAACTATGCGAATATGGGCAATGTAGTGGGTAAACATGGCTTAATGGGCCCATATATTTATCTGGTGGATTGAATAAGGGTTTTATATGTTAAGGAGAGTGAACATAGAGATAACTTTGATATTTGTTTTATGTTTGTAGCCATATTTTTAAAAATTCTTGTTTTACGTCATACATAGTGCGTGAACCTTTCTCAAGTTCGCCGCAGGCTCTTAATCTATAACATTTATGATATCCTCTTCAAACATCTCTGTTTTTACCACATTTTTAAATTTCCGGAGCTCTAAGAATTAAAATTAGGATATTTATTTTATTCTTTGACTTTACTGGTTGCCTCTTACCTAAAGTTTCAAATATATAACAACTTCATTAAAGTGCTTTCCAGATTAATAACTAGGTAATTCTCGTTAAAACCGTCCCACTATTTGCAACTTGTCTTTGAAAATGCTTAAGGTGGCTATTTTCTGAAAGTCCTTGCCAAAAAAGTGTAACGTTCCGTCCTGTTCCAAAAGCTAGCGGCTTAAGCGCCACCTCCTCTGAAGAAGGACCGTTAGCTCTGCTAAGTTTTACCCGGATGAGACTGCCAACTCAGGGCAGGTTTAAGTTCCACCAGAACCGAAGTCGCACTTCAACACACCAAAACGTCGTAGCCAATAAACCAATCAGTACTTACCAACCAACCTAAAAACTATGAAAAACATGTACAAACCCCAAAAATCAAACAATAAGAAAGAAGCTTAGCAACTAATAGGAAAATACCAACCTTAAATCTAATAAAAATATTCGTGACGTAGGCAAAATGGAGTGTGTTCTAAACTAGAAGTAATTTTTATTCAGTTCAAAAAATTAACGATTACGAAATCACAAAAAAGCAATCAATTTATCGAGGATGATCGAGCAATATTTAGATTTTAATTTATTAAATTAAGGAAAGCCTAATTCCTAACCGTGTGTGACGTCACGTTTTAATTCTTGTTCAAATAATTGCATTTGTTTCTAGAAACTTTTCGAGCAACTAAAGGACAGATCTGACCTTTTCTTCGGAGAATCCCGCGTCGGATGTCCTCAGGTTTGCAGAAGACACGGCCAAACCCTCGACGCGACACTGTCCTCCAACGGTTACTGCAAAGCCAAATTCACCCACCAGTGCGTCAAAGTCGTCTTTCCACGGGTCCAACCAAGTGCACCACTCACCAGACTCGTGCGCAGGTGTCCTATTCGGGGTACAGATATCCCCTAGTTCTGTGGAGTGTTTCCGTTTTAAGAGAACACGGTCGACACCACGCGACTTATTGGCGTACGAGTCGTGTCACACGCACAGATCTATGTTGCATGCAGCCTTCGCAACAGCAAGGTGACGAGAGGTGAGCTTTCGTTCCAACTAGGATGCACTGGACGAACGGATCAATCGACGTCCTCTAGGCGTAGCGTCGGTTGTCGATTCAAACTACGACGCACGTAGCTCACGCAGACGCCGGACCGTAGTCACTCCGCACTAACCGCCCACGTTGACGGGGCTTGATGGTCCTGAATTTTGGACACACTACAATATCAAAGCACAAATGGTATTTCTCTACCAACTCTTGTCACACTCGACAAATTTATCTTAAAAAAATCGAGTTTAGTGAAAAGTACTAAGAATTCACTTGATTCAAATTTAGAATTACACTTTCAATATTCCAACTGATTGGTACTACGCACTCCACAATAATGATGAGCCCGACGCGAGTTAGATTGGGCAGACCCTAATCGCTGCGGCGCTAATCTCATCTATTGTCTGATTTAAGAGAGAGATTTTATTGCAATAGTCATTTCTCGTTATTCTTAAAACAATACTGCACCGATTTATTCTCTACGACGCAATTTGGTATGTTACTGCGTAATAAATTTGAATATTGGAATATTCCATCCGGTTTACTTGTTCAAACACTAGGTGTCACATTATTGGGTGGTGTCTTCGGTAAGCTTGAAAAGTACCCATCTGACAGCATGACAACTGACAGCACAACAAAAAACATATCAACATGATTAACATTTCAAAGTAGGTTCACAATGTCCTTACAAAAGTAAGGAAAATGCATTTGTTTACTCAAATTGATGAAGCCCCCGTTAGTTAGAGCCACAAATTTTTTGCGGACCACTCGATTTTAGTCAAGTGCTGGCTCATTTGAACTATTATAACTCGAAAGGTTCTTCTAAAACTTCCTCAAAACGAAACGTTGTTGAATAGAGGAAACATATAGCTACAACTTACAGTTATAAAAAGATGGGTTGGTCTTATTTATTTTAACCATGTTGGCAACCACAGATTTTCAAAATTTTTACATGAAAGCCTTGACAGTTATGCACAACATATCAAAAAATTAGAGATGCATGTTTCTCTTATCAAAAATTATCTGCAGTTTTGTAAACCTCTTTCATCTCTGGAACGCTGGATCTCATACAGATGAATTTGAGGGGGACGCCCTATGGAGCTGTATGTCAAGTAACACAGTAGACAGGCAATACGACTTTTGCCGAGACAACTAGTTCTTTATAAAAAATATGTTGGGACGCGCAACAATTCCAAAAAATTCAAAATCACTCACTCACTTATAAACTCAGTCACTAATCAATATTTCAACTCATTACCACTCACAAACAGGCTCACTCACTTACTAACTAGAGATTCCAACCCAGGATATCCCGGGATCTTGAAAAATTCGGGATTTCCCGAATCCCGGGACAACATTTTTCACCGTCCCGAAAACCCCGGGATTCCCGAGACGCACATTTCTTACACATATTTTTCGTTTTGATTTGAATTTGGAGAATCTCTGAAAAGTATTCGAAGTGATTTATTTTTTCAAAAATGGCCTTCAACAAAAAAAATACGAAAATGTTACATAAACCATTTCAACTGTGTGTGGACATCAAAACTCGTTGAAACTCGACTGAAACAATGCTGGAGCACTTCATTTACGGTTTTGATAGCATCAAAGAGAAATTTTTCGAAATAGGCCTTTATAGACTTATGTTGGACATGGACAATGATTTTGAGCTGCAAAAAATCATCAGGAAGCTCTTCAGCCAATCAGACTCGCTTCGGAAGCATTGCGAAGACGAGATGCTATATTATTGTCTACGGAAGGCAGCTTGAGTTTCTTGTATTCGAAGCTTACTCCAATGTTGGAAACGACCTCTTCCATGCAATTATGAAAAGAATGAACAATCGCCGCCAAAAGGAAATAATAACAGCGCTAAAGTTCCTTCTGTTGGAATATTTGGGCCAGCCTAACATATGTTGTGCGATGTTTATCATCAATACCCTGCACCGACCCTGCCTAATGTATGTATATTGTTATTGTTTTGTACATGATTGTTGTTATAGTTAAATAAACCGACCACCGCGACGAGCAAACGTATCTTGCTTTGTGCTCCCGTGTTCTCCGCCGTTACGCGTCCGAAACATTCCCCCGGTAGTTTGTTGTCGGTCCCCTGGGTAGTGGTCCCCCGTGGACAGTGTTGGCCTCAGTGAATAATCCATCAGGCTATGGGCCCAGTTCTGGCGGTGTAACCGAAAATAGTGCTTAGAACAGTCGCGGATTGAGTGTGAAAAATCATCCCGCGGATGATTGCTTCTCTGTGGTGCCGGTCGATGGGGGAGTAAAAATTAATTGCTCATTCGGCTAGTGCGATCAGCTGCTGCTGTGTGGAAGAACAGTTGAAAGTGAATGGGACAGCCTTTGTGCGAAAAAGTGGTCGGTGGAATTATCGCCCGTTTGATTGGAGCGAGTGGCGTCCAGAACGGAGCAGACAGTGCCGGTTAGATTTTGTGCACCATTTTGTCCCGCAGCCGAGAAGATTTTTGTGTGAGATTGTGCCATTTTGACCCGCGAATCGAACGAACTGTTGCCGTAGCCGTGGTGTTCGGTTGTGAAAAGAACATTTTTGCAATTGCGTTGCTTATTTCCCTACTTTTCAGTCGCGGTAGCAATCATATAACGGCCTACTTTTCTTCACTAAAGCAAAAGTGCCGAAAAGTGTTACTTTTCGGCACTCTTTTGAGAACCGAAAAGTAGCACTTTTCGGCACCTTTCGGCACACACACTTTTTACTAACTGGCACATTTTCCGTTGGTACAGCTGTTACGTCTACATCCACTGAGCACTCGTCCGAATCAGGAAGATTTAGTTTGGTGCAGATCAGGCATAGAAACACTAGCTGAAACTCGCTTCTCTTGTTCATAGGGGAACTGCGGGCATAACGCCCCCCGGGGGCAAAACGCCTTCACGCGATTTCATCATATTGTAGAGGTTTCCGTTAGATGCAAGCAAACTAGAACTCAAACTGAGCAGGTTAAGCCCAAGAACGGCTGCCATTGTCGAAAGAAAAGCGTGAAAAACGACGATTTTCCACATTTGGAAAGATTCCCTAATTTGCTGCGCACAGTAATTAAGACATTGCGCGCTGATTATATGGAATCAACCCATTAATCTACCACGCGCCTCCTACGCCTTCATTTGCTGCTGGGAAGAGTTCGATGGAGCCCCTTGGTATTTCACAACAAGTTAAAGCGGGAAATGCCAGCGGGCATTTTGCCTCATCCAAAAAGGCGTTTTGCCTCCTGCAGTTTTCCGGCACCTAAAAAGTAACACTTTTTTGAATTGTTTTTTTGAATGGGAAATTTTGTGGGCACGCGGGTCAAAAGTTGAAGTCTCATAGGTAAAGGAGTAAACTGCTCTCCAAGGCCGAATACGATCTTAAAATAAGCATCATTTGAAGTTTATGACCACAAATGCTTAGCCGGGGCGTTATGCCCCTCTTTCCCCTACTGCTGTTTGATGACGACGGAAGAATGAAAATCTGTGACACCTACTACGCCATAGCCTACCTGATCAAACATAACAGTCGCGCTGTCGCGCATGAGAGTTTCCACGTGGTTCTACCTGATTTCATGTTTGTGAAGCTAGGAAGATTATCCTGAATGAGTATTTTTCGCAATTGCAAAAAACTTTGTATGCAACTCGTTGCAAAACTCGATTTTTTCAGCACTCGTCGTATTTATCCAACTCGGCAAGCCTCGTTGGATAAATGCACGACTCGTGCTGAAAAAATCATCATTTTGCAACTTGTTGCATAAATAACTATTGTGACGGTGTCTGTGTGTACCGCCGTCGGGTACGTTTGCGTGTGTTGTTGGCTGTACCTTCGTGATTACAGTGTGCGCCAACAGAAAAGTGACATTTTCGAAATGACTGAAAAAGTTTTTATTTCCCGTCTGGATAATAAAAATTACCAGATGTTCGACCTGTGGCATGCGGTTTCGAAAGCGAAGCCAGCGCCAGTGACTGCGGCGTGGTCGAAAGAGGATCAAAAGGCGAAAGCCATGATCATTCTGAATGTGGAAGACAATCAGTTGCCGCTAGTGAAAGACTTGAAGTCTGCGGCGGAAGTGTGGGAACGTTTGAAGAAGTACCACGAAAAGGCTACGGTGACGTCGCGAGTGTCGCTTCTGAAGAAACTTTGTGGTCTGAACTATGAAGATGGAACAGATATGGAGCAGCATCTGTTCGAGATCGAAGAGTTGTTCGATCGTCTTTCGTGTGCGGGGCAGATGATCGAAGATTCGCTACAAGTGGCGATGGTGTACCGGAGTCTGCCGGAATCGTACAACGGACTGGTGACGGCCTTGGAGAGCCGTCCGGACGCCGATCAGTCGTTGGAGTTCGTGAAGCAGCGGCTGATGGACGAGTACCACCGACGGATGGAGAAGCGGCAAAGTGTGTCCGAGGAGCGCCACGACCCGGGAGCTGAAAGTGAAAAACGGAAGCAGACGAAACGGGCGAGTGCGACAGCGTGTGTGCTACAACTGCTGGAAACCAGGCCACTTCCGGAGAGAGTGCCCAATGCTTGGTGAAAGTGGAAGAAAGGATCTGGAAGTGAAGAAGGTGGCAGAGAAGAACCCGTGAATTTGTTTCGGCGTGGGAGGTCAGCGGAAACGGAACATCTGGTATGTGGATAGTGGCTGCTCGAGCCACATGACCAGTGACCGCCATTTTTTTTCAAGAAAACCGACAACAGCGTGAAACAGGAAGTGAAGTTGGCGGACGGCTCCGTGATCAGGTCCGCCGGTGTTGGAGAAGGACTTCTGAAGTGCGTTGACGAAGAAGGAAGAACAAACGAAGTCGCGGTGAGGAACGTGCTCTACGTCCCGGAGCTGGACTGCGGACTGCTGTCGGTCCGGAAGCTGGCACGGAAAGGACTAAAAGTGAACTTTGTGAAATCCAGGTGCCAGATCGTCAGTCGCAGCGGAAGAGTGGAAGCCGTCGCGGATCTTAGTGGAGAGCTGTATGCCCTGACGATAGCTGGAGGAGCGGAGATCGGCAACCGCCGGAAGAATACAGCTGGGCATCGTGTTGAGGAGGAGTTCCAAGAAGAAAATTTTTATGACTGTAAGGGACTCCGATACTAGTATTACTTTGTGAACAAACTTTGTGGCTTCGTAATAGGACTTTGTGTGATACTTGACGAAGCAGAAGTGTTCGGTGCAGAAGGAGGAACTTTGTGTAGGCTGTGTTGTCCAATGTGAACTTTGTGAAGACTTTGTGAAAATGTAACTTTTGTGAACGGACTTTGTGATTGTGATGACCAACATCGAGGAGGAGTGTTGGACTATTTGGGCCAGCCTAACATATGTTGTGCGATGTTTATCATCAATGCCCTGCACCGACCCTGCCTAATGTATGTATATTGTTATTGTTTTGTACATGATTGTTGTTATAGTTAAATAAACCGACCGCCGCGACGAGCAAACGTATCTTGCTTTGTGCTCCGTGTTCCCCGCCGTACGCGATCCGAAACTTCCCCGGTTAGTTGTCGGTTCCCCTGGGTAGCTTTGTGGACAGTGTTGGCCTCAGTGATATAATTCCAACACCTTCAAGGTCTTCCGTCGTCAACGCAAGTGCCAGCAAACTGGAAAGCACATCGAAAACGCAAATGATTAAGTTCATCAAGAAACTGGGAGTTCGATTGTTGCGAGACTGCCAAAGACAGACCGATAATGATGCTGCCGAGTTGAATGCTGGATTGTCTTGTATGCATAACACCATCGAGCATGCGCGAAGAACTAATCGGCTATAAAGTAATATGGCAACCCGTCTTAGACTGATTCGGAAATGATTGAATTTTTGGAAGTAATTGCGAAAGAGTTGTCACTTTTTGAGCTTCGTAGTAAGTTGACCCCGAATCTTTAAATCGAACTCCGGATATATCCGTTCTAAAAAGCGACCCTCACTGTTCGATGAAATCATCAAAAACATTTGCTTCTTGAAGTCATATTTTCAGAGAACGAATTCAAATTGATAAGACCAGTTACTTGATGTGAACTTTTTATTTATTTGATATGATGAATATAACATATTTCTGATCGCAAAAATGTGTTTTTAAGCAGATTGAAAAATTTCCTGGGATCCCGGGATTTCCCGGGACAAGCAACAAATTTTATCCTGAATCCCGGGACAACCAAAATGGTCGGGAAATGGAACGTCTATTAGGGGGCATCCATTAAGTACGTCACGGTCCTAGGGGGGAGGGTGGGTTTGTGAAAGTGTGACAAGCAATGTATTAAGTATAGAAAAACCCCATACGAAGGGGGGAGGGGGGGTCGAAAATTCCCTATTTTAGCGTGACGTACTTAATGGATGCTTCCTTACTAACTCATGCACTTGCCAACTCACCCACTCATTAATATGTTATCACACTGCATCACTCATTTACTCATTTTGAACCCACACATTCGCACACAAACAGACTCACTCAATCACTAATCCATTAACTCACTAACTCCTCACTCGTTCACTCACTCATTTACTTGTCAGCATACTACATTACTTTTTAACTTATTATATTTTTCAAATAACTAACCCTCGAGCAGTCACGTCTTCAACAGCCTTCTGCGACCTCACGCTCACGCTGTGTACCGTAAACTGGGGTGTAGTTGATCAGTGGGGTGATCCTGATCACTCAATTACCCGAGGATATCGACTTTCAAGGAAGCAACAATTGTATTTTAACCATTCGTAATCTAATGATGTAACATCAAAATGGTATGATAACTTCCTTGAAAGTCAATATCCTTGGGTAATTGAGTGATCAGGTTCACCCCACTGATCAACCACACCCCAGTTTACGGTACCTAAAGCGTGAATTTTTCATAGTGCGTGTACTCAGTACACGACGCGACAACTCCCGGGTTAATTCACTAACTCACTAGCTCATTCAGTCATATACTTATCAATTCACTGCTTCACTTACTAACTCCCAAAGCCACTCACTTGTATTTAAATTTAACACTTATTTACCAACATTCTTACTCGTGAACTCTCAAACTCACTATCTTACAAACTCACTCACTAAAAAACTCACTCATTTTCTAAATAAAAAAAAAACTCGCAAAGTCATCAATTCATTCATTTACCAACTTTCTCACTTACTCACTGACTCACTCACTCATTAAGTAATGAACTCAATCTCCTACCAACTTACTCACTCACTCATTACCTCCGTCATTTATCATCTAACTCATTTACAAATTCATTTAACTCCCTCATTTACAAACTCGCCATTTAATCTCTGAATAACTCACTTACTGACTGCCTCACTAACTAACTAACTAAAACACTGACTTCCAAGGAACAGATCTCAGATACTCATCAACCAACCAACTCACTAACTCATTTACTCACTAATGCATACACACTTATTCACTAATTCACATATTATCTTACTAACATACTCAAATTCAGGGAACAGCCCAGGTAACCAATAGGCATTTGAATAAGCCGTATTTTCGTTTCATATCTGCATTCAGCCTGCTTACTGTCGTACCATAGCAGTTCGATTGCTAAACTGCTCTATATTAGCAATTGAAATGCTATTCAAAATCTGACAGCAGTTGTGTAGCTTTTCAAATGCACGGTGTATTTTGGTTAACAAGCAGCATAACTGCTATTTTATTGCCATGAAACTGCTAAGAGAGATGGGTGATGCTAAAACCATAACACATTTCCACTTTCTAATTTACGAGCCACGGCTGTAGAAGCCATCATTATTCGCATGCACAGTCAATCATAGGTAACAACGAAGAAAATCAATGGGAAAACATTCTTTGACAAATTAATTCTATGTTTGATTTTCTATAATCGATTTTATTATCAGCATCAGCTGAGCTCTTAACATAACGAAGCAACTGCCGCCGGTGTAACACTCATGCCTTAAATAGATCAAAAATCCAACATGCCTTATCTGATCATCTATAGCTTACCCTGTAGCGTGGTTCAGCACCATCGTCAACCCGAGGATCGAGGGATCAAATCCCAATTTGGCGGAAATCAGCAAAAAAACAGCAACGGCAGTTCAGGACGTGCCCCAAGCCACAGGAGAGTGTGAAAAAAAGAAAAGAAAGGGAAGCCGTGGAATGGACAGGGGAAAATATTTGTTTTTATTTTTGACAATCTGGGGGATAGGAGGATTGAGCATTTAATCAGTCGTATATTGGGCCAAAACCTGCATTTAATTAGCACTAATGACGCATATACGGCAGATTGGCATTTAATGGCCTGCTGTATAGGCGCATATAGCGCCGAATTAATGCTATTTTAACTGCTTTTTGGTTACCTGGGAGCTTTCTGTCCAAAGTGCTATAACTGCCCGATTGTGCTGCTTCGTCCCGAAAGGGATATTAGGGGCCGTCCATTAAGTACGTCACGGTCCTAGGGGGGAGGGGGGGGGTTTGTGAAAGTGTGACAAGTACTGTATTAGGTATAGGAAAAACCCGTACGAAGGGGGGAGGGGGGGTCGAAAATTCCCAATTTTAGTGTGACGTACTTAATGGATGCTCCCTTAGGGTGTTCCAGAACAAAATCTATCAAAAAATTAACTTTTTAAAGATTTTCTGATTACAAATGCAATAATTACATTTGCCTTCAATTTTATTAGCACACGTTGTTCGGAGAAGTTGCAGCAAACAAGTATAGCATTCAATTTCTTCAATTGAATTTTGACAAGTTTTGGTGTAGTTATGATTTTTTGATGTTCAAAAATAGTCGAAAAACACAAAATTAATTTGATGCACCTTTTAATTTCAATAGATTTGGCTGAAATTTTGACCAGTTGCTTCTTTTAGGATGCCAATCAAAATATGGGAGTGGACTTGAGAATCAGAGAACATTTTTGAAAAGGTGGACAGGCCTAATATCCCTTTCGGGACGAAGCAGCACAATCGTGCTGTTTTTCTATATAAGTTTTACATATTTTTTTCCTCAAAATATGTCATGTAATTATTTTTTATTATCGAGTGATTACTTATACTTCTATTTTTCAGCCTCAGCTTTGATTGGAATTGTTTATAAAAAAATGCCAAAATAAATTAAACAAAAAATAAACAATCACCCTAGAAGTTGAAAAAGTTTTATCTGTCGTATTTTTTATAAATATTAATTTAATCCGGGTATGCAGGGATACAAATCGATAGAAAAAAAATAGTTCTGCAGAACGGCGAAGAAAAAGTGGTAAATTGTTCAAAAGCACAAGATTTCTGGGTGGTCAAAGTGGGACCAGCACAATTGTACTGGTTCGTCTCCAAAGCGGTCAAAGTTCCATCGGAAATTTCCTATTGTAAGGCGTTTTACGGTATAAGATTATAGTGATTTACAAATTGTTAGTTAGTTAAAATTTAGACGTATAATTTCAATTCTAGGAACACGATATCAATTTGTACGAGTATTTCAAAGAACTTTGAATACTTGGGTGATGAATATTCGATCCATATTATCGAAATCATGAATTAGATTGGAACAGGGATTTGCTGTTCTTATTCACTTCTTCTTATTTACTTTTATGATTTGAATACCTTCTCAAGCTGACCTCGTGTTTGTTGAGTTAAAATTAAACGTCTAAATTTCTACAAACTAACACTTTGTAGTGATTTAATAATAATAATCAATCTTCTATACCATAAAACGCCTAAAAGTAGGCAATTTCAGCAATTTCTTATGAATCATCGACCGCCTTGAGGACGGACCAGCACAATTGTGCTGGTCCTTATTTTACCCCAAAAAGTGCATAGGAGGATAAAGTAGCCGTAGTAAAGAAAGTTTTATTCCAGCAGACGTTTAGTTTATAAGAGAAAAATTGAAATAATCAGTATTTTATGGGCCGTCCCGAAAGGGATATACACCTATGTCCATATGTGTATAAATTATTGATTCGAAATACCTCAGGCATGAAAATTAAAGTGATTTCTTACAATACTATGAAAACTCAATTAATTTTGTTGCACCACCTGGTTGAGAGAAAGCAAAAACGTTTTGAAACTTTGAACGCGTTTTCTCAATATGGGACAACTATGCGTAGAACGACAGAATAGCATTTTATATTCATCCACTGGATGCCACAACTGACGCTCTTTGAGCTGCACCTTTTTGGTGGAGAGCAAAATAGGTCACACCTTCTTAAAATTGCTGAAATTAGAAGGACAACCAGCTCATCACTCAACTCCTAGGGTAAATTGCCAATTGTTGCACACCTCATATGAAAAGCATTAAGGGGCTGTCCATAAACCACGTGGTCATGAGAGGGGGGGGGGGGGGGTTCGGCCAATAACTATTTTGTATGGACAAATAAAAAAAAATTGTATGGAGTAATGACCACGCAGGGGGGGGGGGGGTGAAAAGTCCCAAAAAATGACCACGTGGTTTATGGACAGCCCCTAAGTGTGCACCAATTGGCGAGTTATCCTAGCTGGTGAAGACCCACAGGTGTCAAAATCTCAATTATTATCGAACTTTCATGTACCCCGGATTTTTCATAATCGGAAGACTAGAAAAAAAATTATCGCCGAAATTTGTTTCATACATTTTGTATGGGACGTATTTTGATTAAAAATAATATTTGATTAAACTAAAAGTATGGGAAATAGCAAAACACTTAGTTAAATCAATATATCCCCGACGCAATATTTTAAAACTTTCCAATTATAAAATATATCCAAAATGCTGACATTCTGTGAAGAAAGATCCGAGGTATATGTGAAAGTTCCGAGTAATCGAATTTTTGACATCGTAATTCATCAATAAACTTGATTGGAAAAGGGTCTGGTTGTGTGGATAAAAGTCTACTAGGGTGGAGGGAGTCTCAAATGGCTTAAAATGAATCTAAGATCAATGTCATCGATTGACCTTGTGGAAGCATGAAGTAGGCATTTGTGGGGACCCCAGCTAAGTTGGAAGCTTCATCCAGGTTGTCCACTTACCATCAGGTAGCCCCGTATCTGAATATAGTTCATCACAAGTAGAGAATTATTCACCAGAAAGAACCACCACAATAATGCAAAAGTCACCCAGCGCACTGCCGTTTGACCTGCCCCAGTCCCATCATGGATCCAACAAAAAAAAACTTTTCGTTTCATGTTGTGGAAGGAGAAACACACCCCGCCCTTACGTTTCATTCCTGACTCGTTCGGTACGCCGAGATTAATCCCCTGGGCATTGAAAAAGCTTGTCTTAAATTTTAATTAAAAGTTTATCCGCGAGTGACGCGACAGGACGGGGTCTGTGTCGCAGAAACCACAAGACAATACACGGAGAATGACATGAACGAAACTGAACGGAGAGTGCGAATCCCCTTCATTGTGTGCTGGCGAATTAAATAAGTGACAATGTGCGGTGGGGTACACCATTCTACAGGGGAAGGAGCCGTTGCAGGGACATTTAAGTTTGGGCAACTTTCAGTGCTAGGCATATGGACTAGCTATCATTCCTTCTAAAAAGTGATCATACAAAGTACAAGTATAACCCTGTTTCGACTACACCAGCAGTATCGATTTTGTTGCATCTTAAAGTACGACACAATTATTCTCATTCTGCAATCGTTCAGCAATAAAATGAAGACCGAGAGCAAACCCGGAGAAGCGGAACTCCCCGCAGAGAAATTGAGCTCCAGTCTGCCGCACAGCCTCCGGGGCGGCCGGCCGGTCTTTTTGTGCTCTAATGCTTTTTCCGGTGTCCCCCATGGGCGGCGGCAGATAATCTGGCTCTCTCACATCCGGGGGTCATCATAATGTTCACAACCCGGCTCGGCTGTGTGAAGAGGGACGACAGATTTATCATTTTCTTCATGGCCGTAATTGTGGTTTAATCGACGATGCGTGCTTATTTCATCCGGGTGTTTGGGTGCCACCGCCGGATGGGCATTGTAGATTTGGGTCAAATACAGTTACTTTTGGGAGAAATTGCGGTTGTGGTTATATCTAAACGTGTTATTGTTTAGAAGGAAATAAAGTCGTGGTGATTATTTTTTTCCGAAACAATGCAATATTCTGCATCTTCATGCAAAAATTATTCAAAGACATTTTTATTTTCGCAATTCACATAATCCGAGGTGGACACATAATTCTATCATGTGTGGAGCGGATCTGGTGTGATGGTGAGAACACTTGACTATCACGCCGAGGACCTGGGATCGAATCCCACTCCCGACAAACTCTTGTGTGTTCTTTTTTCTGAAGGGAAGTAAAGCGTGGGTCCCGAGATGAATTAGCCTAGGGCTCAAAATCTCGTTAATTCAGATAAAAAAAAAAATAAAAAGAAAATTCTATCATCTCAACCGTCTACCAGCATGTACATATGTATTGCTTTAGGCACGTGCACCAAATCCGACATTTGCAGCTTAGCCCTTCGGACGGGTGTAACAACAGCGCTGCCGCCATTTTAAATGTCACCAGAGTTTCTTCCTGATCCCTATCTAGGTTTTTCTCATCATTTTTTCCCCGATATTCTAAGTATTAGGAAATTCTTTCTTGAATATCTTCCGAGATTTCTTCTTGAATTCCTTTGCGTTTTTAGCAAAAGCTTGTCACGGGATTTCTTCCAGAAGCACGGGCTTGGTGTTCTAGTGGCTACCGCTACTGATTCAATCGCTGGCTCGTTCCTTTCCTCCTACTTTTGTATCTCTCTATCTACTTTCTCTCTCTCTCTCCTACAGCTGTGTTCATAAAAAATGACATGCTTTAACTTGTAACTATGATTCATTTTCATTTATTCAGTTCAACATCAAATTCATGATAACACTGAATCAACAATTTGCCGCCATAATACTCGATTTGCAGCTGCAGCTCTCCAACGTCGGTCACGCCCAACACTCGCCAGATCACGCTCCACCTGGTCCGCTCTCTGCGCTCCACGCCTTCTTGCCTCACCCCTATGGTTAGCAAACACCAACTTAGCAGTGTTGTTGTCTGGCATACTTGTAACATGTCCTGCCCTTCGTATCCGTCCAGCTTTAGCCACTTTCAGGATGTTGGGTTCACCGTAGAGTGCAGCGAGCTCGTGGTTCATACTTCTCTGCCACACACCGTTCTCCTGCACACCGCCGAAGATCGTCCTAACACGCGTCACTCGAAAACTCCGAGTGCTTGCAGGTCCTCCTCGAGCATCGTCCATGTCTCGTGTCCGTAGAGAACCACCGGTCTTATTAGCGTCTTGTACATGGTACATTTGGTGCGGGAGTGAATCTTTTTTGACCGCAGTTTCTTCTGGAACCCGTAGTAGGCACGGTTATTGTCAGCCGTTAGCAAGGAATTGAGGAAGACGAATTCTTCTACCACCTCGAACATATCCCCGTATATCGTAACATTGCTGCCAAGGTTTGTTCTGTCATGTTCAGTTCCACCTACCAGCATGTACTTTGTCTTAGCCGCATTTACCATCAGTCCGACCTTTACTGCTTCACGTTTGAGGCGGGTGTACAGTTATGCCACTGTTCCAAATGTTTTATCAATAATATCTATGTCATCCGCAAAACAGAGAAATTGGCCGGATTTCGTGAAGATCATATCCCGGCTGTTGAGCCCGGCTCGTCGCATAACACCTTCCAGAGCGATGTTGAATAGTAGGCAGGAAAGTCCATCACCTTGTCGTAGTCCCCGTCGAGATTCAAATGAACTGGATAGTTCAACCAGAACCCTTACGCGGTTCTGCACACCGTCCATCATTGTTCTTATAAATGTTTTCCAGAAGTTACCTTTCTAATGTTCTCGACAATTTCTTAGATTTTTTTTGCAATTCATTTAGTTATTCCCTTAGTAAAGCCCTCGAAAATTAAGACAAAGATGACTTTGGGAATTTCTTTGGTATTTTCTTTGGATCCCCTTCGGAAATTTCTTTTGATTTTTTTTTATTCAATCTTTTGGTGCATTAAAATTTTCTTCCAAAAAACCTCCAGAACAACATCCAAAGGGAGTGCTAATGGTTTTTTTTTTTGATAAATTTTGGCAATCATTTTGGGAATTTCTCAATCCATTTCAGCAGTTTTTTGATATTTTTCAAATTGTTTTGGCCATTATTTTTTTGTAATTTACCCATCAATCAATCTGGCAATGTCTTTGAGATTTCCTTCGGTAATGCCTTTAGTAAATATGTTGGCAATGCTTTTCCCTTGGGGCATCCAGGCGCCTCAACATTTGGTCCTTCGAACCGGATACCAACCCTTGGAGAGACCGGCTTACAGTCCCCGGTTTCGTCGAATCTTTCTTCTGGTTAACGAGGCGATCAGCAGAAGCGGAACTCTTCGTTTCTTTCCCCCCCTCCTGGTCAACAAGGCGACCAGTGGAGCGCGTTTCCTGTGAGGCGTGCTACGAGTGTTTCCAAAGCTGAAGTGAACATTGGACTAACCGTCGCATTGAAGAGCGACTAGTGAGTGCTAGTGAAAAAAAAATTCAAGAATTTTATCGACTGTTCCTTAGAAAGTTTCTTAGACAATTTTTTTTTTCAGGATTTTATTTGAAAAAATCTATGGCAAGCCTTATTCTTTGGCAACTCCTTGGGCAATTCATTCGCCCTTTCCTTTGAAAATTCTTTCGGAAATACCTTCAGTTATTCGTTTGAGGATTCCATCAGCAGTTTCTTTAGGAATTTCTGTAGCATTATCTTTGAAAAACCGTACGGAAATTATCATTTTTTTTATCCTCGAGTTATTCTTTTGGGAATGCGTTCCGAATTTCCTTCAGCATATTCTTTGGGGCGTAATCCAGTTGTTTTGTGAATGCTTGCAAAAATTTGTATTGAAATATCTTCGACACATTAGATATTTTTTTTTCAGGAAATATCATTAAAAATTTCTTCAGCTACTTCCACTGGAAATTTCTCAGGCAGTTTTTTTCGGAAATGTCTTTGGATTTTCCTGTGACTATTTCCATCATAATTCTATTTTAAATAATTACGATAATTACATTTTCAGATACCTTTTAAGTGTAGAATTAGCATAAGGTCAAATATACAAAAATAAAAAAAAATGCCAGAACAATAGGCAGCTTATGAATTTTTCGAGAAAAAAAGAAAGGAATTACCAAACGGTTTAAAAAAAAAATTAACGGAATTTTCAAAGAAATTACCGGAGTGATATCCGAAGGCAAAACCAACGAAATTCCAAAAGATTTATACAAAGGAGTTCCAAAGGAATTGCCGACAAAGTTTAAAAATATGTGCTCATAACATTCTCAAAGAAATTGACTAACAATTTTTTAATGCATTACTGGCAAAAATACAAACAGTTTAACAAGAATAACCGAAGTTATCTCCTAAGGAGTTATTTAGGGGATTTTATGGGAATAACCAAAGTCATTCATAAACAAACGGCCGGACAAATGTGGGAAAAATACATCGAATATATCTAAAAGGGGCAATCCCAGCAAGAATGTCTGGGGAACTTCCGGGAGGAATGCCCACAGGAGTTACGGAATATAGTTATGCAAAATAAATTCCGGGATAAACTTTGGAAAAAAAACACGAACATTTATTGAAGAAATTGCTTGAGAAACTCCCGAAAAAAACTCGCAAGGGACTCTGGAAGCAATACCTATCGAAGATACTGGAAAGGGATTCTGCAAGGTCCATGTGTGAAATTCCAGGCAAAATTGGTCGGATTACAGGAATCCTAGAAGATTTTCTAGGAGTAATCCCGGAAAGAATTGTTGAATTGTATGACAAAATGCCGGTAGGAATCTGCAAGAATACTAAGGGGCCGTTCATAAACCACGTAGACTTTTTGGGGGGAGGGGGGGTCTGGCCAAAGTCTTCGCTCCATACAAATTTTAAAATTTTTGTATGGACGAAAGTCTACGAGGGGGGGAGGGGGAGTATGAGGTAAACAAAATTTGGTCTGCGTGGTTTATGAACAACCCCTAAGAAACATGCCGTCAAAAAACAATAGGAATCTTGTGGTAAACCCTGGAAGGCATTCCAAGATGTATCTGTAAAAAAGTTCCAGAGAGAATCCTAAAACGAAATTCATAGAGGCATCCTTGTGGAAGAACTTCAGAATGAATTTTCAGTCTGGAAGTGAATCCGTGTCTAATCTGGGATTTGAAGACTCATTTTCCATCTCAAGCCACTCCTCTCCCCTCGTAGGCTTCATTCATACATTTATTTTGAATTGTAAGGAACAATACAATTCCTAGAGCAGACCCTTCCTCCTGTAATGCACAGTCAAAGACGTGCCCATCTTCAGTTAAGTTAATTCGGTGGTCATAAAAATATATGCTGACGCGAACGATGAACCAACATCGAGGTTCCACGCATTTGCGGGGAGCTCGATAACAGTTCGATCGATCGCGATAGGCAACGATCGGACCACAATTATTTTGTCACGCTGACCTCAGTATATGTGCTCCAGAATTCTTAACCCGTTATTTCTAGGCAAAACCATTAATGTAGCACATACCGGTGCAACACTTTTAGCGAAGACTACTTTAACAAGAAGACTTGCAGCACTGCTCAAAATCGGGAGTCACTGTTAGCAGCACCACCGCGGATTAAGGTGGAAGCATTTATGGTAGTGTGTGTAAATCTTCATACTCGCACCAATACACTCTTACACTTTTATACAAAGGTACCACCTTAGCTCAACAGGCGGCGGTGCTGTCGGTGTCGCATGCCGTTAGTATGGGAAAACAACAGAATTGCATGTCTTCTTGATAAAGTAGTCTTCGCTTTTAGGCATATTTAAGGAACCCAGAGTCATTGAATACACCAGTTCATTTTTGGTCTTCGAACCAAGCAAGTCTATAGTCAATAATGAAATATCACCTCCGTAATAGTATCGGTTTACCACACTTCTTCAAGTCTACGTTGTTTATTAATGGGCCTTACAAGCTAATGTTTGGAAGAAATTAACACTACACATTGGTTTTTTTTCACTCATGCCAACACTACAGTAATATCTGTGGACATTATTTTTAAGTAGATAACTAGATACTAGTAGTAAAGTTCGATTTTATTCATACGGCCCAATATGTGTACGTGATCACGCGACACGACAGCTTCATTTCCGTTTTACGATTCCCGTGCAGTTTGGGGATCAGCATCTTCCTTTACTTCTCTTACTTGCCGAAACCTGTCGCTTGTGGCAATTAACGACGTGCATCATTTCGCCGTCAAATATGCGGAAAATCACTTAACGAAATGAACTTACCCGCTGCTGCGCCGGTCGGTCGCCACCCGTGGGGCCCTCGCACTTACCTTTCCCTGAACTAATTAAAATAATTGATTCCTCCTGTAACTCCACACACCACGCCACTTATATGCCTTGTCTCGAATCGGCAGCGTGGTGTCGTCGTCGTCGCCCATCCGCGGAAAAACCTGTTGTCTGTGTAGTTAGCGTGACAAAAAGTGCTCAGTCAGCACTTTTCGTGAATTAGTTTTTGGCAAACGAAAGCAGCAGCCAGCCAGTCAGTGCGGCGTGTAATGAATGACCGTCCTTCTCTTCGGTGGCACTGAAGGCCAGGTCGGGGCTGGGACGCGGGAGAGTTTCCGGCAGTAAAAAGTAATGATCTGAGCAGTATCTACTACTGAACGGTGGACGCTTCGAAGGCGGAGAAAGCCATGATGGTAACGATTCATTATGAGCGGTATTACGGAAGGATGGTCAAAGAATGGACACAAAACAATGGCATTTCTCACCTTGCGGGGATAAGGTGGGTCTGGAAGGACGATTCGGGGGAGTTCGCTTTGGTCTGCTGCTGACAAGTGCTGTCGTTGGGCCACAAGGACAGGAGAGCTTTGCGCTTCCTCCCATGAATGGTGTATCTTTGTGGGGGTACAAGTTCACATCTGACCGTACAAGAGCAGGACCTTGAGGCTAATAGAAATGAAAGTCCAATAATGAAATGCAGGGAAGGCACAAAAAACCGAAGTTCTTTCCTGTATTTATGCTGAGTCGCCACGTGTTTTGTTTGCTGACACAATCACAGGTGCAGGCGGCCACTGCTCCGGGGGTAGTCTGGAGAACGTCTTGCAACCTACATACCAACGCCGGTACGAACATTTCCGACGAACAGCGCAGCGCAGTATGTACACATTCAGAGAGAGAGAAAAAAAAGTTTGAATTTATGTCTTTTGAGGTTCTTGTAAGTTTTTGCGGTCCTCGGTGCATGAATTAGACACATTTTTCATTCCCACCAGGCTGACGTGGAAAAACTGGGTTCTCGATCTCGGTAGGTATCTGCTAGGCTTTTGTTTTTGACTACACGGGAAAAACACAGTGGGTGGATGGGGGTTGGAGTGCCGGCGGAAAACGAGGAAATGGAAAAGAAAAATATCACAAAAAGAAGCCGAATCGGGTGCGGTGGAATGAGGCGAAAGCCGAAACTTTTCCTCGGCACTGGCTGCACAGAGGCAGTTGTTGAAGCAAGTTTTATCTCCATGAAAAGCGTTGGTGCGCATCGAAGCAAGGAGAGTTTGCTTTGGAGGGAGTGGGGGTGAGACAATTCCTCCGCTGGATTTAGGGCTTGATGAAACGGATGAAAGAAAGCTCCGAGACGATGAATTATTAACTTTGGCCAAATGCAAATGGGAGTGACAAATCAGCGGAATTGAGATTTCGTTATCCATTTGGCGGTTCGTTACCAAGATTTGCTTGAGTGATTGGAGTTCTCAATAATGTCTCAATTAAAGTAATTGTTTTCGGTGAGTTGAAGATAAGATTATTCAAAGGAATTCGATGGGCTTCGGAGGATGAACTTGATTCAATCCAATGTTATCCTCATTCGGTTATCTGTTTTCAGATTTTAATTTTAAATAATTGTCTGCTCTTTATTACAGATCAGACATTCAAATAGGAGGTCACAATCATTAAACTGTAAAATCAAACATTTAGGATTGCTCTACCCCTAAAAATGTTGTCGCATTACGACTTACTTATCCCTCTGCACTGGATCCTCGAAACCAATAAGCAGATAATGAGTCGGGGTTTTACTCCCGTAATTTATCGAGAATCTGCCGCAGGGTCAATCGGCTTCATTCTGTGTTCAACAATTTGTGGGTTTCAGTCCTGAGCACCCACGGTGGTGCAAAGGAACGAATTGAAAGATCTCCATCCTGGGCGATTGCCCGTCATCGCCTGGACCTGTGGCCAGATCAAATTCCTGTCGACTTGCTTGATTTCGTTGTTGAGGCTGCGTCGCTACGAACCTCTGGGTCTGTCTCTGCTTCGATGTACTGCTGGGTTCCAATTTAACGCTTGTTTGCAGATTTTGTTCCCGCCCCTGCGTAGAGTGTGGCTAACCTACCTCCACTTTCGCTCCTGAATTTCTGTCGCTATCGGCTTTTGATGACATCGATGATTGAGCTCCACGTTGGAGATTCAATTGTGAAGCCAACATGCACTAGTTATATACCACAGACATCTATTGATTAAGACCTGCAGCCGTTTAGTGTCCTCCACTGATACACACCAGGTTTCACTGGCGTGTAGCAGCACAGATTTCATGCTCGAGTTGAAAATTCGGATTTTGGTGCGTCGACTAATCTGGTTGTTTATCCATACATTTCTTACACTCGCAAAAGCTACCCTCTCCTTATTGATCCGTGCTCCTATGTCGATCTTGGTGCCGTCATCGGCCGCCATTTGGCTACTAAGATATTGGAAGCTTTCAACATTCTCCACTGTTTATCCAGCTACCGTTAAGCTGGAAGGGTTGACCGTGTTTACATCCATCGATTTGGTCTTGTTGACGTTGATGATAAGACCTGCCGCTGAGGAGCGTTTGGCAAGATCATCGAGCTTGCTCTGCATATCAGAGCGCCATTGAGCTAGGAGAGCAACGCCATCAGTCATTCCGAAGTAATTTAGGTACTTCATGGGGATGGGCTGCCACAGCAATTCACGATTTGGTTCACGGTCAATCGCACCTACCAGGATCTCGTCGATTACGACGAGGAACAATAGCGGTGATAGTATACATCCTTGCCTCACTCCAGAAACGACCCGGATGGGATCGGACAA
The DNA here is from genome assembly GCF_035046485.1 of Aedes albopictus. NCBI lineage: Eukaryota > Metazoa > Arthropoda > Insecta > Diptera > Culicidae > Aedes > Aedes albopictus. The sequence goes on along the minus strand of NC_085138.1, from coordinate 240,166,765 downwards.
AACACCGTTGTACAGTACTCTGTACGAAAATGCCCTGTGCAGTGCTTCAATGAGGCCGATGATTTTCTCAGGGAGACCTTTGCGCCTGATGGCTTCCCACATGTTTCCATGATTGAGACGGTCGAGAGCTTTTTCGTAATCAATGGACACCAGGTAGAGAGACTCTTGGAATCCATTGAATTGCTCCAGAATAATACGGAGCGTGGCAATATGGTCCACACAGGATCGTCCGGAACGGAATCCTGCTTGCTGCCGTCGGAGAACTGCGCCAATCTTCTCCTGTATCCGGTTAAGGATCACTTTGCAGAGGACTTTGAGAACGATACCCAGTAACATGATGCCCCGCCAATTATCGCATACAGTCAGGTCACCCTTTTTGGGTAACTTTACTAAGACGCCTTGCATCCAGTCGACCGAAAATGTCGCGGTTTCCCATATGTTGCGAATACTACAGGATCAGCTCTGAGCATCTCAACTGATATGCGATCGACTCATGGGGCCCTGTTTGATTTCATGCTACTGTTGGCTGTTTCTATCTCCTGCACTGATGGAGCTTCGGTGTTGACACGGGTAATGCATCGAACCCTTGGCAGATCATGCTAAGGTGTTGATGGCGTGTCCGACACTTGGAGAAGGTTTCCAAGGTGCTCTAACCAGCGTTTCAACTGGTCAGCCGGCTCGGTCAGTAACTGCCCAGACGTGTCTTTCACGGACATCGTAGCATTCATCTTAGTCCCACTAAGGCGACGTGAAACAGCGTAGAGGAGATGAATGCCACCGGTGTTTGAGGCTTTCTCGCCTTCGTCGACTAGGGAGTCCGCCTATGCTCTTTTGTCCCGTGTACATGGGTGTTTCACTTCCTTCTCGAGAGCTGAATAGCGCTGACGGGCTACGGCTTTGGCTCTTCGTGTTTTCACTCGCTCTATCGCGGCTTTGGCGTTCCTTTGCTCCTTTATCTTCTTCCAGGTATCATCTATAACCTACTGCTTTCTCCGGGCACGTAGCTCACCCAAATTACTCTCGCCGGTGGCGATGCAGGCGTTCTTGATGGCGCTCCATTGATCTTCTACGCTTCCATCTATCTGCAGCACGGAACTCTAGCTCCTCGACGAAGGACCATTTCACCGTTGCGTCTTCTAGTTGGTGTGTGTTGAACCAGCGCCCGATTTTCTCCTTCTGTTGGTGGATCCTCGCTATGCGCAGTCAGATCTCGCCTATTAGAAGATGATGGTCGGACACAATGTCGGCGCTACGTGTGTTCCGCACATCAAGAAGGCTCCGTCTCCATTTTCGGCTGATGCAGATGTGGTCGATTTGATTTTCCGTGACGCCATCACGGGAAAGTCATGTCACTTTGTGCACTGGTCGATGAGGAAAGAGCGATCCCCCAATCACCATGTCATTGTTGCCACAAAACTCTGCAAACAGCTCTTCGTTATCGCTAATTTCTCCGAGACCATGGCATCCCATGACGTGCTAATAGTCCGAGTTGTCGGAACCATCATTCGCGTTGAAGTCGCCCATGAGGATCTTATATCCTCTTTCGAAATCTTGTCCACGACAACACTTAGTTGACTGTATTTTTTTTTAATTAGGCAGCATCGGTTGGTGCGTAATATTGGAACATAATAAGATTTCGAACCCGTGCTCTGAATCTGGCTACAATTATCCTCTCATTAATAGTTTCCCACTTCATGACCGCAGTGTGGGCGTGAGCGCTGAGGAGGAAACCAACTCCACGGTGGCAAGGAGCGTGTTCACCTCGTAGGCCAAAGTATAGCAGAATTTGACCCGACGCCAGTCTGTGTTCTCCAAAGTTCGGTCAACGGACTTCGCTCAGTCCTAGGATCTCAAGCTTTATACGGCATGCCTCATTGGCTAGTAATGCCAGTTTACCCTGCTGGACTAGGGTTAATACATTCCAAGTTCCAATTCTTGTCCGTTGTTTCGCGCACCTCCTTGGGGAACAGACGCTCGAGCGTACCTTTTCAATCTAGAGAAAGTCAGAAAGGCAACAGCTCCCAGGCTGCACTACCAGCTAAGCACGCAACTCTTAGCTAGCGGTCATTGTCATCGCTTGACCCGGGGAAGCACGAGATAGGAACTTGTGAGGACCAGAGTTATGCCGGACGCTCCCTCTATCGACACACCGTTTTGCAGCCTCCTGTCGGGATAAATGCCCTCCAAATCTCGTTCGCGGTGCACCAACTGAAGTTCATATCTCGGTCGGTATTATCTACCTCCAGTGTATGAGACGCACTCTTTCACGTAGCCGCGTTATCGGAGTGCAACTTAGCAATTCTTCCTCTGTGACGCGACGAAGCGCTGCTACACATACTGCCGTGGTATGGTCGCTTACCATCTCAATATGTACGGTCTACATAGCAAAACAGACGAAGACCATTATGTATATCTTCATTGGTGCACGATTGCGGACGGTTAGCTTGAGGAAGAACGATCCCAGTAGTCGACGCAGCCAATAGAAAAGGATCGAGTTTGCGAGACTCTGGTGGTCGGGAGATCTGCTGCACTCTGTTGAACAAGCTGATTGAACTTGTCCGGATCAGTCAGTGCAGCGTAACGTAGGGCATTCTTTCAAAGATCCGAGATTTCGCAAGCAGAATGCAATGACCCGGCAAAGTTCGGGGAAACTGGAGTAGCGGGTGAACAGCTTGTCGTAGAAATCGCTGTTGACGGTGCCCATCAAGACCCTTCGGGACTTTTTTAGACGGTCTTAGAAATCTTCAATTTCCCAGAACCGTTGAAGGCTGATTGCTAGAGGCTCTTCTGTCGTAGAAAGGTTTCTGATTGCAGTCGGATCAGATCGACGGTTATCTGGGTTGGGAGGAAGCAATCATGTTGCTTGGCGTAGAATCGTTAACTCAGTCTTATCTATGAAGAGCTGTTGTTCCGCTTCATCGAGCTTCCATCCATATCATGCATCTTCCAGTACTTGAAAATGTGTATCCGTACACCATTTTTCTTCGTTTTATCGGCTCACTAGCAACTCAATTGAATGATTTTATAGGTATGTGCAATAAAATTCCTCATAATTTATGACCCAGTTACATGCGAGCTCTCGGTGAAATATGATACACTCTTCACACCCACCGCACCACCCGTCAGTAACAAGCAGAAAATAGGAAAGCAATAAAGAGGTATCATCCCAAGAACTGCCCCCACCTTCTGGAATTTCTCCAAACCTATTGACGAAGAACGTCCGTCCAATCCCGAAGAACTCGCATAGCGCCTACACATTCCTCTAGCCTAGCCTAACATGCAGCCACAATCTCGCATCGATTTTCCACTCGAAAAAAGGCGGCAGAAAACATTTGCATAGCAAAGCGGGCAATAACAATAATTTATGGCATGTCTAATAGCACCTTTTCGGTTTGGAATATCAAACATTTTACATCCATCCATCCTCTTTGGCAAAACGAACGAATGGGCTCCTCCCTACCGCACGACTACCCCGATTTCATTGGAGGTTTCTGCGGAAAGCAAACATCCGAGCGAACTGGCCGAACTTGGGCTGCTAGGGCGTATCCCTTTGGAGCAACAATGTTATACCTACATGTTTCTCCAGGCTGAACCTGCCTTATCCAACCTCGCCACAGGGCGGGCACCACTCTTCCACACACCCAGTCAAGGCACCTAACTATAACGTTGGTATGGTTATTGAAACTGCTTGTAACCCCCGCTCCGGACCGCTCTCGCTCAACCAATTCCCCACGACTAACTTTCTATTTTATGGAATAGCACCTGTTATACCGCGAAAATTCATCTAATCTCACATCCGGCACCTGCCTGGCCCAGACCAGACCAGTCCAGTGGCAGACAGGTATCGGCGCGGAAGTGATGCAAGCAGAAATATGCCGTTAGTTACATAACATAGCAATGTGATTTCCCTGTAGGCCACTCCATTCGGACCGAATCGAACTGGTGCTGCTGTTCTATAGCTTGCTTGGTAACGTTATTGCTTGGTCTGGTTGTTAGCTCAGTTCGTCACATTCGGCAGCTATACGGGGTACAGGTTGGTTCTGGTTCTGAGGCAGTGACTTCCAAGCTTGGGAACGTCTTGTTCAGTGCAATGGCGATGTAAGTTAGACCTAATCAATGGAATGGGGTTTGGTCTTAGATATTTGGTAGTTCCCAGCCTCTGAATCAGTGATTTCTGCATTTTTCCTTCTCAAAGCAATTGGAGGATAATCTGCCCAACAGACACCTCTAAGGGAGGCCCAGGTAGTGTAGGGTTGTGGACCACCTCCTCCAGGCAAATGGGTTAATACAGGATTATATCCTGACCCACTAAATACATTTCCTATGCCGCCAAATCCTACGTCTCTCCGGGACCACTAGCATTGCTTCGGAGAAGGCCTAGTGCACATCGTACCCTCAAGGCTAGCTGCATAGCCATGCAGCCACTAATTTGATGGCACGCCCTTTGGGGAGTTCGCCAAGGTAGCATGCTGGCGCTGACAATAGGGCCTCCATCTGCACCTACCTTACTGGGGACCCTTTTTAGCAACAGCAACGCTACCCGGATGTTCTCCGCGGCAACTTATTTTTTATGAAGACCGAGTTCGACCGCAGGGCCTCGGTATGACCTACGTAGCCGACTCCGATCCCTTGGACTACCTCTCTTTTAGCGCTTGAACTAGCGACTCCTCATCCACACGCCATCTCCAAAAAGTAACACCGATGATCGACTCCGCTCCGTTCTGGCAAAAGGTACTGGCATAGCCACATCGACTTCCGGCAGGATCTGACTCTGCAGGTTTATGAAACACAGTAGAAGACTTCGTTTTCGATGGTCACCACGAAGCCAACGTAATCCGTATAATGTTAATACCAACCCAGTCATCACAGTCATATGATATTGAATAGGATTCTAAAATGGAGGCGGTATGCGTACACTTTACACGCGGTTAAATGGAAGCATTTACGCATATGGCCTCCACTTTAGCATCCTATTGATCCTGTTGCCGTTACCGGTGGGTGTTCGGTATGGTCAGCTATGATGGCGATGTCCGTCCCCCACTCAGCGATTTCCTGACATAGCGGTTACTGGGCTGTGTCGCAGTGGTTCCGATTTAGCTGCGTTACCTGCACTGTGACTTGTCAGCTGTGGCTCTTTTGAAGACTGGGCACCTTGAATCTCCCGTCGGGTACTAGCTGTTTCTTGGAACATTTCAAGCACTTGGGAGGGTTTGTGTAGCCATGCGACTTATGTATGACCTTTACCTCCACATCGCATGCAAAGCTTGCTCCAGTCAAGGCATTTGAAGTCCTGCGCATTGTGTCCTGGTTCAGCAGACCTCCGCTGACTCGTGTATGCCCAGCGTACATACTGACTAGCCCACCATGAGTTTTCCTACTTTAACGGACTGTAAGCGTCCGCCACTGGTAGCTGAACCATGGTCATCTGTGTCCCTGCTGAACCTTTCCATAACCGAACGGCTGCCATGACCAACTGTACCTCAGACTGTTGTTACAGTACTGTGACGAACTCTTCGGGGCTCGTGATCTCGTTCAGGTTTTGAACATCTCCCGCTAGACACTGCTTGGCGACGCCATAGCACTTAGGCTCGTCCGTCTTGATGACGAGGGTGTCACCCTCTCTCGCTTGACACTTGCTCGCTCATGCTTTTCCTTGAACCCCTGTTCCTTTTTTCCTTCTTCTTCATTGTTTTCCTGTCTAAGGGCTCGATGGAGAGAGGCCAGGGATCGTCTGTTTCGTTGTCCCTTTAATAGCCACGATCAGCTTTGCCGGTATCTACAGCCACTCTAATGCATCAGTATTTTCTACAATTTTTCCCACTCTGGCAGTAACGCATTTGTCAATTCTGCTGTGATCAGATCGCGGCCAACAGAGCGCGTAGCCAGTGGTGTGGAGATATGATGAGGGAATTATCGGAAGGGGAATTGATGAATGCCTCATAAAATAAAAACAAAACTAATTCCTTTTTTTTTCTTTTCTTTTCAGGTATGTTTCCATACATAAGAACTTTACATCTAAATCAGTAATTCTGTATAATATATATTTAAAAAAAAAAGAAAAGCAGTCAAACAATATTACATTGTTTTGCCTATGCCTTGAAATCCTGACTTACTTATCAATATTTTCCATGGTTTATCTTGCTTCTTCCTCTGCTTTCTCCAAGAAATGTTCACGGGGTTTCCTACAGGTTTCATTTAAGTTTCTCAACTGGAGTTTCTTACAGAATATTTCTCAGATATTGCCATGAAACTTTTCTGATACTGGTTTTCCTTCAAGAATTTCAAGAAAGTTCTACCCGGGATTCCTCCAGGGTTTCCATAGAAGTAATTCCTGATATTTCTACTAGATTCTTTTCAGATTTTCTTCAAGAGCATTTTAAGAATTTTCTGCTGGAGCTCCTACAGGTATTTCTTCAAAATGTTTGCTCGGTGTTCGTACCAGATTCCTTCACGGGGAATTCCTTCCATGTTTTATCAGCAAATGTTCGTGACTTTCTTCCCGAGTTTTTACATAAGATTCTTCCGAACTATTATTCTAAGTTTCGCTTGGGACTTTTCTTGTAGTTTCGGATCTTTTTTTTTTCATTTCTGTAGGAGCTTCTCATGGATTTCTCCCACGATTTGTTGCAGAGGTTTTCCCAGGCGATTCGCCGTACTTGTTTCCAGAATTTATTGCAATGATTTTGCAGGTTTTTGTTTCTAATATTTTTCAGGACTTCTTCCAGAACTCTAACTGGAATCCCTTCCCAAAACTGTCCTGAAATTATTCTGGTGTCGTAGGTGAAGGGGTATCGGTATCAAGTATCAGTAGGTCGGCTCCAGAGGCACGTTCTCCTCCATTTGGGAAATTTGTGCCATCGCCATGAATACGAGCCTATTCATCATGTACCTGAGGGAGAGGAAAGGGAGGAATAAGGGATGGGAAAGGGAAGGTAAGGGAATAGGGTTGACATTATCGCGTAAGCGTACCACAACGGGTTCAAACAGCGCCCTGAAAAGGGCACTTTAAAAAATCGCATAAAGCGTAAAGTAAGCCTATAGCTACTTGCCACAAATGGTTCAGAACAACAGAACATATTGAAGATTCAGGCTTCTTAGGTCAGTTTCACTTAATCAAGTGTTTTCCGACTACTCTAGAACGCAGTTGCGTAAACACTGGGTAGTTACATATCGAATGATTCAAAGTTCCACAGTCGGATTCTCAGCTAAGATATACAAATGAAGCAGCCAGTTGAGGCTTGTGATGGACAAAATCATAAGTAGGAAAACCACATTGAGTTATCTCAATTGCGTTTCTGCTACGAGATTCCTCAAAAGTGGTGGTAAGACTCCCGAATGGGGGCATCCACAAACACTCAATTTCCTAATCGCTGCCTGACGTAATGCCGAGAAGAGATGTTGGTTTTTGAGCATTTGGTAAATCCAATTGGAAATCATTAAAAGATAAATAGGACAATCCGTGCGGCTTCTAATATAGAATCGAAAGGTACGTGTTCAAAAGTATCCTGGAAATCCAAGAAAACACCCAAACAAAATTGTTTTTGAATGAATGCTTTTCCGATATCGTAAACAACATTGTGTAAACAAATCACAGTGGACTTTCCATTTTAGTAAGCATGTTGGTTCCCATGGAGAGGCATGTTTGCCAGAAAAACATCAAGGGTGTGATGCTCGACAAAGCGTTCTAATCATTTCGGAAGAAAGAGGTCGAATTGATAGGACTGATCTTCATACGATGCATTATCCACTTACGGAATTATCCTGACAGTATAATCCCACCAAGATTTGGGAATAGCAAGGCTGCAAATAAGTAGTTTTATCAAAACATTTTGGGGCTCGAGGCATGACACGCGAGATTGCCATTTCAATTTTACTTAAAGTAGCAAACATCGGGTCAAACGCAAAATTCGGAACCATATAGGTGTTATATAGCATTACATCTACATAGAAATCCCCCAATGAAAGTAAGGTTCTTGGACCAAAGCTGTTCTTTTATGCTGAAGATTGATCTGAGCTGTCATAACCATAGCCACTAGCCAAACTAGGCACGATCAAACTCTTACAATCAGCGATAAAAACCAATTCGGTATCGATTGAAGAACGCCAGAGACGAAGATACACAGAGGACACTGTGAGGAACGCATAATGCGAAGAGCCATATAGGTTATAACTGAAGCTAATAAACAACATACCGTAAAATGGGGTAACTTTGATAGTTTTTCAGCGATTTTTTTCAATATTTTTTACATGTAACAGTATTTCCCAGAGTTTTATATTTTTAAAACAAGTACTGGGGTATTAGTTATCAATTGCAATTAAAAGATTCGATAATCTGAAATATTTTGGGTAACTTTTAGTTTTTCATATAACCGAAAATCAGACATTCATAACTTTGATAATGCCCTAAAAAACACATCAAATCTAAAAAAATAATAACAGATTGAAATCTTATATTATTTCGGATAAATTTGACACAGTTCATCACAGTTGGGCAAATTCACGTGAAAATTAGTGCATTGACCAACACAAGGTAACACACGCTGTAAAGTATTAACAACTCCCACACATCAACCGATGATCACCTTCCAGACTAAATCCACCAAACACGCCTAAATCCACCCAGCGCCAAACAACCGGTGATGAACAAGTAGCGGTATACATTCCTAAAGATTTTTTTCAAAATATCTAATTCAATACTGCAATAGTTAAATGAAAGCTGGTAACTCAATGTTTCCAAATTTCAGCGCCCCTATACTGGCACGTCCTCATGGAAGTGACTTCAATGTAGTGCCTAATTAAGAATTATTTCTGGGAAACACCTCCATGAAAATCCTGTTTCAAGGTTTTGTCACTTTTTCTTCACTATTTTTTTTTAATTATCGTGGGGGCATTCTTGCAACAATTCCTTATATGAGTTCAGTGATTATTCCTTCAAAGATTACCTTGAGAATTCTTTTAGAATTCTTCTCCTCATCGATTAACTCCAGGAACACCGCTAGAGATTCCTTTACGAATTCTTTCAGGTGTTATCATTTTTTTTCTAAAATTTTCATAGAAAGGTTCTTTGATGATTGAGTAAAATTATTTCAGCGAGAATTATTTCAGAAACTCCTCCAGATTTCTCTTTAGATCGCATTCTCACTCATGTATTTAAAAATTTCTCCAGGAATTACCACAGTAATTCTTCGAGGACTTTTTTCCAGAAACTTTCATTGGGTGTTCTTCATGAGTTATTTAAAGGAAATTTCACAAGATAATCATTCTAAAACTAGTCCACTGGTTTCCCGAAAAGAAACCCTCTGGGCCCTGAAGTTCCTTCACAGATTCTTCAGGAAATCACTTCCAGGATTGCTATAGAAGTTCGTGCATATACATTTTTGGGGTATTCCTGCTAGAAATTTCCAAAGCACTTCTAGATCTTCAAAGATTTTTTCGAATGAGGCAATTCTAGGCGATTTTTATTTTATAGAGGTTGAGAGTATTTTTTTTAACTCCTCTAAGATTTTCCATATTAAGACTTTGTTTAGGGAACTTTTTCAGAAATTATTGTTGGAGTTTCTTCAGAGATTTGTTCAAGATTTATTAGAGATTCTCTAACGAGGATCTTTCTAGTAATTCTAAATAAAAATGATCATCAGATATTTTTGCAGGGATTCTTTCAGAGTTTTTTTTCGTTATTGCACCAACGATTTCTTCTAAGATTCTTTCAGCAGTTCCTGTAGAAATGAGAATTGATTGATTGATTTGTCTTTATTTAAGAGACTTTTTTGGCTAGTGAAATGAGAATGCTTTTCTTGGCATTCCAAAAAAAAAAATCTTCTGTAAATATTTGCAGAGGGTTCTCCCGCTTTTCCTCCAACAGTTCATATTATCTGAAATTTCTTCAGTGGTTCTCTGAAGAATTCCTCCAGGATTTATTTTTTTGATTCTGCTGAATTTCCAACAGAAATTTATCCAGGTAGAGACGAACCAGCCAAGGGCTGAAATCTTCAAACATATATGGGAAAATGTTTTCATGAATTCCGCAAGTCGCTTTGTCTGCATTTTCTATAGAAATTTTTGAAATGATGAAATGCAGAAATTTATCTACAGATATCTTAAATAATTTCTTAAGGATCTCTTCAGAAATTTCTCAAGCAGCTTTTTTCCTTGGAATTAAGAAGGTATATTAAGAAGTTTCTACAGGTATTCTTTCAGGCATTCATCCCCAAATTCATCAAGAGCCAACTTCAAATTTTATAGGACTTTTTGTCCAAGAATCTCTTCAGAAAATGTTCAAGAATTGTTTCTTAGAAGCTCCAAAGGCGTAGCATTTAATGGATTCCTTCAGGATTTCTTTCTAGTATTATTTCATCAATTGTTTGTGCAATTTTCGGAAAATTTCAGAAAAAATCCTGGAGAAATATCTGAAACAATTCTTGCTGAATCCTCCGGTGGAATCCCAGAAGGTTTTTCTGACAGAACAGCAGGAGAAAGTTCTAGGAAAAAAAACCCGCGGAACTCTTGGAAAAATTTGCGAAGAAACATCTGCTGATTTTTTTGAGTTTAGATATACTTCTGAAAAAACAACGCCATGGAAAAAGCTTTTGAAAGAGTCTGGATCAATTCTTAGAATTTTAAAAAAAGTCTCTGGTAATATTTTTGAACGAGTCCGAACGGGAATTTCTTTAAAAAAATCACCGAGGGGATTCCTGAATAAATCTCCAGTGGAATACTTGTTGATTTCTCAGAAAGTACTTTTGAATGAATCTCTAGAGAAATATCTTAAGGAATCTCAGGGAAATCCATCAAGGATTCCCAGGACGAATTTCTGTAGAACTTCATGGTGCAATTTGACGAGAAACCGTTGGTTGAATTCCTAGAAATGTTTATTGAGGAATTTTAAGAAAAAAAACTAGAAAAAATCTTTTAATAAAGAGGATTTCCTGAAACAAAATAAATGCATATGTAAGACTTGGCAAATGCAGATGTAGGACTTGCCTTAATAACACCACTTCTAATCTCATAGCAAAATGTGAATTTGGTAATAAAAGACTCCTATTTTAGACCTCCCTGAAGAAGGCTCAAACCAAAGATCGAAACGTGGGATGAAATAATATCATCCTGCTTTTAATTCTATCCTCACCGAAAAGCTAACCGAAGAGGGATTTGTCAATTAGTCGATCGTTTCCATAATTATTGCATTAGGTTGGATCTCCAGTTAGCCTGGTGGTTAAGGCTATGTATCACCAATCCGCAGACGGTGGGTTCGATTCCTGTTCCGGTTGGGACAATTTTCTCGACATCCTGGGCATAGTGTATTATTGTGCTTGCCTCACAATATACAAATTCAAGCAATGGCAGGAAAGAAAGCTCTTCAATTAATTAAGTTGAAGAGAGCAGGCCAAGTTCCAGTGGGAGCGTAGAAGAAGAAAAAGGCTGAAAAAAGATTGTTGTCTAATTTTCAAGAGCTTCGCCCCTCCACTTCGTCAAAAGTTGGCGCCTATATGATTCTGGGTGTCCTTTAGTGATCTCTGTAGTAGCTTAAACGCCTGGAGTTTTTGCCGGAACTTCGCTGGATTCTTTCTCGAAATACCTCTGGGAAACCTACCGAATTCTTCGTGAGAAATTTCCTGTAAGCAATTCCCGAAGAAATATTGAAACTAATCCGGGTGGAATCTCGTGATGTACTGTGGGAAGATATTATAAAGAAATGTTGAGGTGAACTTCCGAAGAAATCCAAGGATATCTTGCACATCGCTGAACAACTTTTGGCGAAGCTCTGTAATGTCATTCTTTGTAGATGATATTCTATTTTGATGCTCACCAAAAACTCAAATTTTTAAAACAAAAACAAATACACTGAAGCCAGTACAATATGACATGTGCAGATACCTTGTCCATGCACCCATCCCAGGTAACATTTTTTTTAGTTAAATAGTCTAGAAGAGGTTCTTAAAACCATCATAAAACCAAAATAAAAGGCATTAGGTTTTATGACGGTTCTCACAACCTTTAAAAGACTTATTTGCCATCAAAATGTTTGGAATGATCCGTGGGCCAACATTTGGGAAACCATATTTTCAAAACACTAACATCAACCATTCATTCGTGTTCCCCAGGTGTGTGCCACACAAAATGGGAATGAGTGACGATTTCGGATTGATGGAGCCGTTTATTTTTATTGAATCATTGTTTTTTTTTTCTATTTTTTCGCGCTCGGTCTGATCAGGTTTCCGTGCCCTGCTGATGTTAGCCTAAAAATAAATATGGGGAAAAATCCGCATTCTAACATATTCCGGGGTGCATGTAGCTGGTGATTTGACAAGTAGGTAGGTATGGCCGATATGGCGCATGCAGTGGAAATTTGCAAGCCAATACATCAAACCGTATGATGGGGGCAAGGACGTCCTACAAGCAACTTGGGCTGCCAGCCAATCATCATTGGACCCAAAGTTACACATATTTAGACGTGCCGCGTTGCATGTGAGCCTATTAAGTTATGCATTGAGGGGATCGTAAAATCTATAGCTTGCCTCTAGACGTGTGTGTACACAGGTTTCCATTCATCGGTGCTCTGTTCCTCACTACACCGACTAGGTATACACGGAACGGTCAACGTCGTCGTCGGTTGAATGGTTGGCGTTTGCTTCAGAGCAGTCAGAGTAGTCGGTCAACCGTTGTCCACTCTCCGGGTAGATCCGCCTGGTGATACCGGACCGGACGTGTAAGTTGAACGTTTCGGAGGCTGTATGTACCGTGTGTATACAACTGCTGCCAATGTCGTTGTCGGTGCATTAGGGTGCGGCTTGTCTATTCATATCAAGTAGGTAATTGAAATTTTGATTAACACCATTACTTTCGACTTACAGTTATGTGCCGCCATGGTGGTGCAAAAAGTCGATATAAAAGACATCAACTGTGGATGATGTTCTGCTATCACATTGGTCCTCATGTTTACTTCTCGAGCACCGAATAGGGCTGACGGGATACGGTTTTGGCTCCTCGTGTTTCCGCTCGCTCTATCGTGGCTTTTGCGTTTCTTTGTTCCTCTATCTTCCTCCAAGCGTCTTTTGTGATCTACTTACTGTTTTCTCCGGGAGCGTACTGCCGTGTACAGCATAGTTGTCCCATGTTCCAAAACAGTAAACTACGAAAAACGCGATATAAGTTTCAACCTTGTTTCTTATCTGCAGACAGGAGCTGCTAAAATTGCAAGATGAATTCATCAGGATATCGTTGGAGTTGGTATCTATCATTAAAATTAAACATTATGTAGGGACTGTGTTGGACACTCCATCCAGGTTGTCGACGCACCACGTTGTGGTGTGGTCTATCTAGAACACATTCTATATCCTATTCTAAATCAAATATCATTCGCACATTCCAGTCAACTTAATGAATCTCTGGTTTATAGCTAAGAGAACACAATAAATCAAAGTAGCAACCTATGTCGGACAATAAGCCGCACCCTAATAGTACACACACGCCCGTTAACCAGGTAAATTGGTTATTCTTCTTGAATTGTGCCAGGAATAATGCCCGATAAGTGAATATGTACAGGATAAACCGACAGTGCAGTGGTGCACTCGGTTCGAATCGAAGCCATATCCGACGACGGTTGATGTTGTGATAAGTTTGAACAATGCCGAACAAGACAAATAGGCTCAGTGCTATCGGATGTGGTTGCACATTTCGTTGGAGATGGTCGGGTCGTTCGTTCGTTCGTTTGCTAGTTTGCAGAACGTTACGCTCACGCACAAGTCGGACCTGATTGGCTGTACCTAGGTTCGTAGCCCTGTCTTTGATCGGAGGAACGTGGGCGCACGTATGGCAGGGTTGTTCAATTTTCAACATTTACAATTAACTGTATCTACGAGGGGCTGCATTACGTTCGATAGATATCAATAGACACACCGAAAGTCAACACATTCTTTGTCCAATCAGTTGTTGGTTTTGCGTCGGAATGCTTTGAGAAATGGCAGACGTTTCTTGACTTCTGCTCAGTTACCTGCATTGAGCCATGCGTATGTGCTCTTGTTGATTGAATGAAATATTTACAGTTTTGAAGTCATATGTCAGGTAATTTATTGAATAACCCAACATTCATTTAGTCTATTAACAAATGGTTTTATAGAGCTCAAGTCAGGGTTATACAAAAAGAAAAAGGTAACTATTTCCGTCATGAAAACGTTCCCACAATAGATTCTACTTATTATCATCAGCTCTTTATTCCTTCAGAAACCTTCCCTTTGACAAATTGTATCCCTCTTGTACCACATTATTCCATTAGGATTATACACCCTCAGGACACGTACACAATAGCAAGATCCACTTTTTAATTCCACTTTCCGGGGTTCTTTCTCGCACAGTGAAAATCCCGTCCACCGAGCTTGTTAGGACGCTGCCAACCACGAAAAAAAAAATAGTCCCGGATTATCCTCCGCCAAGGCAACGCACTGCAATGATGACTGGGCGGCCGGGCCGGGCTGCTGCATGACCATCCATGGTTGCGTTATTATTGCGGCGCGAAAATCTTGTTTTCTAAGAAATATTCGCCATCGCCACCGCAATTTATGACGAACGCCACCACCGCGCCCAGTTTCAACAACGAGCGGCCTTTGGCTGTTTAAGGAAGATCTTCAATGTACCCACTACTCAATTTGTGTCCGCCTGGGGACCTACCTGTATCTAGTTCTCGTTACCGTTTTCTTTCTTTTTTTTCTTCTTTCTGGTTGTGGGATGATTACCAGGATTGCTTTTTTCCGATCTGCAGCAACCTAGTTACGATGGATTTGGGATGTGGCATTCAAAATCTGCACAAACTGATATTTTTTCTCCCAAACCATGAAGAAATAATTCCCATGTTCGCCAAACCATTCGTCTCTCCGGAATCACCATGAAGGCACTGCTTCAGAGAGGGGCTAGTGCACCTTGCACCCTCAAGGATAGCTGCGTAGCCTGCAGCAACAAACATCGGTGACTCGCTTTGGAGAGTTCACCAAGGTAGCATGCTGGCGCTTGTCAAGTTTCCCGAGTGGTCACCACTCCCTTTGTCCTCGGAAGACAGGCAGGGTCGACACCAAGAACTGATACCGCGTGCCCAGCGATTTAACCTTCCCGCAAGTAAGACCCTATCAGCCAGCACACATAAGGACGTTCCGACATGGGGCCTCCACCTGCCCCGACCTTGCTGAGGACCCCTTTCCAACCGTGGGCTCGGATCCAACGCAGTAGACCGACGCCACTATATCAACGCTACCAGGATGTTCCGCGGGTATAGCGTCTGCACTAGCTACACTTCGAGTCCATGCGCCATCTCTTCTGTGGCTCCAAGACGATGTGGGTGATAGCCGTTGAAACGGCATTCCAGCCAAACTCATTCCTACACATCCTCTTTTTTTTTCCTTCTAAACCATAGGGGGAAAAATCTGCTCAACAGACACCCTAACAGGAAGGTTAGGGTAGTGTGGGGTTAAGGCCGTCTTCTACAACACTACACAGATAAAAATAATGAGATTTACAACTCATGTAAACTTCATTTTAGTCATGTAAACTTAGTGTTATGGTGGTTTACATGATATATCATGTAAATTTGTGTTATATGTCATGTAAACACTCAGAGTCAAGCTGAATTGCATGACATATAATGGAAGTTTACATGATATTTTAGGGAACGTCCATAAATTACGTCACGCAAAAATTGCCCATTTTCAACCCCCCCTCCCCCCTATGTCACACTTTTTGTATGAGACCTCTAAAATTTTTGTAAGGGTCGTCACACTTTTCTGAACCCCCCCTCCCCCCTAAAAGCGTGACGTAATTTATGGACGTTCCCTTATGAGTTTTACATGATATGTCATGTCAACTTCTGTGATATCCCACGCTCCAATTATGTGCATTATAGGGTAACAGTCGAATTTTGGACCCCTAGAGGACATGAGTTTGAATTTAATCTAAAATCAAACAGATTCAGAGGGTGTTACACATAATGATGATGTTGATATGACCGTAAAAGCCTCCACTGTCCGTCAAAAATACCCACAAGGTCATTTCTGGCTGAAAATTTGATGAAAATAACTGATTTTTGAAGCATCAGTTTCCACTATTTTGGACACCCCAATGTATTTTGGACCCTCTTGAGTATATATTTTGGACACCTGGTGTTTAAACCCGCTTGAAACTTTTTTCGAAGAACCTGTCACTTGGATATGCTTGATCAAAACCTAATTACATAATTGACAAGGGCTGATTAGAAGAACTTTGCGAATTTAATGTGCTAGAATGATAAACGTTTTTGTTTACATCTGCAAGCTTCCTCAACGCCACTTTCTTCTTTCGTAAACATGTTGCGGCACTAGTACGGATGGCGAGATTGACAAAAATTTATTTCAAGGCATATAATGATATTTTCTGTGAGGAAATGGTTGCTGCTCGAGCAGAGCAGTCTAATTGTGTGAAAGATTCTAAAAATATTCGCCATCTCATCATTAAATCTGTGAAAATCGTGGTAATACGACCCAGGGGTTCCAAAATATATAGGGGTCCAAATTGTATTTGTTACCCTATATCACAGAATTTTACACTCTTTTTTCGATCTGTGTAGTAAAAGCCGGGACTACTCTCTCCTCGACCCACTAAAACACATTCCTATGGTCGCCAAACCCTTCGTCTCTCCTGAACCAGCAAGAAGGTATTGCTTCAGAGAGGGGCTAGTGCACATCGCACCATCAAGGTTAGCTGCGTAGCCTAGCAGCAACGAACAACGATGACTTACTCTGGAGAGTCCATCACGGTAGCATGCTGGCGCTTAGCCAGTTTCCCGAGTCAACCTCGCCACTCCCTTTGTCCTCGGAAGGCAGGCAGGGTTAACCCCGCCCGCGCCCAACTGCTTGGCAGACATCAAGAACTGATGCCCACGTGCAACCCGATCTGACCTCGTAAGGAATGGTATCACTACCCTATCAGATGCACCAGAAGGTTGCAGACAGCAGGGTCTCACCTACCCCGACCCTTGCCGGGGACCCCTTTCCAACCGCGGGCTCGGATCCAACCCAGTAGACCGACGCCACGACAGCAGCGCTACCGGGACTTCCTCTCCGCGGCCACTTAATCGCTGTAAGGGTCGATCTCGACCGCAGGGCACCGGTATGACCTACGAAGCCGACTTCGAACCTCTGGACCACCTCTCGTACTACATCTGGACTAGCCATTCTCCGAGTTCACGCGCCACCTCCTCTGTAGCTCCCAGACGATATAAGTGATAGCCGTTGAAACGACGTTCCAGCTAACCTCATCCCTACACATCCTCTGGACCAAATTGTCCGGTGTTGTGTCTTCCCCGCATGTGGCAAGTATGCGGTCACGCATTGTGCGAAAACGGGGGCACACGAACAAAACGTGTTCCGCCGTTTCCTCTAAACCTTTGTACATTGGGCATCCCGCATCCCGCATGCCCGAAACTGTGTAGATACTGTCGGAAGCAACCATAACCTGTAAGGACCTGTGTCAGGTGGAATGTAACTTCCCCATGGCGCCTATTAATCCAACCATCTACCCTAGGTATCAACCTATGGGTCCACCTTCCTTTGGTGGAACTGTCCCACGCAGGCTGTCATTTGACCATAGAGGCCATCCTGGCAGTCCTGCGTATGCCTATTGTGCCGCGCATTTCGAAGCACTCTATGTCCTCACTGATAAGAATGCTGATAGGCTCCATACCAGTAATGACGCAGAGAGCGTCGTGTGACACGGTACGGTACGCGCTCGCAACCCTCAGGCACATAAGCCTGTAAGTACTTTCCAGCTTCCATCGCTAGCATTCAGTACTTAGCGCGGTGCCCCACGCCGGGCCGCCATACCTAAGTATGGACGTAGCAACACTAGCCAGAAGATTTTGCTTACTGGCTTCCACCGCAGAGCTATTGGACATCATCCGGAACAGTGCCGCAATAGCTGTGGAGGCTCTTTTACAGGCATAATCGACGTGGCTACCGAAGGTAAGCTTATCGTCGATCATCACGCCCAAGTGTTTGACGGAGCGCTTTGACAGGATAGTGCACTCTCCTACACTAATCTCCGTCTGCTGCTCCGACTTCCGGTTGTTAACAACCGTCACCTCTGTCTTGTGGTGAGCCAGCTCCAGTTCCTTGGACCGCATCCACGCCTCCACAACCTTGATCGAGTGGTCGGTAGTCAACTTCACCTCCTCGATCGTTTCACCAAAGACTTCGAGCGTAATATCATCGGCAAATCCGACAATCACCACTTCCACTGGGTACTCTAACCTCAACGTCGTACATGACATTGCATAACACCGGACCCAGGATGGAACCTTGCGGGACTCCTGAGGTTATGTGAAAGCACTTCCGATCCACCTCCGTGTCGTGGACTAGTACACGATTCTGAAAGTAACTTTCTAGAATCTTGTACAGGTACTCCGGTATGCCCAGACGCAAGAGTGCATCGGCAATAGCAGACCAGCTGGCGCTATTAAACGCATTCCTTACATCCAGAGTCACTACCGCGCAGAAGCGGATTCCGCCCCTCTTAGGCTCGAGTGCTTTCTCGGCGGTTTTTGTAACCGACAAGATAGCGTCTACGGTGGACCTCCCCTTCCGGAAGCCGTACTGGTTGCTCGAAAGACCATTTTCGCCCTCGGTGAACCTCAACATTCTATTGAGGATGATCTTTTCGAGCACATTTTCCGCCGTGTCAATCAACCATATTGGTCTATATGCCGATGGGTCTTCGGGTGGTTTCCCCGCCTTTGGCAATAGTACTCCCTCGTCCAAGCATTTCTGCATAGCAGACCTGAACATCTCGGGAGGCTCTGCAATAGCTACTTTTAAGGCCAGGTTCGGAACTCCGTCCGGACCTGGGGCCTTACCTACGCTAAGGGACTTAGCTATTCCCGCAAGTTCCACATCGGTGACCCTCTCCTCATCGCCAGCCCCAGTGCCCGGCTGTCCTACGAAAGGATGCCAAGGACTAGGATCATGACGCGGAAAAAGTCCTCCAATGATCCCCTCCAACATCTCTGGAGATTGCTCTGTAGGAGCCATCACACCTCTCGTCTTGGCCATAACGATCCTGTAGGCGTCACGCCACGGGTTCGTATTGGCACTCTGATAGAGACCCTCAAAGCAGGCCTTTTTGCTTGCTCTTATCTCGGTCTTAAGCGCGGCTTTTGCAGCGGCGAACACCACCCGCCGAAGTCTTCAGCGCGGCATTAGTGGCGACGAACACCATCCGCCATTCGTTTCGCTCTTCATCAGATCATGTTCGCTGCAGCCGCCATTTATCCCGTAGAGAGGTGCGGCGTAGGTTCGCAATCGCTTGAGTCCATCAGTAAGCCTCCATTTCTAGAGTGGACTCGACTAGGCATAGTCGCTCGCACGGGAGAGTATCGCAACCAGATCGTCGCTGTCTAAGCTAAGTAGGATTCGATCACGACGAAGTGCCTCCCTTAATAACCCTTCTTCTAAGTATGATGTCTTCCATCTGCGAGTTTTCGATGAGTGGGTCTTAAGGGGGTTTCAGATAATATCAGCTGCGTTAAATAGAGTCCGAGGGAGCTTAAGGGGGATTTTGGAGGCATTTCAGGAAGTTTCATAGCATTTTCGGCGGGAGTCAGAGGCGTTACCGAGGGGTTTTCGGGGTTTTTTAGCCTCTCATGTGCGTTAAATGGGGTTCGAGGGGGTTTAAGAGGGACTTCAGGGGCAGTTCAGGAAGTTTCAGAGCATTTTCGGCGGGTTTCAGAGGCGTTACGGAGGAGTTTTCGAAAGTTTCGGAGCGTCTCAGAGTCCGAGAGAGTTTAAGGGGGGTTTTGGAGACATTTCAAGAACTTCTAGAGCACTTTCTGCATGATTCAGAGGCGTTACAGAAGCGTTACGGAGAAGTTTCCGGGGGTTTCGGATCGTCTCAGGTGCGTTACATAGGACCGAGAGGGTTTCAGGCGGATATTGGAGGCATTTCAGGAAGTTTCAGAGGATTTTAGAGACTCCATTTTAACATCTTTTGCAGCGCCCCTGAAATACTCTTTGATTTAAAGGTGTGCTTGAAACCCCCTGATACGACCCTGTTCTGAAATGCCTCGAAACGCCCCTGAAACCTTCGTAATCCCATTGAAACGCCCTTGAATTCATCATAATTAATTTGAAATGCCTCTGAAACCCCTTTGGACGACTTTAATAGGCTCCATAAACGTAAATCCCTTGAAACGCCTCTGAAATGTTATCAAATGCCTCTCTAGGAACGCCCTTATAATGTTCTTGAAATACCCTGTATCTTTCTTAAATGACTCTGAAATGACTTTGAAATACCTTGCAACGCCCCTCAAACACCTTGCAACGCCCTTTAAAGACTTCTGGGCTCCCTTGAATTGCCCTTAAAGCCCCTTGAAACGTCCCTGAAATCCCCTTAATAGTATTGAAATGCCCTGAATTCCCCGTAATCCCATTAAAACGCAGTGGTTCAGATTCAGCATCCTTAACAGCAGTGTGCTTTCCCGGGTAGAGCGAAATGGCAAATGAAGGGCAAATTTTACCATTAAAATGTAATGTTTGAATGGCAAAATTTGCTATTAGTTTGTTTGAAATAAGAGTTAAAATAATAAAAATAATAACTAAATTTCTATGGCGTAGCAACTAAAGAATATCTGATTTTGCCATTGTAATAACAAAATAATAGCAAAGAGAATGTCAAAATAATAACATATTTTATTATGATTGTACATTTTGTTATTGTTTTGATATTGTGGCAGAAAATTATGATAGTAACATTTGTTAATATTATGTTATTATACTATTTAATAATTACTCGTCAATTATGACGGGCTTGGTGGTCTAGTGGCTACCGCTTCTGATTCGTATGCAGAAGGTCATGGGTTCAATCCCTGGCCCGTCCTTTTCATCCTACTTTGTATCTTTCTATCCACTTTCTCTCACTCTCTCTTCTCTACATATACAACTCATGTATATTCATATGTTCATAGCCATCGCTAGAACCAGAAACGAATTGAAAAAAAAAGTCGTTTCCCTCCCTTCCAACTTCCACTCACAGCACAGTGTATATATAACGCTTATAAGTTATGCAACCAAAGCGTGCTGTGCCGCTTGACCTTATTCACCACACAATCTATCACGAACACTATAAATAACCCTATCCATGGATCGCATCACCGACCCAACGGTGACTCCCAGATCTCCCATCCTTTCCGTCTAACAAATACCCCAGTCCGTGCGGGTTGTGGGACGCAGAGTGCTCTCGGTCTCCAGTAGCAACAACCAGTACACTCTAACATTCATTTCCCTTCCCAACTGACTATAAGGACTTGGCCGGCGCCGTTATTGATCAAATATGCATGAGCTGCTAAAATTGCACTTTGAGAATAAGTGGAATGTCCCAGCCCCTTATTCAGTTGGATCACAGTGCAACTGGTACCAGTTCAGATCAATCACGGAGGAGCAACCATTGACATGTATAGTCAGAATTGATCGTTGATCGTTTTTTTATTTAATAATTACTCGTCAATTACAAGGTTTACAATGATAGCATATTTTATAATTTATGTGTCATTCTGAGCTATTCATAAAGAACTAAAGAATTGCAAATTTAGATATGATGACAAAATATATTATTCTTTAGCTATTGGTTTGTTATTCACCTCTACCCGGGTTGACAGCTGTCACTCTCCTGAAGCCTGGACGGCCTAGATCTACCGTTGGGTGATTGCTGTTCGCGGAATACCCGGAACAAATCCAACACATGGATGGGCTCCCGCAGCCTTGTACCTTATGGCCTTCACCGTCAAATCGCGTACACAGCTTTCGCCTGTCAGAGACTTGTGTCCTGGTTTCAGGCACCTGATGTAAACTCTGGTGTCTCGTGCAAGTTCTGTTGGCGTATAACCAGCCCGAGCTTCCCTTCTTTAACGGACTTGTTAGTGTCCGCCTCAGGTAGCTGTACCAAGGCCACCTGTGACCCTGCCGTGCCCTTCCTCTGCCTAACGGCTGCGTTTGCCACCTACTCCTCGTACTGTTGCCGCAGTGCTGGGACGAGCTCTTTCGCGACATTGATCTCGTCTAGGTTTTCCACCTTTGGAGTCGCCTCCATTGTAAGAGCCCTCACCTCAACTCCCTCACTAAGGACCTCTCCGCCAGACTTTTGTAGGCTGCACAATGTCTAATACTGTGCACGTCTGCTCCAAGATCCACGAGCTTGGCGTCGCTCCTTATCGCCTACAAGATTTCAGAATACTTGGACTGTTCAGTCTTTATGACGAAGGCGTCACCTTTCCTACGTTTCCTATTTCACGTCCTTCCGGTACGGCTGGCTGGGGTCCGACTTGACTGTACTACCAAGCTTCGAGATCGGGGTTAATAGCAGCCCCTTCAAAAATGTCTGTTCCGATAGAAGTTTCAGTGAAGCTTAGGAAATTGAAATCTCATTCTTCGGCAAGCTGTAGGAAATTCCAAGAACGAACGTCACATCGTTCCGCACAGATTTAGGAACATCACAATCTTCCTACTTATTTTCCTTTGTAGGCTGGGTGTAGGCTGAATGTGGACCGTTGGGATTATTTTCTGTTGTATTTTCGGTGCTAGTTGGTTCTAGTAGGGGCTGCCAACGAAGCCAGTAGATTACGGAGAAAGGCCAATCATGGTGAATGGGCAACCAAGAATAGTAGAGAGGTGGGGATAGCATTTAGCACCATAGCAAGATCTTTAGCACAGCCATATAGGAGTAGGTAATGGCAATGACAGCAGCGACAACGACGGCACCCAACCTTGTAATGAATTTTTATTTGTCAGATGTCTCGGATAGTTGGATGTTTCTCGGCTGGGCGGAAATGGGAAGAACTCAGGCTTGATAATCCTCCTCGAAATCAAAAGAGTTTTGCCACATGCTCTAGAGCGGTGTTTTGCTTTTGCCTCGTCGCGAGGGAGCGAACGAACCCCAAACAGAGAGGCAATAAAAACTGAGCGAGGAAGAGGGGAACGAAAAAAGAGTCGATGATTATTTCGGGTTTTTGAGTGCGATTTTCGCCTCGAGAGTCTTTCTTTGTATGGGAGTGGAACTCGCGAGAGCTTTTTGAGTGTGAGTGGACGTGAGAAACACAACAAGAAATTTTGAGTGTTGGACGAACTCCTCGCTGCGCGGCAAGCTCGCGCTCGGTGCTGTTGAGGATTTGCGTTGTGATTTCTGAGTTTTATTTTCACTCCTCAGAAAATCGCCAAAATCGCTTCCTCATTTTCTCGCGAGGGAGTTTCTGTCAAGCCTGGAAGAACTTCTGAATGAATCTCCTAGCAGTGTAGTGAAACTGTTCTATTTTATGAACTTTCGTCGTTTTAGAAAATGAAAGCAGTGAACTTTTGCTATGTTACTCCGTAGCTGATACAAAAAAGGTTCCGAAAAACACATCGATAAAGAATTGTAGACTTTCCGCCTGTTTCTATTTATTCGGTTGCCGAAGGATAGAATTCGACGACAGAGGTAGAATCGCCTGAAAATTGATTTTCCACTCTAATGAAGAAAGCAGGCGTCCTAGAAGGGGATGTGAAAAGCCAGCATGGTGGCACTTTTTTGGTTGTTCTTTGTTTTCCACCTGGCTGGTAGGTAAGTGCAACCGGTATTCCCCGAAAGCCACCCCGGAATGATGTTGTCCGGTGGTTGCCGAAAGTGTCGAAATTGATGATGGTCTTTTGGAAAATTTATGGCACCTACTTAGAACAGTATAGCAAGGGTATTTTCTGTAAGCGAAGAGGTAGGTGCTGCACGGGAACGAGATTAGATTAATTTCTTGCTCAGGATGGCGATAATGTGGCGTTGCCCTCTGTTGTGGCGGCCTCACTCGCACGGGCAGAGCTTTGGGGGCCAAAAGTAAGCTGATTTGTTGTGTAATTTGTAAAGCTAATCTGTGGATTTTTGTTGGAGGCGGTTCTTAGAAGGGAGAGTGATTTAAATATATAGGGTATCGCGCCACTTGGGCGGTGGCTTCTATATTCGTCTGTTTCCCACTATAACTCAGTCAATTTTGAACCTATTGACTTGAAATGTTGTACACGGGTAGATACTATACCTATCTCACCACATTCCAAAAGTTGTGTCAATTGGTTCAAACTTGACTGAGTTACAGTGGAAAACAGACGAATATAGAAGCCACCGCCCAAGTGGCGCGATTCCCTATGATTGGGAGGGATAGGACTTGCTAAGAAGCTAATGACCTCAATAGGATCAATATTACGCGTTACCCAATCTGAGTTTTTCATCAGGAATTGAATCATTCAATAATTTCTTGGTAGTTGTGTGGCACTAAATATCCACTGGAAAGGAACCACGCAGTGGCACGTCTTACCTGACCGGCTGTCGACGAACAAGAGGCCGAGAGTGGCGTCGCCTGCTTAGATGGTTTCGTGTGCTATCGCCGTCCGCTCGTGACAGGCGTGAATACAGAATGTTCAGCAAAGTATACACTTTGATATAAGGGCTGTTTCACGCCCACACATCCACCCTTCTCTCTAAAAAAAAATTTTAGAGAGGGCCGCGCTTACAAATTTCCAAAATACCCGTAGCTCAAACCAGAAAACACGTTTAAAATAGTTTCTCTTGTAAATCGACGCTTTATACCATTTATTGCTATCTTACTATTGTGCGGGTATAGGCCTTTCCAGCTGACAGGTCCATGTATGCCACTGTTTACAACCGCCGAACAAAGGCGCAAATGCGAAACTGTCATTTTCATAGGAGAACTGTCAAAGACCCAAAATATCAGCTGATATAAGACGTCAAATGAAAAGGCCTATTCCCTAATCGAACACGACGGTTCAGAACGTTCGTGCCTCAAACTGTCCCAAATATTTGTCAAAAGTGACAGAGTGGCAGTGCTTTTTTTTTTTTTTTTTGTTGCCTCTCTCACATTTCATCTTCGCTCTCTTCCTTTTTCCATCGATGGCAACAGATCGATGGTCGCATCAAAAACGAGGTAGTTTGTGCAAAAGTGGCAGCAAGGACACTTAAGGTGAAACATCAAGAAATCCCATTGCAATTTTGCATACAAACTTTAGGGGCACAAATCTGACGAATGAAGCATCGAATCATGCCGCACTTGATTATCCTGGCTTTGCTCACTTGTAAAAGGAGGCAGCTTTTCCAAATCGAGCGCATTTGTTTACGAATTTTTAAGATTTGTGCTCTTGAAAGCGTGAGTAGGGGTCCAAGTCGGCCATTGTGGCAGCCATATTGGTATTCTTTGAAGTTTCTCCTTAATTTGATGGGATTAGCAAATTGTCTTGCACAACCCAGATCTGTCAGACTTCCCAAGAGTGTCAAATTCCCAAATATGTCAAAGTCATGTGGACTACGGTGTATCCATTCGTGGTTAACGTGCATTGAAGGCTCGTGGGTTTCTGCTTTCGTATTCGTACGCGTTGCAATACACGAACACTACTTTGCACCGATAAAAATGCAAAGTTAAAATTTATTGGACCACGAAACATACCTTTTATAAGACCATTCGAGGATTATTGTTATATTTGCAAACATAAATCTTAAAACTATTTCAATGCTTTTTATGTTTGGTCAAACATAAAAAGTATAATTATCGTCCTATAGTTAAAAATTATAACAGCCCACACATAAATTCAATCTTTGTGATCTTTGGTGAACAAAATGGCCACAAGGAGAAACTGAGAGCAGTTGTGCACAATTTTCACAACCTGATCTTCCATTTTCTAGCAGGTAATTTCAATATCTTATTTATCGATCGGGTTTGTTTAATGTTTTCGATTATTTCCAGAATCAATTCAACCAGAAAGAGAAGACCAAAATGCCTGGTTGAACCACCACGAGGAAAGGAACGGAATCACGCCAGTATGCCTCCTAGAACCCACTAAATGAAAAAAGCATCACCCTGGATTCATTTCAGAATCAACGTGTTTTGCGCTGGAACCGACAGGGGAATTTTGAGTGCAACAGGTATACTCGAAACATGGACAATCCGGAATCAATCCTTTTACCGTTCTCCTCCTTCTTCGTATAGTGTTGTGAGACATCCCCGAAGCGCTGCAAAAAATCTCGTTGTTTGGCTAGGTTGGCAGCATCCTCCGGAACCAAGTCCGGAACCGTGTCCGGAACCCTGTCCGGAACGACGACCTTCCGTGGACTTTCTACCAGCAATCGGTACCTAGCCCGGAGTGTGGTCCCTAGTGGAATATGACAAACATAATCACTCTGCAACACGGGAATAGCAGAAATGTTTACAATTTTTGTTGTTTATAATGATTTTTTTAAATTTTTAATCGTTAATAAATAAACAATTATAGATTTCTGGTAAGATTTTTTGTTTTTTTTTTTGTTAGATTATTGCTTGAAATATGATTTTTATGTGAAACTGATTCATAATTGTTATATACGACGTATGTATAAATGTTATAAATCCCACACATAAACTTTATTAAGCACTCTCATAAACTTTATTTCTTTTAAAACATAATATTCATTTGTGAGTAATTTTATAACATTTATGTTTCTGGGCATATTTTTTAAAGTTGATGGCAAATTGCAAAAAATTATGTAGTTTCACACATATTAACTATACGGAAAATCCCCTCAGTGTGGTAATTAATGGAAAATTGTAAAAAAAAATCAGCTGTTTTAGGAAAAAACAAGCGGGCATATTTTCAATCAGTACCTTAAATACCTTCGTTCGGCAGTTAGGGTAAACAGGTATAATATGCCCCCCCTAAGCAGAAATGACAATATATCTGAAACTGGCGCCTTATTCCATCTATTGTTCACTGCAAATCGTTGTTCCTAAAGTTATTGAAGTGTTGCATGCGAACTTTGCCTTGGGAGAGGTGGCTTTGGAAGCTTTGAAACGTTTTTCGAAAACTTTCCAAAATTTGCCTTTTCAAAACAAACGGGGCAATACGCCCCATCAAAAGAAAAACGCCCAGCCCCGTGATAAAACTGTCCCAGGGGATAATTCCACCACATGCTTATCCTAGGAGGGTCTTACAACAAGTGTTTAACTGCATAAAAGTTGCAAAGTAACACAAGCGAACAGAACTAACTTCGTTTACAATGAAGTCAGCTTACAAGAGGTAAAATATTACGCCAAAAGCCTCGATTTCAGACTTTTTGATATTTTCATTGCTTTTCTGTACCAATCCGCTAACGGACCGGCTTGATGGCAATTATTCTTCAATATTTGTGATTTCTAATCGATCACGCATGCAAAAAGCGCTTGAATCGCTAGAAAATGAAGGGGGGCGTATTGCCCCGGTGGGGCGCATTATACCCTTTTACCCTAACAATGGCAGCGACGAACCTGTTAAAACGACTATTGTGCATGCAACGAAAAGTACAATTTCGGCGCCCGTTTTCCGAGGCTTCGATTTTATGGTCGAAATTCATTCGCAGTAGAAATATCACGTGTTATCATATCATCCGTCATCACAGCACCACGCCATGACTTATGTTTCTTTGACATCAAAGCTAAATGGTATTTTTAAATGGGTCTATTTTCCTATGTTCATATTTCTTTATTATACTCTTCACTATTCAACTACATAGGTGCTCGTTCGGTAAAAGCCCTTTGACTGCAATGCTTTTTCTTTTAATTGAAAGTCCACTAAGTGAAACAATGCTGTAAGTATCGCACTGCTCTCCGTCAAAATGAAATGTCATCAGAAAACTTTTTTTGTAATGCGATGTTTTTCGAATGGAATTTTTCTGCATTTTACAGTGGCTGACAGTTCTTTGACGTCTATCAGGTGTAGCAGTTATCATTTTTCATTTGATAAGCGAAACGTTAACATGCTGCAATGATCGAACATCTACTGTATCTACTCATGGCCAGTTTGCATATCTGTTATCACAAGGCCGACAGTGCTGGCAGCAGAGTTGTACATATTCAGGATGACTAATGTCAAATGACACTCGCTCTAACCATCACTTCAAAAGACAAACGCAGTCCATCAGAGCAAATCGACTCATGCCAAAGCAACTCAAGCTAACCCTCGCTCAAGACAGATTCGAGTACATCCAACAGCAGCGATCGTCCCTTCGGCTTGAATTAAACCATAAAACACGATGGCCCTCGACTACATTGACTGGCAAGGAAATGCTTTTTTTTTGTTCTCTTCCCAAACTGCATTCTTCAAGAACAAATACTTGCAACGGAACAGTAAGAGTCATCTTTTCTATGCGCGATTTGTTTATCCGCTTTTGTCCCATGGGTGACTTTTTTTTTTATTTGCCCGCCACTTCAATGCGCGACGTTTCGGTCCGCTTTTTTTTAAGCGCGATTTAATTATCCGCTCTTTCTATGCGCGACATTTTGTCCACCACTTTAATGCGCGACTCTTCGGTCCGCTTTTCCATGCGCGACTCTTCCGTCCGCTTTTTAATGCGCGACTCTTCGGCCCGCTTTTTTTTTTATGCGCGATTTATTTATCCGCTCTTTCTATGCGCGACATTTTGTCCGCCACTGTAATGCGCGACTCTTCGGCCCGCTTTCCATGCGCGACTCTTCCGTCCGCTGTTTAATGCGCGACTCTTCGGCCCGCTTTTTTTTATGCGCGATTTATTTTTTTTTTTTTTTTTTTTTTTTTTGGTTTCCTAGATTTTATTAGCCATAATTAAAGCAAGCACTCCAAACGGACTCCTCTCTACTGTTCGTATTTATCCTTGATATCGTCCCACAATTTGCCTTTGTTGTACGATCTGAAGAAGGCATCGGTGCCCATATCGAAAGCTCGTTCGAAGAAGAAAACGCTGGCAGCGATTCCCACGACGTAGGTTGATGTCCGCTTCAGGAGTAGATTGTTCAGGACCTTCATTTTCACGGTCTTCGGATCACTTTTTTCGACAAACGCACTCGACACCTCAATGGATGCTTCCACTGGACGAAATAAATGATTCGCGAAATAAATTTATCCGCTTTCTATGCGCGACATTTTGTCCGCCACTTTAATGCGCGACTCTTCGGTCCGCTTTTCCATGCGCGGTCATTTTGACCGGCTCCGGGATGAACGATGGTAAAAAACTGCAATCCACAATTGCTTCACTTTGTAGCGGCTTTCTGCTGCTGCTGGGTGCGACGCTGGGTGGTTCCTTTCCATTCCAGTTTTCGTTCTTTAATTAGGTTCTACGTTTATGTTGCGAAAAAAATTCGCAACACCTGGCAGGAAAGCCATTGTGTGGCACTAAATATCCACTGGAAAGGAACCACGCAGTGGCACGTCTTACCTGACCGGCTGTCGACGAACAAGAGGCCGAGAGTGGCGTCGCCTGCTTAGATGGTTTCGTGTGCTATCGCCGTCCGCTCGTGACAGGCGTGAATACAGAATGTTCAGCAAAGTATACACTTTGATATAAGGGCTGTTTCACGCCCACACAGTAGTTTTACATGACTTACAGCAGAATGCGTCGACTCTTAGCCTAGCATCATTCCTCCTGTGCACGTCTGTGGATTAAATCAGTGTCTTCCATCAAAAGGCCCCCCGGTTACAAATTTTGATTTCAATTTTTACGATGCAAAAGACACCCGATATCACACCAACGACAGCAATCACCAGCCAAAGCCAGCCAATCAGTAAGGAAGTCAAATTTCTATGCAAAGACGGATGAATAATGGAAAGAGCGTCTTATCTTCGGCAACATGACGACACTTCTGGAATCCCCATCCCTCTTATGACAATTTTACCTACCCGGCGGCGCGCACGGTGACAACTTTCGTCGGTCGTCAAACTTGTGCACAAGCGAACTTGGGTCTCCAGTTAGCCTAGTGGTTAAGGCTATGGATCGCCAATCCGGAGACGGCGGGTTCGATTCCCGTTCCAGTCGGGAAAATTTTCTCTACTCCTTAGGCATAGTGTATCGATGTACTTGCCTCACAATATACAAATTCATGCAATGGCAGGCAAAGAAAGCCCTTCAATTAATAATTGTGGAAGTGCTCAAAGAACACTAAGTTGAAGAGAGGCAGGCCAAGTCCCAGTGGGGACGTAGAGCCATAAAGAAGAAGAAGCGAGCATCCACGCACACGAGCATACACACACATTGACGTGACACCGATGATGAAGAAACAACATGCATTGCATCAAACTACTCTAGGAGTCGCCGACCGGAAATCTCCCACGACTTTTGCGTGATGAAATTCTCCAAGACCGAAACGGATTTGCATACATTTCGAAACGGGGAGTCAAGCGTATCCCTCAGTCTTAGCATTTAGGCGAACCAACTTCGGTATTGAGCTGAAAATCCTTTGGGACAGGCACAGTGCTGCACATACCTACCGTTGTTGTTGGTGTGAAGTTTTAGGGCACCGAGACACCGCCGCCGGCTGCCAGGGTCGGACGGATGGTTCGATAAATCCGGATAATCACTGCTGCCAGCCAATTTTCAAAGTCAAAGGATATATGGAGCGTAATGCCATGCTAGCGTAAGTGTGTGCGAAAAGGGTACTGCGAATGGGTACCGAAGCGACGACAGTCGGAAGCACCCGTTCGGTTCGGAGGTTTAAAAGCTCGAAAAGTTCCGTCCCTAGGGATTACGCGGGGACCGATTTGCTCAAATCAATATTATTTTATTGAGTTAGTTGGATCATGGTTTGGAAAATTGTATTATCAGCGCAGTTGCATATCCAATAGACTGTACAAAAAAAAGCGTTGTTCGATAAGTCAAGATGCTCAGCCCTAAAACTAAACTGTACATATGTTTTTGCAGTATTTTTGTAGAACATTTGGTTTTTTTTTTCATTATCGTATACATTGGTACGAAGGTTCTCAGAATTAATTGATTTTTTTTTCACAGGTAGGGTTCATATATAGACTGTTTCAGAAATTATAAATACACTAACGATTGACTGCCATTTCAATTTGAGCACAATATCTAAAAACATCTTTTAGCTATTAGAGTAAACATTCAAACGAAGCAAATAACACTAACTTTGTTGATGTTTCTTAATTTGTTCAACATCACATTGAAGACAAGACATAATCAATAATTATACGCCACAATTGTCGGTTTGTGGCTGCCGCTATTCATCCTCGGTCGCACCCAATGCTCGCCATGTCACGCTCCACCTGGTCCGCCCATCGTGCTCTCTGCGCTCCTCGCCTTCTTGTGCCAACCGGGTCGGTTGCAAACACCAGCTTTGCAGGGTTGTTGTCCGGCATTCTTGCAACGTGCCCTGAAGGTCCTCCTCGAGTATGGTCCAGGTCTCGTGTTTGTAGAGGACCACCGGTCTTATTAGTGTTTTGTACATGGTGCATTTGGTGCGTGTGTGAATCTTTTTCGACCTCAGTTTCTACTGGAGCCCGTAGTAGGCCCGACTTCCGCTGATGATGTGACTCCTAATTTCACGGCTCACGTTGTTGTCAACCGTCAGTAAGGATCCGAGGTAGACGAATTCCTCCACCACCTCGAAAGTATCCCCGTCTATTGTAACATTACTACCCAGACAGATCCGGTCGTTTTCGGTTCCGCCTACCAGCATGTACTTTGTTTTTGAGGCATTCACCACCAGTCCTATCTTTGCTGCTTCGCGTTTCAGGCGGGTGTACAGCTCTGCCACCGTTCCAAATGTTCTGGCAATAATGCAAGCAATAATAAGCACACAAATTGTCCGGATGTTGTGAAAATCGTTCCCCGGCTATTCCCCGGCTTCCAGAGCGATGTTGAAGAGTAGGCATCAGAGTTACCCATTGCTCATGTGTACATAAATGTGACAGCGAGCCTCCCACCAAATTGTCTCCTAGCTCTTCAAAATCGCAGTGTGCTGCGCTGCTAGGAGGCTCACGAAAATCTGGTGGGTGCGAGCCAGGCACATAGCTCCCGGGGAGCTCGTCTCATGCGCTGCGTGAGCTATTGGTATCTAAGGCAAAAAACAACTTCTTGGTAACGAAGAACATCAACAACTTTTTTCCGTACACAACACAAGTGTCTGGTTGGTCTATGCGATACGACTAGGGATTCTCAATGCAAAGGTAAAGGTTTCAATTCTGGTTCGTTTAGGAAGTTTTTGTCGTGAAATTTTCTAATTTAATCAGCGCATGAGACGAAGCTCATGAGGCACATCTTGAGAAAAATGAGGCGCACAAGTTTCAGTCTCAAAATGTACTGTGCTCCTGGGAGCTTGCTTGCAATGTGGCTCCCGTACATGGGACTACAGCAGGTGTACATCAACTCTGGTAGGCATGAGAGTCCATCACCTTGTCGCAGTCCCCGACGAGTTTCGAATGAACTGGACAGTTTACCCGGAACCCTTACGCAGTTTTGCACACCGCTCATCGTTGCTTCAATCAGTCTAGTCAGCTTCCCAGGAAAGCCGTTTTCGTCCATGATTCTCCAGAGCTTTGCGCGGTCGATACTGTCGTATGCCACCTTGAAGTCGATGAACAGGTGATGCGTTGGGACCTGGTGTTCACGGTATTTCTGGAAGATTGCCGTACGCTGAAGATCTGGTCCGTTGTTGACCGACCGTCGATGAAGCCGGCTTGATAACTTCCCACGAACTCATTCGTATTAGGTGACAGACGACGGAAGATGATCTGGGGTAGCACTTTGTAGGCAGCATTCTAAATAGTGATCGCCCTTAAGTTCTCACATTCCAAATGGTCGCCTTTCTTGTGTATGGGGCAGATCACCCCTTCCATCCACTCCTCCGGTTGCTGTTCGGTTTCCCAGATCCTGACTATCGGCAGATGCAGACTTTTCTGGCCCATCTTGATGAGTTCAGTTGCGATACCATCCTTACCAGCTGCTTTGTTTGTTTTGAGCTGCTGAATGGCATCTTTAACTTCCCTCAGCGTGGGAGTTGGTTCATTTCCGTCCTCCGCTGCATTGGCGTCGTCGTTTCCTCCCTTGCCGTGGTCTCCCGTGCCTACGTTCTCCACGCCATTCAGATGCTGATCGAAGTGCTGCTTCATCCTTTCAACCACCTCACGTCCGTCCGTCATGTGGCTCCTGTCTTTATCCCTGCATATTTCGGCTCGCGGCACGAAGCCGTTGCGGGATGCGTTGAGCTTCTGATAGAACTTCCGTGTTTCTTGGGAACGGCACAGCAGTTCCATTTCTTCGCACTCCGCTTCTTCCAGGCGGCGCTTTTGCTCCCGAAAAAGGCGGGTCTGCTGTTTCCGCTTCTGTTTGTAACGTTCCACGTTCTGTCGGGTCTCTTGCTGCAGCATTACCACCCTCGCTGCGTTCTTCTCCTCCAAAACCGTTCTGTACTCTTCGTCGAACCATTCGTTCCGTCGATTTCTTTCCACGTACCCGATGGTGCTCTCGGCTGCGTCGTTGATGGCTGCTTTCACTGTACTCCAGCAGTCCTCTAGAGGGGCCTCATCGAGTTCGCCCTCGTCTGGCAACGCGGCCTCGAGATTCTGCGCGTATGCTGAGGCGACATCCGGTTGCTTCAGTCGCTCTAGGTTGTACCGTGGCGGTCGCCGGTACCGTACATTGTTGATGACGGAGAATTTTGGGCGCACTTTGACCACCACTGGGTAGTGGTCGGAGTCGATGTTGACGCCACGATAGGTCCTGATGGCGATAATGTCGGAAAAAGGGCCGTCCGTCAATCAGTACATGGTCGATTTGCGATTCCGGCTGCTGCGGTGATCTCCAGGTGTTACGATGAGGGAGGCTATGTTGGAAAAAAGTGCTTCGTATGGCCATATTTTTGTAATTTTGGAGCCGGTGAAATCAATGAGTCGCAGGCCGTTTTCGCTAGTCTGCTGGTGGGCGCTGAACCTTCCAATCGTCGATCTGAATTCCTCCTCCTCGTTTAACTGATCATTTAGATCTCCTATATTTTTTTATCTTACATTTTTTTATCAGTGCCTTTCGGAAATCTGTCGTCAATTTCCTTGAGATTTTTTTCGGCAATTCCTTAGGTTATTCCTTGTAGAAAAAAATGACAATATTATTTTTAGAAGGAATTCTCTGCAATTGGATTGTTTAGGAACTAAAATATTGAATATTATAGTTTAAAAGAATAAACTTATTTTTATATGAATTCTTTTTCAAATTTCCTTTTTTTTTTGTTTCTATTTCTGTGTATTTTAACTAATGCTAATTCTACACTAATTTCGCGATTTCAACGGTAATGTTTTTGAACATTTAATGCCGGTTTGAACTCTTTTTCAGCAATTCCCACAAAAAAATTAATTTTAAGCAGCTTGAAAACATTTACCTAAAATCTTGGCAATGGTTATGGTTATGGTTCCGTTCATATTTACCTTTACAACCCACCGGTGGATGGCGGCGACCCACACACTCAGATTCAATTCCGTTATTCGGTAATTATTTTGCTGAAAAAAATTCGGTAATGCGAAAATATAACCGTTTTCCGGAAAAAATTAATCATTTTACAAGAGTTCGGTAATATTATTACCGATAAGTTTGTAATTTGGTACATTGACAGCAATATCTGTCAACTATTGTACAGTACGTACAGTAAAAACGATCAATTAACGTATTCTGTAAAAAACTTTACCGAAAACCTTGTAAACCACACCATGTTTACCGAAGTTTCGTAAAAGTGCCAGCAATATTTACGAAACCTCAAACCAGTGAAAGTTGAAATTATATCGTTTCGATTTTAGTGTTCAAAGTTAGTGTCTTCTAAATCATCTAAAAATCTCGTCACCTGAGATTTGTGAGAATATTAATCGGAGCCTTCTCATTTGACGGAATCGAGTAAGTATTCACATACGTATGTATTTACTCTGGCCTTACCTGAAATAGTCAACATTTGGTTTTAGCTCCTCAGGTGTTAACGTGGTGAACGGAGTTGAACCTCGATTTGCGATTATGTTACAATTCAATGCCGAGGTGAAATAAGTGAGAGCAAAAAACTCTGTTTATGTAGACGTCAACATTTCTAGAAAATTTTGATAAATAAAACAATTTAATAATCCAGACTGCTTCTTTCATTTTTGCAAGTACCGAAAAACCGTAAAATTTCCAAAAGAAAACATTGAGTTACCGAAAACCTACGGTAATTTTGCAATGCACATTACCGGAGAAATCCGGTAATTATTGAAAGCATTCGCAATTTTTTTACCGGATGTTCGGTACACGTTTTGATTACCGAACGGATTACCGAACGTTCAGCTGTTGAGGATTCGGTGAAAAATTACCGAATACTGTAAAAAAAATCTGAGTGCGCATAGGAATTCTTTCGGCAATTAAATTGAAATTTCTTCGGCAACTTATACGTAAATTCCCAAGTAACATTTTGATGGCCAATTAGTCTTATAGAGGTTGTGAGAACCGTCATAAAACCTAATGCCTTTTAATTGGATTTATGATGGTTTTAAGAAATTCTTCTAGACTATTTAACTAAAAAATGTTATTGGGTTACTTCGGCAATTCCATTGAGAATTTCTTAATCAGGTTTTCGTAAATTTCTTCTGTTTTTTTTCTGTAACAGTTTCTACTAGAGGTCCTTTTGAATTAGATTGAGATTTTTTTCGTATTCTACAATTTCTTTTGAAAATCACAATTATTTTGTGATTTCTTGTGAAAACCCTTTACAAATTCCTTCAGCAGTCCCAATAGGGAATTTTAGAATTTTTCAAGAAATTGTCTTGAAAAGTTTCAAAGAAATTTTAGAAGTAATAACATGGAGTGTGCATCAATAGGCGAGTTTTTAGCCGTGCAACAATTGGAACATTACCCTAGTGGTAGTAGAACAATTCACAAACAAATTAAAGAAAAAAACGGAAGAAATTTCCGAAGCAGTTTTTGGAGGAATGCATAAAAATATTATAGATTATAAAAAAATCACAGAAAGACACTCAATCAAAATTTGCAAAGAAATTTTCAAAGGTTTCACCACATTAATTTTCAAAGCAAGTTTAGCAAGAGTTTCCAATGGAATTATCCGAAAATTTATCAACTTTATTCACAAACGAACTGCTGAGTAAATTTGAATGAAAAACAAATAAATTTCCATTTCTTTGCCAAAACAATTTTCAAAGAAATCACTAAAACAATATCTAAAATAATTAACAAAAATAAAAAATGAGGAAAGTTGTCAAGAAATTGTAGACAAAGTTTTAAAACACCTTCCAAAAAATGTTAACAATCAAATTTTAAATGCATTACTGTAAAAATTCGTATTGGAGTTTTTTAAAAAAAAATCAAAAACATATTTTTTTTAATTCCCTAGTTATCAAACAATTGGTTCACTCTGACTGCACACTTTTATCGATTTTCACAGTTGTGTGTGTGTGTGTGTGTGTGTGTGTGTGTGTGTGTGTGTGTGTGTGTGTGTTTTTTATACTTATTCGTTTATTTGGAAGGCTCGGGCGCCTCATGGGCATAACTGAGCCGAAATCATTTGTTGTTTTTTTTACAATATATTTTACATTTTACAATATTTACTGCCTTAATGCTATGTTAGTTTGGGGAACCGAAGTACTCGCGGCTGTTTCGAGGTTAGGGATAAAAAAAAAATAAAATTGGGAAGGAGGGATTTAGGGGTCTTAAACTAAATTATTTGCTAACTTATACTAAAAACATTGATGGGGCAAAATGTCCTTATCTGAAATGGAACAAAAAAGAAAGGACTTTATCGGTAGACAACGACAAGAAGAGGGCAAACGGAAGGGGGGTGACGACAGACAGGGGCGAACAACAAAACCAAAGGGCGGACAACGAAAACAAGGAACGTGGAACGTACTACATCAAACTCTGACATCAACACGTTTCAAAAACTGGTAAATCAGGTTCATGTATTCCAAATCAAGTCCTGCCAACACTTCTCTAACGGGTTTCTGTTGTTTTCCTCGGACCCGGAGAATTTCATGCAGCTCAGATCTGATCTCACGATACTCATTGCATCCCCACACGACATGTTCGATATCCTGGTAAGCCACGCCACAGACACAGAGATTGCTTTCTGAGAGCCCGACACGGAAGGTATGCGCGTTCAACAAATAGTGGTTGGACATCAACCGACACATTACACGAATGAAATCGCGGCTCAAATCCAACCCTTTGAACCATGGCTTCTTCGACACCTGTGGAATGATGGAGTGCAACCATCTACCCATCTCTCCATCTCTCCATTTGTGTTGCCAGCTGATCAAGGTCTCCTGACGGGCCAATGCAAAAAATTCATTGAAGGCGATTTGACGCTCGTAAATATCGCCTTCGCTAGCGCCCACCTTAGCCAGCGAGTCCGCCTTCTCATTGCCCGGAATCGAGCAATGTGAAGGGACCCAAGCTATGGTGATGGTGTATGAGCGTTTGGTCAAAGCACTCAATACTTGGCGTATTCCATTCAGGAAGTACGCTGAGTGCTTCATCCGTTTCATTGACCGAACAGCCTCCAGAGAACTTAGACTGTCGGTAAAAATGAAGTAGTGCTCAGGTGGAAGAGTGCGAATGTACTCTAAGGTGTAGTATATAGCTGCTAGCTCAGCAATGTATACCGAACATGGCTTTTGAAGCATGTAGGTGGCGCTGTGAAATTCGTTGTAGACTCCGAATCCAGTCGAATCATCGGTTTTCGAACCATCTGTGAAGAACTGTCTGTCCCCGCTAACATGTCCGAACTTACTTGCAAAGATCTGTGGAATACCTACGGAACGAAAAGATTCCGGAATACCGGTGATCTCATCCTTCATAGAGAGATCAAAATCCACTGAGGAGCTGTCGAAGTTTGAGAAGTTGTCACGATTGGTGTTAACCGGAGATGGGCTTACCTCCAGCGTCATGTACCAGTAGTACACACTCATAAAACGAGTTTGAGGATTCTGTTCGAGCAGCTTTTCAAAGTTTTCTATGACCAATGGATTCACAACCTCGCATCGGATGAGGAACCGGAACGATAACTCCGCAAAGCGGTCTGTCAGAGGCTGTACACCAGCGAGTACCTCTAAACTCATAGTGTGAGTTGAGTTCATGCAACCTAACGCGATCCGAAGACAACGGTACTGAACCCGTTGAAGCTTCAGCAAGTGTGTTTTCGCCGCGGATTGAAAACAAAACTACCGTATTCTAAAACCGACAGAATGGTTGTTTGGTACAGCCTGATCAGATCTTCCGGATGCGCTCCCCACCATGTTCCGGTAATAGTTCGCATAAAGTTGATTCGCTTTTGGCACTTCTGTATCAGATACACAATGTGCTTCCCCCAGGTGCATTTGGAGTCGAACCAGACGCCGAGATATTGAGAAGACATGCTATGAGTGATTGCCTTACCCATCAGAACGAGCGGAAACTTTGCCGGTTTATGTTTTTTAGAAAAGACAACCATCTCAGATTTCTCCGGAGAGAATTCGATACCCAGCTTGAGAGCCCAAGTAGACAAATTGTCCAAAGTATCCTGTAGAGGTCCTTGCAGATCGACTGCTATTGATCCCGTTATAGAAACAACACAGTCATCCGCAAGCTGTCTTAACGTGCAATTTTCCATGAGACAATCATCTATGTCTCTAACATAAAAGTTGTAAAGAAGAGGGCTTAGACATGAACCCTGGGGGAGACCCATGTAGCTAATTCGTGAAACTGTCAAGTCGCCATGAGCAAAACTCATCTGCTTCTCAAACAGCAAATTATACAAAAAGTTGTTCATAATTGGTGAAAGGCCACTTTCGTGTAGTTTGTCGGAAAGAACATCGACACAAACTGAATCGAAAGCCCTCTTAATATCCAAAAACACTGAGCCCATTTGCTGCTTTTGAGCAAAGGCAAGCTGAATTTCTGAAGTAAGCAACGCAAGACAGTCGTTCGTTCCTTTGCCTCTGCGGAAACCAAATTGTGTATCTGACAACATGCCTCTCGATTCAACCCATTTGTACAGTCGAAAAAGAATCATCTTCTCCAACAACTTCCGTAGGCAAGACAACATCGCGATTGGACGGTACGAATTATGATCTGACGCGGGTTTCCCGGGTTTTTGAACAGCTATCACCCTCACTTGTCTCCAATCATCCGGAACGATGTTGTTATCCAGGAACTGATTGAACAAGTTCAACAAGCGCCTCTTAGCGACGTCGGGGAGGTTTTTAAGCAAGTTGAACTTAATTCGATCCATTCCTGGAGCGGAATTGTTACATGAAAGAAGAGCAAGTGAGAATTCAACCATTGAAAACGGCCTATCCATGTCGTCTCTATCCTCGGAAACATCACGAATTATTCGCTCCACGGGTACGGAATCTGGACAAACTTTTTTTGCGAACTTGAGAATCC
Organism: Aedes albopictus; assembly: GCF_035046485.1. NCBI lineage: Eukaryota > Metazoa > Arthropoda > Insecta > Diptera > Culicidae > Aedes > Aedes albopictus. Next base: position 240,127,576 of record NC_085138.1, on the reverse strand, counting down.
ACCGAGGAGAGCTTTCTCGATCCTCATTTACCGACGACGTGTTACGCATTCTTCTCCCGACGTTCCAAAGAGTTCTCATAGATGTCTCACGCGATAAACCCTCGACGAACCGACGCCAGTAACCGCTTTTCTTTGCCTTGACCAAGTTCTTAAACTTGCCTTCAAGAGCAGTGTACCGCTTAAAGTTTTCGACCGAACCGCGTTTCCGAAACTCTTTGAACGCAGCGGATTTCTCGCGATAGATTTCCGTACACTCGCTATCCCACGACGGATTGGGAGGTTTCCTGGGAACCGACGGACCTGACACTTGCGACGTTGTGCTTGAAGCGTGCACAGATAAAAATAATGATATTTACATGTCATATAGACTTCAGTTTAGTCATGTAAACATAGTGTTATGATGGTTTACATGATATATCATGTAAATTTGTGTTATATGTCATGTAAACACACAGAGTCATGCTGAATTATATGACATATAATGGAAGTTTACATGATATTTTATGATTTTTACAATGATATGTCATGTAAACTTCTGTGACATCCCACGCTCCAATCATTTGCATCATATGTCACAGAATTTTACACTCTTTTTTCGATCTGTTGGCTACTGATGATCAGTTCTGATAGAAACCGATACTCTTCCTGCGGTGGAAGGACTTCTACCGATTGCTCACCGTCGATGATTGCTTCCGCGTACTTCCCTCAATCAATGTGTTTTGTGAGGTCGTAGGAAATGTCGATGGATGGAGGTTGTGGTGAACCATTGGAAATAGAAACAACGATCGGAAGGTGATCACTACCATGGGGATCCTGGATAACCCTCCATATGCACTCCAGCGATAGTGAGCTTGAACAGGTTGAGAGGTCTAATCGGCTGTGTCTAGGACTGCCATCTTTAGCCCCCATGAGCAGCCGTGGCTAAGGCATAACCGAGCAGATGTGGGTGAGATCCCTGCGAGATATCGCAGTTCTCGGTGGAAGATATATCGTCGGTTTCCTGCAATAGGGGCACAACTCAAAAAATGTGAATTTTCAGAATGAGCGTTTGAAAATTGGCAATCTTGAAGCACATCCTACAAGTTCACTTATTTCTCTCAATGTAAGACAAAAGTATACGGATTTTGATTGTTGTATCATGGAAAGGGACTGAAGGACTATCTCTTTCATGAATTTCAGATTACTATTTTTCATCGACTATTGAAAAAGTTGACTGATTTTGAGTTGTGCCTTTATTGCGGAAAATTGGTGAAAATGCAAAAATCCCGCGTTTCTCATCGAATCTCGGAACGGGTCTTTGTCAGATGAAAGTTTGCATGGTTTTTCATCATTTGCCATCAAAATCTCAAAAATGACAAATTTTGAGTTGTGCCCCTATTGCAGGAAACCGACGATATGGAGGCAACACTGAGGGATAGTCACCTCACAGGCGACGGCTTCGATGCCTGTCATCGGATGAAAATCGTCTCTGTAAAATGAGTGCTGCTTTTTGATCCCTTAAAGCACCCCTCCGTACGAGTCGGACCGATCAAGTCGGATAATGTTGAAATCGCAAAGAGGTAAGGTTACATCGGTTGTCAGCCGTGTTCGGCTAACGCAAAAACATCGCATTGTAAATTTATGAGTAAAAATTTGAAAACGTCTAATTTCGGTACAATACTACGACAGTTCCAGTGTAGAACAGAAATCGTATCTTAGACCACGGTGTTTGAATTAGCAATCGAAAGATACGATTGTCGCAAGGAGGGGCATTTTAGAAGACAACTGCTTCAAAAGAGGGGACACACAAGGAAGAAGCTCTTTGACAATGTTATCCACTGAGTCGGAAGCATTGAAGAATTTCAGAATGATGTCTATGATGCAAGAAAGCGTAAACATTGGAGCAACAAGAGGTTGCTCCTGGTTCTCCGAAGCCTGCCTTTCTGGCTGAGAAGTCGAAAACGAGGGACATCTGGGGTTTTTGATGTTCCCGAGAGCGAAGGAAAGTCTCGTTCATCCTGATTTTTGATTCCAGGGGGAGAATGTTTGGTGCTTTTCTTGACACTCCTAGAATTGTTCATGGTGGGTTGGGGGTCACTGCTAGGCAGATTCCGAGGTTTTTTGGTGGGTCTCTGAAGCCTCATCCGTTTCACCGTTTCGCCCTTAAAAACAAAGGGAACTCCGTCCCCGACCTCAGAGTCAGAGCCCTGATCATCGAGAGACAAAGACGAGTAGATGTTGTGCGTTTCAACAACCGGAACAGCTTTTCTCAGCATTTCGGCGTAGCTTCGCCTTGAACGCTGCTGCAACGATCGTTTCTGATGTTGTTTCCGCTGTATGTACTTCGGACAAACATTCAGATCATTTGGACGGTCGCTGCCACAATAAACACACTTGGGCGGCGTTTTACACGCACCGTCTATATGTCTCATCCCGCATGTTGCACAGCGAGGTTTATTGCTGCAGTACTGGGCGGTGTGGTTGCAATTGATGCAATTCATAACCTTCGGTACATACATAGCCTCACAGGTAGCCGAAGTTTGCCAATCGCCAGCAGATCTGGTAGTGCTGACCCGGAGAACGTCACACAAAATTCATCAGATGTTGTGTAAACCTTCTTCTCGCCCTCCTGGGAGACCGAATGCAGTTGCCAGCAATCCACTATCTGGACTGGAGGTAGAGAAGGGTTATGGAAGCGACCACAGCCTTGCATGATCGCTTCGCCGGTCAAAGATTCGTCGGTGAACTTTCCCGAAATCACGACCTGTTGGCTTGGAAGGTACATGTGATACTCAAACGTAAATAATTCACAGGCCACAATCTCATTAGCCTGTTTTCGGTCGCCTACAGTTACGCGAAGTTTAGCTGTACCGACCATGTCAATGGAGACAACGAAAGAATATCGTTTAGTCAGATCCTTGCTGATTTGAACGGTGTTCAAACATTTGACTTTGGGTCGGAAGAAAACAACAAATGGCCCGCCAAAGTCGGAAGGGTAGGCTTTGAGTCTGGGGGACGTTGGAGGTGTACTATTGGCGTCAATTGAAGAAACGCCAAAGGGGTGAGGGGTAACAGAGGGGTTCACATTGCTAACATTTTGATCGGTGCATCCGAAGCCAACAGCAAGGCCTCAGTGATGGGGTACGACGTACCCCCGCCATCATCATCATCATCACCCATTGCGGTAGGTAACCACCGCCACAGGACACACGCTCAAAAGCAACAACGATCACGAAGATCAAAATTGAATCGAACACAAACACAAAATATCAACACAAATGGGAAAGGGAGAAAAAAACTGCTAATGTACTAGATAAAAACTAATCAAACGAAACGGTAAAGTGGAGAGAAACAACGAGGGGAACGGTGTACTTAACTTTATTGCACTTCGGTAGCGCCGACGGCTTGACGATCGACGTTGGGCGCACCCGCACGGGAGAAAAGATGCTGACCATGGCCGGCCCGCATTGCGGTGATGGTGATAACGAACGATGATCTGCTCTCACTGCTACTGGGTTGGTGTTGGTCGAAGACTGCTTACACACACGTTGGCCGGGCACTCAACAGCAAGATCCAAGTGTGCGCGTTTGGCGCAGCTCGAATGGCGAAGAAAAATGCCGGAACACGTGGACGGTTTCACCCATGGAAATTGCACTAATGCGATGAACGACGGGTGTGCCAATTGATTAAATATTCCAAGCGTGGCTTGGGATAATCACTGCACTTGTAAAAAAGACTTTCCACTCGAAAAAAAAAACACTGGAATTAGGCCAAAACGAGAAGAAGCCCGGACGCACGGAGCTATCGACTGTCTCCCACGATATCTCGACAAGGAATGGAGGGTGACTTATATGGGAAATATCGTACCTATCATAAATCGCAGAAAACTATCAAATTCGATGTTGTGAAACGAAATATTTTGCATGATTCGTTAATGTACATGTTAATTGACCAATTTACCTTTTGATTGCTTAACCCTAAAAGGGATACCTGGGGTCCATTGGACCCCAGGCGCCTTTCAGAGCTCGTCTTGGATGGAACACACTCAGCGAGGTGACGAAACTGAGGCCATGAAGGTATCTCTTTTAGGGTTAAAAACATATTTCCATGCTTAATGGCTTGCAATCAAAAAAGCCCAAAATCGTATATTTTACCCTAAAAATAGAGATATAGCTCAAATTTGTGACGTGCTGGAGCAAATCTGAGCCCGAATTCGGATTCAGCGGCCTAAAATCTATCGGAGTCGCATAAGTTTGCTCTTGAGACAGACCAACCGTTATTTTTTGTTTCGCAATGGCAACATAGGAAGGTGTTTGAGGCGTTGATTCCATATAGTCTGCACGCAATTGCTTAAATTTCGTGCACTTCAAAATTGACTACAGTCGAGTCTCCTATTAGACGCTGACACCCACTTTACGCCCACCGCAATTTCTCAGCTGTCTTGTATCCAGTTAGTGCAGTTAGTTCTATAGACTATAGGGGTCGTTCATGAACCACGTAGACTTTATGGGGGGAGGGGGGGGATCTGGTTAAAGTCTACGCTCCTTACAAATTTCAAAAATTTTGTATGGACAAAAGTCAACGAGGGGGGAGGGGGGGTCTGAGATTGCCAAATTTTGGTCTACGTGGTTTATGAACAGCCCCATAGACTCATCACTAGGCCGTCCCTTATTTTGCAAAACATTGAAATGTTATAAGTTCGTTAGTGGAAAATGATCGTTCCACACAGAAAAAAATATGTAATTAAAATTCAGCGAGAAATCATGCACATAAAGGGAATGCAAGAGTTAGTGCACTTTTACATGAGATATAATGTAAAATTACATTACCATCGTGTAAATTTCCGCCAACCATCGCGTAAACCATCATGGACACCAACCGGTTACGCGACTATTAGCGGAAATTTACACGAATGTAACGTAATTTTACATGATATGTCATGTAAATATGCACTAACTGTAGCATTCCCTTTATGTGCATGATTTTTCGCTGAATTTTACATGAATATTTGTTTCTGTGCAGCTAAGAAATGATCGTGTCAAAATTTGAAGTCCGTATCTCATGGCTTATTGGTCCCTCAAGGGGCCTAAAGTTGTCAAAAATGGTATGGGACCAAAAAAACATGAAATTTTTTTCGACAACAAAATACGCTATTCTACTAAAACCGGTGATTTTAGGACCCAAAAGGGCCAAAAAAGTGCTTAGATTTGCGATATCTCTACTCGTTTCTATGTTATTGACAAAAAAAAACAACCAAAAAATCTGCATTTTTGACCATTTTTTTAGATTTCAAAGGAAACCTACCCTATTTTGTTCAATAACTCAAAAACGAGTAGAGATATCGCGATTCTAAGCACATTTTCGGCCCTTTAGTGTCCTAAAATCACCGGTTTTGGTAGAATAGCGTATTTTTTCGTCGAAAAAAAATCATGTTTTTTTGGTCCCATACCATTTTTGACAACTTTAGGCCCCTTGAGGGACCACTTAGCCTTGAGATACGGACTTCAAATTTTGACACGATCATTTTTTAGCTAAAACGATCATTTTCTACTAGCGAACTTATAACATTTTCAATTTTTGCAAAATAAGGGACGGCCTACTCATTACATACCGAAAATTAACTAAATTGGTTAGAGCCTGGAAAACACGGTGGGCGTAAAATGGGTCTAAGCGTCTAATAGGAAACCCGACTGTATCTCTCTAAATGTGGAAAATCATTGTTTTCCATGCTTTTCATTCGAATTTTCTAGTAACTCTTGTCCTTAACCGGATCAAATTAACGTCTAGTTTGCTTGTCTCTGAGGGAAACTGAGAGTCTGAGGAAGTTTTTCCTACCATTTTTTTGGAAGACATGCAAAATCACGATGTTTTGCTAGATCCCTGTGAAATGAAAATTTGAACCTGTTAGACGATTTTCTAAATGATGTCAATGTCAAGACAAAAACAATTTTTTCAACATCGCGAACAACTGGGTACACGGTTTATATGGGAAACTACAAAAAATGGAAAAACTCAAGTTCCTGTATACTTTTTGAGTTCCACTTAAATTCCATATTAACTGTGCAAAATTTCAGATAGATAGGAAAAACTATATTTTAGCGCCCGCCATTCTTAGTTTTTCATACGATTTACTATGGGGAAATTTCACTCCTGTAAAGACAAATCGCTAGGAGTCACCCCTAGATCCCTAAAAATAAGTCGATAAATGATTTCTGTAGAAAACTTCACTAGGAATCAGACCTCTGAAGACAGCAAATCGATGCGACGTTCGTGGAAAAAGTTATTAGGCCTCACCCGATCGATAAAATAACGTGATTTTATTGTTTATTGTTATTTCTTACATGTTAAACAGCGTTTGCATGCCATACGGTTTTAGGTCAATAACTTTTTTCACATGCCTCAGATCGCTTTGCGGTCTTCGGAGAGTAGGTTCCTTGTAAAATTTCCAACAGAAATCATTCATCGATTTATTTTTAGGGCTCAAGGGGTAACCTGTGGCGATTTTTCTTTGAAAAAGTGATTTTTTGGCTGGCGCTAAAATATAGTTTCTCCTATCGATCTGAAATTTTGCACAGTTGATATGGGACCAAAATGGAACTCAAAAAGTATACAGGAGAAAAATATCTTTTTGTGTCCCACGCTACTAGGTATTCATTTGAAAGCGAACCGCAGTTGTTCTGAATGACAAAAAGATTGCACTTAACAACTGATGGTTTCACTTTCTTGAAAAGAACTCATTCTACGAGAAACTACCATCCTATTCACTTAACAGAGTTTAGTGCAATCATGCGTGTTTTTACCACGATCATGTTGAGGGTGACGGGTTCGATGCCCGGTTAGTCCAGGAATTTTTCGTGTCGGACATTTCCTTCACTATCATGGGCATGAAATATCTGCCACACGATACACAAGAGTAAAGTGGCATTTGGCAGTAAAACCTCTCAGATGTTAAAAGTGTTCATAAAACATGAAGCTAAGCTTTATGCCTGTTGGGACGTAACGCTAAGAAAAAGAAGAAGTTTAGCACAATCGTTTCGTTTAGTTATGTACAGTGTTTCAGAAACTATAACTACTGGTTTAAGGTTGATTCATTCTATACACTGTTTCTTGTTCTAGAGTGGTTTTTCCTTTCGTCGCAATTCTCTCGAGTAAAATTTCTGCTGAGGTAGGCTTTTTCATTGTTGTAAGTGTTCCCCAACAGAATACGACAGATGCAACTTGAATTCATTCATTCATCCTTAAGTATCAAGACATGTAACATCAACAACAACAACGACGAGGAGCCTGTGGCAGAATCTTCTGTCTGTCTGGCTGTCTGTTACTTTTGTTCAAATGACAATCAAAGTACTTAAGGTATTAATGCCCCTGACAACATCCATGCATAGAAACATCACTCCTGTCTCTCTGGGCCCTTGCATCCCGCCAAGTCAATTGTTGCTCTCGAAAGCCTACCGGCACCACAGACAAACACACACACGGGTTAACGCTTATACCCCTCTATGGTTCCTATAAAAGGGGGGTAGGCTATAGTGTCGACTCAGGCACGAAAATCATTTCACCGCACTGTACCTTACTCGTTATAGTCTGCTCAGAAATAAAAAAATATACGACTGAATGGTACTTGACTTCTCTCCGGCTAGGCTGGAAAACAATCACTCAAGCTCGCGCGACAAAAACACACATGCAAACAGACCTCACCAATTCGCAAAGCGTTGTCGTCGTCGTCGTCGCGTCGAGTGAAATGCACAGGGCATCCGTTGCTGTTTGGGTTCACATGGTTTTCAGCTCCACCAGCTGCACCATCATCGGAGCATTTGTCGTGACGCAAGAATCATCTCCAGAACAGCCAGTCAGTCAGTCAGTCGGTCCCGTCCGTCCGTCCGTCCGTGTGCGATAATGGCGCCTGGCACGTAGCGCTCACTTCACGTGGTACGTGTGCCGAGAACAACAGCCGGAGGCACGATACAGAGAATTATTGAAGCATACGCCATGTTCTCTTCCGTTTCGTTCTTCCGAAACACGTCACTTTTCACGTTTCACATCGCCGTAGGTACCCACTACCCGTAGTGGCAAGCTGCAGCTGGGCCCCGCCTGGAATGAGGTGGGACCCGCCGAGAAATGGTGGGAAACTTTAGTGCCATCAACTGCAACCAACGAGCCTTTGGCAGCAGCGCAGCGGCAGCGACTTATGAATATGTATCCAGCCAGAAATGCCGCGCCGGGAAGTATATGTAGTCACGCTGAAGTAGTAGCTAGTGCAGATCGTCAAAAGTTGGAAGTGCCGACCGACCCAACACGGCGTAAAAGTACAATATGAAACAAAAAAGAAAGAACTTTCCAAATATGAAGAAATAGATGTCGAAATAACAGCCGCTTGAAGTTGTTAACATTATTACCCATACCCAGAGCCAGAGTGTTGGCATTCTCCGCCGTGGCAATCCTTCATCCTTCGGAGTGCTGAAGTTGGGCGGATAACAAGTGCCCTCATTACCGGCTTTACCGTGGAACAGTCACACCAGGGCTGCCAGATGCTTGGACGATTTGTTTTCATATTGAAAACATTTAACAGATTCTGCTCAAACTCCCACTGGAATTCCCCCTGCAAATCCTACTGAAATTATCCTAGAATTCCGGTTAAAATTACTGTTGAAATTCCTACTGAAATTTTCCCTGGAACTCCTATTGGAATTCTCCCTGGAATTTCTCCTGGAATTGCTCACACTGAGAAAAAATTCTACTCAAAATTGAGTTGGATCCGACTCAGTTTCGTTAAAAGTGTTAAAAGTTTCTCCTGAAGTTCCTTCTGGAATGCCTCCCTGAATTCTTCCTGGAATTCCTCCTGGAAATCCCCCTGGAAATCCCTGTGGGATTCCTCCTGGAATTGCTCCCGGAATTGCTCCTGGAGTTCCTCCTGGAATTCCTCTTGGAATTCCTTCTGGAATTCCTCTTGGAATTCCTCCTGGAATTTCTCTTGGAATTCCTCCTGGAATTCCTCTTGGAATTCCTCCTGGAATTCCTCTTGGAATTCCTCCTGGAATTCCTCTTGGAATTCCTCCTGGAATTCCTCTTGGAATTCCTCCTGGAATTCCTCTTGGAATTCCTGCTGGAATTCCTCTTGGAATTCCTCCTGGAATTCCTCTTGGAATTCCTCCTGGAATTCCTCTTGGAATTCCTCCTGGAATTCCTCTTGGAATTCCTCCTGGAATTCCTCTTGGAATTCCTCCTGGAATTTCTCTTGGAATTCCCCCTGGAATTCCTTTTGAAATTCCTCCTGGAATTCTTAATGAAATTCGTTCTGGAAATCTTAATGAAATTCTTCCTGGAAATTCTCCTGGAATTCCTCTTGAAATTCCTCCTGGAATTCCTCCTGAAATTCCTCCTGGAATTGATTCTGGAATTTTACCTGGAATTTCTCCTGGAATTTCCTCACTGAATTCCTTCTGGAATTCCTCCTAGAAATCCACCTAGAATTTCTTCTGAAATTTCTCCTGAAGTTCCTTGTGGAATGCCTTCTGTATTTCTTCCTGGAATTCCTCCTGGAAATCCCCCTGGAAATCCCTGTGGGATTCCTCCTGGAATTGCTCCCGGAATTGCTCCAGGAATTCCTCCTGGAATTTCTCCAGGTTTTTCCTGGAACTCCTCCAGAAATTTCTCCTGGTATTCCTCCTGGAATTCCTCCTGGAATTCCTCCTCGAATTCCTCCTGGAATTCCTCCTGGAATTCCTCCTGGAATTCCTCCTGGAATTCCTCCTGGAATTCCTCCTGGAATTCGTCCTGAAATTCGTCCTGGAATTCGTCCTGGAATTCGTCCTGGAATTCCTCTTGGAATTCGTCCTGGAATTCGTCCTGGAATTCCTCTTGGAACTCCTCCCGGAATTCCTCTTGGAACTCCTCCCGGAATTCCTCTTGGAATTCCTCCTGGAATTCGTCCTGGAATTCCTCCCGGAATTCCTCTTGGAATTCCTCCCGGAATTCCTCTTGGAATTTCTCCTGGAATTCCTCTTGGAATTCGTCCTGGAATTCGTCCTGGAATTCGTCCTGGAATTCGTCCTGGAATTCGTCCTGGAATTCCTCTTGGAATTCCTCCCGGAATTCCTCTTGGAATTCCTCCTGGAATTCCTCTTGGAATTCCTCCTGGAATTCCTCCTGGAATTCCTCTTGGAATTCCTCCTGGAATTCCTCTTGGAATTCCTCCAGGATTTTTTTTTTGGATTTTCTCCTAGATTCTTCCTGGTACTGACAGAAATCTTCCTTCTTTGTACTCCAATAAATCCTCAGTAGTAACAACCGCAATTTCCCCATCACCAAGCCACACGAAGAAAAAAACGGGGAGGACAACCACTCACGACCCTGTTGAGAAAATGAGGCATTTGCGTGTAAATTCTGACGAGTGGGCCGCTGCCGCTTATAGAAAGGGCCACTGCGTGGCTCCCGTTGTAGTCGTCTTTGTCATGGTGGCCATAATTCTCCATGTAAACCCCATCAAGAGTTCTTCCACACTGCGAGCCGAGGAAGAAAAAGTACGAACTTCCTGGTGGGCCAAGAAAGCAAATTGAGACCGATGGCACATGAACGAGGAAATAAGCCCCTTTTCCCTTCAGATGGAGAGGAAGGTTGCGGACCAGCCAGCAGCAGCAGCAGCAGTCGTGAGCCGTGTTTAACATTTTCTGCTCCGTTTGTAAAAGATGTGGGGGGGGGGGTGTTCCTGTGGTGTATCCTCGTGCAATGTACACACAAGTGAATAATTTGCTATAAAACCAGAGGTTGAATGTCTACTTTGGTGGTAAACATTGTTAGGTAGAATGAAATGCGCCTCCTTTCAAGTGTTTGAGTGCTGGCACATGGTGGTAGAGCAGGGATGCCAAATTTGTTTTGATGTAGTTTCAATAAAGCTTTTTTACAACCGGAGGAATTTTATACATGTGTTTTGGAAATCCTGTTACCATATTCTTGAATGCATTACTGGAGGTTTTGGTTCTATTGGCTGAGTCTGTGTTCTGCAATCTTTCATTTCTTTTCGAGTTGCAAAAGAAGAGAGTGAACAACACTCCTGGAAATTGATTTCCACCATCACAAAGAACCTATTAATGTCCTTCGTAAATGATTCGCCATCAATTTAACCGGAACGACCAAATTAGGAGTCCATTGTGAGAAAGCATACCAATCGCACGTATCTCCTTCCTGGGTAGCATTGGACTTTAATCGAAAAATGTCTCTCTTTGATTCGCCCCCATTGGATGATAGGTGGACTTCCATCTCGATCGCACATGAATGGAACACACTGTTCAATCAAGTGGACGAGACAACAATTCCTAATCCATCGATTCCCAGGGGCAGCAGCAGCAGCATCCATACAATCTGGTTCCTTCGCTTTGGTTGCGTTGTCCTCGTCGTCTTCGGCAGCCCCGGATGGTCTCCAAGGGCCGATAATAATATATGACTATTAGAATGATGCCTCATTCAATATCATTCGTGTTATCTCCTCTTTTACATAATCTCCGACATCCGACAAAGCGGGAAATCTTGCCCGGGTAGTAGTGCTTGATCCCCACCTGCCCCACCTCCTCCAAAGTTTCCTATTCTTCATGGCACAGACCGGACCCAGGACCGGACCGGGGCAGAAAACGGCACCATCATGTGATTCTGATAATGATAATACATTATCCCACATTATCTGCAGAGATAAATGCTACGTCGCCACCATCAGACACCCAGAAGGAGAGAGTTTTCCTTCCTGTTCTTCTGGTGCGATTTGTAGTACGTGGTAATCGGTCTCCACCACTGCGCTGCAGCACTGCTGGCTGGAGATGGAGAGCTTGTCGGATGACTATGCACAGTGGTGCCGGTGATCGTCATAAGTCGAAAAAATGTTTTTTTCCGCTTCATTTTCTTCAAGAATCAATATGATGGGTTACAGAATTGTCAAATAAATTGGAATGCTGCAGCATCGAACCATGCAGTACTTGAACTTTGAAACAATACAAATTGAAGCGGAAGCAGTAGATTCCTACACAAGAGCGTAGCCAGCTTTTCGGCCAGGAGGTGGGGGGGGGCACGCACCCTTAGAAAATGTGTACCTACTAGCCTTTTATAACTAAACGCAGCATGATGAAATTGAGTATATTAACAATATATTCTTAAAGCATTATTAAATCCTTCAGCTCTCACGCTGTTGTATTTTGTTCAATAAGTTAAGAAAGCTCGCCTGATGTACACAAATCAACGTGATGCTGGTAGCGGTGACCAATCTCTGGAAAATTAAGGGTTTTCATTCACTCGTGCATTATTTCGCTCTAATTTTTATATTGTTAAAGTCTACAATATAGGATAACGCGATCAAGGAAGTGTAAAAGAATGGATAAGCTTTGAAATGTCTTCATAATTTGTTAGTGAAATTATAGAATAACTAGGCGCAGTATTATAACGTCCGAGGCCATAATGTCCCAGGACTTTATGGCGCATTTTTTCGGGGCATAAAACGCGACTTAACGACCGAGACAGTATGGCCTCGGACGTTGTGATCCGGCCCCGAATAACTAATTATACCTATTTGAATTGTAAAATTGATCAAACGTATATCCGACACGAATGCACTTTAAATGTAAAGTGTCGTTAATAAAAAAAAAATAAGAAACTATAGCTGAAATCTATTGAAAATTACAAACTTTTTTGAAGACTAACCTAGAGTTTCTTGAATTGCTTAAGGAATCTCTAGAGGAAATCTTGAAAGAATTACTGGATTAATTTTTGAAGAAATCTTCGGAGGAATTCTGGGAGATTGCTATTTCTATTATTTTTCTATTTCTGAAAAAATCCCTTGAGAAATCCCCGAAGGAATTCCTGAAAGAATCCCTGGGGGCATTCCTGAATAAATTTGTGGAGAAATCCCCTGGAGGAATCTCTAGAGAAATTTTTGGAGGAATGTTTGGAGAAATCCCTGAAAGTATTTCTGGAGAATTTCCTGGAAGAATTTCTGAAGGTATTCCTGGAGAATTTTCTGGAAGAATCCTTGGAAGAACTTCTGGGGGATTTCCTGGACAAATACTCGAAGGATTTCCTGATGGAATCCTTGGAAAAATCCATGGAGGAATTTCTGGAGGGATTCCTGAAGCTATTACTGGTGGAATCTCAAGAGATATTCCTGGAGAAATACCTGGAGGAGTTTCTGAAGAAATCCCTAGAGGATTTCCTGGAGGAATCCCAGGAAAAATCCCTGAAAAAAATCGTGAAGAATTCCTTGGATGAATACCGGAAGCAATTATTGAAGGAATCCCAGGAGAAATGTCAGGAAGAATCCCTAAAAAAATCCTCTGGATATTCTTGTAGAATTTCTTGGAAAAAAATCTGAAATAATCCCCAGAAAATTTTCTGAAGTAAATCCTGGATTTGCTGTCATATTTTGTGAAGGATGTCCAGGAGCAATTCCTTGATAAATTCCTAGAGAAATTCCTGAAGGAATCCCTAAATAAATTCTTGGGGTAATTCCTCGAATGCCTGAATGAAATCTTGGGAGAATGCCTTTGGGAATTGCTGGAGGAATCCTGGACGGAATTCTAGGAGGAATTCTTACAAAAATTTATGAATAAATTTCTGGGGGAATCTCTAGAGGAACCGTGGGAGAAATTTCTGAAAAAGTCCCCAGAGAAATTCCTGGAAGAATTTTTAGAGAAATTTCTGAAGGAATTCCTGGAGAAATCCTCCTCAAAGGAATCTCTGGAGGAATCCCTGGGGAATCATTGGAGAAATTCGTGGAGAAATCCCTAGAAAAATCCCTAAAGAGCGGAATTCCTGGAGGAATCCTTGCAGCAATTCCTGGAGGAAGATCTGGAAGAATTCTTGGAGGAATTCCTGGAAAAATTCCAAAAGGTATTCTTAGAGAAAATCCTGGAAGAATTTCTGAAGAATTCCTGGATGAACTACTGTCATAATTTATTAGGAAATTCTTTGATTAATTCCTGTAGGAATGCCTGTATGAATTTCTGGAGGAATCCCAAAAAGAATTCCTGAAGCAATCCCAGGAGTCCCTGAAGTAATTCCTGGAGGAATATCTGTTGGAGTTCCTGGAGGAATCGATCAAAAAAAAATCGTAGAGAAATCTCTGCAAGAATCAAAGGAGGAATCCATGAAAGAATGCCTGGAAAATTTCTCGGAAGAAAGCCTAGGAGAATTCCTTATGGAATTCTTGGATGATTCTCTGAAGTACAGCTGTGTTCATAAAAATAGCAGTGAGAGCCGTTTTCCATACAAAATGGCCAACTTTGGCATGCTGTAACTTCGTTCTCTTATGAACGATTGAGCTGAAAATTTCACAGCGAACTACAAATATAGTGAATATTGTTATTGCATTATCTGAGAATTTTCGAAGCACGCGGAAAAAAAGTTAAACACTATGTGAAATTGATCAAAATAATAGCAGTGTTAATTCTGATTTTTTTAAATTCAGTAAACAATTAAAAAAAAAATAATTTGAACATTAACTTGTAATCAAGGCGGAAACTGTTCGAACAGCGTGCGAAAATATGTCTTGCTTCTGCAAGGTAAAGCTACTTTTCAATTTATTTACACTGCTATTATTTTGAACAATTTCACATAGTGTTTAACTTTTTTCCACGTGCTTCGAAAATTCTTCAGATTTTGCTATAACAATACTCACCATATTTGTAGTTCGCTGGAATTCCCAGATCAATCCCTGGAAAAACTCCTAAAGGAATTCCTAAAAAAATCGTAGATTAATTTCTTATGAAGAAACTCCAGAAGGAACCCCGGAAGCAATTTCAAGAGGAATTAGTAAGGGAATCCCTAAACAGTTCCTAGAGGAAGTACTAAATTAACTCCTGAGGGAAATCCTTAAAGGATACAAGGAGGAATTTCTAAAAAAATCTTAAGAAGAGTTCCTGGGAAAATCTTTGGAGGAATTTTTAAATTAAGTTGTTCTAGAAAGAATCGCTCCCATACAAACTTCAAATCGATTTTTAAATAGGTTCCTGGGCACCGAAAATCATGAAAATTTGGATTTCGGCTCAGTTTGGAATGCATATTCAGAATATGCGATTATCTCAACACCGTTTAAGAAGCCAATTCCCGAGTTAAGCCCTTCAGAAATTCTTGGAGAAATCCCTGGGATATCCTAGAGGAATGCCTGCAGGGATTAACGCAGGAGTCTCTAGAAATACTCCTGGAGAAATATCTAGAAGAATTCCTGGAGGAATCTCTAGAGGCATTTCTGAATGAAATCCTGGATGAATTTGTAGGGGAATCCCTGCAGCAATTTCCAGAGGAATCTCTGAAGAAATTCGTGGAAGAATCCCTTGAGAAATTCCTGGAGGAATCCCAGAAAGAATTCCTGAAGAAATTGCAGATGGAATCCGTAGAAAAAATCCTGAAGGAATTCAAAGAAGAGTTCGCGGAGGAACTCCTTGAGGAATCCCTGTAGCAGTTCCTAAGGGAAGCAGTTCCCGCAAGAGTTCCTGAATCCCGGAAGGATTCCCATGAGAAATTCCTTAGGAAATCCCAGGAAAGCTTACTTAACAAATTCCTGGAAGAATTCCTGTAGGTAATAAAAAATGAAGGAATCCAGGTCTGCAATAATTTTTGGACGAAATATTGTTGGAATCTCTGGATGGACTCCTGGAATTATTTTTTAGCTAATCTCTGGTAAAATTTCCTATAAGGGTTTTTGGAAGATATGGCAACTGAAATACTTCGAATTATTCCAGATTGAATTATTAGAGTAATCTCTAGCGGAATTCTTGAAACAATATGTGGAGAAATTGCTGAAGAAATCTATGAAAGAATACATGCAGAAACACCTATGATAAATTTTGTTGACATTCCTTTGGGAATCCCTGGAGAAATTTCTGGAAGAATCCTCGAGAAAAGCACTGGCACAATCACTGGAGGAACCTCTAAAGTTATCTCAGGAGAAATTCCCGGAGAAATGACTGGTGAAACCCATGCACAGAGGAATTCAGGAAAAATTCTGTGGAGCAATCCATGAGGAAACTATGAAAAAATAACCTGGAGGAATTCGTCGATGCATTCTTACAGAAGTATCTGTAAAAAATTCTGAAGGAATCGTGGGAGGATTTCTTGAAGCATTTCTTGGAACAAACCCTAAAACAATCACTATCAGAACCCTGCAAGATACTCATGGAACAATTCACGAAAAAGAAACTTCTGGAGAAGTCCCTTGAGGCAGACCCGTGCACAGTTAAGGCTGCAAGGGAGAGGTTTTTGCTAATTTTGGCAAAGGGCGAAAGGGCGCCTAGTGTATGAAACTTCCGCAATGGGAGGGGTTTAACCCCCAAATTCCCTCCCTTGTGCACGGGCTTACCTTGAGGAATTTCTGAAACAATTCCTGGAGAAGTTCTTGAATATATGCCTAAAGGAATTTCCGAAGGTGTTCTTGAAAGAATTCGTAAAGAAAACCCAGGTTTTTTGCTCTTAGCATGATGTTTGTTAGAATTGAATAGTGAAGTTCGTGTTGCAGGTTCACATAACTGCAATCTATAAATATGGAGCATATAGCATAGCAGCATATGGTTCTACCATGGGTTCTACAATGTCCTTCTTTTCCCTACCGGAACTGGTTCCGGCATATCTGGAAAATTTGGCATGCTGGTTTTGTATTCCATGAATGACATTACAAAATTTAGCCATTTAACCAAGCTTTTTATTTGTTAAAGTTCTATGATAAAATTGAAGTGGTTATCTTGGAGAAATACTTGGCGAAATTTCCTATAATTTTCGAGTAAAAAAGGTTTGGAAAGTGTGGATAAAAACTTTAATTATTAGAATAGTTAATTTTTTTAGATATTTTTCTGGAACTCTTCATTATTCATAATATTTGAATAGGCTCGAATAAAAAAATCTGGCAATCAGGGGGGGGGGGTGGGGTGGCCGCATTACATCACAAGGTTCATCCTGGGTCATTCGGTGTTATAGAATGTCATGCACGACGTGGTTTTGAGTGTTGAAGTTCCCAGCGAAAGTGACCATCGTTGGTGATGATAAAACGGTTGAAAGTCTACAGTGAGATCGAATAAGTAGAATTGACTGCAGCTCACTCGATCGCGTTTGTGACGGAGTGTATGATTTCCCGGAAACTGGAATTGGCTCCTACCAAAACTCAAGTGGTTGTTGTGAATAACGGCAAGTCGGAGCTACAGGTCATGGCTAGGGCAGCATCCGTCAAATTCTTGCGACAGATGATCGATAATAAGCTCATTTTTGGTAGCCATGTCGACCACACCTTCAAGAGAGCCTCCACACTGTCTCGGGTGATGTCCAGTAGCTCTGCAATGCTTGTTAATGAGTGCAAGCTTCTACCTAGTGCGGCCTCGTCTATACTTAAGTGTGGGGTGCTTCGTGAGCATAAGTTTATAATTTTGTAGTATTCCTTGTTTATGCGATGACCTATACACTGCAACATCCATAAGGCCTGGATATGCATAAATTAAGTGGGGTTTAAAAAAAGAGAATTCGATGCGGACCAGTGCTTTACATAAATAAAGGACCTTAGTTTGCAAAAATAGGCTTCTCTCCTGGAATTTGAGTTGGGGTTAAGACTGAGGAGGTTTTGGGGAGTTTCATGTGACTTCAGGGGAATTTCAAAGGTTTCGGGATATACAGATCCCCAGGGCCACCCTCAGAACCCAATGTCCACATAATGTTTCATGCTTTATTTGTAAATAATGATCGTGGAGTGTAATTCATGCTTCTGATAGAACCGCAGTGCACAAATATAATGGTTTGGTACACTCATGCAATATTCCAAAATATTCTGGAATTAGGACCTTCGAAGTCTACAAGCTCTACTGTATTTTCTCTCTACTCTATAGGCATAATTATTTCACGATTTTGTCTGTTGTACTCCATAATAATACGAGGGTGTCAGGCCATTCGGTTGAAGGTCATAAGACGTCCCGTACCCACTGAGACAAAACCTGCTTCTCAGCTTGAGCACTATGAGCACTTCCACAGTTAGTAGCTGAGATCATCCTCTGCCAGTGACCATTTTGCATGTATATATCGTGTGGCAGGCACGAAGATACTTCAAGGCCCAGAAAGTCAAGGAATTTAGCAATCGAAATGGTCATGCTGAAAACGTAAAACTTGATATTTAAAAATGACTTTTTCTCTTTTTTAGCGTAGATTACTCTTTATATTTCCATCTACAAGTAAATTGGTCTATTTTTTCTTCTCATCATTTAAACACACTCTTAGAAAAAAACATGTAAATTTATGTTTACTTGGATGCACATAAAAGGAGCGGCCTGTTTGACACAAATTTACGTCTTCTATCACAAATAAAGACGAGCTAGCAATCGCTAGAGTCGAAGCGAGAGATAAAACATATGTAAGTAAAATAATGAACTGAATTCGAACTCTGGTTCACTGATTGAGAGGCACGTACTATCCCAAGTAACATTTTAAGTTTTGTTTGGCTCTACAAGAGATCTTCCTGACCAATTTTATAAAACTTGCAATAAAACTGAATCATACATCAAAACCTCTTGATAACCTCTTTAAGAGCATCTTCCGGCTAAGTGGACCACTCTCGGAGAGGTTTTGCAAACCGCATTAAGAGTAGCAATAAACCCGTTTTAAAACCTCTCGATTGTTGTTGTTTTTTTTTCAACAAAAACTATGACAGCTCAAAATGCAGAGAAGTCTCTTCGACGGCACGTTAAGTTCAGGAGGATACATCATTCGTAAGTAGAAAGCGATCATTTCAAAGTTATATTTTTGTAGTTATTGTGCTGGTAGGCTTATGCACATTCGAATTTACCGTGAATATTGGGATTGCAGAATCATAAAATTAATGCGCTTCGGAAATAGTGAATATTATCATCTTGGAATGAAATAAATCAATTTGTGAATTTAGTAAAACTATCTCGAATCACAAGAAAACTCAGCAGAGAGAGGTTATTTATGTGAGCATGTTATGAAAAGGGTGGCAAACTATCAATTCATTGCTAATTTGGGCAAAATTAACTATTTTCCATTCACGTAAGCTAATTCTTCAATATGGCGACGACCTTAATCAGCGAAAATAAAACGAAAGCAAGTTTACTTTTATGATGACCGCAATAAACCTAGCAGTGTCGTAGTTTCTGCTTTTCCACCACCAGATGTCGTTACTAATCGAACGGATCGCCATCTGTTGAGAGTTTTAACAGTTTTATTGTGGTAATAATGATTGCCAGAAGGTTTACATATCGGAAAGTTTTGTTTACTCTTGAAATCTGTCTTTATGGATATCTTCAAGTATACTATAAAACATTTTATCAGTGGTTTCCATAAAAGCAGTCATAAAACTGTGAGTTTTAATTATTGCTGTAATAAAACCTTAATAAAACTCAATCAAAACCAATCAGCAATGGAATTGTTACTTGAGATACCTCTCGGCTGTATCACCGAGTTGTGAGACAAGCGATAAATGTAAAACTGTTTCTACCTATCTGGTCAGATGGGTTTGCTGACACCATGTGCAACCAACTCGAACTTACATGGTAGATGTAAAGTTGAGTCAAATTTGCCTTTCGGTCATGAAATGTTTACGTACGTTGATGGTTTACGTCACGTGTAAATTCCCAATTTTTTAAGAGTGCAGTATCTAATAATTATTGATGTTGAATCTACTGCTTTTTTTACTTTTGAGTTTTTCTTTCTTTTAAACATAGGCTTTTCTTCCTAGTTTCATTTTTAAAATAGCTATTGGCTGCAATTGCTGAAAAAGATAAATTAAAATGTTGGAAGGGGAATGGCGTTCAGTCTTTGGAGGAATAACTCAAAAACGGATTTTTAAGCTTTCATCCGACGTTTCGGTCGCTATATTGCGCCTTCTTCTGGGAATCTGTGGACAATGGTTCGATTTATGTTGTGTTTATGTTTGTGTTTATGCTACTCACTAACTATGCTAACTCACTAAATTAAAAAACAGACCCATTTCCAGTATCATAACTGTTAAATTACAATTGGTTAGCCGGGGCCCGTAGCGTAGTAGCTACCAGTGCGCAAAATTTTAGAGCAGACGCGCTGAAGTTCAATTTTTCGTCAGTTGCGCTTCTTTCAAGAGCGGCTGACACCTGATCCTCTTCTGATATATTGTCTAACAGACCCGAAAACTTGTATATCGGCTAACGGCAACTCATAATGGACCCCCAATCGGACTGGAAAAGGAACAAGAGCCACACATGAACATCCTCGTGCTCATCATTCTACCATGGAAGCTATATTATCGCTCAATTAAAAATTAGAAATTAGCAATAAACTTGATCAAAATTGCCTAACACTTTGTATGGGTGAAGCAATAAAAATTTCGGTTTTTGTTGAATAACTATCAATCCTATGGATATTTTTTAATAGTTTTTTGTGCAGATGATAAAAAGAAGGAACATCTCTCTGTTATCAAAGACTTTTATAGTTTTTAATATTATTTCTGGGAGATATTGGCTATTGCTAATTTTTGCCGTTTCAGTGCGCGTTAATATTTTAGTCGTTTGCATATCGTTTTTAGTTATCTCTTTAAAAAGGTCCAATACACGGGACCGAAACGTCGGGCTATGGCAAACTAGCCGTTTTAATGCTCTGAGAGAGCTACAACAGTTCAACATATCCTTCTAGTCGTATACATCCTCCAAATTCCACAAAAAATCGATACGATGACACCTGAAACTTTGAATGTCCCTTAAACCCCTGAAAAACCCATCCATTCGGATTCCATGAATCCCCCTGAATTGCCCCTGAAGATCCCATGAGACTCTCATAAAAATCCCCTGAGACCTCCTATTTTTTATTGAACGAGAAAATCTGCTAATCAGATACTCAAGAGATGGTTCCTCGGGTTATGTGGGTTTCGACCCACTAAAAATTCATTCTCTCTCTTCCTTACCTTCGCAGTACGCCCATTAGGGATAAGGTCGAGAAGGGAGGGGGGGGGGGGGGGTGGACCGTTCATGAGTACTATCTATTGGTTAGCATTCCACTAGCTACCGCTTTAAGTTGTCCTCTCTCCCCTGGAAGCTTGGGTTGTAGCTAGTACTTTAGACTACCCGTTGGACCCAAGTTCCTGGATAGCTATGGGGGCAACTCTACTTGCTGTTGGATGTACTTCTGGAAAGCCCCTAAAACCCTTAAGCCACCTTAATCCCTCCGAAAAGCACCTGAGACTCCCTGAAACACACATAATCGACAAGCGATAAGCGTGGTGCTTACAGTGGTGGTCAACGAGTTATGGAAGGTTTGTAAGAAGAGGCTTTTAGCCCTTACCTGCTGTTACCCGGCAGGGCGGCCTAAAGCAGGGTACCTCCACTTAAAATTCAGATTTCGGATGAAATTAAATAGTAAAATATAAATAAATAAATTTTGCAATAAACTTTTATATTAATCTATCTGACCTTCGTTTTGCCCCGTTCTCCCCTTTGTCACTTTGGCTTCGGTCGACTCGTTGGGGCCCTTGCTGCAGTGGTGGTGGTCGCTGCTGCTCCCACACGGACTATGCGGTGCTTCCTTCTCGAGTTCCTTCTTATTCTTCTTTTCTTTCTTCTTCTCGTTCTTCTTCTTCGTGGGCACTTTGGGGGTTGCCTAAGCAACCATCCTTGACGATTAGCTAGGGGGAAGAGCGGACTCCTTTATCGGATCCCCCCTAGCGACTTTGGCGATAAACGCCGGGCAAATTCACTCGCCGTGAACAGCCCTGGTAGTCTCCACGGAGTACTACCACAGGTGGTGAGCCCCTTTACACCTACCTGTCTTCGTCCTCCTTGACGTTTAGCTACACGGGCGAGACTGGCTCTACTGGCTGAGCCCGTGTAGCGAGGACGGTGGGTGTGTAGGACACTTGACGGTACCGCCGGGAAGCGAAATCTCCTTGATAATTAGCTTCCCGAATGGCGGCGGTCCAACACCCTTTTCACTGCACTTTCACAGCACTTTCTTCATGTTCCCGAACCACGGGCCGGCACTAATGGGTAGGGATTCACTCACTTCCGAGGCTGGGTACAACCTTCCAGCTGGCTCGTTTTGTAAAAACCACAAAGAACGGCACTTTCCCGGTAAAATTTCGCGGAGTGAACAAACGATCGCGACCGTTGCGTTGCGTGGTTCGTAACTTTCTCTCGTTCAATCCAAAACAAAACAGCCACACACCGCAAACGATTGTTCTGCTCTTTTGTTGCTGCTCGATGTGTGCCATGTGGTGGGGAGATTGGGGGTCAAATGCCTCACCGATACAA
Source organism: Aedes albopictus (assembly GCF_035046485.1). NCBI lineage: Eukaryota > Metazoa > Arthropoda > Insecta > Diptera > Culicidae > Aedes > Aedes albopictus. The sequence goes on along the minus strand of NC_085138.1, from coordinate 240,105,359 downwards.
TATAATACGATTTTATTTTCCCTATACTAATTTTACAAATTAAATAAGAATGACAAAATAACAAATTAAAATGTTCCAAAACACAGTGGTGTTCACAAATTTAGTGGAAAATTGTAACCACAGGTTACAGGTTAACATCCTTAGAACTTCCTGAAACACCCCTGAGGCCACCTGGAATTCCCTGAGATACCATGATACTCTTCTGAGCCCCCTGAAGCTTCCGAAAGCGCTCAGAGACTGCCGTAAACCCCATTAAAAGTCCCTGACGCGCCTGTGAAAACCTCCTGCAACGCCCCTGGAATGCTTCTGAAAATCCATTAAACGTCCCTGACACCCTCTGATGCCCCCTGAGGTTCCTTAAGGACAGACTTGTCCTTAAGCACTTCCTCACGATTTTGAGCGCACAAATCTCTTCGATAACAAAACCAACGTACCTGATCTTCTTATTTCAAGTTTGAGCAAGAACAAAATAAAAAATACACTGCTACATGAAGCTTGCTTCTTGAGATATGTGCGCTTAAATTACTGATGCACTGCTGAAGCCGGATGTCACGACGTTTGTCCTTAAGGTCCCCTCAAACTCCTTAATTCCGGTTTTGTGAATAGCATCATGTATACTATGAAACTTTTCATCAATGGTTTTCATAAAAGTAGTCATAATCTGTCAGTTTTGGTTATTCACACTTAAAAAATATTCGCGGGCTCGGCTTTCCGCGCACAGCCGTCTACTCAGCAAACACAAAAACTGATATCTCAGTTAAAACTGCATCTGTTAGCTGATTCTCAGCAAAACAGTTGCCGAACCTCAGTAATGAAATGTCAAAGTTGCTGAGATCTCGGTTATGTTGTTGTTTGCCGAGCGCTCGGCTGTGCGGATCTCGGCGAAAGTTTGAGAAAATGCTGAGATCCCGGCATTTCAAATTAAGTGTGTTGGTTCGCATGCTGGTGTCCATATGGGCGTTCAAGTCAGAAAAATGTGATACGTTGCACAATGTAAAGAGAGTGTTCACTAGAGTTCTGGATGGTACAAGACGATGATGAGCTGAACAAGGTCGACTGTAGAACGTTTCTAGGGTTGAAAGAGAGCAGCTATAAACCGAGTTTTGTTTCAACATTTTTTACTGTCATAGCTCGATGTGATTTTGATGTGTAATTCAAAAATTTAATGAATATCGCACGAATAGCTCGAAGTGATATGATATCAGTTTTTGTTCTTGTCGAAATAGTTAAAAATTTCAACATTAAAACAAGTTTAGCTCTTCTACACGAAATGGAACACATATACACCCATAGAGATGGCTCAATGTTAGTGAAATGTCATATGCCCCTTTCTGAGCTGTGGGAATGGAGAACCGCATGCTCTTATTCCCATGTTATTTACAACAGTGAGCCACAGTTGGGTGGTAAGCATCGCCGCCTGTGAATCCCTAAGGTCGTAGGTTCGATACTAAATGCTGATTTTTTTTATTTTTTTTCAAGAAAAAAAAATACAAATCTTGTCTGCTATGCTATTGTTTTGATCTTGTAATATTTTGACGAGCTGTTATTGAGTAGTTCACCATATTAAATTTTGCTATTATTTCTGATCTTTTACCTCTAATATCAATCAAACAAATATCAGTTTTTGCTCTTCAGTAATTCAATCAAAAATAACAAAATATGCTATTCATCAGATTTTTCACCTGCTCGGGAAGTGTCATCATAGATATATTGAAGCAAACAAATACATGCAATTTTATGATCCTACTTCCCAAACGATTAAACCACTGTGCGATGGGTGTAGCCACCCAGGGGTGTGGGCAAAGGCGGCCATGCGAGCTAAAGGAAAACATTTGTGTGATATGGCAAGAAATTGATCACAATGCCAGCCAGCGTCATCGCTCCGGGGAGGAACGAGGCGCAGGCGAGAGCAAAACCATCAAGAGCCATAACTTTTGTTGGCCAGGCAGCAGATAAAAGAAGAAACGAGCTTCTCTGGTTCTTTCAGCATCGACGAGCGGTTCCTGATCCTGATGATGGCATTGCCAACGGGTACAGCCGGCGAATATAGATGTGCCTTGATGTGTCGTCTCTCGTGAATGTGACGGTTTTCTAAGGGCGGAAAATCCCACCCGGAACACAAAAGTCAAACCATGCATTCAAAGCGTAACCAATAAATGACTTTCCTTATTCTCTAGAAGATCATCGATAATCATCTTTACTTCAGTGTGTCTTTCAAACGACTCCTTCGCAATCTATACCACAAAGTTGTCCTCCGGCAGGCAAATTTCCAACCTGACAAAACCATCACACCGCCCACCAACGCAACGCTCAGGGAAATCAATCGCAACTTTCCATTCGGTGGAAAACAGTTGGCATATCATATATCAAAATTTCGACTAACTCAACTCCCACGGTGTGCGCTGTAATAAATCAAGTCTCCCAGAATGCATCACCGCTGGCTGTCTATTGAAGCTCTGAGCTCAGTCGCCCAGCAAACGAAGGGTTCACGTTCACGCTATCCCTCGCCATGATTGAGCTTTATTGAATCTGATAAAATTCTCACTCACGTCCATTCTTCTCCCTTTCGTTCTCTCCTACAGGTGTCATCCGGACGTTGGCGTCGCTGGATCTGGAATCTAAACCCAACTATTGGCTAACGGTTTGCGCCCAGGACCAGGCGGTGGTGCCACTGCACTCGTGTGTTCAGGTGAGTTTCACGAGGACATGGGGATATGGATACGACGGTGAGTGCCGATGTGGCCATGACACACCCGTTCCGGTGTTGGAATTTGCTGCTTTTTTCTCACTTTTCCCGGAAAATTCCATTGGCGATTGGAGAATCGTCCTTGCAGTTCGGGGTGGAATTTCTTTCATGAGACCAATATGTTCGAGAATGCAGAAAAGTAGATTGATTCTGGAAAAGCGTGCCCGGGAGGAGTTGTGTGGAATTTGTTTTGGTGAAAAGTTCAACTGAATGTATTATGGGTAGCAGAATGAAACAAATTCAAGCATTCAAGCTAAAATATTGTTCCGCTAGAATGGCTTCGGGCGCTTGGGTTGGTTTTTCGATTGAAGAAAAGCAAACATAGGGTGACGAAGGGTATTATCGGCAGGTTTATACTCTTTGCCATGGGGGGGTTTTCGTGGGTCGAATTGCCTGAAATTTGGGCATATAACTCAGCTTGGTTGGGAAGGATTTGAGGCGAACTCTGACACCAACAGGTTTCGAAAAAAAAACCCATGACGAAGAGAACAAAACTGCCGAAAATACGTAAGTTTCCCTATATCTAAATCATTTAGTTGGTTTCCATACAAAGAAGCGATCAAAATTGCTTACCCAAAAAAAACGAACTTTTCATTAAACCTGAAATACAAACGCTGGACGAATCCTTGCAAAATTAAGACGCAACAAACAAAAGACATTGATGACTCTATCGAAATCAAGTAAAAAGAAGACCAAACCTAATTTTTTACCTAAAAACATATGTATCCAAGGAAGCTCAAATATGTCAGGATAATGCGCCTTCGAATTACACTACTCACGTTGTTGTCAGCCGTCAGTAAGGATCCGAGGTAGACGAATTCCTCCACCACCTCGAAAGTATCCCCGACGAAAACAGAAGAAAGTACCAAAGTTCTGGTGGCCAAACGAAGTGGACAACGCTTGGAAGGAAAGAACGGAGGCTCGCAAAACCTTCAACAGTGTCGAATGAAGCGAATTTGATAAATTTGAAAAGGAAAATAGCTCAATTCAAGAGAGCAAAAAAAGTCGAGATAATGAAGAAACTCAACGAATTCCCGGACGAAATCACCCCCTTTACCTCCTCCAAGGAACTGTGGGCCAAAGTAGGACGTTTAACAGGGAGAAAATACCACCAAAAGGAGAACAACATCATCTGCGAAGATCGGGAAGAAGCTGAGAAGTTTCTGGACCTCCACTTCGGAACAACACAGTTTAACAACGTGGAATCGATGCCGTGTGTTGGTGCTCCCAATCTACTGAGCGTAGGTAAGTGGAATGAGATTTTGAACAATAAGAAGAAACACTCCGCACCAGGTGAAGATCGGGTAACGTACGAGATGCTCAGAAGCTTAAGCCTGGAAGCCACGACGAATATTGTAGAAGAAATCAACAAGATGTGGAGAAATGGTTGTGTAAACGATGCACTAAAAACGATAAAAGTAATAGCGATTCCGAAACCTGCGTGAAATAGCGTGAACGACTTTGTCGCACGTGCAGAACGATTAGGGTTCCAGATCAATCCAGAAAAAACCAAAAACCTTCTCTTCACCAACAACGACAAGACTCTGGACATCAGCATTAACGAGAAAAAGATCAAGACAGTCAAAAGTTGCCGACATCTTGGCGTTACCTTGGACCGATTCCTAAGCTTTGGAGAGCACATCCGAGAAACCAGAAATAAAATAAATGATCGTTTGAACATGATCAAGGTGATCAATGGAACCAAGCATGGAAGTCATCCCCAAGTATCCGTCAATATCTACAATGCCTTGGTAAGGAGTATAGCAGAATATGGTTCATCAGTAACGTACAACGCGAAGAAGACAAATCGACAAATACTAACGGTGGCCACTAATCAGTGCCTCCGAAAAGCCACGGGTTGTACCAAAAGCACACCCATAAACGCTTTGGCAGCAATCGCTGGCCAGGATCCATTGGAACATCGATTGGAGTACATCACAGGAAATAGTATAGCACGGAGCTTCGAACAAAGAAACGTTACATCCCGGCAGCTGAGTACAGTTTCACAAATTGAGGAAGAAGATGCGGATAAATACTCCTACATGGAAAATGTATACAACAAGGACAAAGAGGTATACAACAACATCATGCCCATAAGATCGATACCTACAACACAACACGTTGAGATCTTTTCGTCCCTGGAAAGCGTCACGGGACCGAAAAGAAACCTGCCACCGATAAAACTGAAGCAAGCGGCATTGTGCGTTATGAATGGAAGATTCAAAAACCGCGGCCGTGTTTTCACGGACGCATCCAAGGATTGCAATACCTGCGGTATAGCAATATACATCGAAGGGACGGCAAGATATCACTACAAGTTGGCGAATGAGGTTAGCATCAGCACTGCAGAGCTTCTGGCTATTAACGAAGCAATGAATGTCCTTAAGGATAAACAACTCTACCACTACGTGGTATACACGGATTCCATGACGGCTTGTGGAATGCTAGAGGAAGCACTACATGCACACAAAGGGCAAGCGATTTTGACGGAAATATTGAGGACAGCATACGAAATGGGAACAGCGATACAGTGGGTGCCAAGTCACGTGGGGCTAGGCGGTAACGAGATCGCAGATCAGTTAGCGAAGCTGGGAACCAGTGCAGCAGCTGAAGTAATGGATCACCAAATTTCTACAAGGACGCTAAACAGCATCTGAAGAACAAGAAACACGCACGCACCCAAGCGTGGTACAAAAGTTACTCGGAAGAGAAAGGAAAACACTTCTACCAGATACAGGAGGAATACAGCGACAAACCATGGTACTACGGGCAAGACCTAAAAGGATACGAAGTACGACTAATCAACAGATTGATGACAGCACACAACTTTTCAAAAGCATGGCTTGCAAGAATGAAGATTGTAGAAGATCCGGATTGCGAACTTTACGCAGAACCGGAAACAGCGGAACACTCGATTATTCACTGTCCGCGGTTCAACATCGAACGGGCTGAGTTTTCCTTCGATGGCAGATACGCGAGTTTGGTGGATATCTTCAAGAAAAAAGACATAAGCTTGTGCAAAGAAGTAGTTGCATTTGTTAAAAAATGCAAACTTGATCTGTGAACAGTGCACCAACGGTGCACGCATTACAACAGGGCACCCGAGTCGCGAAAACGGGCTCAAGCAGAAAGAAGAAGAAGAAGAAAGTATCCCCGTCTATCATAACATTACTACCCAGACGGATCCGGTCTTGTTCGGTTCCGCCTACCAGCATGTACTTTGTTTTTGAGGCATTCACCACCAGTCCGACCTTTGCTGCTTCGCGTTTCAGGCGGGTGTACAGCTGTGCCACCGTTCCAAGTTTACCGGATTTTGTGAAAATCGTTCCTCGACTCGTCGCATCACACTTCCAGAGCGATGTTGAATACTAGACATGAGAGTCCGCTACCTTCTTGCAGTCCCCGGCAAGATTCGAATGAGCTGGATAGTTCACCCGAAACCCTTACGCAGTTTTGCACACCGTCCATCATTGCTTTAATCAGTCTAGTCAGCTTCCCAGGGAAGCCGTTTTCGTCCATGATTCTCCATAGCTCTGCGCGTTCAATACTGTCGTATGCCGCTTTGAAGTCGATGAACAGGTGATGCGTAGGGACCTGGTATTCACAGCATTTCTGGAGGATTTGCCGTACATTAAATATCTGGTCCGTTATCGACCGGCCGTCGATGAAGCCGGCTTGATTACTTTCCACGAACTCATTCGTTTTAGGTGAAAGACGACGGAAGATGATATGGGATAGCACTTTGTAGGCAGCATTCAAAATAGTGATCGCCCTGAAGTTCTCACATTCCAAATGGTCGCCTTTCTTGTGAATTGGGCGGATTACCCCTTCCTTCCACTTCTCCGGTAGCTGTTTGGCTCCTCAGATGCTGACTATCAGCCGGTGGCCAACTGTTCTGGGCCCATCTTGATGAGTTCAGCTGCGATACCATCCTTACCAGCTGCTTTGTTGGTTTTGAGCTGGTGAATGGCATCCTTAAATTCCCTCAGAGTGGGAGTTGGTTCATTTCCGTCTTCCGCTGCCCTGGCATCGTCGTTTCCTCCGTTGCCGTGGTTTTCCATGCCTACGTTCTGCACGCCGTTCAGGTGCTGATCGAAGTGCTGCTTCCACATTTCGATCACCTTACGCCCGTTCATCAAGAGACCTCCGTCCTTATCCCTGCACATTTCGGCTCGCAGCGCGAAGCCGTTGCGGGATGCGTTAAGCTGCTGGTAGAACTCCCGTGTTTCTTGGGAATGGCACAGCAGTTTCATTTCCTTGCACTCTGCTTCTTCCAGGCGGCGCTTTTTCTCCCGAAAGAGGTGGGTCTGCTGTTTCCACATCTTTTTGTAATGTCCCACATTCTGTCAGGTCCCTTGCTGCAGCATTACCGCCCGCGCTGCGTTCTTCTCCTCCAAAACCGTTCTGCACTCTTCGTCAAACCATTCATTCCGTCGATTCCGTTCCGTTTTTGGCTGCGTCATTGATAACTGCTTTCACTGTACTCCAGCAGTCCTCTAGAGGGGCCTCATCGAGCTCGCCCTCGTCTAGTTGAATATGCTAAGTTCACTACTTTCAGTCCTGTGCCCTCGGAGTGATATCTATTCTGGGCGATAGCTCGACATCGTCTTGAACTGTGGTCAGGTCAAATTCTTGACGAATTCTTTGTTTTATTTTTGAGGCAGCGTCGTCTTGAACCTCTGGAACTGCCTCTGCTGCGATGTCCTGCTGGCTTCCACTCTAACGCTTGCTGGATGATTTCGTTCCCGCCTCGAATAAAATGATATCTATCTATCTATCTATCTGATCTTTATAATATCGACTATGGAGCTCGGCGTCAGAGATCCAATTGTGAGGGCTAATAATTATTTATCAATTTATTTTTTTTTTCTATTTTCAATGTAATAACTTAAGGAAGTTTCGATAAGATCTACTGTGAGCGGAAAGAAAATGTTCCTGCTAGTGAACAGAAATTGAGCGTCTGAATTCGCCCCCTGATTTTAGAAAGTTTTACTAGAACTCAAATAAAACTATCCAGATATTCCTGAAAATTTCGGCAAATGGTATTCTAAGTTTTTTTTTCTTTTTCTGCTTCTTCATTATGACTTACGTTCACATTGGAACTTGGCCTGTTTCTCTTCAACTAAGTGTGCTTAGAGCACTCCCACAATTATTAATTGAAGGGCTTTCTTTGCCTGCCATTGCATGAATTTGTACATTGTGTGGCAAGTACAATGATACACTATGCTCAGAGAGTTGCAAAAAGATATCTCGACCGGAACGGGAATCAAACCCGCCGTCTCCGGTTTTTGTTTAAGGTGCTCCGACAGCTCGTTCATTTAATCCTCTGACAGTTTTTTTTTTGTTTGAGGAAACTACTTATGGAACTTCTCTGACAATCCCATTATAAATTGATCCGATCTTTTCTTCAGGGGTTATTTTTCGAAAATTCTTATAAAAGTTCCTCCGGTAAATTCTAAGAAATTTGAATTCCTTTTTTTATTGATTTGGGTACTCCTTAGATAATTCCATCCGGAACACTTTGGCCATTTTGATTTTACTGGTTTCTCCAACAATTAATACAAAAAACCCAAATTAATCCACCTAGTGGTGATAGTGCCTTTCTCGTCGAATATGTTCTCACGATCTTTCCGTCGACCTAAGTCAAAGTGTTCCTGAATCCTGATATTTTTTTAAGAAAAGCAAGCATTTTATAAAAGCCATCTTTGAATTTACTTAAAACTTATTGATGGCACATAGTCCGACGTTATGTTCAACGTATAAGCAGAGCTGAATAATATCAGACTTCTCAGTTGACTGCTTGAGCACCTTCACTAGCACTGAAGACTGATCAATATCAAGACGATACTAACAAGCTAAGATATAACTTTTTACATAATTACAGATCACTTTGCGGTCTTCTACAAAGTTTTTTTCTGCCCATTTTAGGCTATATTTTCATAACAGTTGAAAACAAGAACGATTGGTAGTGAGTATACTGAGACGTCTGTTTGTATGTGGGGTTAATTTGTCAATATTTTGTTCTGTTACACATTTTTATCGGTTGCAATGATTTTATTCACTTTCGTAGTTCTGGCGAAGCACCAAACGCTGGTTGTGCATCCCTACCGGTAGTCTCTAATGTGGTATGATTTGATTACTTTCGATGCAGTACCGGAACAGGTTCTGGAGCACTACCAGATCTCCCAAATATAGTCTGAGACTATTTTATTGCTATAGTTCATATGGTTACCTAAAAACTACGATTTGATTTATCTCATGCATGGGTATGGATCACTTTTACATATAATCACTTCCAGTTGGACACCCAGAACCAGTTTCGAGACACTACCGGTTGTCTAAAATATGGTGCAATATTCTTACGAATCGATCAAAGCTGCTATTTGATGTACTGTCGAACACCGCGTATTCATCACTCTTAAGTATGACACTTTTTATTTTGTACCCCGCTCATTCGGCATTTGTTAAAAAATTATCAAATTTCACAGTGTAATACTCTGTGAATACGAATGATCCGATATTGTGCTGTTACTCACACCTGCAGCGGCTCCTCGTGCAGCTGTTATTTCTAGAAGTTCAAATTTGGTGCTTTCCGACACCTGATCCGTTTGGTGATCAACCGCAGTGAACTCCGGAAGCCAACAATCGTAAAATGAACAAGCTATTAATTCGTACCACCACAGTACCTATAGGATTCCTGTGTTCAAAAACAAATCCTACATCTAAACAAAAACTAAAATAGAGTTAGTTCATCGAAATAAAAGTTAATCCAAGGAAATTTGACTGCAATCATTGTCGAATTAGCGTGATTTTATGGTACCACACACATTGGTTTGGTTCAATTTCACATTTTCCCACTTACCGATTGTCTCTGGTGTGGTCTTAGACGAGTTTCATGCAAATTGTTGATCAGCTTTCCTGAAAAGTCGCGAATTGATGTACAGCATGCATGGGTGTGGTTAATTTGTGCATTTCGCTAGTTCCGGCGAGACATTCAAAACTGGTTCCGGAACACTACCGGTAGTCTTAAATGTGGCCTGAGGCAATTTTCTTGCTGACCATTCTTCGCGTTATCGTAGAAGCCTTTTTTAATGTGCTGCGTGCATGCGCTAAGTTCGGTTCTACATTTGACCACTTCCGGCGGGGCGCCTAGAGCCGGTTTCGGCACACTATTGGTTTTCAAAGTATGGTCTATGATTTTTTTTCTTGTTAACCGTTCATCAGGTTACCTAAAAAATCATTTAATGTGTCGCATTTATGGGTTTGGTTCTCCTTTATATTTGACCACTTCCGGTGGGGCACCCGTAATCGGTTGCAGAACACTACCGATTGTCCCAAATATGACCGGAAACTATTTTTGCCAAATCATACGCGCCTAAAAATACGCGATTTGATGTGTCACATGCATGGGTTTAGTTCACTATTATGTTTGGCCATTTCCGGCGGGACACCCGGATCCGGTTCGGAATCACTACCGGTTCAGATATGTTCTGAGGATATTTTCCTGCTTACTGTTTATCAAGATATTAAAAATGCTACTATTTGATACGTCGCATGCATAGGTTTGGGTAACTTTTATACTTGGCCAGCTCCGGCTGGACATCTGGAACCGGTTCCGTTACACTACCGGTTCTGATATGGTCTGTGAATGTTTTCCTGCTTATTGTTCATCAGGTTATCAAAAAAGACACGATTCGATATGTCGCATGTGTGGTTTTAGTTCACTTTTATATTTTTCCGGCGTGACACCCGGAACCGGTTCCAGACCAGTAGACCACTACCGGTTCAGATATGTTCTAAGAAAATTTTCCTGCTCATCAAGATATCAGAAAAGCCACTATTTGATATGTCGCATGCATAGGTTTGGGTAATTTTTATACTTGGCCACCTCCGGCGGGACATCTAGAACCGGTTCCGGATCACTACCGGTTCCGAAGTGGTCTGAGAATAATTTCCTGCTTACTGTTCATCAGGTTATCGAGGAAGCCACGGTTTGATATGTCGCATGCATGGGTTTAGTTCACTTTTATGTTTGGCCACTTCCGGCGGGACACCTGGAATCGGTTCCGGGACACTACCGGTTCAGATAGGGTCTGAGACCAATTTTTTGCTTACCGTTCACCAAGTTAACGAAAATGCCGTAGTTTGATGTGTCACATGGATGGGTTTGTAGCGTTTTCATATCTAGCCCCTTCCTGGGGTACCGGTCCGGAACACCTAAATGGCCATAACTCGGGAACCGCTGGACCGATCTGAATCATTTTCAATAGGAAACAATGGGACCAGATTCCGCGTCGAATGAACCATCGGTCGTTAAAATCGGTTGAGGTTTACTGCCTAAAAGTGACGTGAGTTTTTTTGTCCACATACATACACACATACACACACACATACACACATACATACACACACACACAGACATCAACTCAATTCGTCGAGCTGAGTTGATTGGTATATGTGACTCGACTCTCCGGGCCTCCTATCAAAAAGTCATTTTTGGAGTGAACATATAGCCTTTCCAGTACACTTAGTGTACGAGAAAGGCAAAAAATGAGAAAAAAACTCCACCGCAATTTTCTAGGAGTTTATCCGGAAATTTATTTAGGAATTCTTGTCGCATTTCAACCTATACCCGTTCCGGCCGGGAACTTTTCTCGACTTCTCTGGGCATACTATAACCACAACCCAGTGATATAACATGCAAACTAGTGTCTCCAGTTCAATCAAGACATTAATCTTGAGGACAAACTTTAGTCCATTTAAAAATCTTCATGTTTGACAAACTGAAGACTTTTCAAAAAATGTGATGCACTTTGAATTTGCAAAAAGGTGTGGAAAATAGAAGAAAGTGCAGACCTCTGATAAACTGTATTGTTTTACCAACTATTCTTGAAGTGGTTTTATTTTGACTAACTAGTCCTGACGAATCTTTTACGAGATAAAAGATGTATGTGAAATCAGTAACAGATTATTCGCACATTAAGAAAGCAACAAAAACGAGTTTTTGCTTGCGACGTAAATCAGAGATGGAATACAAATATATCAATATCTAGGACCAAAAATTGCCAGTTAGAAGCTTCAGTCTTCCTGAAACGAAACATACCCATGGGGCCATGGACGCTGAGACTTGTTAATCTATTGAGCCACGTACATAGATTTGGGTACGTGGTTCAATAGATTATGAGTCAAAAAGCTCAAATATCATGAGTTTTGAACTGTAAATAAACATAAACTAACTGTATATGTTATCTATTTTTGTACGACCTCAACGTCATATTTGAGTGGTGTGAAACATCTTTTTCAAGTTTCTGAAGTTTCAGGTGTCTGAAATTCAACATGAACAGGTTTCATATGGAACCCTGCTAAGCGTTTTACAGAGATTTGTCCAAGGTTTCCTATAGGGAATTCCTTCGAGGATCCCTTAAAGGGTTTTGTGAGTAATTTCATTATGGATCCCTTCAAAATTTGTCTCGTAGTTTTACTCTTCTTACACCCATAAGAAGGGTATAAATATCGCTCGAAAAACCGACTTTGGATCCGAGGCCCGGAGGGCCGAGTCTCATATACCAATGAATTCATCTCGACGAACTGAGCAAATGTCTGTATGTGTGTGTGTGTGTTTGTGTATGTGTGTATGTGTGTATATGTGTGTGTGTGTGTGTGTGTGTGTGTGTGTGTGTGTGTGTGTGTGTGTGTGTGTGTGTGTGTGTGTGTGTGTGTGTGTGTGTGTGTGTGTGTGTGTGTGTGTGTGTGTGTGTGTGTGTGTGTGTATGTGCGTTACAAAAAAAAGTCACGCACGTTTCTCAGCCGCCTGTCAACCGATTTGAGTTCTCTTGGAAGCAAATGAAAGCTACTACATCCTAGTAGAACGCTATTGAATTTTTTTTTAGATTGGAAGTTTGGTTACCGAGATATATCTCGAAGAGTACTTATGAGTCATACATCTAAACTTTTTAAGATTTTTGACCAATTGTATCATATTAAATATCCTTGCTGTTTGTCAACCAATTTGGGTTCTCTTGGCACCAAATAAAAGCTACTGCATCGTAGTAGATCGCCCAGAAATTTTATTTCGATTGGACTTTTGGTTACAGAGATATCTTTCGAAGAGTACTTATGATTTGTACAACCAAATTTTTTTGAGATTTTTGACCAAGTGTATCATAATAAATATCTCAGCCGTCTGTCAACCGATTCCGGTTTTCCTGGCACCAAATGAAAGCTACAACATTTTAGAAGAATCCTATACAATTTAATTTAGATTGGACATTTGGTTACCGAGATATGTTTCAAAGGGTACTTGGGAGTAATACATGTTAACTTTTTGAGAGATTTTTGACCAAGGGTACCATAATAAATATCTCAGCCGTCTGTCAACCGATTTGGGTCCACTTAGCACCAAGTGAAAGTTGTAATATCCTTGTAAAAGGCCCTGAAATTTTATTTCGATTCGACATTTGATTACTGAGATATCTTACGAAGAGTATTTCAATAAATTCTTTTTTTTATTTTATTATTATATTCACTTGTAATCTTGCATGAGTTTTTTATCTTGCATGAGTTTTTGACCATTATATGGGAAATTACTTTTCAATAAATAATGCTGACCTCATATATAGTGTATACTATAGCAGGTTATTGTTTTCAACAAAATTATAAATAATAAATTACAAATACACAGGAATTCTATGAAATTTATATATTGTGGGAAAAATGCAAGAACCGGACAGCCAAAATAACTAGCTAATGCTAAAACTGATTAACTTAGTAGATATATCATTTTTGTTACTATAACCATGATTCATGATTCATGATTCATGATGGTCCATGAATACCAAATACTTCGGAGCTAATTTAGTCGACTGATTAAGAGATATTAGTCAAAGTGTATCTCGCTGATTTTCTTACCCATTTGTTAATCGATTCAAGATCTTTTGCCAGTTAACAAAAGATACAATATTCTAGAATATGTAAGCTATTTTTTAAACAATCCATACAAGATTCTAGGAGGTGTCTGGCATTTCTGGTAAGGTACACCGGGGCAAGTTGAAACGGGTGGGGCAAGATGAAACAGCGAGTTAAAATGATGTTTTCTATGGATGATAAACAGTTTGATCGCCATAACACATAGTTTTTGACTCAAACAATCTCTTAACGAAGGAACAATTTCTAAATTGTATTGAAGTCTATTTCAAAACTTCGTGTTTCATCTTGCCCCACCCGTTTCAACTTGCCCCGGTGTACCTTAGTTTAGTCCATGGTCCATGATGCTATTGTGGAAACCAACCCACTAGATGCCAAATCCACAATATTTTCTAGAACTTTTAGTCAATTACACAAAAAATATGTTAAATACAAATAATACAACACTAATTTTAATAAGTGTAAGAAGGGTTCTGTTTACCATAGGTGGATTAAATCGGGTTTTTCTTTTTGCGTCAGGTTGCTGGTCAAAATGGGGAAGAGAAGGAAAGTGATGATTGCAAGCCCTTGTTGCCAACAGGCCGTTGAATACTCTGCACCTGGACAAGGTCATGCGGATGTCGGAGTGTTGGTGAGAAATGTTTATTTCTGGCGCAAGGTTCACGCATTGGTGCATGAATGCAAGGCGTGAAGTGATTAAATTGTGTGAAGATTACTGTAAGTGGCACAGTTCTCTTGGTTGCATAACTTGGTGTTACATGATAGATTGACACTGTGATGGAATTTGGAAGGAAGAGAAACGATTTTTTTTAATCCGTGTCTGGTTCTTGGCTACGAACATACGAATATATAAGAGATATATATGTAGAAGAGAGAGAAAGTAGAGAGAAAGATACAAAGTAGGAAAGAGATGAGGCGGGGATTGAACTCAGGACCTTCTTCATAAGAATCAGAAGCGGTAGCCACTTGCCCACCAAGCTCGTCTCGTCTCGTTTCCAGTTATTTCCCCAGATTTCTTCCAAAAGTATTCCTTGTAGTTCATACAGTTCCTTAAGAAATTCCTCCAACGGTCATTTTTAACCTCCAAAACAAGCTTCAAGTATGTCTGCGAGAGTACCTTCAGGAGCCTTGAAGGACGTATCCTGGAAATCCATCAAGAAATATTTGAAGCATTACCATTTTCATCAGAATTTTATACATATTTTTCTACAGGAATCTCATAAGGATTCCTCCTTGCTGCCTTTCAGGGTATAATTATATTATACGAGACTTTCTTGAGAATTTTCGGGGATTTCCATAGTAAAATGTCTTCAAGAACCCTTTTCCAAACTCCATTCAAGAATTAAAAAACAGTACATAAACCGAGCAATTAAAGTGGATCTGGTGTGATGGATCGAATCCCATTCCCGACAAACTTAAAAAAAATGAAAGCTCTTCCTTCTGAAGAGAAGTCAACTAGCTCCGGATTAAAAATTTCTTTAAAAAAAAGTTAAAAAACGAGCAATTAAAACATGGAATCGTTCATCAAGAAGTTACACGATTACGCAGTATTTAAATTTTATTTTTATAATAGTTAATCGTTCATAGCACTATTGTAGCATTATTTCTTCTTCACTTTAAGAACTGCAGGCTATTTTCAGAGATTTCTCCGTGGATTTCTTCAAAGGCATTCTTTCAGTATTTGTTCTTCTTTTTTTTTCTTTTTCTCTCTTTGGTGCAACGTCCCAACTAGGACAAAGCTTACTTCTCAGCTTACTAACTGAGAGCTTCATTTGCCAATGGTCATTTTGAATGTGTATCGTGTGGCATTTCCATATTTAAATGCTTCTGGACTGACCGAGAATCGAACTCATCACCCTCAACATGGTCATACTGAATACCAAGTTGTAACTTGTTCAATGTATATAATTACAACGAATCAACGTTATCTAACCCGTTCATTCCTTTTTTTTCTATCCCAACCAGGTCTTCATCCAAGTCCAAAACGAAAACGACAACGTCCCGCTCACGGAGGAAGCCGTCTATTATCCTTCCGTGCCGGAAAGTAGCCCCAGTGGGGTTAAAGTGCTCCAGCTGATTGCCGAAGATCGAGACATCGACCCGCTGCAGCAGGTTTCCTATCGCATCACCTCGGGAAACCCGGAGGGCTTCTTTGCAATCAACGGCACTAGCGGTAAGTACACTACCTGCGCTACCACAACAACAGCAATTGAGCTTCCACCATCGCCCACGAAAGTAGTTTACCCACGAAGCAGAGCGATAAAACTTATAATTAAGTTTACGCTAAATGTCTTCAGTTGTCGTTCTTCGATAGCCCATTAAAATGCCATTCTTCTCCAAGGACCTCTAGAGGGTGTCTCGAGTTGCATCGGGTGCTAGCGCTTTAGGGCCCCCGCAGCAGCAGCAGCAGAGTCCGGGAAGCCACATGATGGAAAATGCATTTAAAATTCAATTATTTTCTAATAAACGTCAACGGGAACAATGAGCTATAAATATTGATCAAGTTATTTTGCCCTGGTCTGCCGAAGAAGAAGAAGGGGCCCGAGCCTGGAATTTGCGGACGGACACTCAATCGTTGTTGGAATGGTAGGGGTCCGCACGTCCGTCCAGTATCTATAGCTGCATCTCGATTGCATATTGATCCCACATTTCGAATCGATTCACGGTGGTATAGCTAGGTCACGGTGTGTTGTGTAGAACAACTTTATAATAAAAAAATAAGTAAGTCTGAAATTTTGCCCAGTGATACTTTGGGCCATTCCCTTCAATTTGCTGGGTCGGTTGAAAACATTCATCGGGGGGTCTAGAACAAAAAAATTTTTTGAAGGTTTTTCATGCAAAAACAGTTAAAAGCGCATATTGTAAATTATTTCATCTCCTACAAATATTCATAACTTTTTTGTCTTTGAGGATAGAACCATAAAATTTTCAGGCGTTTGGAAGTAGTATGCGTAGATGACTGTGTGAAAATTTCATTAAAATATGTTGAATGGTTTTCAAATAATAGCAAAACTATCAAACGCATTCTAAAATACTAAGCTTAGTAGCAAAACTCCAACAAAATATCTATATTTTTTTATATAATAAAACATGAAAAAATTTTAATTCTAAGGACCTTGGGTCATTATGATGGTGGTATGTACTGTGAAAACTTGTTTTTTAAATAATGAACAATTACATAGTCAAATACATGAAAGGAAAACACACACATTGCCATTATGTAGCTTTTGACTAAAGTATTAATTATTTATCTCAAGAACGCGGTTTTGCGTATACATGTTCATTTTTTCCATTTTTTTTAATGATTCAGGTCTTATCTAAGTATCAGATTGCAAGCGAAATGCTTTAGGAGAGCGTGGCGCAATAATGTGGATTACAAAAAGAACTGTTTGTTATTTTTCGAAAGATATAGATTTATGTTGAAAATATTCTACTAGTCAACGACGCTCTAACAATGATCAATCACTCTTCCTCATGCTTGGAGGAAACCACAGAAAATATTTTTGAGACATCATATGCAAATCGATAAGACTATTTAAACCATTGTTATCAAATTGTTTATCCTTGGCTTTATGCTGAACAGCCTAATTTTCATGCCTAATGTAGAAACATTTTCAATAAGTACTCCGTTCTTTTAACTCTTCTTTCAGAACTTATTATCAGTTATTTGTTAATACATGGTGGCATAAGTAATAAGCATTATATTGCTATTAAATTTAAAGACAAACCTAAGTTTAGGTCCAACAGCTATGTCAAATATCATGGAATAATCCGGAAACTATGTTTAGTACCGTATAATTGCCCTTGATCGAATATTGCCCAACTGAATTCTGTTTTGATTTCAGTTCTCGTTATTGTGTCCTGTCTTGGTTTAATGTGGACTCATACCCACAACTTCAATGTTATTATGAGGTCTTTAACAGAGTTAACTTGTTTTTATTCATTGACTAAGGTGAAATACTATTTAATTTTGAGCTTGTAAACATTAATTCCAAAATAATTTAGTTTCTATACTTTTTCTTCGAAACAGAGATGTTTCCCAATCGTCGAGTGCTGTTCTTGGCTTACCAAATAATATTAAAATATTTTCTTTAGGGAAGGCCGACATGCTCAGCAATCATGATAAATGTGTTTATTATAGGATTCATAATAAAGGCATGCTTGTACTTGTGAACATGTATACGCAAAACCACGTTCTTGAAATAAATAATTTATACTTTAGTGAAAAGCTACATAATGACAGTGTGTGTTTTCCTTTCATGTATTTGACTATGTAATTGTTCATCATTTGAAAAACAAGTTTTCACAGTACCGCCATCATAATGACTCAAGGTGTTTAGAATAAAATATTTTTCATGTATAATTGTATAAAAAATATAGATATTTTGTTGATCGTTTGCCCCTAAGCTTAGTATTTTAGAATGCGTTTGATAGTTTTGCTATTACTTGAAAACCATTCAACATATTTCAATGAAATTTTCACACAGTCATCTACGCATACTACTTCGAAACGCCTAAAAATTGTATGGTTCTATCTTCAAAGACAAAAAAGTTGTGGCTACTTGTAGGAGATGTAATAATTTACAATATGCGCTTTTAACAGTTTTTGCATGAAAAACCTTCAAAAAAAAATTTTGTTCTAGACCCCCCGATGGATGTTTTCAACCGACCCAGCAAATTGAAGGGAATGGCCCAAAGCATCACTGGGCAAAATTTCAGACTTACTTATTTTTTTGTTTTAAAGTTGCTCTATAAACACACCGTGAGGTGGGAGATGAGGGGCAGCAACAGAAACAGTTCATGCGGGTTCCAAGTTCGTCTCACAATGAAAATATCCTTGTACGTGAATAAATTTCTCCAAAATTTGCAGGAAGCCGCGAGGGACAGTCGAACATTTTACTGTAACAGACAACAAATGAGAGAATTTCTACGGTGGGTCGCGAAAAGTATATCTGATGGCAAAAGGAGGTCGCGCACCTGAAAGTTTGGGAACCGATGCCCCAGAGGAATTCGTCAACCATTTCTTAGGAAAATTTCTAACAAAAAATGTATTGGTAGACACCCAATAACTTCTCGAAAGGTAATTTCTAGAACTCCTCTTTAAATTCCTTCAGAAGCACGTTCAAAAATGTCATTATAACTCATCAAAACCTGGTTTTGATATTTTTGCAATGATTCTTACAAAAAAAATCATTTAAATAAATTCGCTAGATAATCTAGGATATTCACTAGTGGATTCTGGCAGTTTCTCGCAATTTTCATTCTTAATATTTTACAAGAACTCTTTCTAGAAATTCTTAAAGTGCTACTTCTATAAATTTCTCAAAAAGTCCCTAAGGAAATATCCCAAGTGCTCTATCATCATTCATCAGGGAAATCCTCCAAAGATTTCACCAGGAAACCTTCCAAAAATTACTTTTAAGTTTGTTTTAGAAATTGTTCCAGGAACTTCAGGAATTCCTTCAAAATATTTCCAGAAAATTCTTTCACATACGAGCATTCGTGCCGGAATATTGATAAATATTCTTACGAGAATACTTTCGAAAATTTTAAACAAATTATGTGAAGAATCCTTAAGATATCCTGTATGCATTATTCAAGAAATTTTTCCAAGGGTATTTTAAGGAATGGACCTTTCAAAGATTTCTTTAAGAATATTGTTTATGAGCGGTTCCATATCATTTCAGCAACGAGTAATTTTCATATATCTTTATTTGGATGAAACCTTGCATACAAGTCTTTGGGGAACAAAAACGCCGTTTTGCATACTTGGTTCGCCATTTTGAATCTAGCCTTACTTATGAGAAGGGCCTATGAAAAATGCACATGATATCTTCAAAAAATTGTATCTCGAAAACGGTTTGTCCGATCGGTTTGGTGTCTTCGGCGAAGCTTTAGACAATTGTTGGTGCTATATGGAGAAAATATGCACGGTAAAAAAATATGTTTGGTTTTTGTGATTTGAACTAAAATATAGAATTTCCCTCAAAAGTGACATGTCAATATTTTTTTTATTATCCTTATGTTATAGCTGACTGAAAATGCTACCTAGTGCACAGTGGGTTGTTCTGGAAAAAAATAGGTTACAATGAAAAAAAAAATGTTTTAAAAAATTACGGTTTTCAAAAAAAGCTATTAAGTAAAGTCAAAAAAGTTTGTCGCCCTAATTTTATGAAAGTACATCAAATTTGCAAGAAAAAAGTACTTCGGTAACATTTTTCTAAGATGCACCGTTTAGAAGATATTACTAATTTAATATTGATTGTTTTGATAACTTAATAAGTTTTAGCCCTTTTCGAATGTACTCCGTGTTTCTCCAGTTTCAAAAGTATTTTTTTCGGAAAGATTGGAAAATTTTGAGTTAAAATGACACTGACAGCTTAAAGATTTGAGTGAAATTCTCTGCCTTAAAAGTATTTTGAAAAACAAGTTACAAAATCCCACTATCAGGAACAATGATTTCTTCCAGTGGTATTGTGTTGAAAATGTGCATTCAACTCTTGCATATCGCAAGCTCCTTAATTAGCAAGATTCAAAAGAGCGAATAAGGCTTATTTTTCAGAGGTGTTATTTGTGCGCAATAAAAAATAACATTATACTTTGTACATCAGTTTATTTTTATTCCTGTATTTTTATCAAATTATTGTTTACACAACTTTCTTAACAATATCGAATATTTTGGCATCATTGTCAGGGCAGTTTGAATAAAGCTTTGCCTTTATTGTATTTTCTGATAGAGGAAGAAATGTGTGGAATTTTTGAGTTCCTTGAATTGTTTTTGCATTATTATATTGATTATTTAGCTGCAAAGACATATTTTCGTATTCTTCTGTAGAAGAATAACAAAATGACAACTTTGTAAGTTCTTCTTCTTTTCGTTTGTTTGCCCAATTAAACAACTCTCTTGCAGTCTTTATCGGGTGTTCGCGTTCTTTGGCTAAACTTGCTCTGGTAGCCATGCGTTTTATCGTACCTCCAATAGCATCGCATGGACCTTTTCCGTGCGATGTTGCGAAGAAATGCCATTCAGCGTCAATACCATACTTTGACTTAAACTTACAAAGGCTAGAAAAGTTTTTTCGGTTTTTATACTGTGAAGCAGCACCATCTGACATAAAATAAATTTAGATTTATAAATTTAAATTTTAGTTAAACCTCCCCCATTATTGTATGAAGTAACTCCCAAACATCAAACCCCCCTCCCCCTCCCATGTACACGGGCTTGTGCAGAATCCATAGATGCGTTTTGGAGAAATGTTTAGTTGAGTTCCTAGAAAAATCCTGTAGAGTTATAGGACAAACCATTCCTAGACTCAACAAAGAAATAATTGTAAATATACCTGGATAATTTATTGTTGAATTCTTGGAGACATTTATGGAGGAATCCATTTAACTATTCCGAAAGGAGTCCCAGATAGAATTCTATGAAGTTTGTTTGAAAAAATATTTCAAACAAAATTTTGGAAATCTTTGGTCGAATTTTAGGAGAAATCTCTTCAAGAAACCTTGAAGGAATCCTTGGAAGTTCCACGAGGAATCCATGGAAGAATTTTTAGAGTAATACTTGCAAGAGTTCTTGAAAGAATCCCGGGAAGAACTTCTAGAAGAATCCAAAATTAAGTTCAAGATGAACCTCTAGAAGAAAACGACAATATTTGGAGCATTTTTTGGGATTGTAAGACATCTCTGCTGAACTAAGGCTTAAAAACATTCTGGAAAATGTCTTGAGGAATCTTTGGAAGAACTTTTGGAGGGAACCTCTGAAGGATTCCTGCAGAAATCTTTGGTATAATTCCTGGAGAAATCCGTTTTGACAAATTTGTTCCAAAATTGCCACAGGAATGTGTGAAAAACAAAAATCCTGAAAACTGTCTAGAGCAAACCTTGAAGGAGCCTTTGGAAGAACTAGTCGAGGAATACTTGGAATAACTTGACAATTTCTAGGAAGCATTCCTAGAGGAATATTTGGTAGAATTCAAGCAGGAATCTTTCAAATAATTCTTTGAGAATGCTGGAGGAATTCTTGGAAGAAGTCCTTGATTAATCCTTGAAATAATTCCTGGAGAAATCGTTGGAAAACTTCCAGAAGAATCTTTGGAAATATTATTGGATGAGTTCTTCGTAGAACTCCTGGCAGAATCTTTGAACTTCTCTTCGAGGATTTGTTGAAAAAAAATACTACAAAATATCTTCGAAGAATTCTTGAAGAAAATCTTCTGGTAAAATTTCTAAAGGAATACTTGGAAGAATTTCTTGGAGAATCTTAGTAAAAATTTTTAACAATATGAAATAATTCATGGCAAAATACTTAAAAGACATTCATAAATGAATTCCTTGAGAGTGCACTTGAGGGACAACAGCAAAAAATATAAGAAGAATATCTGTAGAATTACTTGAATTAAGATTTTTACAAACCGTTGGGATAAACCGTGGAAAATTTTAATAAGAAATACATTTTTTTTAAAGAAGTTCATGGAAGGGATTAAGAAAGAATTTCGCAGTATTTGTAAAAAATCTTTGAAACAATCTTGGAGGGATCCTTGGTAGAATTCAGGAGGAATCTTTTGAAGGAATACTTGAAGGAATCGTTGGAAGAATTCTTATAGAATTCCGAGAAGGGTTTCTAGGAGAGCTCCTTAAATAATTTCAAGATGAATTCTCATAACAAAAGAGAATTTGGAGGAATCTCTGAGGATTTTATGATAAAGAATTTTAAGAATTGCTGAAGAAATGATTAAAAAAACCCTGACATTTTTTTTGGAAGAACTTTTGGATACTTTTCCTTTTTTGGAAGAATTTCTGGATGAGTATTTAAAAGAACTCCTAAAATGCTTTGCAAGAATTACTTAAGAAATTCGTAGAAGAATCCTTGGAGGAGTGTCTGTAGAAGTCTTTGAAATAATTCCTGAAAAAAAAAATGCGTAAAAGAATTTCTGGAGGAATCATTGGAATAATTCCTGTAGAAATATTTAGAAGAATTTCTGGATGAATTCTTTGAGGTACTGCTGGAGTATACCTTAGAACCATTTGATGAATACCTACCGGTATGCTCGGAAGAATTTCTGGAGAATTCATGAGAAGAATTTCTAGAGGAATAATTTCCAGGGATACACAAGAATTACTGCCGGTATCATTAGAACAATTTGTAGGGAGGGGGAAAAGTTTGAATTGTATGACAAATGTTTTCCAAAATTACCGGATCAACTCCTGTACGAATACTTGGAATAATTCCCTGAGGAGTATTGTACAGAATTCTTGTCATTGAAAGAATTCTTGGAAAAATATTTGAAAGTATTGCTGGAGAAATTTGCTCTGGGGGAATCCTTGAAAGAATACCTGAAGGAATCGTTGGAAGAATTACTGAAGGAATTGTCGGTAAAACTCCTATAGGAATCTTTGGACGGACAACTTGAGAAATCCTCCAAGAATATTTGGAGGAATTCTTGGAAGAGTTCCTGTAGTAAAACTTGAAAGAATTCAAGGATGAATCCTTGGAAGAATTACTTGATGAATCATAGTAAGAATTTGTAGAGGTAGTTTCTGAAGAAATCCTTAAAATAATTTCTCGTTGAATATAAAAATTCTAGAGGAATCCTTCGAAGAAACCATGAAGGAATCCTCTTCAAACAAGTCTCGGAGAGTTCGAGGAGAAATTATTTGAAGTGCTCCTGTGGCAACCCTTGGAAGAATTTTTGTACGAATTCCTGGAGGAATGTAAGGAATAAGTTCTGAAGGAATCTTTGGAAAATCTGTTTTATGAATCCTTCTGGGAATTGTTGACAAATCATTGAAATAATAGAAAAGTCATCAAAAAATTCCTGGAGAAATCCTTCTTTATTTTTTTTTTCGAGAATTCGTTAACAGAAAACAATTGCAGAGTTTCTGTTACGATTTTTGAACAAAAAAATCTGCATAAATTCTTGGAAAAACTCCGGAAAGAATACTTGGAAGAATTCCTGAGGAAATAGGAGAACTTCTGTAATAATTTTTGAAAGTATTCCTAAGGGAAACCTTGGATAAATATGGCAGAATTTCTGGAGAATTCATTGGCAGAATTCGTGGAGAAACCCTTAGACCCACGGTTCCCAACCTTGGCTCTCGTGACGCCTCATTCTGTCGTCACTGCGCTTTTCGTAAAACAATTGAAGCGTCCCTGCAAGCGGTTGGGGGGTCGCGAAATGAAGGTTGGGAAGCTATACCTAAGACGATTTCCTAAAGGAAAAAAATATAAAAATATATCACGAATTAATTTACGAACTATGAACAAACTGGAATGCTTCAAATAATTTTCTTGATAATCTTTGGAAAGCTGCTTGCGGAATCCTTAAGATCCTTGAAAGGATTTTTTTAGGAATTCTAAGAAAAGATTCTTGAGGAATGCATGGTAGAAGTCCTGAAAGAATGATTGAAAAATCCTATTACCAACTCTTATGAGAATTACCGGCAATAAGATTAAAATAATTTCTAGAACTAAACAACTCATCAAATAATTCGAAGAAGAATTTTCGGACGAATTCCTGAAGGAGTGCAAGAAAGAAATCCTGGAGTAATGCGAAGAAACATTGCTGCAGGATTTTTGGAAAAAAATCTTAGAGGAATTCTTGGATGAATATCTAGAGGATTTCATACAAGATTTCTTGAAGAAACCTTTGGAACAGTTCACGGTGGAATCTCTGTTGGTATTCTTGGAGAATTAATATAGAACTAAAATTTAAAAAAAACTATTACGAAGCTTTTGAGAATTACCGGCGGTATGATTATGTGAACTTCTAGAAAATTACTCAAAAGAAAGACTAGAAAAAAACCTTTTTGAAATTAATTTTAAAATTGAACGACAGCATTCTTGAAAAAGCATAGAGTTTCTTCAGCATTTAAAAAAAAAATGCACAAATTCTTTCAAAAACTCCTGGGGGGTTTATCGAAAGAATTCTTGAAGAAATACATAGAAGAACACCTATAATCATCCTTGGAAGTTTTCCTAGAGGAATCCTTAGATAAATTTCTAGAGACGAAATAGAAAGAATCTCTGAAAGATTCATTTTCACAATTCGTGAAGATTTTAAGGAAAAAATATAAATTATATTACGAACTTTTTACGCACTCCCACAGAAATGCTTCAATGAATTTCCTGGATAATCTTAGGAAAGTGGCATAAGAAGTCCTAAGAATCTTTGGAAGAAATCTTAAAGCTCCTTAAAAAACAACGCTTGAAAGAATCCTAGGGAGAATTTCCGAATGAATTCCTAGAGGAATGCAAGGGATTCCTGTAGGTTTTTTGGGACCAATTCTTAGAGAAATTCTTGGAAGAGTTTCCAGCGAATTCCTTGGAAGATTTCCTGAGGAATCTACAGAATAGTTCTTGAAGGAATTTTCGAAACAATTTCTGAAGGAATCTTTGGAAGAATTCATGATGGGTTTATTGAAAAACTGTTTTACAAAACCCTTCACAAAGTTACAGGCGATGTGATTGTGTTAACTCCTAGGAAAGTTCTCAAAAAAAAATCTGAAGAAATCCTGGGGAAATCGTTTTTAAAATTCATTGACAGAATTCTAAAAGAAAACAGAAAACAGAGTTTTTGTCACAATCTTTAGAAAAAAAAAATCTTCATCATTTCTTTAAAAAAAAACGCTCACGGGAGAATTCTTGGAGAAATGGGAGAAATGCATTGAAGAACTGATGTGATAATCCTTGGAAGTATTCCTAGAGGAATACTTGCATTTCATGGGAAGCGCTAACATCCCTCTATGGAGGATTCATTGGCACAATTTGTGGAGAAAAAGATATTCTGAAACCTGAAGGTAAAATTTATAAAATATATTACGAAAAAATTGACAAACTAACAATAACAATGCTTCAAAGAAGTTCCTGGTTAATCTTAGGAAATCTGCTTGGGAAATCTTTAGATTCTTTTGGAAGAAATTCTAAAGATCTTAAAAAAATCTCGACGAATTTTATGAAAAACATCTGAATGAAAAATTTGCCAAATTCAATTACCAATCCTTTTGAGAATTTCCGGAGAAAACTCTTTAAAAAAATCCAAGGATGAATTCTCGGGAGAATTTCAGGAAGAATGCAAGAAAGAATTTCTGGAGAAATTTATGGACCGATTCTAAGAGTAATCAATAGAAGAATTTCTAGAGAATTCTTTGGAAGATTTCTTAGAGAATTATTCTAAACAGTTCTAGGAGAAATCTTAGGGTGATTTTTTGGAAGAATTCCTGAGGGATAATTAGAGAAAAAAAAATCTTTTACGAACATTTCTGCCGGCGATATGATTGAATGAATTCCTGAAAAAGTCCATATAATAATCGTGGAAAATCCTTTTTAAATTCATTTAAAAATTAATTGACAGCGTTCTTAATGGAATCAATTAAAAAATTTCTGCAACAACTTTTGAAAAAAAATCTTTATAAATTCTTGAAAAATGTCATGTAAGAGTTCTCGGAAGAATGTATTCTTAAATGAGTGCATGGAAGAGGTTTTATTTTATAATATTATTTGAGCAATTCTAAGAGAAATCATTATAAGATAAGAAAAATATCACAAACTCTTTTTAGAATTACCACTTTGAATAATTTTCTGGAGAATCTTAGAAACTATGTAGGGTGCCTGTACCAGTTATCGCACTACCTAAGGAAAACTACTTCTACAAAAATAAGAAGAAGACCGACGAATGTCGGCGATATGTCAAATGATAGATTTGTTTTCATACTTTACAGGAAAAATATAAAACCTGAGCCAAACCCACTTTTACTATTTATTACGGCGTGTGCCAATGATAGGAACCCTGTACCAGTTATGGACATACTTTTTAATTTCGGTTCCACTTCGCACTATTTACATGCATTCCTTATGGGATTTGCCATAACTGGTACACTATGGCGAAATAGGGTGCAAGGAAGCCGAAATTTTAAGGAAAATGATTTATTTCTGTCATAATTTGAGCAAAATGTGAAATTTAAATGAGTGCAATCATCTTTTATGAACGTGATCAATTGTTCACATATTTTTTCTTGATGATTTGCATCGTTAAAGATTGAAAATCAACTATGGCGAATTTGAGGTACTATAGCCATAACTGGTACACTGAGCCTACTAAACCATTTGATCAACCACATTTTGAAACCAACTTGCTTCATCCCCAACTACGCCCCAGCAGCGCAGCAAATCTAACGAAGGATGTTCAACAGAGCAGTACGTCCGTGCAACGAGCGATAACAATAGCACCGCTCACAGCTCGAGTGCAGTTTGCAACAGAAGATTGATTGACTGCTAT
Organism: Aedes albopictus; assembly: GCF_035046485.1. NCBI lineage: Eukaryota > Metazoa > Arthropoda > Insecta > Diptera > Culicidae > Aedes > Aedes albopictus. The sequence continues at coordinate 240,078,413 of NC_085138.1, read as the reverse complement.
ACGGCCGAAGGTAAAAGTGGAAAAATAGTTTTCTTTTCCCGCTCGCCTCCCCACCCCCAAGTTGTCTTCCCAGTATCGTCTTCCGAGCCTAGCGTAGTCCTGAACTGACGACTAGAGGAAGGAATGCCGAAGCCCGAAGCCTACGGGAAGAAAAGCTTGTTCTCCTCGCTGCAATTTGAGAGCGCACTTGTGGTTTATGTATCGAAACAGGGGCAACCAATAAAGGCTGCAATTGTTGGGCTTTACTGACGACGACGACGGTAGAAGAAGAGTTGATAGACCTCATCCCCCTTCTTGATTCGCATGCATTACCTAGTCGAGTTAGCCAAGACCGATCCAGGTCGATGAGTGTACCTACAGTACCTAGTAGTTCCTAACCAGAAGTAGCCGTTTTGCAAAATGTTATGCACACCACTTGACTTCGAGGCTCTTGTCAGTTTGGTTTCGTTTTGCAATCCGGACCGAACGGTCTCGGCCGACTGACTGAAAGCTGATTGGAAAGTATTCAAACCAGAAGTTTCAGGTTTCTGGGGGAGTACTGATGGGAATTTATCGGGAAACACTTATTTTGCTATGTGTTTCAATATTTGGAATTTGGTATGTCAGCAACGTTTTATCTCAGACACAGTTATCGAAATGATTTGCAATTTTTTGCTGTTCCTGGGTCAATCGCTACTTTCCTGAGGGAAATTTCTACCTTAGAAGCCACTTTAATTAGTTATCAAGCCTCCTAAGGTGTTACGGTAGGCGTAGCAAATTCACGTGTCATGCCTCGAGCATGTGTGCTTGTGAACAAATCAATCTTCGCTACTTTCTTTTCTCTTTGAGTATTCCATCTAAAGTGGTCAATTTTTTTCCAAACAGACTCGAATTTAACAAGTAGATACCCAATTTAGTAGTAATTTAGCAGTTTAAAGTATAATTCGTTTTATAAAACATCTCCATGCAGTTGTCAGTCAGGGTCAATCTTGTTAATCAGAACTACAGCAAGTTCAATTTTAATAAATTGTTTCTGTGTTTTATTTGAACTTCAATTTTCTACATTCAATTGAATTTTTTTTCTACAACTACACGCGAGCTGTGCACAAAGCCTCATGAAGCTATTTCTTGATTTCATGCAAGTCCCAAGTCCTTTAAACAATTGGGTAACTGGCGTAGGAAGCCACACCGCAGTGGTTGTTCTTGTTGCGTGCCAGTCTAAGATAGCCTTGCTCACCCCAAGAAGCGCCGTACGAGTTCTTGATCAGCCAATAGTCAGTGCCGTTCTCCGTTCCGAAACCGACTACCAGCATCTGTCGAAAGAAATAATGAATCGATGATGATCATTGGCCAACGATGTCCGCAATATCAAGAATACTTACACCGTGAGTGACCTTCGTGCTACTGCACAGTGGATCATAGTAGATACCGGATTTGTACAGTTGGAACGACGGTAGAGAGGTATCGATGGCAACGGAAACCGGACCAATGGTGGCGACCGCAGCTTGCAGCGCGGCTTCATTCTTCGGCACGAGGACATAGTCCGTAATAGAAGCTCCAATGTTGGCCGGATTGAATTCACAGGAATTGCTCACTGCTCCCTTGTATGGATAAGACGCTCCGGTATCAACTCCACTGTTGGCCTTGACGTATTTGTAAACGGTAGCCATGCTTCCGCCATTGCAGCCATAGTTTCCGTAAGCAATAGTGCAGTCGATGATGTTTTGTTCGGACAGGGTGACCAGTTTGCCCGTTTTGATGAAGTTGTGCGATTCCAAAGCCCCCATGGACGCGAAAGAGTAGCACGAACCGCAACGACCTGCGTTTGGGTTAGTGATTGAGCCATTAGTTGCTTTATAATGTTTTCAAAAAAAAAAGTTCAAATAATTACCTTGAGCCTTAACCGGAGTCACAGCGCCCAACGTTCTCCAATCGATGCTGGTAACCGATGTAGTTGTTGGAGCGGCAGCTCGTGCTTGTCTTGGGCTTTGGTCACTGAAAGTGTGAAGATTTCCTATTATTTTAATGTAACTAGCTCATTTTCAACTTCAATCTAGTTCTTGAACTGCTTTATTTAGTGGAACATCAGATTGTTAGCAGGACAAAAACTACATAGAAACTTACGCTGCACCGCTGGGCTTGAAACCGTTCATCGTTTGGGCAAATTCCTCCGGAGACATATCGGAAAACTCGTTGACCCCTAGACGGAAAGACGCACCACCATGATCGTGACGCTTGTTGTGGCTATCGATTCTGGCTTTGTTGCTGTTGAAGTTGCCCCGACGACGGTGTTCTTCGGTGCCGTTGTACCGTTTTCGGTGACGACCCTATGAATGAGAAAGCTGGTCATGTTCGAGAAATAAATCGGCTGCTTTGTGCCTTCTTCTCAATTATTTAAGTGTTATCGAGCATAAATTATACAAAACACATTCTTGTGATGAATTAACTGGATCTGCTGAACATACCTTGAACGAAGTCCACTCATCCTTGTCCCCCTCGTTCGGAGCAGCGAAAACCGCGACAGCGATTGCTAAAAGGATCAGAAAACACTTCATATCGAAAAAGTTAGCACTTGATAATCCACGCTCAAATTTATCAGAATTGAACTAATGTCTTGCTGATCCGCTATCGGCAACAGAATGATTAAAGCTAAGCTGTGATGCCCATTTTATAGTCAGTTCCTAGGTTGGAGGTCGACTATGTCGAAAAATCCCCTAAATTTCCTCGATCAATAGAATCAGGTTACTTTCTTCAAAATCTTCCTGTTCAACATATGAATCCAGCTGAACTTATCTAATGGTACGCGTTAACAATGCTTATGTATTATTAGGACACGCGCATTATTTGAAACCCTTCTATTGACACAGCGTGTCTAACTTATGTCAGTTCTACAAATGAAGCACCTTATTGTTCAAAAAGTATCGAAATATGCTTCGAAGATAGGAACTGAAGATAGCTTTGTTCATCGTTCAATGGCAGAAGCATGCTGTTCATTAACCCATCGTATACACTGCACGAATCAAATGCAATTGAATGCAATTCATCCATATTGTAGAAAATCAAAGTAGAACAATAATTCATGAGTATGGCATTTTTTGGCCGCATTTTCAGGTATTTTGACATGAATATTAGTTAACTTTCTAAACAGTATTTGTGAACCTTAACACTTATGTTCGAGCTTGTTTTAACCTGTAAAATTAATTAATTTAAATAAGCGTTCTATGAACACTTCTACAACTATTCGTCAAAAGTTCTTCTTCTTCTTCTTTGTGGCTCTACGTTCCCACTGGAACTTGGTCTGCCTCGCTTCAACTTAGTGTTCTTTGAGCATTTCCACAGTTATTAATTGAAGGGTTTCCTTTGCCTGCCATTGCATGATTTGCATATTGTGAGGCGAGCACAATGATACACTATGCCCAGGGAGTCGAGAAATTTTTCCCGACCGCAACGGGAATTGAACCAGTCGTCTCCGGATTGGCGATCCATAGCCTTAACAACTAGGCCAACTGGAGGCCCTCGTCAAAAGTGTTTATTTCGAATTGATTCCTTGATCTCCGTAATTCTTCCGAATCTCGTTTGAATGCATTTTTGAATCCAGTATATCACATAACCTCAGCAGAAACTTCTTTCCATGCCGGCTGAGGAGATTCATAGATGATGTTGGTTTAACGTAAAAATAATAACGCTTGTCGAACTAACATTACTGGTACGGTGCAACATCCTCCAGATCGATGGAGCGTTGTTGTGTAAAGAGCTAAATTTCAATGATGGTCTAGGCCATCCTAGAACTTAACACCCATATTTGCGAAAGTTCTAGGACGACCTTTTTTTTATAGAATGAGAAAATCTGCAACAGATACCCAAGAGGTGGTTCCTCGGTTATGTGGGGATCGACCCACTAAAAACTCATTCTCTCTCTTCCTTACCTTCGCCGTACGCCCGTTAGGGATGACTTCGAGAAGGGGGAAGGGGGGACCGTACATGAGTACACTCTAATAGTAAGCGTTCCACCAGCTACCGCCTTAAGTTGTTCACTCTCCCCTGGAGGCTCGGGTCCTGGCTAGTACTTAGACTACCCGTTGAACTCAAGCTCCTGGATGGGGAAGGAGGGCCAACTCAACTAGCTGTTGTTCGGCTCGCCATTTACTCTGTAGTTCAAGTACGATTCGAGAAACCGTGGAAGTAACGGAGTCCCACTTGTCCGCCCCCATACACATCCTTTCAACAATGTTGTCAGGCGTGATATCTCTACCGCATACCTCCTGCATACTCGACCTTTGCTCCACGAAACGTGGACATTCAAAGAGCACATGCTCCGCGGTCTCGTCGCAGTCTGCACACTCTGGACATGCAGATACCACCTAAAGCACCCATGGCCTGACAGAAATTGAGTCAAGTGAAAATTCACCTCGCCATGGGGCCTGCTCGTCCACTTGGACACGCTCGGTATGAGCCTGTGTGTCCATCTACCCTTGCTGGAGGAATCCCATTCGCTCTGCCACTTCAGCATAGACGATGTTCTGGCGATACGCCTTGCGCCTCTTATGCCGCGTCGCTCGAAGCATTCTTCATCCTCTGCCACCACTAAAACTAAGGGCATCATGCCCGCTAGCACACATACCACGTCCTTTGAGACCGTGCGGTATGCGCTCACCACCCTAAGGCACATCAGCCTGTGGGTACTCTCAAGTCGCTTCACGTTTCGGTTAACCACTAGCGCCTTCGACCATGCAGCGGCGCCATACCGTAGTATGGAGACCGCTACTGCCGCGAGCAGCTTACGCTTACTCGAGACTATTGCCGAGCTGTTTGACATTATCTTTGACAATGCCATTATCGCCATGCTTGCCCTTTTGCAGGCATATTCTACGTGGCTTCCGAATTTCAGCTTATCGTCGATCATGACCCCCAATTGCTTCAGTGAGCGCTTAGAGTTGATCGTGCATCCCCCTGTGGTGACCACTGCGACTGCCTGCTGTTCAGACTTGCGGTTGTTTACCACCACCACCTCCGTTTTGTGGTGCGCGAGTGCCAAATGTCTCGAGCACATCCAATCCTCCACTATGCCAATTGCGTGAGTTGCTGTCAGTTCCACTTCCTCTATCGACTCGCCGTATACCACGAGGGTAATATCATCGGCGAAGCCGACCAGCTTTACGCCCGGTGGAAGTTTGAGCCTCAATACGCCATCATACGCCGCGTTCCATAGTACCGGGTCCAAGATGGACCCTTGTGGTACCCCTGCGGTGGTTTTGTAGCTCCTCTCGCCTTCCTCGGTGTCATAGATTAGCACTCTATTCTGGAAGTAGCTAAGAACCTAAAACATCTTGAAAAAGCATTACTCTCCAGTACCTACAATTTTCCAAGGACCAGTAGGATGGTGTTTCTGTTCAATATTTATTAACGGGATTTTCAACCCGGGGTCAGTTTATCTCGGCTGCAGGATGTTACTACGGGGTGAAAATATGATTCAATTTCCAACATTTGCAACAAAAGTAGTACACTGAATTTGGTGGAACTGTTTCATTTGTAGTCTTGAAATATGGAACGAGTTTCAAGATGGCCATCAATCAATTTCAGGTACTCAAACAAATAATTAATTTCAGTTATTCTTAAACAAAATATAAGAATTTACACATCTCTTTGTTCTTCCTCCTGGCGTAGCGTCCTAACTGGGACTTTTTTCAGCTTAGTGCTCTATGAGCACTCCTTCACTTCTATTACTTGGAGCTTCCTCAGCCAAAGACTATTTTGCATTTTTATGTCGTGTAGTAGGTACAAATTTGCTCTATGCTCATGGAAGTCAAGACAATTGCCATTACGAACCAACTAGTAATCGAACCCATCACCCTCAGTATGGTCTTGCTGAATAACCGGGTTTCGACATTGCAATTTTTTTTTTTTCAACCCTATCACTTTGATCAATAGATCTTATTTAGCGTGTGCCATAAAGTTTAATGCTAGTGAAACTTCAAGATGTAAATTTAAAAGCTGGGTCAGATCAACTTGACGAAGACAGTAACAGCTTCTTTGGTAAGCTTACCCCTGTATCGAAAAGGCTTTCAAATTTGAAAGCTAGGCGTATAATGTTTGGACGAAAACGATCAAAGCTTGGACAATGAACCGGTTGTTTAGCGGAAAATGTTGATAGAACAGCCCACATACGAATAGTTACACAAACACACTTCTTGTCGCTAGGAGGAAAATATATGTATCTGGATATTTATCCAATGGAATTCCTCAAACGAGTTAGTCAATGGTACAAGCGTTGTTTAATCTTCTACCATATAACGAAGTAACATAAAATAGAGAGTTAACTCTCAGTTGCCCCTTCATAAAATATTCAAATGAAAATTTCGCATTTAAACAGAGCCAGTCCACAAACGTGATTTCTTGTTCTTTGTTTTGTTTGGCTGTGATTCTATCATTCTGTTTTAAAATAATTTAACATATTAGATGCCGCTTTTTTAATAAAATAGTTGATGGGGTTAAAAGCAAAGTAAAGAAGTGAGTTCTAAGGTGAAAAAGCCAAGGGTGCAAAATCTTGTCAATACATATATGAAAAACAAAACCATTATATGAAGTAAAATAAAAAAAAATGAAAACGTGCAGTTTTTATTATATTTATAGGGTGACTTTGAATATTATCGACCGGTTTGTTCTTTTCATCAAGAGAGTTTTTTATTTATTCTTCAATCACTCAACCTAATTTACAGCTCTATTGTCCACTAGGGCACTGCGTGAGCGATTCCAATTGAAAGCTGTACTTACACTTTGTACGGCGCCTAAATGTTTTCTATTTCTTATTGTACTATATCGAACTGGTTGCCGTTGCACTGTTATCACTGTTTACTGATATCCTGTAAACAAGCTTTGAATTATATTTGTGCTGTAACAAATCCTTCACAGGCCGAAGACAACTTCATCGCGCAACACCTGTTGCTACAACCCTTTCTCTTCCGAGAGCTGTTTCTGGTGGACTCGAGCGATGTGTCATCTGTATTCCTAATTTTTCATCATTCAAGCTTAGCAAAGTAAACTAAAGAGAAAGCATGAAATTTCCCCAAAATACTACCACATATTATTGTACCCCACACGGTGTGTTGTGTAGAACAACTTTATAATAAAAAAATAAGTAAGTCTGAAATTTTGCCCAGTGATACTTTGGGCCATTCCCTTCAATTTGCTGGGTCGGTTGAAAACATTCATCGGGGGGTCTAGAACAAAAAAATTTTTTGAAGGTTTTTCATGCAAAAACAGTTAAAAGCGCATATTGTAAATTATTTCATCTCCTACAAATATTCATAACTTTTTTGTCTTTGAGGATAGAACCATAAAATTTTCAGGCGTTTGGAAGTAGTATGCGTAGATGACTGTGTGAAAATTTCATTAAAATATGTTGAATGGTTTTCAAATAATAGCAAAACTATCAAACGCATTCTAAAATACTAAGCTTAGTAGCAAAACTCCAACAAAATATCTATATTTTTTTATATAATAAAACATGAAAAAATTTTAATTCTAAGGACCTTGGGTCATTATGATGGTGGTATGTACTGTGAAAACTTGTTTTTTAAATAATGAACAATTACATAGTCAAATACATGAAAGGAAAACACACACATTGCCATTATGTAGCTTTTGACTAAAGTATTAATTATTTATCTCAAGAACGCGGTTTTGCGTATACATGTTCATTTTTTCCATTTTTTTTAATGATTCAGGTCTTATCTAAGTATCAGATTGCAAGCGAAATGCTTTAGGAGAGCGTGGCGCAATAATGTGGATTACAAAAAGAACTGTTTGTTATTTTTCGAAAGATATAGATTTATGTTGAAAATATTCTACTAGTCAACGACGCTCTAACAATGATCAATCACTCTTCCTCATGCTTGGAGGAAACCACAGAAAATATTTTTGAGACATCATATGCAAATCGATAAGACTATTTAAACCATTGTTATCAAATTGTTTATCCTTGGCTTTATGCTGAACAGCCTAATTTTCATGCCTAATGTAGAAACATTTTCAATAAGTACTCCGTTCTTTTAACTCTTCTTTCAGAACTTATTATCAGTTATTTGTTAATACATGGTGGCATAAGTAATAAGCATTATATTGCTATTAAATTTAAAGACAAACCTAAGTTTAGGTCCAACAGCTATGTCAAATATCATGGAATAATCCGGAAACTATGTTTAGTACCGTATAATTGCCCTTGATCGAATATTGCCCAACTGAATTCTGTTTTGATTTCAGTTCTCGTTATTGTGTCCTGTCTTGGTTTAATGTGGACTCATACCCACAACTTCAATGTTATTATGAGGTCTTTAACAGAGTTAACTTGTTTTTATTCATTGACTAAGGTGAAATACTATTTAATTTTGAGCTTGTAAACATTAATTCCAAAATAATTTAGTTTCTATACTTTTTCTTCGAAACAGAGATGTTTCCCAATCGTCGAGTGCTGTTCTTGGCTTACCAAATAATATTAAAATATTTTCTTTAGGGAAGGCCGACATGCTCAGCAATCATGATAAATGTGTTTATTATAGGATTCATAATAAAGGCATGCTTGTACTTGTGAACATGTATACGCAAAACCACGTTCTTGAAATAAATAATTTATACTTTAGTGAAAAGCTACATAATGACAGTGTGTGTTTTCCTTTCATGTATTTGACTATGTAATTGTTCATCATTTGAAAAACAAGTTTTCACAGTACCGCCATCATAATGACTCAAGGTGTTTAGAATAAAATATTTTTCATGTATAATTGTATAAAAAATATAGATATTTTGTTGATCGTTTGCCCCTAAGCTTAGTATTTTAGAATGCGTTTGATAGTTTTGCTATTACTTGAAAACCATTCAACATATTTCAATGAAATTTTCACACAGTCATCTACGCATACTACTTCGAAACGCCTAAAAATTGTATGGTTCTATCTTCAAAGACAAAAAAGTTGTGGCTACTTGTAGGAGATGTAATAATTTACAATATGCGCTTTTAACAGTTTTTGCATGAAAAACCTTCAAAAAAAAATTTTGTTCTAGACCCCCCGATGGATGTTTTCAACCGACCCAGCAAATTGAAGGGAATGGCCCAAAGCATCACTGGGCAAAATTTCAGACTTACTTATTTTTTTGTTTTAAAGTTGCTCTATAAACACACCGTGCCCAATCTAAAACTTCTTCAATCTCAGTTTTTTTTTCATTCTAAAAGAAAATAAAACCTTAATACCGAAAACCTCTGGTGAACCAGGTACCCAAACTACTTAAAACTCCGGTAAAAGCATTACCGAAATTACCGGAGAAAGTCGGTAGTTTTTGACAGCTCGAGAAAAAGGCCATTACCGAACGTTCAGTAAATAATTTAATTACCGTAAACCGGGGTCAAATTGATCTCCGGGTCGAAATTGATCAGACGTTTTTCAGTTTGATCAAGCATACTTTACATAGTTTCCTTCCAAGTATCGTGATGTAGGAATCCTATACTAAACGATACATGTGAGAAAACTATTTAAAAGATACTTTATCTAACGAAAAAACGTCTGATCAATTTCGACCTGGAGATCAATTTGACCCCGGTTTACGGTACCGAATGTTCTGCTGTTGAAAGTTCGGTAGAAAATTACCGGATACTTTAAAAAATAACTAAGTGTGTATGTTCCCCTACTTAGAAAAACGAATGTTTTTCATCATTAAACCGACCTCATTTGAGGTGAAAAATAATCAAATTGTTAGTTTGCATATGCCACATATATAAAACTGTTTGATACATGGACCTTTGATTAGAATTGAACGAAATCTATGTTTAAAATAACATCAGTCCTATATTCGCTTGTGGCATGTTCTGTTTAAAATGAATATAAATAATGTTGGTCTGCCACGTGGAAATGTTTGTTTTCTCATTAGTTTATAAATGTTCTCCTTTTGCTGAGAGAACCCATCAGGGATGCCATAATTGCCATATAGCAGGCCTACCCAACCTTTTTCGGCCACGGGCCACTGGTGAAACTGCATACCAGTCGACGGGCCAGAAATAAAAATTCGTTAATAATACATTATTTTTCTATCTTTTCTGAGCATGGCTGTTCGGAAATTCAGCAAAAAAAACTAATTTTCGTAGCAGCTCGATCGGATGTAGGGGAACTGCGGCCATAACGCCCATAGGGGGCAAGTTGCGCCACCCTTGTTTTAGGCAAACCCCGTTATTTTCATTACTTTTTTCAACTGCAATCGTTAAAATAAGAATAAAAATGCTTCTTAACATTTGAGTTTACATATTTTTACTAAAAAATTGTACAAAAACTTCAAAAAAAGATTTTAACTACTTTTGATGTAATTTTAGCCTGTCAATTTTTTGCACTTTTTTACATCATTAAAATAATTTTTTTTTCTCGCTATCCTCACAAACTGTTTTGCACACTCCCATTATTTGTGTATCAAGCGGAAAAAGTATCAAATTTGACCCTTATAACTTTTTTACAAGGGTTCAAATTTTTGAGACATGTGTGGGGTAAAATGCCCACCCCTAGTTATTTACATTAAAATAGCCATTTAGATCCAAATTCTGGCATAAATTATGTAGAACACAAGTTGGAACCAAGCAACAACACATTTCTACTATCAATAAGTTCACTAATCACACAGCCATTCGCCGTTTTGTGGTAATTATTGATAAAACAGCTCACTATGACGTTTAAATGGAATTGACCCATAATTACAGTTGATCCATAATTATGCAATGACTGTATTCCATACACGAACAATAACGGTTGACAATAAACCAGGCGCGCAAGTATATGTACACAATTTGGCATCCTGGCGTTAGCTCTGGCTAGTGGCGCGTTTTACTCCGCATTAAAACTAAAATTCTGAAAATCAAACTTTTTTTCAAATTTGATTTTTTTGGTGGTAAAACATAATACATGTACTGGTCTATGGTTTCTTCCATTTGGAAGGAAATATGTTGGTGCTTTATGTTAGTGTCAAAAAAGTGTGTATTACGAAGTGTTTCGTGGTTAAAATTGGACTCTTCCTTAACGTGAGCGTCTTACCCCCAGTTCCCCTACAGCTCAATCTGAAAAATATCGTATATTTTAATCTGTTATTTATATAGTTATGTTAGTGATTGTCATACACTTTTAGTTTTTTTAGCCCGCTTCTGAAACGTGCAAATCATCGACCCGTATATACTGCCTCTGGCTCTATGCTACATAATAAATTCAATATTATTTCAACTCGCTTACACAATTTTATGCAAATATCACTCTTCTTACCGATTCTCCTTTTAATTTTAATCAGAACAAATTTAGCAATTATAACAAAACTTTAATTTTTAGTTCAGCAAATAAACTTTTAGCATTAGCACAATTCAGTGTAGCTCGTTTTTGTTTTCGTCTTCTTTTTCCTCCTTCGTTGACTTGGCAGATGTCATCTCTTTGCGAACGTCATTCGCAGGGGTGTAGATTTGTCTGCCCAGCGGTAATAACAATGGCTAATAATAGAAAATATTTTTTTTTTGCAGTTTAATGTTTCTAATGAAATTTGAAAGGTTTTTTGATTTCTTGCAGAATATTGGAGCTTGACAAAGTATTTAGGAAGTTTCAATAATATGTTTCAATGTAGTACCAGACAGAGCTATTGAATGGCACAAAAAAATCTCTGATAGCTTCAAAAGTTGTGATTCAATTTTTCATGTTTTCCTAAATTAAGTTTATGGCGTAATCTTTCTATTATGTTTTACAATCTTATCGGGCTAATTTTCACATTACACATTGTTTTATTGTTAAGAATCTTTTACTTCAATTCTGTAGGACACTCAAACCAAATGCTTTCATATTTTTAAAAATTTTACAAATTATACTCTAAAAAGTAATTTTATTTTTTTGAATTATTAAAATACATTTCCATTGAAAAAAGGAAAATATTCAGAATAATAATATCTCGGGCTAAATTCTATCATTTTTGTCCAGCGTGCCGCGGGCCGCACAAAATGTCCTCGCGGGCCAGATCCAGCCCGCGGGCCGTACGTTGGGCAGCCCTGCCATATAGGGTACTGGTTCCCTTATTAAGCATGGGGTTCCCATTTTCATCCTACGAAAAAAAGGATTGAAGCGTTGTTTGCTTTGTTTCTTATTTTTGTATTTTCGTTAGGAGTGAGCACGCATGAAAACAATTGATTGATTGATTTGTCTTTATTAGAGAGACTTTCAGCCCTTGGCTGGTTCGTCTCTCGCATGAAAACAAGAAGAACGGAATCAATCGGTGCCGTAATCGCTTGTTTTCAAATAGGATGAATATGGGAGCGTGAGATTACTGATGAAACACATACCCTATACAGATTTATATGTATTATACAAACTTTTAAGCTTCTTGTCTTGGTAAGGTGGTATGAACTACCAACCAAGCCGATCTATTCAAAAGCACAGGTCGTACGACAGAAGTTTCACGCATTCGATGTATTCGTTCAATACATGGCCTAGTTGCCTAATTTCACCTTCTATAAAAATTTTCATACTTGTTCGCAACCTAGCGAATACTATCATATCTATCATTTCATTATCCACTTTGATCTCTACTCCCTTATCCTCTGAGTAGAAAAAGACCGATATAGCCACAAAATCATCAAGTTTAGACAGAACTACAAGAAAAAAGTCGTCCATACATCGTTTCTTGATTGCGCGCTTCTGAGCAGAGAAATCTGCAAGTGAGTGTAACTCTTTGCAAGTGAGTGTTCCCATCCTTGCATTTCATCCGCTTGCCTAGACACACGGCTTCCGAGCTGCCTCAAGATCTGCCTCAGGAGCTGCCATCATCAACACGATCACATTCCGGCTTTTTAAGCGACAAAAATTCATTCGTTTTCAAAAGTCATTTCAAAAGTCATGATTTTTTTGTTGAAACTACCAAATCTCTATTTGTTCTTACAAACTGTAAAAAAAATTCTGCAAAGAAAAATATTTGCATTATCAAACATTGGAACAGCTCAGTTTAAACTACACACTTAATTTCGAATACCGTGTTCGGTAATTTTTTGACGAAAATAGAACAGCTGAATACAGCAATAATGAATTGTTTACCTTTTGCACCAGTTTTTGACAGTTAGTGTACTGAACTTCAGTAAAATCGATTACCGTAACTACCGAAATCGTTCTGCTGTTCTATTTTCGTAAAAATAGTACCGTACAGGCAATTCAGGATTGAGTGTGTAGAAATCACTTTGTCGCTATAAGGGGCTGTCCATAAACCACGTGGTCATAAGGGGGGGGGGGGGGGGGTTCGGCCAATGACCATTTTGTATGGACAAATAAAAATTTTTGTATGGACTAATGACCACGCGAGGGGGGGGGGGGGGTTGAAAGGCCCAAAAAAATGACCACGTGGTTTATGGACAGCCCCTAATAGTAAACTGTAAAATCGGTTGATTCGAACTAGAATGGTGCTTCGTGGTCGTGCGGCCGGGGGCGTCAGTTGTCTGGCCGTTTCCGTAAGCCTCAGAGTGTAGGCTCGATTCCCGCTTCAGTCGGTGAAAACTTTTCGTCAAATGGAAAATTCTCCACTGTAGCCCTGGGTGTTTCGTGTGTTGTCCGTTGTCTCATGTTAGTGATAGTTCAGTATGTGCAACTTCTGCTCTGGTTGAAGACAGAGTAGTGCCTTATTATAAAGATTTCAATTGTGTTTTCAAATTATTTCTCTGCGTGTATATACCAAAATCCGTCGAAATTTTGAATGACTTCTACGTCACTTTTCAGGATTACGGCAGATGATAACATGATTATAATTGCGAATGAAATAATGAGCGGTTTGTGCTGTTCAGTGAACCACTCTAATGCTAACCCCAGGGTTGAAAAAATCTCATTCAATTGAATGAATTTCTGCTGAACTGAATGCTTTTGAGATTCATTTTCAGCTCCGCTGTGAGATACTTGAAAGTGAACGCAGAAAAATTCAACTACTTTGTGGAGGTAATGACTGCACCATCATCAACACACGCTCTGCGCTGATGGATGCTTCATGTCAACACCGGCCACATGAATGCGACTCGCCCATAAGCAAGCGTGGTGAATTTTTGTCGTTTGAGTGCCAGTCACAGGAAAAAGGTTGCTTTTGAACCTCGCCGTCTCCCCAGTGTGAGCGACGAGAGAATTTTTATTCTCTTTTCAATTGCCTCCGTGAAGGACAGGGGCTTCAACGTCAGAAGCGGTGTGGTGAAAAGACAAAAACAAAAACTCACGTTCGTTGGGAGCTTCGGAATTTTTGCAACCGTGGCTAATCCTAATGTATTGCCCAAAGAATTGGGTGTCAAAACTATTTTTTTCTCGTTTTGTTATTCGATGTTTTGGTATTCGACTTTTTGTACCACAGCCATTTTTCAACCCTGTATAACCAGAGTTGGTTTAACTGCATTGGTACTTACCCTAGAAAATGTAGCAAACAGGCATTTTAGAACTTTCTATTGAAATCCAATCGATATGAAATTCACCTGAACGAAACAGCGTCGTTGCGAGGAAGAGTGGGACAAGAGTGACGGATGAAGTGAACACTTTGATGTTATTGAATTTCCGTCGTCGGATTCGCTGCGATGCTGAAGAAAGCTTGCATTTGGAGTCATGCTGTTGTTTCAAAGACCACAAAAAAAAACAGAAAATACCTACGTCAATTGTACGTAAAAATTAGTAAACCACTTGAACCCAGCAGTTAATAGTTTTCTTGCTCTCCTCGTTATATTGTTGTCAAAAACAAAACGAGTTGTAGCGAACCTAGCCAGAAATGTTAATTCGGAAAGCCAAATTTGGGCTTATTTGAACTCAACGTTGGGTAGAAGGAACTTTTCAATGAGTTGGTATTTTCTGCCTGAATAGAATGAAAAGTATAAAATCAGAGCTCCGGACATGTAATCTATCTACTTCGATAATGGGACAAACTTTATAGAAGCATGCTGATATTTGGAGAAATTACATCGACTTTGGCAGTTCCGTTTAACTGCGGTACATCCCATGAGGAGTTTGGAACGTATGGTTCATTCAATTTCCATTCTCACTAGAGGTCGTTTAGATCATTGAACCCGAGCCGCTATTGCTAAAATCATAGGGCGTTTTCTGGCGCTGTTGGGTAGTGGAATATCTGCCAATCCATGCTGCAAGGTGAACCTTTGCCAAGTAGCCATTTCTCAAACCAGGGCATGCGGTTTCATATAAATATTATTTCCTCCTACTCCACATTAACTTGTGATGTCGGAAGTAACAGGCACCTCCCGCCCATAAATAGAAGATCACCAATGCCAATTTCATTCATTACTTGTGTAAGGGTAGCTGACAATTAAACTAATGATCAAGTTTAAACGGACTGAGAAGTCCGGGGTAGTGTGCATCGAACTGAATAAAAAAGCATTGGTAAGAGGTACAATTCTGCCTGCACTACACTTAGGGTCTGTCCATAAACTACGTAGACTCTTACGGGGATGGGGGGGGGTCTGGCCAAAGTCTACGCTCCATACAAATTTCGAAAATTCTTGTATGAACAAAAGTCTACGGAGGGGGAGGGAGGGTTCTTAGATTGCCCAAAATGAGTCTACGTAGTTTATGGACAGCGCCTTATGAACATATAAAAACGTGCTTTTTGAAAATATTAGTCTATCTATTGTTTGGGGGAGGGGAGGGGGCAGACTTAGTCAGGGTTTTTTATTGATATAAAACAACAATAACTACAAATTAATAAAATTGATTCTAGTTTTATTTGAAATGCAATATTTTACTTTCGACTAGAGAATACTAAACTTCGAAAGAGCTGTTTCAAGGGAACGATAATTAGGTAATTTTTACAGGACCTCAGGGCACTCAAGTATGCGCCAAGCGTTTTTTTAAACAGTTGGGTAGCTAGCGTAGGAAGCTACACCACAGTGATTGTTCTGGTTACGTGCCAACCTGAAGTAGCCTTGCTCTCCCCAAGAGGTGCCCCACGAGTTCTTGACCAGCCAGTAGTCAGTACCGTTGGCCGTTCCAAAACCAACAACCAGCACCTGTTGGAAGAAAAAAAATGATGAAGATCATTGGTCAACCTGGTCCGCAACCTCTAGAATACTTACACCGTGAGTTAGCTTAGTGCTGGTGCACAGCGGATCGTAGTAGATACCGGATTTGTACTGCTGGAAAGACGGCTGAGAGGCATCGATGGCAACCGAAACTGGACCAATGGTGGCGACAGCAGTTTGCAGGGAAGCTTCACTCACCGGCAGAAGCACATAGCCCGTAGCAGTAGCTCCAACGTTGGCCGCGTTGAAACCGCAGGTGGCTGCAACAACGCCCTTGTAAGGATAAGTCGCGGTAGTATCAACTCCGTTGTTGGCCTTCACGTATTTGAAAACGGTGGTCATGCTACCGCCGTTGCAACCATTGTTTCCATAGGAAAGAGTACAGTCAACGATGTTTTGTTCCGATAGGTTGACCAGCTTGCCCGTCTTGTTGAAGTTCTGTCCCTCCAGAGCTCCGAGAGCCGAGAACGAGTAGCACGAACCGCAACGACCTGGACATTGATGGTACGTGGAGTTAGTAAGTGAGAGCGTGCTGTTTGTAGAAAACGTTAAGATGATTTCGTCCCCTTAATGCTAGAACTAGGTAACTCGAAAATCATAGTTTCGAGAAAAACGACTTTGAAAATTTTACAATTTTTCATGCAGTTGTTCCAAAGGTATGGAGACTTTAAAATAATATTTTTTTTGCATTGATTGCTTTTTCAGCTTCTACTCTTTCTGCTACAAGAAAAAGTTTTGAACTATTTTGGTTTAAACCTTTGATAAAAACAATAAATGGTCAAAAAAATGTCGAGTTACCTAGTTATAGCACTCAAAACGCAACATAAGCAATGGAGGAGATGTTCTGAGATACCTAGTTTTTACCACTATAGATATCATTATTTTCAGTTTTCTTGTTGCATTATGCAAATTTAAAAGGATTCACATATTGAAATTAACGTGTAATTACTGATTTTGCTAGGATGCCTGCTATGTCACCACATGACACCTCAAAATGTTCGTAAACAATCGTCTACGAACAGTCACAGTTTTTAGCTATATCAATACAAGTATTTTTTTAGGTTTTAAGGCCTAAAATCAAAAACAGTAGTAGATTTTCAATCTTCTAACAAAAGAATGGCAAGTAACATTTCCATGTCCTAGCAGCCGATAGCTTTTAACCTATGCGGTTGGAAATAGATATGGTTTTCCCAGTTACCTAGTTATAGCACCCAGTTCTTGTATTCTACACTGAGATACCTAGTTTTGAAACTAGTGAATATTTTTGTCGTTTATAATCGTATTCCATTGGTCTTTGGATATATTATAGAGCTCAAAAAGCTTGATATAATGGTATATTCAACTCAAAAACGTCAAATTTCGAGTTACCTAGTTGTAGCATTAAGGGGACGATTTTTACCTTGATCTTTAACTGGTGTGACTGCGCCCTTAGTTCTCCAATCGATGCTGGTAACTGCAGTTGCTTCAACAGTAACTCGTGCTTGTCTGGTTCTTTGGTCACTGAAAATTTAAATTCATTAGACTGAAGTTAGGACTGTTATAAAAATGGGCAATAAGAACAAATAAAAAGAGGAAAATGCTAGTTGAAAATAAAGAAAATAATATTAGCCCAATAAAACAAATAATTTTAAAATAAATAGAATTACAGCTAGCATGATTTTTTTTAATTTTGTTCAGCAATCATTTACCATATTTATCATTTCCAAAAGTAAACCGCCATTAGCTATAAAGTTGCTTCTTCATGTATTGTTTGATCATTTTTTTATTTTCTTTGAGACATCAAATGAACAGTTATCGTTAGGAAATTTGTTATAGAGTTCTTCATTGCTCTTTATTGTATGGAAATCGTTGTCTAAAGAGAAAATTTTCATTTGGAATTTTCACACAAAATATTAATCTGATAATTTTGGAAATCTTTATTCCATTGGCATTACTGAATGTAGTTATGCAGGATATCGTTTGTAGTTGGTAGAATTGTCACGCTAAAGTTTTTCATGGAACCATATAGTTAGCAACGCCGTTTTAATTAGAGCTACTTACGCTGCACCACCGTGCTTGAAGCCATTCATCGTTTGCGCGAACTCTTCCGGGGTCATATCGGAGTACTTGTTGGTTCCCATGCGGAACGATGCACCACCATGATCATGACGCCTGTTGTGGCTATCGATTCTGGCTTTGTTGATATTGAAGTTACCCCGACGACGGTGTTCCTCGGTGCCGTTGTACCGTTTTCCATGACGGCCCTAAAAATGCATTAGAATCCACCTTCGTTCAAAAAATCCATTCTACTCTAAATTAAATGTCTTTATGTACCTTAAACGATGTCCATGCGTCCTCCTCTCCCTCGCTTGGAGCGGCAAACACCGCAACAGCGATCACCAACAGGATCAAAACACACTTCATATTTGTAACACTTACTTCCAGCTGAAATAGTCCACAACAAGCACAATTGGTTGTCAGCTACCGTATGATTAAAACCACCATTCGTAGCCCATTTTATAGTCAGTTTGCAAGCTGAACATCTGCTTTGCTCAAAATCCCCAAAATTTCCGTACATTTGAAAGGATCGCATGATTTTTTTAAGGAATGCTCTTGATGAATTTGTGAATCAAGTGCATTGATAGAAGCCTATCACATTAACAATGGCCGAGTTGTGGTAAGAGTAACACTTGAATTGACGTAGACCCATTGACGCAACCAGTCGAATTCTGATGAATGCAAATATTGATACAGACCTTTGGCGGAAAAATATAGACAAAATTCTTTTATTCCATTCATGGAATTTTCTTATTTATTTTTTCAAATAGTGACCTTTTTCAAGAAATGTGGATACATTGACCTTAATTTTTTACAGCCATGCGTAAACTAAGGGTAGGTCATTCAATGTGAAATCGACAATCTCGGATTTGTGGAAAATTGCAACTGGCAATGTAGGTCGAAATATTGGACGACTCAAGTCGAGTCAAGTACAAGACACTGAAGACGACCTTACAGTTGAGGTCGAAATACGTATCTGTCAAAGGATGCAAAATCTAAGTGAAATTAAAAGAAACAGTACTTAACCCGATTTTCTTTTTACTTAACTTTGTTTGAACTGATATTATATGTTATATAGAATCTTCTTAAATGCCCTTAAATGCCACTGAGATCCCCCAAAACGTACCTGAAACACCATGAGGCTCCCTGAAACTCTTCGAGACACCATGAAAACCCTTTTTTGTCCCCATGAAACCTTCTAAAACCCTGAAAGAGCTTGAATTTACTCTGTAAATCCTCTAATATTCCCCGAAACCATGAAGGCGAAATTGGAAGGATTCTCATTTTTTTGGTTTTTGATTTTTTATCAAATAAAACGAAGCAATATTTTCAAAATCGGTTTTAGTACACATGTAAAGAATGGATCTGGGTTTCTTCTGAATTTTTTTGTGGTGGAAAATGTTTTCCATTTTTGCAGAAACCATTTTTTTTGTGCAAAAACGAAAACCATTTTGCACCACAAAAAAATTCAGAAGATACCTTGATCCATACTCTACATGTGTACTAAAACCGATTTTGAAAATATTGCTTCGTTATTTAACAAAAAATCAAAAACCATAAAGTGAGGAAATGTTTCCAGTTTCGCCTTAAGCACTTCAAGTGTGGTTTCGGTCCTGGGATCACAAAAAAATAGTATAACCTAAGGATGGGCAAATGAATGTTCTAAGCGGCTAACTTAAGTTAAAGCGAATGCGCAAACCGTGGACCGAAAACACGCCGAATGTTCGTTAAGATCGCTCAAGACGGTGTCATCAACCCCCTGAAACCAACAGACACGTCCATAAGACCTTTGAAAAACCACTGAAGCCCCACCCAAAAAATCCTGAAACATCTCTGAAAATTCTCAGAAACCTCTTTGAAAGCCTCCTGGAACACTCCCATGAACCCCCTAAGTTCCTCTAATGTTTTTACCCGAATACCCCTTAATTTTTCCATTTTCCCCTTCTTCCAATAGATCTTCTTGAAACCTCCTTTTTCGCTTCCCATCAAGCCCACATTGAACGGCACTGATATAATTTCCGTATTTAAATTACTTTTGAAGCTAAGTTCCCTACACTGAAGCAAAAATGTCGTAAGAAAATCATTACACTGATCTTATGAAAAATGTCTTATGAAAATTATAGGATAACTTATGAAAGGTTATTCCCACTAAACCAAACTGATTGTTGGATTAAAGCACAACCCAAGAGGAATTCCCAAAAAAAAAGTGTGGAATTTTAGAAGAAGTCATGGAAAAATCCCTTAACCCTCCTTTTGTATTAGGGTCATTTTTTACCCAAATCGTACACTACATCAGCGAGCTGTTCTTAATGTAATGCAAAAAGAAGGTTATTAAGATTTCTGAACGATTTTCGGAAGGAATTTCTAGAGGAATATAATGTTACTCACGATAAGTTTCTAAATGAATTCCTGTAGGAAAATCAACGAAACATTTCAAAACAACAATTTTTTGAATGAATTACTGGAAGAATCTATAAAAAAAATCTTACAGGTATGCCCGAAGAAAATCATGGAGGATTTTCTGAGAAAATAAAAAATAATTTTCTGAAAGGAGTCCCAGAAGTAATTCCTGCTTACACCACTGAAAGACATCATACAATAATCTCTGCAGAATCAGGGAAAAACAATGTGGAACTTTAACAGCAATTTCTGAAGGTATTCCTAAAAATCCTTGTGAATAAATCCCTGGCGGAATTAATAAGACAATCCATGGAAGAACTTCTCAAAAAATCCTTGAAGATATTTCTAATAAAATTGTTAAGAAAATATCTCAAGGAATCCTTGGAAAATTTATTAAAGGAATTCTTGAAGTCATTTTAACAGAGTGTGAAGAAAATGTTTAGAAAGAATCCCTGCAGGATTTTCTAGAGGAACTGATAACGCAATTTTGGAAGATGTTAATTAAAGGTTTCCTACATGAATCTTGGAGCAATTTTAGAAGCAGTTTTGGAGAATTTTCCAAAGAATGTCTATTTAAAGATTGAAAGGATGCGATAAAAATCATGGAAGATTTTCCGAATAATTTTTTGTTGGAATATTTGAAAAAAATCCGTAAAAGTTTTTCTGTAGGACTCCTTGACATTTTTTTAGAAACATTTCTGAAAGAATCTTTGCCAAAGTTTCCAAAGAAAATTATGGAGGAATTGTCGGAGCAATCCATGCAAGTTTTTCTAGTTCACAAAGAAATTTTTTGAAGGAATTCGTGGAAGAGTTTCTGAACCTACCTGAAATAAATTTTCCTGAAGCTTGTTGAAGCATAATGATAACATAATGGCCCCCTGTAGCCCTGATGACCCGGAAATTTCTGGAAACCCTCTGAAATCTGTTTAAATCTCCTTAAAATCCGAGTGGCAAACATATTGTACAAGAGATTATATAAACAAATTAAGTCATGTAGCAATCATATATACTATTGTCGGACAAGTATATAACTCGGGAAGGGTCCTCTGAAGTTCACTTGAAACCCTTTTGAAACCCCCCGAAACCCCACGTTCGCATTAGATAAATAATTTGGCTCTAGGTCATCCAGAAAATCTATATAGGATACGTTGCACCGGTTTTGGCCAGTCTAAGGAAAATCATTTTTATTAAAATAACCAATAAAATGAAAACTAATATAATATGACAATATAACAATGAAACTAACAATATGCAAAATGGAAGTATTTTATTTCTATTTTGTAGAAAAAATGCAGAAATAATCTAATACTAATCTGCTTATCTAATAATTTGCACTGGAAGCGGTACTGGCCAAAATAGGAGCACTGCTTCAGTTTTGGCCGTATTCTCAACTTTGATTTCTATTTTCGGCCACTCACGCCCTGGCCAAAATAGATGTAAGGGAGTTGATTCAGGACGCGCGTTGTTGAAAAAAGAACTACACTACCAAAGAAAACCTAGCTCGTCGTTAACAGCACAAGCGTGGTACAGTTTTGGGATCATACAAGCTCTCGTCCTTTTCTCGCTAATTTAATTCAATTCTATATTTTCACTGCTTCAATCATCATATTACTTACACTAGGATCTAGTAGTAACAAATAAATGTATACTGATTTAGATCGCAACAGGCTGAATGACGCAGTATGGTCAAAACTGATGCTTCTACTCTAGTACAGGCCATCATATGTATCTCTTCGCTTTAAGAAAACTCATTCTACAGTTTTCCAACTAAATGTTTCAAATAGATTTCCCAACTCTTCTTTTAGTTCTCAGTTCTATTGGTTTGAAATGGTGTACAATGTTGTGGCATTAACCAAATCTCCCTTAGGGGCTGTCCATTTATTACGTAAGGAAATTTTCACGATTTTCCGATTTCACTATTCCTCCTCTTTATTTTTTTGTATGAGAACCAAAATATTTTTGTATGGCGCGTAAAACTCTTAAACTCCCCATAAACCCTTACGTAATTAATGCACAACCCCTTATCTTTTCTGATAATCGCTTGGACAGAATGGGCCATAATTTTGGATATTAAACCGAGAGGCTTGCACTTTTCCAACTCCCCACATGTCGCATATGGTTCCGCAAGCACGTCATCCTCTTTGGAGCCACCATACTCTGTCTCGCTTGCAGAGATGGAAAATGATGAAGATTGCAGTTGAGCAGACATAAACCAAAACAAACATGCTCGTGAACAACAGGGGCCCAAGAATGCTCGCACTTCTTTATTTGTGAGTAAACGAAGCTGGCAAGCACTCGCATGTGATTCACGTAGCTTCGTGAGTTTTTTTTTGTATTTTGACGAAAAACGCATTTTAACGACTCGCAGTGCTGCTTTTTAGAAACAATGAAGCATAAACCATTAGTTTATGTTGGATAATCACTGGATTTGCTATTAAAACCACAAGAAAGTGCACTTACCGCACCTCCACTAGTTCTTTACGAATAAAAACTCATGAGTGTTTCTGTTTTTGTTTTGCTTCTTACTCACGAGGCAGGCGGGTGCGAATAAACTCACATACTGTTTACTCTCGGAATCGTGAGTAAGCCTTGTTTTGGCTTTACACTCGCGAATTGCTTCATGATGAAAGTAATTCCATCACCCCGAGCAGAAGGGAATAACAACAGCATAATACAATGCGTTATTTTGGCAAAATAACTGCATAAAGGAGTCTGTTATTTTTATGTTATTAACATAACATATTATGTTATAGACTTGCGTGTCATAAGCGGCAAAATAACAAATACCATAACAAAAAAATGTTCCTGGCAGACGAATTTAATAACATGTTTTGTTCGTTTTAATAACAACATAATAATAGTGAATTTGGAAAATGTGTCAATAACAAATTTTGAACTTGAAATGTTATTAATAATAATCTAAAATCAAAACTTGTTATGATGTATAGGTCATACAGTACTGGACAGAATAAAATACGCATTGACCGATTTCATACAACATGTTTAAGTATGGAATCTCTGAATATCAGCTTCAAGTGCACATATTGACTTCAAAATTTAACTGAACTCTTTTAATAACTTGAAATTTAAAGTGTTGAGAAATAAGACTATTACATGTAAGATTTTCATAGCTATCGCAATCCACTTATTTCGAGAAAAACCGAAAAAATTTCATTTTGGTATAACTTTAAAATGATGACCAAGTTCTTCTGCAAAGTTAATCAGACTAACGAAGCACACTACTTTTCTGAATAACCCGTTTGGGTAAAACAATTGGATAATGGCAATTTTACTATTTTTATGGAAATGACCGTTTTGCGATATTTTTAAAAGTTTTTCTCAGAACAATTTTGTCACGGATCAAATTCAAATTGTTATAATTATCGAGACAAAAATTGAGATCGATCACTACCCAAGAAGCTGAGATTCAACCCTCAAACAATCAATGCGCACTTTAATTTCTCTAGTTTCTATTACTTTCGAAATTATTATAAAACACTGAGACTCATTTGCAGTTGGGATGTAATGCCAGGAAAAGGCAGAGAAACTGATGAGTAAATATGCACAAGCTTTCCATCACGAAATGCTGCAAACAACGTAAATCTCGAGTGATGCAGTTTTGATATCAAAGCTTGTTATTGTCGTGCTATTGATGATCAAATATTTGACCAATCATAATAATAAAATAATAACTTAACATGTTTTCCAACAAAATATATTATTCAGATATTATTTCATGAACGTATACTAATACTATGATCATAACAAAATGAGATTGTCCAACAAAATATGTTATGGAGAAGCAATGCTTTGATAAGTTAACAATAACAAAACAAGATATAAAAACAGGTTATGTTATTTCGTAGTTATTAATTTGATATTCTCCTCTGCTCGGGACTGCTCGCTTGGCTTCGCAAGTACCACCATCGTCTGGATTACATCCAATAACGCTTACTTGGCAGCAAGTCCTGATGTAGAAACATCTGCTTGAAGCACAACCCCACCTTTGCTAGCATAAGTGTGTATTACATGACCGCTCATTCATGAATTCCTGATTTTCTCATCTGCTACACGGAAAACTCCATGTACATAGCGCAACAAATAACTTTCACTTAGTGAGCGAATAGACAAAAGATTTTTAACGCAAATTTGTGTAACACTGGGGCCCATATAGCCGAGGCGGTAAACGCACGGGTATTCAGCATGACCATGCTGAGGGTGACGGGTTCGATTCCCGGTCGGTCCAGGATCTTTTCGTAAAGGAAATTTCCTTGACTTCCTTGGGCATAGAGTATCTTTGTGCCTGCCACACAATATACACATGCAAAAATGGTCATTGGCAGAGGAAGCTCTCAGTTAATAACTGTGGAAGTGCTCATAGAACACTAAGCTGAGAAGCTGGCTTTGTCCCAGTGAGGACGTTACGCCAAGAAGAGAGAGAGAGTGTAACACTGAATCAGCACATGTTTTGTGTTGATCCAGTCGTACACAAATATGAATGAAAAATCCTTTGTCTTTTCGTTCGCTGCGTGCAAGTTACTCGTGAACTATGTTTTTTCGTTTGTCGGTGTATGACCAGACTGATGGCTTCTTCGTCGGACGTTTGCAGGGAGACGAATGTGAGTGGCCGAAAGTTGATCATCATTTCGGCCTCAGTGAAGAATGTTTAAGCAATTCATCGTCCAGTTCGTTATAGGCCGGTAGTTTACTTAGAGCTACTTTGATGGTGTTCTCGAGGAAGCAGCGTCCATCCGTCCGTGCTTTCTTCTTTGTTCCCAATTGTTTGTTGTGCTTCAACGTCATCAGGAAAACCTTGCGATTGTCCAAGACCCCATAGCGATTGTTCCGCTTCTTGCAACTCTTAGCGACTCAACTTTGTTCCAATTTTGTGAGGACTATCACGTGCAGCGTTACGTAGATTACTGAGATATCGCAACACGTACGCGTGATATCTCCTCAGGTGCTCAAATCTGAAAGATCTGTTGTTCGATTCTTATCGTTGGTTTAATTATGAAGTGTGGACAGACCCAAGCGGGTCTCAGCTCTTCGTTAGTTGTCTTCACGTGTTCCTCCTTCCAACCACCATCTCATTCGGATAGGAATACAGGTTCTCGATACTGGCGGCTCTCAAGGTTGGTCAAAGGCCTTCTTCCCCATTCTGTCATTTCATCTGCTACGTTTTGCTTTGTTCCAATCCATCACCATTCTGCCACCGAAGATAAACTCCAGTCTCCAGTTAGCCTAGTGGTTAAGGCTATTGATCGCCAATCCGGAGACGGCGGGTTCGATTCCCGTTCCGGTCGGGAAAATTTTCTCGACTCCTTGGGCATAGTGTATCGTTGTACTTGCCTCACAATATACAAATTCATGCAATGGCAGGTAACCCGGGTAGAGATGAATGGCAAACCAAAAACAAAAGAATAACAAATTTTATTGTCATAACTTATTTTGTCATTCATGAGTTCTTCATGAAGAGCTTAAAACAACATGTGAATAGCATAATATGATATCATATCAAAATATGCCATTCGCTTATCATTTATCAAATTTGTAAAAATAACTACTGAATGTCTTAGTTTGCTATCATAACAAATTTTGCAATTGGTGAGATATTGTTGATCTCTTACGAGTACTCGTTTGATTACTACGTTTGATGAACCCTCGCAGTTTGGCACTTATCAAGAACAACATAATGACAAAATTTGAATTTTAATTATTCTAATGGTAACTTTTGATATTTTTTTAGTTGATAGGCGAATAACTAATTTTGTTATTGTTCTGTTTTCAATAACTCAATAACGGTATATTTTGCAATTCTCTACCTTAAATTTTTTGTTCTTGGTTTGCCATTGTAATGCCAAAATTTGACATTCTTCAGTTATTTCATAGAACAATGTCAGTTATTATTTTTACCCTTTTGTCACTTATTTCAAACAAACCAATGGCAAATTTTACCATTCAGTAATTCTTTTTGAATGGTAAAACTTGCAATTTTTTTGTAATTCTTTTCTGCCCGGGAAAGAAAGCCCTTCAATTAATAACTGTGGAAGTGCTCAAAGAACACTAAGTTGAAGCGAGGCAAGCCAAGTCCCAGTGGGGTCATATAGTCATAAAAAGAAGAAGAAGAAGAAGAAGAAGAAGAAGAAGAAGAAGAAGAAGAAGAAGAAGAAGAAGAAGAAGAAGAAGAAGAAGAAGAAGAAGAAGAAGAAGGAGTGAATACTACAAACTGAAGATATCGTTTTGTAATGGATTTCATCCATGCAACGACAGTTGTGGAATCACTCCAGAGGAAGGTGCGAGTGACTTTTACTGAGTGTTATTCTTCGATAGTCTTTCTCAACTGAGCTCCTATCAGGGATGACATCAGTTCCAATCATGGTATTGAGATGGATTGCGGTTGGGTAACTCAAGTTTTTGATGCCACTAGAAAACATGTTACTTCTCCTTTGAATTCGACAATAGGCAGCCGCGGCGTTATTCCATGAAATGCTTGGTTTACCCCCATTTCCCTTGAATATACAACATGTATTCGATAAACAGTCGACAGCTCATTTAATCCAAGCTGATCAACGAAACCCACTAACCGATTATTCTTTCCAATTACAGGTTTAATTACAACTACTGCCAGGAAGCTTGACAGAGAAAACCAATCGGAGCACATCCTCGAGGTAAGCACTGCGGTTATCTAGCTGCTAGACCATCATTAGTATCAAATGTGTGCACTTTATGTTGTGCTGGTGGTGTACCGCCCATTAGAGGGGGTCTAATTACCGAATATTGTCCCAATTATGGGTTTTGGCGTTAGGGAGTCAGGCCGTCAGCCGTCATTCAGAGAAGTTCAATGAAATGGCATGTCATGGGCCAAGTGCCACTACTGTTAGCCTTAGTTGCTCTCTTTATCGCGCTGAGCTCGAGCATTATGATTATGATAATGATCCTGCTCCTACTGGTTTTCCTACTTATGGGCTACACTTACACGTCACAGTGAGTCTGAAATTTGTGGAAAAAGACGGAAGGTCAGAACCGGCTGTAAATATGTTATGATAAAATATTAAATCACTTTTCAATCAAAAGTCATCCTTGAGATGGTTATGAACATGTGTCTTGACCTCTATGAAGATTATCTCTCTTCATTTAAAACAATTTTGCATTTAAAGCAAAATCTACTTACGCTTCTAATTCGGAATCCTGGAACCAGCGTAAACCTGTGCTAATTCCTCAATATTTTACCGTCATAGTGAGCTCGCTCAGATAAAGTGGCCTTGGGCGAGCGATTGCATCATCATTTCTTCCCATCGCTTGCATTCTCACGCGGTAAGCCTTATTTTCGTATATTTTCTGGTACATCTTATTTTTATTTTGGGAACATTTGGTGTGTACTATTTCAAAATCGTCAACTGGCATTCATTAATGTTATTTATTACATAAAAAGAAAGCCGACCCTGTCTCCAACGAGCGAGCTCGTCATAAGTACCATCAGAACGCGAAGAAAAAAGTTCAAAGTTGTTCTGATTGCGCCATTAGGAGATTTTTTCAGGGCAATTTCTTGAGCAAGACTTCTAGCCACCCCCAAGTCCCATCTACCGCCCCGTTTTTTTTTTTCCTTTTATCCATCAACTTTGGCTCGGCTTGTTAGTCGCAAAATTTCCGACGTAGCCTACAACTCATTGAGGATTGAGCAGTAGATACCTACCAACCAGTGAAATCCATACGTCTGGGTTAACTGAGCCCGAAGCTGAAACGTCGAAAAATTGGTACCGGAATAAATTATACACATTACATCCCCAGAGAAACGGTGGGCACGTCACATCACACGATGACACGACGACCTGCAAGAGGAAAAACCAGGTATTAGAAAGCGATACAGATCTGCCACGTGTGCAGAAAGCTACGAAGCAATTTGCACGTTCGGTTTGAATTTTCATCAGGCACAACTAACAAGGCGGTCCCGTGTCAGGGACGACAAGCAATTTGCTTTTCCGTGTCTCATCTCAACCAGCCAGAAATTTGATGATAAAGAAACATTCTAAATCCGAACGGGCCATCCAAAAGACGAACAATGTCAAACGCGATGTCACATTTGCGCAAAGTGACTCACATATATATTGGTGTTGTCTCCAATTTGCTCAAAGTGCTCTCATCTTGATGTCGCCCTCAAGTGCGGATGCATGTGGATGTGGAGCGGATGCTTCGTGGCTGCCATAATGTGTCAACTTGGCTCGGATGTATGGAAATGGGAGCTTTGAATTTGTGTGCAAACGACGACGGAGACGATGACGCTATGGATACCGGGGAAATTGTAGGTACGAGTCAACAGCGAAGACGGTTGATGACATTTCATATTATTTGGAACCGAAAACTTTGTTCTCTATGGGTCCTGAAGGGGCGCTGACAACGGTGGATACTCCTTTTACAATGTCATCCGTTTGCAATTTCAAGGTAATATTGCCCAATGTTTATCTCAGGCAAGAAATTATACGGTTTAGAGTGAGGTGGAGACATTTGACAAAACATGCTTAAATACATTTTTGTAGTTAATGATTCTTGATAGAACGAAACATGGCTATGAAAATCATTTCCTTCCATCTACTACTCCAAGCTTTATATCAACATGAGAGATTCAGATTACATCTAACACATGGAAAACCCGCAGATCATGGTGAACCTGTTCTGCAACCAACTATTCCATCACAGTGTGTACAATACATAGTTTCATAACTACACACGACCGGTAGTAGAACCTCAGCAGCCACAGAGTATGCCGAACCGAGGGGAGGACCGCCCTTGAACGAAGGTCGAGCGGAAGAGAAAGAAGATAAAGCCGAAGGTCGAGGCAGCTACGGACGTCAAACCAAGACGTAAAATAGAAAGTGTCAAGCCCGAGAAGGGCGACGTACTCGTCATCAAGACCGAACAGTCGAAGTACTCGGACGTCTTGAAAGCGACGCGAAGCGACGCCAAGCTTGTGGATCTGGGAGCTGATGTGCGCAGTATAAGACGTACTTAGAGCTGATGCGCGCTAAGGAGCGCAAGGGTGCCGCCTACAAAAGCTTGGCGGAAGAGGTCCTAGACGAAGGGGTAGAGGTGAGGGCTCTCACACAAGAGGCGACTCTGAAGATGAAAAACTTAGACGAGGTCACCGAAGCGGAAGAGCTCGTCACGGCTCTGCGACAACAGTGTGAGGTGCAGGTGGCCGTAGCAGCCGTTAGGCTACGGAAGGGGCCGGCAGGGACACAGTTAGCTTTGGTTCAGCTACCTGTGGCGGACGCAAAAAAGTTCGTTAAAGTAGGGAGGATTTAGGTAGGCTGGTGGGTATGTCATTTGACGTTCCACGAGCCACCAGAGGTTTCTTTCAGGTGTCTGGAACCAGGACACAAGTCATGCGACTACAAAGACCCTGGCAGGAACAAACTGTGTAGGAGATGCGACACCGATGGCCATAAGGCACAAGGCTACACGAGTCTACCCATTTGTCTAATCTGTATCGGGAAATCCGTGAACAACAGGCATCCAACGGGTGATTCAAGGTGCCTGGCCTTCAAGAAAGCCGTAGTGAACAAATCACAGTGCAGCTAACGCAGCTGAACTGAACAACTGTGACACAGCTCAGCTACTGCATTGTCAGGCGGTTTCTGAGTGGGGGACGGATATCGCCATCATTGCGGACCCTTACCGAATACCCGCCGACAACGGCAATTGGGTCGCGAATGGGTCCAGAAAAAGTGCAGTGATATGAACGACGGGTAAATACCCCGTCCAGGAATTGATGTGTACTATCTATAAGGGCTCCGTGGTCGCCAAAGTAAACGGAGACTTCTTCTGTAGCTGTTATGCGCCTCCGCGGTGGCCGATCGAGCAGTTCACGCAGATGCTAGACTGCATGACGACCGTACTAACAGGGCGATGGCCCATGGTGATAGCGAGTGATTTTAATGCCTGAGCCGAATGGTAAATCCGTTTCACGAACCAGCGGGGTCAGATCCTGCTAGAGCTAGAGACACTGGCCATACTAGATGTCGACCTGGCTAATGTCGGTACCAAGAGTACTTTTAGGCTGAACGAAGCGGAGTCGATTTTTGACGTTACTTTTTGTAGTCCTGGCCTAATAAGTAGTTCGAACCAGAGAGTAGACGATAGCTACTCTCACAGCGATCACCTGGCGGTTCGCTACAGTATCGACTACAGCAACAGTAGGCAGCTGATAGAGAAAAAAACGGCCAGGCCAAAGCCAAGCCTTGGCAGGTGGAAGACAGCATACTTCGATGAAGGAATATTGAAGGAGGCGCTCCGCCGTGAGCTAAATCTACTTAGTTTAGACGGCGACGAGCTGGTAGCCGTGCTCTCGCGTGCGTGCGATGCGACGATGCCTAGGTGAGTCCACCCTAGAAATAGGAGACCACCGGCTTACTGATGGACTCAAGCGATTGCGGACCAGCGCCGCGCCTGCCTACAATCTAGGCGGCGGATGCAGCGAGCACGATCTGAGGAAAAGCGAAACCAACAGCGGGTGGTGTTCGCCGCTGCAAAAGCCGCGCTGAAGATTGAGATAAGGGCGAGTAAAAAGGCCTGCTCCGAGGGTCTCTGTCAGAGTGCCAATGCGAATCCGTGGGATGATGCCTACAGGATCGTGATGGCCAAAACGAAAGGTGTATGTAATGGCTTCTACACAGCAACCACCAGAGATGTTGTAGGGGACCATTGAGGGGCTTTTTCTGCGTCATGATCTTAGTCCTTGGCCTTATTTCGTAGGACAGCCGGGGACTGGGGCTGGCGATGAGGAGAGGGTCGCCGATGTGGAACTTTCGGGGATAGCTAAGTCCCTTAGCGTAGTTAAGGCCCCAGGTACGGGCAGAGTTCCGAACCTGGCCTTAAAAGTAGCTATTGCAAAGGCTCCCGAGATGTTCAGGTCTGCTATGCAGAAATGCCTGGACGAGGGAGTTTTCCCAGAAGCTTGGAAGAGGAAGAGCCTGGTACTATTGCCAATGGCGGGGAAACTACCCGTAGACCCGTCGGCATATAGACAAATATGCTTGATTGGCACGGCGGGGAAGGTGCTCGAAAAGATCATCCTCAATAAATAGAATGTTGAGGTTCACTGAGGGCGAAAATGGTCTTTCGAGTAACCAGTACGGCTTCCGGAAGGGGAGGTCCACCGTAGACGCTATCTTGTCGGTTACAAAAACCGCCGAGAAAGCACTCGAGCCTAAGAGGAGAGAAGTTCGCTTCTGCGTGGTAGTGACTCTGGATGTTAGGAATGCGTTTAATAGAGCCAGCTGGTCTGCTATTACCGATGCGCTCTTGCGTCTGGGGAGTACCGGAGTACTTGTACAAGATTCTCGAAAGCTATTTTCAGAATCGCGTACTAGTTTACGACACGGAGGTGGGTCGGAAGTGCTTTCACATAACCTCAGGAATCCCGCAAGGTTCCATCCTGGGTCCGGTGTTATGGAATGTCATGTACGACGAGGTGTTGAGGTTAGAGTACCCAGTGGGAGTGGAGATTGTCGGATTTGCCGACGACATTACGCTCGAAGTCTACGGTGAAACGATCGAGGGGGTGAAGTTGACTACCGACCACTCAATCAAAGTTGTGGAGGCGTGGATGCGGTCCAGAAAACTGGAGCTGGTCCACCACAAGACTGAGGTAACGGTTGTCAACAACCGGAAGTCGGAGCAGCAGACGGAGATCAGTGTAGGAGAGTGCACTATCCTGTCAAAGCGCTCCGTCAAACACTTGGGCGTGATGGTCGACGATAAGCTTACCTTCGGTAGCCACGTCAGTTGGGCCTGTAAAAGAACCTCCACAGCTATTGCGGCACTGTACAGGATTATGTCCAATAGCTCTGCGGTGTACGCCAGTAAGCGCGAGCTTCTGGTTAGTATTGCTACGTACATACTTAGGTATGGCGGCTTGGCGTGGGGCACCGTGCTAGGTACTGAATGCTACCGATGGAAGCTGGAAAGTACTTACAGGCTTATGTGTCTGAGGGTTGCGATCGCGTACCGTACCGTGTCACACGACGCTCTCTGCGTCATTACTGGTATGGTGCCTATCAGCATTCTTATCAGTGAGGACATGGAGTGCTTCGAAATGCGCGGCACAAGAGGCATACGCAGGACTGCCAGGATGGCCTCCATGGTCAAATGGCAGCGCGCGTGGGACAGTTCCACCATAGGAAGGTGAACCCATAGGTTGATACCGAGGGTAGACAGTTGGATTAATAGGCGCCATGGGGAAGTAACATTCCACCTGACACAGGTCCTTACAGGTCATGGTTGCTTCCGACAGTATCTACACCGTTTCGGGTTTGCGGATTCTCCCGAATGCCCAGTGTGCAATGGTTTAGAGGAAACGGCGGAACACGTTTTGTTCGTGTGCCCGCATTTTCGCACAATGCGTGACCGCATGCTTGCCACATGCGGGGAGACACAACTCCGGACAATTTGGTCCAGAGGATGTGTAGGGATGAGGTTAGCCGGAACGCCGTTTCAACGGCTATCACCCTTATCGTCTGAGAGCTACAGAGGAGGTGGCGCGTGGACTCGGAGAATGGCTAGTCCAGATGCAGTACAAGAGGTGTTCCAGGGGTTCGAAGTCGGCTTCGTAGGTCATACCGGTGCCCTGCGGTCGAGATCGACCCTTACAGCGATTAAGTGGCCGCGGAGAGGAAGTCCCGGTAGCGGTGCTGTCGTGGCGTTGGGCCACTAGGTTGGATCCGAGCCCGTGGTTGGAAAGGGGTCCCCGGCAAGGGTCGGGGTAGGTGGAGACCCTGCTGTCAGCAACCTTCTGGTGCAGCTGATAGGGCCTGAAGGGTAGTGATACCCTTGCCTTCAGCAGGTCAGATCGGGTTGCACGTGGGCATCAGTTCTTGATGTCTGCAAAGCAGTTGGGCGCGGGCGGGGTTGACCCTCCCCGCCTTCCGATGACAAAGGGAGTGGTGAGGATCACTCGGGAAACTGGCTAAGCGCCAGCAGCGGACTCTCCAGGGCGAGTCATCGGTGTTCGTTGCTGCTAGGCTACGCAGCTAACCTTGAGGGTGCGATGTGCACTAGCCTCTCTCTGAAGCAGTACCTTCTTGGTGGTTCCGGAGAGACGAAGGGTTTGGCGACTATAGGAATGTGTTTTAGTGTGTTGAAGAGAGAGTAGTCCTGGCTTTTACTAGTGTTGTAGAAGACGGCCTTAACCCCACACTACCCTCACCTTCCTGTTAGGGTTTCTGTTGAGCAGATTTTTCCCCCTATGGTTTAGAAGGAAAAAAAGAGGATGTGTAGGGATGAGTTTGGCTGGAATTGAGTTTCAACGGCTATCACCCACATCATCGTCTTGGAGTTACAAAGGAGGTGGCGCGTGGACTCGGAGAATGGCTAATGCAGACGCTATACAAAAAGTGATCCTAGGGTAGGTCAGGTTGGAAAGGGGCCCTCGGCATGGTCGGGCAGGTAGAGGCTTCATGTCGGCACATCCTTCTGAGTGCTGGCTGGTAGGGCCTTACTTGCGGGAAGGTGGAATCGCTGTGCTCGCGATATCAGTTTTTGATACTTGCTGAGCAGTTAGAAGCAGGCGTGTTATTGACCTGCCACCTGTATTCCGAGAACAAATGGAGTGGTAAGGCCACCACAAAGCCAAGCGTCAGCACGTTAGCTTGCTGAATTATGTAAGTAGGCTGTAGACCTGCCGCCTAGAGCTATCTGCAGCATCGGAGCTTATTAGTCCCTGTTAAGGACAGACTTGTTAGAATCCCAAAATGGTCACCACAATGGCCGACTTTGGTACCTACTTACGATTTCGAGCGCACAAATCTCTTCGTAAACAAAACCAGCGCATCTGATCTCCTCATTTTAAGCTAATTACAAGTGAGCAAGAACAGAATAATAAAATGCACTGTTGTTTGAAGCTTGCTTCTTGAGATTTGTGTGTCTGAAGTTCTGATGCACTGTTGAAACGGGATTTCAAGACGTTTGTCCTTAAGGGTACTTGTGTAAGGTTGCCCACTAAATTACGATTATCACATAGTAATTTAGTAACATAGTAATACAGATGACATATCAATCAGTCGCCATCGGCGGTGTCCCAATTTTGTCGGATTTCAACTGAACTGCAGCCCATGTGCAGCACAGTAGTCCGCATCCTTTCAGAAACAATCGCTTTCGAAGGAAACTCAACCACCCATCACAATGCGTCCAATTTCCGAATGCACACTGTATTGACCACCCTACGGTCCCCCGCGCCTTGACGAACGAGGGCCGGTGGTGAGGTGTTGAGAGTGCACGTGCGGGAAAATTAATTTTTGCGTGGCCATACAATTAATTCCAGCTCATTTATTTTCACCGGCCATCGGCCGGGCCCAGTACGCGCAGCTGGTCATTGAACCAAAACCCGGAAAACCCACGCACTCACTGACTGGCACTCCGGGGCGCTGCGCTCTGGCTCTGGAGAGGGGATCGAATAATAATTGATTCCGGTTTTGTTTGTTGAGGAACAACGGATTTTGATTTTTACATGACCGGACGTGGGCTCATCCAACGGGAAGAAAGCAGCCGTTGATTGGGCCGTCGTAATTGGGACAAGTGGGTCATAGAAAACCGAGTGGATTTCCTTGGCTTGGTCGGCGTTGATGCAGTTTCCAGGCTGCGGAGTTCTGTGTTCGAATTTTTGATCGACTATGGGCATAGCAGCGAGCAAGTAGCGGATAAGCTGCCTCATTTGGAATGTAATGCCGGCAAAAAGAAAGAACTATACAAAAAATGGCGAAAAATCATCGATAATTTTGTTGTCCTTGTATTCATTGCGCAGAATATGTACAGTGGTGCGGTGAGCTATTAGTATGGTTGGATATCCTGTGGGGATGTAAAAGAGCAGGGCTTAATTGTTCATGAGAGATTAATTATTTTGATGCAGCGAGTTCCCACGCTGAAAATGGATTTTGAAATGTTTGGTCGGCGAAGCAATGGGAGAAGAGGGGGAAGTAGCGGAGTGTTCTGCATAGAGGGACGGTTAACATAAGGATATAGAAAAAAAAAAAATACTGGACGGAATAATTTAGAACTCATCAGTTGTAATCGCTTTTAAAACTCTATTTCCATGAATCTCAACACGTAATTGGTAGTTAGTTTTTCCCGCTTTTCAACAAGGATACCAGAAGGATGAACATAAACATACTGAAGAGCATTAAAAAAAAGTACCAAGTGGTCTAATTTGTTGGAATAAATGAATATTTCGATTTTAATATAGTGCATTTAGATCACCACTTGGTTTTCGCATAAGTTTTCACGAGAGCTGTTGGGCACAAACGCGGGTGTCTTGTGGATTGGCAATTGGCATCTAAGCCGAAAGAGAGATGGTTCGTGAAAAAAAAAAAATCATAGTGTGTTTCATCAATGTACATGGTGTGGGCTCGGGTTCAGCTTGGCATTCTATTCCGCAGCAAAATTAGTACCTGTTCTGTGGCTTAAGTAGTTGAAGCACCGACCTAGCGAATACGGAGTCATGAGTTCGAATCCCACCAAAAGTCGATTTTATTCTCAAATTCATCTTTCAATTTGTCAATTAGCAACATTCTGTGTCTTCTAACTACATTTTTTTTCTGTATAGAAAGAATGAAGCTTTCAGATTTTTCGTGCCTTTTTATTAATAGATCTATTTGAAAATTTCTATCTATATATATGAAAATGAGTTTGAAGTCCCTTTGAGGCAATAAAACTCAAGAACGGATAAACCGATCAGCATGACTCTCACATGGTTCGGTTTGTATTCGTGGTGGCTGTGTTTGTATGTACAAAAAGTTACGAAAATCAACTAGAAAAGTAACACAATTGATAAAATTCTGATTTTTTATGAGCTGGGAAGGAAATCAACACGGCCGAAATAAAATCAATCTAGACAGCGGTGCTTTTTTGAGCTCAACAGTTGTCAAACCACCACAAGACGGCAAGACAAAGTTTGCCGGGACAGCTAGTATAAAATATTTCTAGGTCAATTTATTTGAAAACTTTCTAAAAGTTCTTTTGAAGCTTTTTTTAGAAAGTCTTTTAAAAAATGCGCCAGAAATTCTTTATGTAATTGTTTTAGCATAATGATTATCTGCATTTCAATGGCGAACTCATTTTTCATGCGTTTCTCAAGCTACTATTTTGAGCAATTATGAGGCACTTCCTTAGAGAACTTCTTCGAGAATTTCTTGACTTTTTTGGCAATTCTTTAAACAATTTTTTTTGGAATGTCATCTGAAATTTTCGGAATATCTTTGGCTAAATCTTTAGATTTTTTTTTTCAGAAATACCCTTCGGCTTTTTCTGCGGGAATTTCTTCAGTGCCTTTATGGATTCCTTCGGTAATTTGTTTGAATTTGAACATTTATTTTCCAACTCTTCGGGAAGATTTCTTTCGCGATTCCTCTGGGAAAATGTTTTGTTTTTCAAACTTATTCAGCAACTTTCTCTGTGAGTTGTTTTTATCTGGCTAATGTTTACATTTTTCACAATTTTTTCTTGGATTTTTGTTTAGAAATGCGCTTGAAAATTTACTTGTGAATGACTTTCTTTATTTTTCAATTTCTTAACCTAATTGACATTTCTTTTGTCCACTAGGGCACTGCGTGAGCGATTCCAATTGGCGCTTGCACTTAGTACAGTGCCTAAAAGTATTCTATTCTTCTTCTACTATATTGAATTGATTACCTTTGCGCTGCTGTCACTTTTTACACCCTGTCCATGGTAAAATGATGAGCACGAGGATGTTGATGTGTGGCTCTTGTTCCTTTTCCAGTCCTATTGGGGGTCCATTTATGAGTTGCCGTTAGCCGATATCCACGCTTGTAATGTGAGTTGTTTCAGTTGTCTAGTGTTTAGTTCGATCAGTCTGTACAGCCTCTGGCGGATGACGAAGTCCGTGTAAATTTTTCAATCCTTCTGTAATGTATTAAGGAATTCCTTTGGTACCTACCTTCATTTTGTTTTTTTTTCTGCAAATTCGTCGGTGAATTCATTGTGTGGAAATGTCTTTGGAATTTTCTTCAGTAATTCTTTTGGGAATATTTTCGACAACTTCTTTCAAAGTTTCTTTGGGAATCGATCCAAGCATTTCTTTACGGTTTTTTTGGCAAATTAATTAAGAGCACTTCCAATGGTGTGTTTGGAAGATTATTCGATATTCTTTTTTGAAATTCCTTCAGCAATCCTTTTGAAAACTTTTTCGGAAATTCCATTTGGATGTCCTTCGTCAATCCTTTCGAGATGACTTTTGAAAAGTTTCGTTGCAATTCCTTCGATAAATCCTTCAGGGTTCCTTCAGCTGTTTCCATGTGAAATATTTTGTTACCAGCTTTATATTTTTTTTTCGGCAAATTCTTTGGGAGTTTTTCTGGCAATTAGTTTTGTTTAGAGTACTTTGGTAATTCCATAGTATATTCTTGTTTTTTTTTTCGTAAAATAATATCTAATTCAATTCTTAAAGTAATGTTAGACGGAGTTCCAAGAGAAATTTTCCATGAAATTCCCAGAGAAATGTCTGCCTGATAAATTTCCAAAGCAGTTTCCTTAGGAAATGCCGTAGGTATCAACAATAAAATTTAAACTTAAATCATTTCCCAAAACATTTTTTTTATTCTCAAAAGAGTGTTTCGATCAGAATCACTGAAACTTTTTTTAAGTTGCCCAAAAGAAGCTTAAAAAATCCCATAGGAATGATTGCATCAAATCCTTTAGAAATTGCTGGAAGAATTTTCAAAAGCTGTACCGTAATTTCGGGTGAAATTGATCAGCGTGAGGAAAATTTTTGTTTGTTAAAAATAACGCTTTAAACTTAAAACAATTAGTAAAAAATGTTCATCATCTGGCTCAAGAGTTATTAAATGATGAGTTTACATGTTTTACAGCCAAATAGACACAAATTTCTGTATAAAATTCGATATTTTCCGAAATTGCGTGTTGGACGAACTTCAAAGACACTTTCAAATTTTTGTTACCGCAGCTGTATCGCAAATGTAATGAATATTCGAATGAATGTACCTAGCTGCCAAGTATTCGCTAAACCCGATTTTGTCATCAAAAGTTCTATAAATATTGAAATTTATGCATAAAATTGTACTTTTCTGGAAGTTATAACATGGAACATGGAAATTGCATACTTTGAGGCGTTTTCTTAAGATTTATTAAACTTCAAACTAAAATAATTAAAAAATTAGTAAACTCGTAAAAGTTTTGCATAGCTTTTCGCATTTTGAGGTGGTTAATACAAGTGGAAAAAAATATTTTCAACACCTGCAACAATATTTCACTGACTGATCAATTTCACCCCGAAAATAAAATTTTTGATTTTTTATTTCAAATGATATTTTTTATAATAAAATGATTTGCAGTACAATTTTCAACCTTGGTGACTGATGAAAACCATGGTCGTACTTGTTTTAATGCGTTGAATGTAACCATATCGATTAGTATTCAAAAATTATTCACCAAAAACTGCGAAATGTGATCAATTTCACCCGAAATCACGGTACCAAAAAAACATACGCCAATGCTAACTCCGAAGACATCGGTGGAAAAATTCAAAAGGAATTGGCCGAAGCAAGTTTCAAGGGTTCAAATTAATTAAATGAGAAGAAATTTTCAAATACATTGTCAAGAAAACTCATAATAAAGTTTGAAAAATGTTACTAAATAAATTGCGAAAGCAACTTCCAAAATAATAGCTAAGTTTTCAAATGAATCTCATAAAAAATTACCAAAAAATAATGCTCAAAGAATTTTAAAAAAATCCTATGGAATTTCCGACGAAATTTTTGGAGTAATTGCCGAAGAGATTCGGGGATTTTTTTTTATTATCGAACACTTTGGGCCGAAGGGTCTCCGATTTCAATGAAAATTTCACCAGAGCTAGAGGTCGTGGATATATGACCATATATGGAATTCAAAAAAATCATAGTCGACTATTTTTCCGGGAATCATTAGATGAAATTTCACGATTTTTCAAAATTTTGTAAAACATCCCAAACTTCAAAAAATCGTATCTCAAAAACTACGCATCGTAGAACAAACTTTTTTTTGTGAAATCGACGCCAAATAACCTCAGCAATCCGATAAAAATACACTGAGAAAAAAGTTTCTCAGAAAATTTTTCACCGATGATTTTTCTCGTCTAGAAATGCTGATAAAAGTACCGTCTGTATCATAGATTATTTTGAACAAAATTTTTCCTAGCGCAAAAATCAATGTTCTTCATTTCGTTCTTTGACGCCAAAATGGAATCTCTTACCGTTTTAGAGATATAGCCAAAAAACCAACGGCCAGTCACTATATTTTCATAGGAAGCCATCTACAACAGCGGCTGTTCACCTGTTGCAACATGTTTGCTTTGCAACGAGCAAATGGCATACGCTAATTGTAACGTAACTTTGACACTAACGTGCATCGGAGTGCACTGATAGCACATATATAGCACTTGAGTGCCTTTTGAATGCATTAAATAGTCATGTTTTGCAATGATCGGGTTTCTAACTAAAATGTGTTTCAAATAACAAGTTAACATTATTATTATTATTATTATTATTATTATTATTATTATTATCTTTATTTAAGAGATTTGCAGCCCTAGGCTGGCTCATCTCTAGAAAGTTAACAACGAGCCAATGCCACCGGTGAGCGTAAAATTACTTATAGCACTCATGCCCTATATATTTTCCATTTCAATTTAAGAAAACAATGAAAACAAAGAAAACTATTAACGGAGAATGGTTACTACTCAGCAAAATATTTGAAATTATACCTAACGAGAAAAAAAATTGCATGCGAATTTCTATCTTATTTAACTTAATTTTACATTAAACAATTTCTTGTATGGAATGCTGAACGCAAGCTTCATACTGAGAGCAAGCTGTAAATTTATAAACTGATGGAAAACTGTGTGCGGTACGACGAGGTCCTTTTGTTACAGGTTAAATGATATAACATTTTTAACTGTGTAAGTAACAAAAATGCATAGTTGTGTAGTATTTTTTTATTATAATTCTTTTGCTTCGTTCAGAAATAACGAAAGCATTCTAGAAATTTTCAAAAGATATAGATAGTTAAGGATCCAATATTGACCCATGAAGCTTCGTAAATACACAGGCTGTGAATGAAAATGAGGACGTTAGAGGGTTTCTTGAAATTAAACATTTACTTGACATCTTAGAGCATTAAACAATTTTAGACAACATTTTAATCATTCGAACCATGCACCGACTTATTGGTTGATTCGAATATATTATGGGTAGTAGTATGGGTTTGTCATGCTCGGTCTCAAAACTGATTAAGTCTTTTTGACAACAAATTGTTAGTTAGAAAAAAGTGATGAATTGATTGATCTTACATTTCAGTGTTTTTTCTATTAATCAATGTCAAAACTTACTTTAACGGTAATGATCGATCCTCCAGCGTATCGTGCTGTCTCAACTGTTGTCAACTCAGTAGCTCTATACAGAGCTCGGTATTAATCTTTGCTAACCATTGCTGAATATTATTATCGTCACTGTTGGAATTGTGTCGCTTCTTAGAACAGGAAAAGCTTGGTTTGAAGCAACAATGTTTTATTAGCGCGTTAAGAAGTTGTATGCATGGTAAAATTTAATTTGCTGCCCGTACTAATTAGTACATGTTTATTTTATTATCTGTATTAACGAGATTTTTAGCCATAGGCTAGTTCATCTCGGGACCCACACTTTACTTCCCTTCGTATGTCGGGAGTGGGATTCGATCCCAGGTCCTCGGCGTGACAGTCACGAGCTGTAACCATCACACCAGATCCGCTCCAGAGAGTACATGTTTGTTCCTCTCATCCATGGTATATATCTTTTAAAGTTCCGTTAAGTTTTAAATTAGTGTTTTTTCTACAGCACATTATACAAACACATTATGCACA
Organism: Aedes albopictus; assembly: GCF_035046485.1. Lineage (NCBI taxonomy): Eukaryota > Metazoa > Arthropoda > Insecta > Diptera > Culicidae > Aedes > Aedes albopictus. The sequence goes on along the minus strand of NC_085138.1, from coordinate 240,037,062 downwards.
GACCATGCTATTTATTAAATATTGAGTGGAAAATGTCTCTTTATGGTGTATAGAAGAATCCACATACCAATGATCATTTAAGCAACAAAAACTATATAAAAACAAAACAAAGCTTTACATGTGTAAAGAGACGTTATAGTTACCTGATATCCACTCATCTCTAACGGCATGTGATTGCTTTGATTGAAAAAAAAAAAAAAAACGTTGAAATATGCGTTTGCTCGTTGTAAACTTGTTATTTGCAACGCTTTCTAGTTACAAATCCATTAATTTCAAAATTTGATAAGTTGTTGCATTTGAAAGGCACTAAAGTGCCATATATATGCTGTCAGTGCACTCCGATTCACGCTAGTGTCAAAATTACGTTGCAATTAGCGTATGTCATTTGCTCGCCGCAAAGCAAATATGTTGCAACAAGTGAACGGCCGCTTTTGTTGATGGCTTCCTATGAAAATATAGCGACTGGCCGTTGGTTTTTTGGCTATATCTCTAAAACGGTAAGAGATTCCAATTTGGCGTCAAATAACGAAATGAAGAACAATAATATTTGCGCTAGGAAAAATTTTGTTCAAAATAATCTATGATACAGACGGTACTTTTATCATCATTTTTAGACGTTTTTTCTCTATAATGAAACATTTTCTGAGAAACTTTTTTCTCAGTGTATTTTTATCGGATTGCTGAGGTAATTTGGCGTCGATTTCATTAAAAAAAGTTTGTTCTACGATGCATAGTTTTTGAGATATGATTTTTTGAAGTTTGGGGTATTTTGAAAAAATTGGGAAAATTGTGAAATTTCATCTAGCGTTTTTCGTGAAAATAGTCCACTATGATTTTTTTGAATTCCAAATTTGATTATATATCCACGACCTCTAGCTCTGATGAAATTTTCATTGAAATCGGAGACCCTTCGGCCCAAACCTGTTCGGTAATAAAAAAAAAATCCCCTTAAAAAGTTTTCAAAGAATTTGCTAAAGGATGTCCGAAAAAAATCAGAAAGAAATTGTCGAAAGAGCTTTAAAGAAGTTATAGGGTGGAAATTTGCTTCGTCATATGCGTTAATTCCCGTCCCATCAAAAGGATGTAAGCAACAATGTAGATTATCGGTTATCAGCATCTTTGGCACAGGAAATCGAATAATTACACTAAATTTTACGTTTCAATTTCACTCCACTTAGGAGTTGACCCTTTTTTTGCGTACAACGCAGGCAACCGCACCAAAGCAGCAGCTAGCCGAATTGTTCTTCATCGCCGTTCAATTTTCACTTCGCCAAATTCACTTGTTGAACCTACCTTCAATTCACATTCCACAAAAGCTATATGGCTCTTCAAAGTTGGATTTCACTGATAGTGCTGCAGAATGCAACAAAATATGTTCAATTAATCAAACATATCGCATTTTCCTGTAGGTAAAATGTTTGTTTATACAGTGGGGATCCGATTTTGACAGCCCCCGATTTTGTCAGCTTTTTGACCCGATTTTGTCATCCTTTTTTGAAATAAAAAACAAATTAGTATTTCATTCATAATTTCCATTTTATAATCATTATTAATGCAACTGATGTCTTTACGCATCATAAAAAAATTACACAATGAACAAAACTCGTGTAACTTTTGAAAACGGCCAAACTTTTTTGCAAACTAACACATTGAGGCAATTTTAGCACTCAACCCTCGCCAATGTTTTAAACCAAAATTGTTTTAAATTGCTAAAAGATTCCAGCTCTCTCTCTTCTTGGCGTAACGTTCCAATTGGGACACAGCCTGCTTCTTAGCTTAGAATTTTATGAGAACTTTTACAATTTTTAACTGAGGTCCCCCAATGTTTATTTTGCATTTGTTCATATATCGAGTGGTAGTCATGAAGATATTTTATACACTAGGTAGTTAAGGAAATGTCGATTATGAAATGGATTCTAAGCTAACCGGGAATCAAACTCGTCACCCTCAGCATGGTTTTGTCGATTACACGTGTGCTTACCACATCGGTTATATGGGCTTAAAGACTATTCTTCTTAATTTCCTCTGGAACAGAACAAACAATAAGCGTTGCCTGTTGTTGTGATTACAAGTCAATCCATTTACTTCCGGCATCTCTGGGATTCCTCTAGGTTCACTTGTTTGGATTGATCCAGATAGGCTAACGTTTGAAAAGGGCGAAACAACCATTTCGAATTTTTGCTTCTCCCTTCCTTCTGAGCACATGGCCCATTTTTCATGTAATCTCTGACCAGTAACAGATAGACCATACTCCCTTCTATCTGATAACGGGATAAATTTGCATAAATAAATTGAAATAAAGTGTGAGTCGTTAATCATTGTGCCACCCTACCTTCAACTGATTCGCAAACTGTCTACAGTTAACGAAAAGAAACCAAATTTTTACAGTAGTTTAGTATATAGATGTATTACAACTTTTTGGTATAGGTTCAAATTTAGAATGCGTTTTTAAAAAAATCACAACATTTTTGATTGACGCCCTCCATGTGAACATGTTCAAATAATCAACGCTCTCTGGTTTGTTTATGCGCAGGTTTTCTCTCAGCTCCAGGCTTATGTTTCACTGAGAACCCTTCCTAAAACCTATTGACGAACATTAAGATGATAGGATAATATATAATCATTAACTTTTCCAAGGCACGATAACATCATTTTAGATTTTAGCATGTGATTGTACGACATCTTTTTGCGATCTATTAACTTAATTAATTCTATGGCCCAATTACACAGATGAAAACAATAGACTATAAGGAGAAACTGTGCAAAATTTGGTTGATTTTGGTGAAGTTGGAAAAAGTTACGTTAGTTTGAAAATGGCACAATAATTATCGACTCACCCTTTACGCCTAGACGGGATGGAAGAATGAGACATGCAATGGTTGTTCCGCCATTTTTTACATGTTGGTCCAGATTTATTATGAGATTTGTATTGTAGATTTCCTGCTTGGATTGCTTTAAAAATTGCTGTGAGAATTGTATTCATTAGTAACCCTTTGGGAATTCGAGATGGGATTCCCCCAAAATAATGTTGCTGCGATTCCTTCAAAAACTTTTGCGTGGTTTCTTGTAAGAATTGTTGCTGGTATTTCTCCAAGAATTCCGCCGGAAATTTTTAAAGGAATTCTTCCGGGAATTTTATAACGATTCATTAAAGTGTGTTTCTTTAAGATTTTCTCAGGCATTCCTCCTGTGATTTCCCCAGAAGCTTTTCTTGAGACTTGTCATGGAACTCCTGCTAGGATTCCTACAAAAGTATTGTTGATATTCTGACAGCATTTTTTTTCTCAAAAATTTTCTACATGAACTCCTACAGCGATGTAGTAAGGGGTTTCTCCAAGAATTTCTCCAACAATTCCTCCTGCAATTGCTACGTGGATTTATCCAGGGATTTTCCGAGCGATTCTTTCAAGACATCCTGCTGGCATTTCTCCATACATATCTGTTTGGATAGTCCTGGAAATTCTGCTGGAGTTCCTCCAAGATCCTTTTCAGATATTTCCCTAAGAATTGATCAGAATATGATACCTCCAGGTTGACGAACTCCTGTTGAGATTCCTTCAGAAATTCTTGCTGGTATTCATGTAGGACTTAATCCAGTAATTTCTACAGAAACTCCTCTAGTGATGTGTTCAGAGAATTCTGTAGATATTTCTGTAATAATTCCTACATTAATTACTGCGTGCTTTAGTCTATGAATAAATCTACGGAAGGCACAAATTTCCCAAATGGAAGAGAACGTGCCCCTGGAGCCAACCTACTGATGAATAAATCAAGCGATTTTTCAAGGGATTTTTTTTTTTTTCAAGAATTCCTCTTAGGATTCCTTCTGGGATCCTTCTGAGAATTTCGTAAAATGTTCCTCTACTAATGCCTTCAGTAATTACTCATACAAAAATCCTCTAGACATTTCACTATGATTCCTCTGTTAGATTTCCCATTTGGGCATCCTCTATGGATTTCCCGGGGGTCCCACTTCAGATTTTTCCAGGGATACCTCTTGGTATTTCTTTACGAAATTGGTATTCTGAAATTCCCTTAGAAAATTTAGTTGGAAACTCTTCTGGAATTCATGCTAGAATTTAACAATTCATTTCTGCTATGGTTTCTCATTAAACTGCTCCAGATATTTCCCCAGTACTTTTTTCCAGGAATTCCTCCATGGATTTCTCAAGGAGATTTCTTCAAAGATTGCAATAGGGATTCTTTCATTGATTTTTCAGAAAATGATAAAGAAATGCCTCTAGAGATTTCTACGGAGATTGCAGTAAGGATTCTTTCAGAAATTACTTAAGGGATTTATCCGGAGCTCCTGTAAAGGTTTTTGCAGAAACTACTTACGGGATCCCTTCGGGAATGTCTTGAAGGTTACGTCCCGTATATCCTCGGAAAGTTTCTCTAAAAATTCCCCCGAACATTTCTTCGAAGATTTCTCCAGAGATTCTTTAGAGATAAGGCTTTGGGAATTATAGTAGAAAGGCAGCAGAAACGTAACCAATTCGGAAAGTATGAGTGTCTATACTTGTCAATCTGATGTTGACTCATTTTCATTCGTTGACAGCTAAAGTTAGATATTATGATTTAAACTGCGCCAACCAGTGTCAACTGCTTCTGTAGACCACAATTGCTAAGCTAGGAGAAGGCTGTGTTCCAGTAGGGATGTTATAACAAGAAAATGAAATAAAAGATTTAATAGTTCTGCTGTAAAAAAGCACTGAATGTTAACTTTGCCAAATACCTTTTTTTCTGTGCCCTTAACACCCATTCGATTTTATTACCACAAAGGTACGTGCAAATATTACGAATGCAAAATTTGGCAATTTTAGACCCTATCCGCTATCCCTCCACCGCGTAACTATTTTTGAAAGAGAAATTTCAAAATTTTGTATAAAGCGTAACACAGTACTGACCCCCCCTTCATTGGCGTTACGTATTATTTGAAAGAACCCAAATCAGACCCTCCACCCCTATCTCCGACACTGACATGCTCAGGACAAATTTTCATGAATGAAAAAATGATTTTAAAAAATGTCCCTATTTTGTCAGGTACCCGATTTTGTCAGCCCAAAATGCTACCACGGGCTGACAAAATCGGGTCCTTACTGTAGTTGTCTTCGGGCGTGGGCTTTCTGGCAAACATCGTATTTCACAACCACCGAGAAAGATTTCTTGAAATATGCTGGTCGTTACTCTGAAGCTACATCCATCTTAATTTTAAAGTTTCTGTTCAATCGTACACCTACGTCTACGACCAAATCATATTTTTTTTATCATTTTTGTACCATAGTGTCACGTTGATCGAGTACCGGGAATAGAATTCAGGTTGTGTCCAAAATAGACGTAGACTAGACGGAAACAGAATTCGAGAAACAATTGTTCAATCTTATTACTTTAAGGAAATTGTATACACTGTTGCCGCAACTCATAAGATCTTGGAATTTGTAGGAATTTTATCTGCTTATCTGCTGACATTAGCGTCCTTTAGTTTTCGTTTTTGGATTTTGGATCATAATATATGGGATGGGCTAAATAAAAAATCAATGTGGCATATAACTCGAATTAAAAAGTTCTAATATAGTCCGGATTGGCTTCTAGTTTGAGTATCTGTTCCAAGAAGTGAGTTTCTAGTGATAGTATTGCGGTACTTGAGTTGATACTAAAGGCATTCAATCAAGATCAAGTTCAAGTTCAACAACTAATCAACAGTGGACTAAAGGTCCTACTGAACTACGTTTCCACTGAACATTTCTGTAATGGCATTTTGCTGCTAGCATAAGAAAACGCCACAAAAATATTCAACACCGTAGCTCTCCCTCCAACAGCTATGACTCTTTCAACAGCAAAATGGCCAGACAATGAATGATATGTGCATGTGATATGTGCATCTCATACATACACAGATAAAAATAATGATATTTACACGTCATGTAAACTTAATTTTAATCATGTAAACTTATTGTTATGATGGTTTACATGATATATCATGTAAATTTGTGTTATATGTCATGTAAATACTCAGAGTCATGCTGAATTACATGACATGTAAGGGGTCGTCCATAAATGACGTAGCTTTTTTGGGGGGAGGGGGGTGTTTGTGATTTTGTGACGAAGTGTGACGATAGGGGGGTAGGGGTTTATGACATGCTACGTAGCTTTCTACTAGGCCTATTGAAAAAAATATTTCATAAATAATGAAGTTTTTACTTGCATTAAGTATCATTACCCAGAAAATAAAAACAAATATTGCATGATTTGTTTTCCTTTCTCATTAATGTAAATAACAAATAATGGAAATAAATGCCGGCTTCATTTCATAAGACATGGCCGGTTATCGGACGCTACAACTGTATCTGAGAAAGTGGTTTTGAAATCCTGTGTAAAGAATAATGTATTGTGTTTGCAGACAAAAATCAATTTCGCTCAAATGCTTCTCAAGACCAATAGTTTGCTGCTTGCTATAGGGTACTGCACGCCGCTAAGGTTGCGAAGGAAAAGTTTTCTTAATTTTTGGCATTACGGCATTATTTCAGGAGTTTCTTTTATAGTTTCTACAGGACTTCCTCGAAGAATTCATCAAACAATTTCTTAAGGAGCTCCTCTAGCAACTTTGTTAGGAATTTCTCATTGTGTTCTTTATAGGTTTCCCCAACAGGAGAAGGATACCATTTCTATTAGAATTCCTACTGGGAATCCCAGAAAAAAACTTCTGAAAACATACCAAAAGGATCTGGAGGAATCTCAGAAGGAATCCCTGAAGAAACTTCCAGAAAAATTTCAGAAGGAACTCCTGGAACAATCTTAAAAGGAAATAGATAAATTTCAAAAGAAATTCCGTGAGGAGTATCTGGAGTAATTCTAGATGAAGCTTTCGGAGAAATCTTGAAGGAACTTCTGAAGGAGATATTTGTAGATTGTCACAAGGAACTCCTGGCTAAATTTCTGAAGAAAGCGCGGAAGAAATAATTGAAAGGATCCCGTAAGGAATTTCTGAAGGAATCCCGGAAATAACTTTCGGGGAATTACGGAAGACTGCCTGGATTAACTCCTGGTGAAATCCGAGATAGAAAATCCTGGAGGAATTCCAGAAGCAACTATGGGAGGAATCCATAAAGACATTCCTGACAGAATTCTAAGACTATAGGAATCCTGGATGTAGTGAATGGAGGGTGACCGGAAAAAGTTACTGAAGGAGTCCCGGGAAAAAAACCCTGGATAAATTCTAGAAGGCAGTCCTCGAGGAATCCCAGAAGAATCTAGGAAGGAATTAGTGAAGGAATTCAAAAAAGAACACCTGGAGGATTCTCAGAGTAACTCCTGGCAGGGTTTTGAAACAATGCCGGAGGGTTTACCTTGGAATGCATATCTGAGTGAATTCCTGAAGGAAACCAAGAAGGAACTCCTGGAGGAATCCCGAAAGGAACTTCTTTAGGGAACACAGAAAGAAGTTCTGATGGACTCTCAAAAGAAATTCCGTTTAAAATCCCTGTGGAGATGTCCAAAGAAACTTCTGGTGGAAAAGAGGAGAAGAAAACCTTGAAAGAACTCCTGAAGGAAACCATGGATAAACTTCTAGAAAAACCGTAGAAAAAAAACTCCTGGAGAAGTCTCAAAAGGAGCTTTTGGAGGAATCAAAGAAGGAACTCCGGAATGCATTATTGGAGGGATCTTTGAAGGAACCCCTGAAGGAATACGATAAGGAGGAATTCTCTTATGGAATCCCAAAGAATATCATGGAGAAATCCCAGAAGGAAGTGCTGGAGGAACAAAAACGGGAGACATTCTCAAAAATGGGAATCCCAAAGGAAAATTCTCGAGGAATTCCAAAATGAAATGCTGTAAAAATTTTATAAGATACTCCTGCAGGGTATGAATTTTATTCAAATGAAATCAATTTGATATTCTTAATGGATTTGTTAGTGAGCAAACTAATATCTTTGGAAGAGCTTCCAGGCTAATATGGTATTGTGAGCATCAATTTCCGATTCTTCAGCAACAAGCAGAACGGCGATGGGTGGTTTATTGAGTCATTAGCTTTAGTGATAATCTCCACTGGTTGCACCTATGGTCTTGATGTTGTTTTCTTGTATTGTTGTTTTTTCATAATATTTTATTAAAATACAAGTTAAAATTGAAATCAGAGCTAAGTTTTTTTACATGAAAATTTTGTTGAGGGGGGGGGGGGTGTTTAACAAGCTACGTCATTTATAGAAGGGGGGTATCTGAATTTGTGACGAAATGCTACGAGGGGGGAGGGGGGCATTGAAAATCGCTTAAAAAAGCTACGTCATTTATGGACGCCCCCTAATGGAAGTTTACATGATATTTTATTACTTTTACATGATATATCATGTAAACTTATGTGATATCCCACGCTCCAATTATGTGCATTATATGTCACAGAATTTAACACTCTTTTTTCGATCTGTGTAAGACAATCACTGCGAAATTTCCATACCAACAAACAGCAATAGTAAATTATGAAAAGAGCTCAACACGTTCAACATATTCTCTCAATTTCAATTACAGGTGTTGGTGTCGGACAACGGAGCCCCTGTGCTATCTTCCACCACCCGAGTCGTTGTTCAGGTAGAGGACGTAAATGACCATGCTCCGGAATTCGACCAAAAGCTGTACAAAGTCCAAATCCCTGCGAACGCCAAGGTGGACCAGGCACTGTTTCAGGTAAGCGTGTTGAAACCCTTTGAAGACCTAACCGCATCAATTGCGTCTTTCCATTTGATGTTTCCATCCATTGTTGTTACTGCCTGCTGAATAATTTTACGACACATTTTATTTTCTCACATAATCAGATTACCATTATATGAGTTATTTAATGGGGCATGCCATTCTTGTCTTGATGAACCTTTCCCGCATCGCATGAGAAGCGACAGAATATGCGAGCACAGGTTGACTGCAAACAAGATCATTATCATAAACGTTTGTAGTCTCGCTGTAGTCTGTCTCTCACCTCACCACCTTTTTTCCCAGTAGGTAGATGTCGTACATCCTCGGTAAAATCTCGCGTCACAACCTTTTTTGATTTCTTCATCTAGTACTTTGCACAAATCACCCATGTCATCTACCCAAGCGCGCGCGTTCTTCGACGTCCCCAACCGCACATAGCCATCAGCATCATTCATTCCGTTCCGACCAACAAACTGAGCGAGCATACATACCTTCGTCACACATGCGTCAGGTACATGCACGAATGTATCTTACTCCCACGTACTGCCAGCGTAGTACCAAAAGAAACCCAGCTCACATACCGACACAAACACACGCGGGAAATTAATTTCACCGCAGGTGCTAATCCTTTCCCGTTGCCTCGTTGTGCAGTTCGTACTTTGGTTCGTACCCTCAGTTGGTGTGCGATGGTTTTGATGTCTCCGTGCACGTAGATCGCTGTTGCCGCCACCAGTGAAATCCCATTTGAATCGTCCAAGATCCTTGGTGGTATATGTGATAGTAGAGCATTAGTTTCGAAAAGGATGAAACATTAATAGATCGGAGAAACATATTCCATTCTAGTTACCGACGTCCCACATCTCCTTCGACATCCATACAAGTCTCTCTCACGTTTACGTACACCCATCTCCACCGTTCTAGTGGATGTTGTTCCGTTTAGTAGGACACGTTCACGGGGAGGATCCTACCAGCTACCACCGACGAACGCGACCACCTTCATCCTCGCCTTGCCACAACAAGTACAACTTTCAGCACTCCGTTGGCGTTGAAATACCTTCGGATTCTCTCATTAAAATCTCATTTAGCTGAAAGTAATAAAACCGATAGCATTCACCCCGTTGGCGTTGGCAGCGTTGGCTCATGGCTGGCATGGCGGCACACATGTTCGACGTTATCCTGCTCGGAACGGGCAGGCGGGCGGGGGTGTCGTCGTCGTCGTCGGGAACGTGCAGGATCACGCTCCCGGGTGCACGAGAGATTTTTATAAATCCTGGTGGCCTTGTGTGATATTTTTAACAATTTCACCCATGCCATGGATTTCCTTGTCATTGCGCTGTATGTACTTACACCTAGCAGGGGAAAATGAAATGACCATGCGATGGGTTTTCGTGACGATTTCCCGTAGATTGTTCGGGCGAAGACATACTTTCAATGGCAGATGACGAAAGCATAAAAACGCAAGTTTTGCTTGCTGATCACTGCAAACCCCAAATTGAGTCACATTCGTCCCAGGTAGATGATGATAAACGAGCTGAAAACATTGCTACGTTTCTGATGCTGTAAGAGCGAACTGATTACTGCCAAATCATGTTTTAAAGTTTTGTGCTGATCGCAATTACGAAAAATTAAGAGATTTGTACAGCATTTCCTTCAGTGATTCGTTTAAGAATTAGCTGAGACTCATCTTGGAAAACATATTCGAGGCTTATTCTATTTTTTTCAGTAAAGCTCCCAAAAATTACTTACGGAGTTGTACCAGAGTTTCTTCTGCATGTTCTCGGGAATTTCCATGAAATTTGTTCCAGAACCCTACAGGTTCTTCTCGAGCATGGTCCACGTGTCATGTCCTTAGAGGGCCACTAATCTTTTTTTTTTCCTTCCAAACCATGGCACAGTGGGAAAAATCGACCCAGAAAACGGATCTTTTAACGCCGCTGGTTTCGGTACGTAAAGTTGACCATTTCTGACGTAAAAAAAATACGAGAAATCGATTGGTGCTAATTTCATTCGCCGCACGGCAAGGGAAGTGGTCCATTTTGTCCCATTTTGCCCTTTTTTCATACAAAAAGGGAAACAAAATATACTTTCAAACAACTAACACGACTGTAGATCATTGAAAATAGCTGCAGGTGTAATAAGAAGTTTATATGAATCATAAGAATACATGAAAGATCCTTTTGAATGCTTATTTTGCCCTATATGCCCCAACAACTGTCACATATTCACAATTTTTCCTAATTATGAATGGATTTTTAATGTTACTGACTTAAAGTTGATTTGTTTGGCATAAACAAAAAGCGGTAGATGGTTTATCACCAGAATAATCTTCGGGAGTTGTCCAAATTGTTGAAATTAGTTTTAGGTGCAATTGGAAGCTAACAGTTATCATGCGTATAAATGAAAGATATTTTCCCTACTTTACCCTACATGCCCCTAAAACTGCTGAATAATAACATATTTTGTATGATTATGTAATGTCGCTGGATGCAAAACATGAAGCCCTGGATCATTTTTGATATATACAAATGCGGTTTATCGATTAATACTACAATCATTCTCGGAATGGTATATACAGGGTGTTAGGTTCATGAGTGCAAACTTTTTAAAGGGTGATAGAGGACCATAAATGGTGAAAAAAATTGTTCTACGCATATGGTCAAATCTCAACCGTTACGTAGTTATTGGACTCCCCATGTTTTTGACTCTTATTGCCTCAACTGGCTATAACTTTAAAATGGTCAAACTTATCGCAGTTTTTTTACTCTTATTCGAAAGATTATTGAATTTTCTATCAAATGGCATCTTTGAACCGAATGGTTTAGCTAAATAACTAAGTTTGCTAGAGCAAAATAGCTAAAAATAGTATGTTTTTATTTGTTTATGTCCATTATCTTTAAAACATGCGTAATAAATTAAAAAATTTCTTTGGGAAAGTTGTGGCCCCTGTTCCACTCTACAATTTGTTCTTTAACGCCAAACTTCTAACTCTTATCGTTTTCTTGCAATTTTGATTTAAATGTGCAGCACAGTGCGCAAAAAAGTGCTTACTATGACGATTGCAAATTTCTGATCTGAAATGCGACGTTGAAATCAAAATTGCAAGAAAACAATAAGAGCTAGAAGTTTCATGTCAAAGAACAAATTGTAGAGTAAAACAGGGGCCACAACTTTGTCAAAGAAAGAATTTTAAATTATTACGCATTTTTCAAAGATAATTGACAAAAACAAACTAAAACACACAACTTTTAGGCTATTTGATCTAGAAAACTTAGTTATTTAACTAAACCGATCGGTTCAAAGATGCCATTTGATAGAAAATTCAATAATCTTTCGAATAAGGGTTAAAAAAGTGCGATAAGTTTGACCGTTTTAAAGTTATAGCCAGTTAAGGCAATAAGAGTCAAAAACATGGGGAGTTCAATAACTACGTAACGGTTGAGATTTGACCATATGCGTAGAACAATTTTTTCACCAATTATGGTCCTCTATCACCCTTTAAAAAGTTTGCACTCAGGAACCTAACACCCTGTATATATAGCTGTCCATTTTACCCCAATTTGTCCTGATTTTGTCATGTAGTGAATAAATCAATTTGCCCTGATTTTTTGTCAAGTAATGGATAAATTAATTTCCCTTATTAGCATTGGTACTGAAACCAATCTTATCAAAAAGACATATATATGAATTTTTCTATAGAATTTCAGCTTTTGATGGGGAACTAAGGACATAATAAGCATTTTATAAAATATGTTAACTATGCGCTAAACTGATTAAATGGGGCGTCTCAAAGCAAATTATATATATTTAAGATGCCCCATTTGTCGGGGCCCGTGGCGTAGTTGGTCACACGTTCGCTTCATATGCGAATGGTCATGGGCTTGATTCCCAGCCCCGGCACTTGCAATTTTTCGTCAGTTGCTCTTCCCCCGAGAGCGGCTGACATTGACCCTCTTCTGAGCCCTGTGGCTCAAATGGACCCGGATACCTGGATATCGGCGAACTGCTACTCATAATGGACCCCCAATCGGACTGGAAAGGAAGAACGGCCATCCATCATCCTTGTGCTCATCATTCTACCATGTATAGAGTAGAAAAATGAAAGCAGCAGAAAGGCAACCAGTTCGATAAAGTAGAATAGAATATACATTCAGGCCCTGTACACAATGTAGGTGCAGCTGTCAAATGAAATCGCTCACGTAGTGCCCTAGTGGACAATAGAGCTGTAAATTAGGTAAAGTGATTAAGAATAAAAAAAAAGATGCCCCATTTAATCAGTCGTGTGCATATTTAGGCATATCGGCCACAAATTAAGATTAGGGTTAGTGCTTATTATACCCTGTATTCCCCACCAAAGTCATATGTTTGGGGGTAAAATGTGCTCAACAGACACCTGGACAGGGAGGTCCACGTAGTGTGGGGTGAAGATCCGTAAAGCCTCTGAAACTAGCCCAAAATCCTCTGAAGCTTTCTGAAATGCTTTGAAATCCCCCTAAAACCCCTCGCATCCCTCGGTGTAACGCACCTGTGGCCCCCAGAAGCCCCCTAAAACGCCTACGTAGCACCTACGTAACGCCTCTAAAACGTGCCTAAAATCCTCTGAAATGCCTTCGAAATCCCCCTCGAACCCCATGTAACGCACCTGAGATCCTCCGAAATCCCCGAAAACGCCTACATATTGCCTACGTAACGACTCTGAAAGTCTCCCAAAACCCTCTGACACTATCGTCAATGCTTTCGAAATCCCCCTAAAACTACCTTGGAACCCGTGTAACGCACCTGAGACCCTCAGAAACCTCCGAAAACGCCTACGTCACGCCTCTTAAATGCGCATATAATCCTCTGAAGCTTCCTGAAATGCTTTCGAAAACCCCATAAAACACCCTCGGACTCATGTTACGCACCTGAGACACTCAGAAATGCTCAAGAACGTCTACATAACGCCTCTGAAATCTGCCAAAAATCCTCTGAAGCATCCTGAAATGCCTTTGAAATCTCCTTAAAACCCCCCCGGACCCCCTGTAACGCAACTGAGACTCCCCAAAATTCCTGAAAACGCCTACATAACGTTTACGTAACGCCTCTGAAACTAGCACAAAATCCTCTGAAGATTTCTGATGTGCCTTCGAAATCTCCCAGTGCCACTAGAGCTGTGGAGGCTCTTTTGCAGGCGTAATAAACATGAATCAATTCCAGTTTTCTGGATCTCTTCCATTCCTACACAACTGCGATCAAGGGGGAATCAGTCAGTTCCACTTCTTCGATCGATTCACCTTAGACCTCTAGCGTAATGTCTTCAACAAAGCCGACGATCTCCCACCCCACCTGGAACTCTAACCTCAACACCTCATCATACATGGCATTCCATAGCACCGGACTCAGAATGGAACCTTGCAGGATTCCTGAGTTTATTTGAAAGCAGTTCCAACCCAGCACTGTGTCGAAAACTAGTACTCGATTCTGGAAGTAACTTCCGAGAATCTTATACAGGTACCCGGGTATGCCTAGACGCAGGATCACATCGGCAATAGCCGCCCAGCTGGCGCTATTGAATGCGTTCCTTACATCCAGAGTCACTACTGCACAGCAGCGAAACCCCCTCCTCTTACGCTGGAGCGCTTCCTCGGTGGTTTTTGTAAATGAAAGGATAGCGTCTACGGTCCACCTCCTCTTCCGAAAGCCGTACTGGTTGCTCGAGAGACCATTTACACCCAAAGGAGTGTCGCCAGCGCAAGTTTTTTGGTAGGACACGAGTCATTTTCAAGTTATTCTGCTTTGAGTTAGAATTACATGAATGTAACTCCTGTACAATCAAAAACCTGCGCTGTTGATACTCCTTTGTGACTTTTGTTCTGCTGGGGCACCCACGGTGTGCCTCAACATTCTATAGAGGATGATCTTTTCGAGCACCTTCCCCGCCGTGTCGATCAAGCATAGTGATCTATATGCCGACGGGTCTCTGGGTGGTTTCCCCGCCTTTGGCAATAGAATCAGGCTCTGCCTCTTCCAAACTACTTGGAAAACTCCCTCGTCCAGGCATTTCTACGAAAAACTGAACATCTCGGGAGCCTCTGAAATAGCTACTTTTAAGGCCTGGTTCGGTACTCCGTCTAGACCTAAGGTCTTACCTACGCTAAGGGACTTTGCTGTCCCCGCAAGCTCCCATCGGTGGCCCTCTCCTCATCATCAGCCCCAGTCTCAGGCTGTTCTACGGAAGGTGACCCAGGACTAGGATCACGACGCGAAAAAAGCCCCTCGATGATCCCCTCCAAAATATCAGGAGGTTACTCAGTAGGAGCCTTTACACCTCTCGTTGTGGCCATCACGATTCTGTAGGCATCACCCCACGGATTTGCATTGACACTCAGAGACCCTCAAAGCAGGCCTTTTTGCTTGCTCTTATGTCAGTCTCCAGCGCGGCTTTCGCAGCCGCGAATACCACACGCCGTTCGTTTGACTCTTCTTCCCTCAGATCGTATTTTCTGCATCCGACGACTAGCCCGTATGCAGGTGCGGCGGAGGTCCGCAATCGCGTCGGTTCACCACTAAGCCGGTGGTCTCCCATTTCTAGGGAGAGCACCGCTACCAGCTCGTCGCCGTCTAAACCAAGTAGGTTTCGCTCACGGCGGAGCGCCTCCCTAAATACCCCTTCGTCGAAGTATGATGTCTTCCACCTGCGTGTGCTTGGCCTTTGTCTAGCTTCCTCTTCCTCTATCCGCTGCCTGCTGTTGTTGTAGAACAACTTGTTAGGCCAGGACTACAAAAAGTAACGTCAATAATCGACTCCGCACCGTTCCAACTACGGGTGCTCTTGGTACCGACATTAGCCAGGTCGACATCCAGTATGGCCAATATCTCTAGCAGGATCTGACCCCGCTGGTTCGTGAAGCGACTTCGCCATTCTACGGCCCAGGCATTAAATTCATCCGCTATTTCCACCGGCCATCGCCCTGTCGTCATACAGTCCAACATCTGCGTGAACTGCTCGATCGGCCACCGCGGAGGCATAGTACAGCTTCAGAAACAGATCTCGTTTTCTTTGACGACCACGAAGGTAGTAGACACCAACTCCTGGACGGGGTATTCACCCGTCGTTCATATCACCGCCATTTTTCTGGACTCATCCACGACCCAATTGCCGTAGTTAGCGGTTCAAGTTCAGCTGCGTTACCCGCACTGCGATTTGTTCACTGCGGCTTTCTTGGACCACCCGTTGGATGCCTGTTGTTCAAGGATTTCCAGTACAAACCAGTCAAATGGATGAACTCGTGCAACCTTATGGCCTTCGGCGCCGCACCTCCTACACAGTTTGCTCTTGTCAGGGCCATTGCAGTTCCATGACTTATGTACTGGTTCCAGACACCTGAAACAAACCTCTGGTGGCTCGTGGAATATCAGATGACATACACACCAGAGGATAAAGGTAGCCTCCCTACTTTAACGGACTTATTTACATCTGCAATAGGTTGCATTACCAAAGCTACATTTGTCCCTGCCAGCCGCTTCCGTAGCCGAACGGCTGCGGTACCCACCTGCACCTCGCACTGTTGCCGCAGTGCCGTGACGAGCGCTTCAGTTTCACTAATCTCGTGTAGGTTCTTCACATTTAGAGTCGCCTCTGCTGTAAGAGCCCTCACCTCGACCCCTTCGCCAAGGACCTCCTCCGCCAAACTTTTGTAGGCGGCGCCCTTGCGCTTCTTGTCACGATTGAGCTCTAGGATCATTCCTTCCGTACGAGTTTCGAGTACGTCCAAAAATGTCGCACGTCGGCTCCCAGGTCCATGAGCTTGGCGTCGCTTCGTATCACCTTCAAGACTTCCGAATACTTAAACTCTTCCGTCTTCATGGTGGACGTTTCTTTGGTCTGATGTCCCTATGCTCCGGAACGTTTTCTTCCTCTTTTTATTTGTCCTTTGCACTACGGTCCAGGAAGCTTCCTCCCCCTGACCTATCCTAACTTGTGGTGGCTTGAAAACTATAAATGATTGAAACTTCCAGTTTCCCACCATTCCCAGCTTTCCGGAACGGCTGATTGGGGTCCGATTTACCGGCTTTACTTCTGACTTTCGGGGTCAACAACTTCACTGGCTTTGCGCTGCTACAGTTGCCATGAGTCTTTCATGGTCCTGTTGGGCCACCATCGTTGACTTCGGAAGTCTCATCAGGGCCTGCTTGATGTTCTCATTGATGTTAGACTTTAAGGTCGCAAAGTCAATTAAGGAGTAAAGCTGCTGCACAGACACCTCATTAAAAGAGCTCATGTCTGTTTTGTTGATGGCCCTCATCAACCACGCTTTCGTCCATTACCTCTGGCGACAAGTAAGGCGTGGTGAAAATAGCGTTTCCACTACGTACACAGCTGCCGCTTGGTTCAGCTCTCCTAAACGGAGACCTAGCCAATCGACTTCTTGCGAAGCGGTTAATCACTCCACTACCGCTTCTTCCGCTGCTGTTTTTTTTTTCTGATAAGATGGCATAGTATAGTTCGCCCACGTTTTTTGTCCCGTCTAAATAAGCGTTTCCTTCTCTAGATACGAACAGCGTTGACGGGCTACAGCTTTGGCTCTTCAATTTGTGGCACACTCTATCGTGATTTTGGTATTTGCTCCTTTATCTCCCTTCAGGTGTCATTTGTGATCCACTGCATTCTCTGGGCGCGTTGCTCATCCAAATTTAAAATCACTGGTGGCGATGAAGGCGTCCTTGATGGGTTGCTCCATTGATCTTCTACGCTGTCACCTTCGTAATCAGTAGGTAGTATGATGCTCCAGGTCCTCGACGAAGGAACTTTTCACCACAGCGTCTTCCAGTCAGCGTGTGTTGAACCGGTGCCTCTGACAATGGATTCTGGCGATGTGCAACCGGAACTCATTGATTAGGAGATAATAATCGGGTGCAATAATTGCGCTACGTATCTTGCGCACATAAAGTCTTCATTTTCGGCTAATACAGATGCAGTTGATTTAATATTCAGGAAAGCCATCACAGGAAACCCTTGTAACTTTATTTACTGATCGATGGGGAAGAGCGATCCTCTGTGGCAACATATCGCTGTGGTCACAATACTCTGCAAACAGCTCGCCATTTGAGCTCATTTCTCCGAGACCATGACGCGCTAATCTTTTTGTCATTTTTTTTTGTTTTTGAATCTCTTCCACGACAGTACTCATTTGGCTTTAGATACTACCCGAGCAGTAACGAATAACTGACACATAACTTCAGCATACCCCAAAGTCAGGAATCATACAAGCAGCCAGGTATCAGGTATCAGTAATTCAGTTCTCCTCCATTTGGGAAATTTGTGCCATCGCCATGAGTACGAGCCTATTCATCATTTACCTGAGGGAGAGTGAAGGAATAAATTGAATTGAATTGAATTGAAGGAATAAGGGATGGGATAGGGAAAGGGAAGGTAAGGGAATAGGGTCGACATAATCGCATAAGCGTACCACAACGGGTTCAAACAGCGCCCTGAAAGGGGCACTGTAAAAAAAAAACGCATAAAGCGTAAAGTAAGGCAATAGCTACTTGCCACAACGGCTTCAGAACAACAGAACATCCTGAAGATTCAGGCTTCTTAGGTCAGTTACACTTAACCAAGTAATTACCGAGTACTCGGAAACGCAGTTGCGTAAAAACTGGGTAGTTACATATCAAATGATTCAAAGTTCCACAGTCGGATTCTCAACTAGATATACAAATGAAGCAGCCTGTTGAGGCTTGTGATGGACAAAATCATAAGTAGGAAAACCCCATTGAGTTATCTCAATTGCGTTTCTGCTACGAGATTCCTCAAAAGTCATGGCAAGACTCCCGCATGGGGGCATCCACAAACACTCAATTTCCTAATCACTGCTTGATGTAATGCCGAGAAAAGCATTTGGTAAATCCAATTGGAAATCATTGAAAGATAAATAGGACAATCCATGCGGCTTCCAATATGGAATCGAAAGGTACGTGTTCAAAAGTATCCTGGAAATCCGAGAAAACACCCAAACAAAATTGTTTTTGAATGAATGCTTTTCCGATATCGTAAACAACATTGTGTAAACAAATCACAGTGGACTTTCCATTTTGGTAAGCATGTTGGTTCACATGGAGAGGCATGTTTGCTAGAAAAACATCACGGGTGTGATGCTCGACAAAGCGTTCTAATCATTTCAGAAGAAAGAGGTCAAATTGATAGGTTTGATCTAAGTGTAGAATTAGCAACTAGTTAAAATACACATAAATAAAAACAAAAAAAAAAAGGTTTGATCTTCATACGAAGACATTATACACTTACGGAATAAACTTAACAGTATAATCCCACCAAGATTTGGGAATAGCAAGGCTGCAAACAAGCAGTTTTATCAAACCATTTCAGGGCTCAAGGCATGACACGCAAGATTGTCTTTTCAATTTTACTGAAAGTAAAACATTACATCTACATAGAAATCCTCCCTACGAAAGTAAGGTTCTTGGACCAAAGCTGTTCTTTTATGCTGAAGATTGATCTGAGCTATCATAACCATAGCCACTACCTAAACTAGGCACGATCAAACACTTACAATCACAACACAAGAAAAAAGAGCAGCGATAAAAACCAATCGATTGAAGAACGCCAGAGACGAACACACACACAGAGGACACTGTGAAGAACGCATAATGCGATAGCGTGGGTCATCGGAACTGTTTTCTCAGATCAAAGCTTTTTTGGTTCCGTTTCGGGTCCTGAGTATATGTGTAAAATTTGAGCACGATCGGTTGCGTCTACACTTTGCGCATTGCAATTGAAATTTGTAGGGGTTTTTGTATGGGGAAACTTACTTTTTAGCATTTTTGTCATAAGTTAAAAAAGTTTGTCTGAAACTTTTTAACCGATACTGTAAAATGATAGCCTAGAATGTTCTGAAAAACTTTGTTGAAGACCGCAAAATGATCCGATTTTTGTAAAAATAGTTATAACAAACGAACCACATGCATTTGTTTATGTTTTAACATGTAAAGGAATAACAATAGCAACAAAATCATGCTGTTTTAGCAAGCAATGCCAACGTTATAAGTTTTTTAATAAGCATCAGATCACTTCGCGGTCTTCGACAAAGATTTTCAGGAGTTTTAGAAAAGTTCGAGCTTGCCATGATAGAAATGCAAAAAAAAGTGTGTTTTCCCATGTAAAATCCCATACAAACTTCAAACGCAATGCGCAAAACGTAGACATAACCGATCGCGCCCAAATTTTGCACACTTATTTGGATCTTGAAATGGGATCCGCAGTAAGGGCAGAATACTGTGAAGGGCGCCCTAGAATACTGTGAAGGGCGCCCTAGTACTCCACAGGCTCCGTTTGTAGTTAGGATTTTATTAGACCCCCCATAACCATTCATTCCTTGGCACGGTAAGCGTAAAGTCGCATAACACCATGAATTAGGGGTCACCTGTTTAGTGGACTCTTACCACTGGAACAGGCGATCCGAAGTGTTATACTTAGCCAATTAAGACAACCGCTACCGACACTACACAGTAGCCTGGTACACGGTTTATATGGGAAAATATAAAAAATGGAAAAACTTCAACTCCTGTATACTTTTTGAGTTTCATTTTGGTCGCAAATCAACTGTGCAAAATTTCAGATTGAACAAAGAAACTATATTTTAGCGCCAGCCATTCTTAGTTTTTCATACGATTTACCATGGGGAAAATTTACTTCTTCAAAGAAAAATCGCTTGAGGTCAGCCATTGCTCCCTAAAATAAGTCGTTGAATGATTTCTGTAGATAAATTCAAGAGGAATCAGACCTCCGAAAACCGCAAAGCGATGCGAAATTTGTGGAAAAAGTTATTAAGCCTTACCCGATCGATAAAATCACGAGATTTTATTATTTTTAGTTATTCCTTACATGTTAAACTTTGTTGGCATGTCATTCGGTTTACAGTCAATAACTTTTTCCACATGCCTTAGATTGCTTTGAGGTCTTCAGAGGGTTTTTTCCTCGTAAAATTTACAGCAGAAATCATTTATCGATATATTTTTAGGGGTTAAGGGGCAACCTGTGGCGATTTTTCTTTGAAAAAGTGATTTTCTCCATAGTAAATCGTATGAAAACTCAAAAAGGCTGGTGCTAAAATATAGTTTCTCCGATCGAGCTGAAATTTTGCACAGTTGATATGGGACCAAAATGGAACTCAAAAATTGTACAGGAGTAAAATGTCTTCTTGTGTCCCACGCTACTACACAGCTATCTAGGCTGATCGGGAAAAGAAGTTAACATTGATGGTCAACTTCCAAACGAGCCCGAACAGCCTGCAAACAGCCAGGTATTAGAAATATCTTTTTTGGATATTTTGAAGGTATCGATATGATACCTCATCGAGTTATTGGTTTGGTGGTTTTATTCAAGTATGGAAAAATCACTATTTGTATAAAAAATCGCCGATTATGTCATTATTCACGTTTTATGCATAGAACACACCCCAGTAATTATTTTAGGTATTTTACCTCTTATGCAGAGCTTCTTGATATCTCATTCAGGTTGTAGGTATTCGGTTTTCCATACCTGAGTTTGGTATTCTTCAGCTATTTTCTCCTGCTCGGATACCATCTCATTATTAGGCTAGGCACCCATTTCAACTCCCCGTTGAAATGGAGCCTGTTCGCCTCGAAAGCCAGAGAAGGCAGAATTTGACCCGTTGCCAATCATTATCATTCAAAGTTCGGCCAACGGACTTCGCTTGGTTTTAAAATCTGAATTCGTTCATACGGCATGCCATTTTGGCTAGTTGTGCCAGTTCAACCTACTGGGCTAGGCTTATTATATTCCAATTTCCAATTCTTGTTCGTTGTTTCGCACTAAAAATTGAAAACAAAGCAACTTTTCTCTAAATAGATTGGATAAGAGTTCACGAAATACGATTCTTCCTCGCTTTGCTGGATAGAGAACAAGAAACACGAAACTCATCAACTATAAAATAAACATAGGGTAATTCGCCAATTGTTGAACGGTTAGTACTGGCATTTTTGTTTTCGTTTGTTTTTACGTGCATAATTCCACTTTAGTTGAAATATATCCAGTGAACGTCTAGATCTACTTATTCCTTATACTGTCCATTGGATTTGTATTCCCTTAAATTCCATTTTCTAAGAGAAAATAGAACATTTGTATGGGAAGTCTGTAACCCAAATGTTGAACGCTTCCTTAGGCCTGCTCATCCTAATGTTGGACGGTTCTCGCTAATTGTTGAACGGTTGAAGATTTGTTCGTAATTGATGACGTTTAACCCGACATAAACCTATCATTCACCTGTTTTTATTTTGGGCACCAAACCCAACATAGACTCAACAGTTATCCGATGTGGGTCCAACAGTGGTCCAACATTTGATAAAATTTGATCCGACTTTGACCCGACATCCAATATTTTTTCACTCTAGCGGATTTTTTTCCAGGTTTTTCGTGTTTTGCGCCCAGTTAGTCATTTGAGGGACAATTCATTCAATTAGGGAGCGTTCATAAAATACGTCACGCAATAATTGTCCATTTTACCCCCCCCCCTCCTCCTTGTCACACTTTTTGTATGGGACCTCTGATTTTTTGTACGGGTCGTCACACTTTGCTGAACTCCTCTCACCTCCCCCCTCAAAGTATGACGTAATTTATGGACGTTCCCAAGGAATCGCTTCCCATTTGAAGAGAGCTCTAGTGGATTGAAAATCGTTTTAAACAGAACCAAATGCAAAAAAATGGTTGAAAAGATTTGGCTAGAAGCGAAAATGGCAGAAGAAAAAAATGCCTTCGAAAGCCGCTGAAATACCCCTGGAAACCCATGGGACCCAGTCAACTTTCTAGAATACCCCTGGAACGACCCTGAAATATTTTGGAAATCCGTGAATCGCTCCTAAAAAAGGTGAAGTGAACAAAAATATCTGGCAGTCATGCTAACATCGTAGGTTATGCTAGTGTTCAACAATTGGATCTAAGCTGCATAATGATAGTGTGATAAGAAAAATATTTTTTTCAAATGAAATTACAATGAAAATGTGATTTTAAACAATGTTGAACTGTTAAGGACATCCTTCCAGTTATTGTAACTATGGTGTGACTTTGATATTTGTGGTCGATTTGCCAGCAAAGCTTATTTCGTAACATCAATTTCTTAAAATTAATCTTAAGAATTGTGCAGTTTTTGTGTCATCAGCGGTACAAAATTTTCAATCGATATTTTTGACGTAAAATATGTATAATTTTGTAACTTTATTGGGGCAATATCATGACACACATGTATACGCATCTAGATCATACGTTTACGTTGATGGAAAATTACTTAAGTTAAATTTATAATAACATTTTCAAAAACTGTTCAACATTTGGGTAGTGTTCAACAATTGGCGAATTACCCTACCCGTTTTTTAGAATTCATCACAACCATTTATCTGAAAAGCCAGCTGGTTCCCAATCATTGGCAATTTTTTAATCAAATCACCTAGCCGTATATCGGCATCAGGCAGCGACCAACTTGCGCACAACACCGCCGCCGTTTTTCAGCAAGCCAACCAACAACGCGTTCACATGGAGTCTTAAGTGCCCCACACAATGCATACGTTTGCGTGTGCGTGACAGTAGTTTGACACATTTCCCATGGGAAAACTGTCAAAAAAACGCAAACCTCGACGGAACGGACGCTATGTGCTCCAGGCTTTAGTCTAGTTCTAGTCAACAAAAATCTAAATCTGTTGAACCTGTCGCAATATGGGACCGGGTTCGTCATCGTCCGTGTCCGTTGCCATGTGTGGTGGCACTTTTTCGACACCCAACGCATGTAGTTCCAACATCAAAACGACACTTCGTGAACGGTGACGTTGATTAGTTTCCTCCTGGTAGGTAGGTACCAACCTATTGTGGAAAATCGCTTTGCCTTTGCCTGATTGTTGTACGGCCGGCCTAGAACGGTGCTGTTGTCAACCGACAGCCTCCGATTAGACGTATGCGCCGCCGCGCCGCGCCGCCGTCGCCGACGATTTTTCCACGCCGCCGCCGCCAGTTAAATTGACCCGGCGCGCCGCTGTTCATATTTTTCCACGCCGCCGAACAAAATTTTCCACGCCGATGAGAAAACGACAACATTTTTTTTCTCGTCAACCTGGATGCGCGCCATTGTAAAAAGTACAACACTAAAAAAACATGGCTTGTCGTATACAACGCGAGCTCAGTGCAGTTTAAGGATCAAACAGGTGCGCGTCCTAATAGGTCAAACCTGATAGCAATAAAAGTGATAATTTTCAAACAGTTTCTATGTTTTTCTTGTGCATATTAAGCGTATTTTTCTGAAGTTTTTTTTGTGATTCTTTTGTAACTTTTTTTTCTATTATTTCATTTAATGATTCCTTACAGTAACCATTCACTTATTCATTTTTAAGTATTAAGCGAGACTATTTTGCAAATCATAACGGATTTGAACAAAATTCTGGCGGTATTCTCAAACACACGGTACACAAACACATTCCTACATATTCTTTGTAAATATCTTGGAAGAGTTTCATGGCAATTTAAAAAAGACATTCGTGGAAGCATATATTCCATAAAATCTTCAGAACTTCCTATAGAGGACCATCCAGAAATTTTACCATGAATGCTTCCAGAAAAATTTCGCAAATTCATTCAGAAATTTCTCCTAAGATTCTTAAAAAAATCCCAAAATTTCTTCAGAAATATTTTTTTAGAGATGCTCTAAGTTCCTCCAGAAATTTCCCAAAGAATTCCTATGGAGAGCCTTCTGAAATGGATCCATTGATTTATTAGAAATTTTATAAAATAGGTCTCGCAAAAAAGGTGAATTTTCAATCCCCTCGCCCCTAGGCACTCTTTTTTATAGAATCTCCTCTGCAATTATTACACTATTCGGAATCACTCCCTTTTCAAAGCGTGGCGTAACTTATGAACGTTCTCCCTTCAACAATTACTCCAGAAATTATATTTGCATAGTTATTCCAGAATTATTTCAGGAATTCCTCCATCGGTTTTTTCAAAAAAAATTTCAGGACTTCTTCTATAAATTTTTTTATGGAGTGTCTCCATGAAATTCTCTAGAAATTCTTCCATGATTTTGTTTGGTGATTCCAGTTGATAGTTTTTCTGCAAAAAATCATATAAAGATTCCTTCATGAGTTCCTCCGGATATAATTTCATGTATTCCACCAGAACTTTCTCTTGAAATTCTTCCAAAGACAAGTAACAATTCCAAGAAAGATTGACATATATTCCTTTGGTAATTTCTGGGAACCTTTACTGTTAAAGTATTTCTCCAGACATTCTTTCAGGGATTCCTTTAAAAATATATTCATGAATTCCACCACTAGAATTCTTGCAGAACATCCTCCATGAATTTTGATAAGAGATTTCTCTGGGATTTTTTTTTTTGAATATTTATTAATAAGTCCCTTCAGGTATTCAGCCAAGGGTTTTTGAAGGAGAGTTTCCAGAAATTTCTTTAGTAGCTCTTTCTATAATTATTTCCGAAAATTCCCTGGGATACTTTCACATAATTCTGCAGGGATTCGTTCCAGAATATCTCCAAGGATTTACATAGACAATTAATTCAAAAATTCTTCCAAGAAACCTACTTAGTAAGTTTTAAATGGGATCCATGAAGGTTCCATCTAAAACTTATTGAGTAATTCTTTCTGAAATATCACTTAAGACTCCTTTAGTAGGATTTTTCATGAATGTCAGTAAAAGATTACCTCAAACATTTTCCCATGGATTTTTTTTTCGAAATTTTTAGAGAATTTTCAGCGATTCTTTTGGAAATTCTTCCAAAGGTCCTCCAGGAATTCTTTAGAAAATTTCGTCATGGGTTACCGAAGAAATGCCTTTGAATTCCTCCTGCAGCTCTTAGGAAAATATTTCCAGGGATTCCTTTAGAGATTTTTTCCGGGAATTCTTAGAGATATTCCTCTACAGGTAGGGTACGTGTACCAGTTACCGCACTACGTAAGGAAAACTATTTCTACTTATATATGAAGAAGACCGAAGAATGTCGTCGATATGTCAAATAATTTATTAGTTTTCATACTGCACGTGTTGACCCGAGTGGTCAAGGCGAATTTGTCATCCGACTAAAAAGACGACTAAAACCTTCCCTGTTAAAACTACTACTCTACTCTTTATTCAAATTTTAAACCTTATATATAATTACAATTTTTTGGTTATTTTTCTCCCCCCACTTAACTTAACTTAAGCGCCTAGCGTCACATTCTCCGCTCTCGCTCTCTTTACTAAAGTACCAACATTCTAGTACTTCGAAACGCGAAATTAAAGCGCGAGAGAGAAAGCTCGCGTCTCTTACTTAGTATCTAATTGGAAGCGGCTAGAATGCTTTCTTATATGAGTCACATGTTTTATTATGTTATACTCCGGTAGTTATGCATTCTTTTTGGCTTACCGTATGCCAACTAGAACAGGTAGAGACCTGCTGAAGCAAACTAGGTTACCCGCTGACCAACTACCGCGTATGATTTGTTTATTTCGCTTTCGCGCATGATGATGCAATAATTTAAATGTACCGTATGTAGGTAGCCACCATCCTAGCTTGAGTCTTGCTCATGATGATGCAAATGATCAGTTAATGAAAGCAAATATCTAATGAAGAATGAATGATTAATTAATCAATTAGGCTATGGTTGGTTCAATACTTTACAATGACACGAATGCCACAATAATGGTAAAGTGTCGTTAATAAATAGTAATAATAATACTTTACAGGAAGAATATAGAAACCGTGCCAAAACTACTTTTAGTATGTATTACGGCGTGTGCCAATGATACGAACTCTGTACCAGTTACGGACAATTTTTTTAACTTCGGTTCCACTTCGCAATATTTACATGTATTTCTTATGGGATTAGCCATAACTGGTACACTATGGCGAAATAGGGTACAAGGAAGCCGAAATTTTGAGGACATTGACTTATTTCTATCATAATTTGAGCAAATCGTGAAGCTTGAATGAGTGCAATCGTCTATTGCGTACGTGATCTTTTGATTACAATTTTTTTCTTGTTGATTTGCATCGTTAAAGGTTTTCAACTATGACGAATTTTAGGTGCTATAGCCATAACTAGTACACTGAGTCTAATTACAGAAGTATTTAATTAAATAACATGAACCATGTTGAAGTTATTCTTAAAAGGTTACCTGAAGTAATTTCTTAAGAAATGTTTAAAAAATCCCTCAATAGCTGTAATTTTACTAAAACTATTCCAGAAATAATCGTTTCAGGAGCTCCTGGACAAGTTCCTGGGGAATACCTGGAGAAACTCCAGAGATTCGCCTCAAAAGTTCAGTCAATTGGACGCAGTGGCTTAATTTCTCCAACAGAGAAGTAGGAAAAAAAAACACTCATGAGATGGCTTTGGAGGAATTACTAGTAGAATTTTATGAAAATTTTTGGAAAAGAAAATTGAGGAAAAATCATGGAGAAGTTCCTGCGAAAAACCTTGAAGACTTTTCTGAATTAAATCATAAAGAAGTTTTTGAAGAAATCCTTGGAAAAAAAAATCTTTGGAATCCGTGCTGAAATTTCAGACAAAGGTACTAGAAGAATTCTTGAATGAATCTAATAATAATTTTTTGAAGGATGATTTGGGATAAACCCTGAACCCTTATGCTTGAAAGTATTTCTTGCGCAATGTCTGAATGGTATTAGTGGATAAATTTCCCAGATTCCTGAAGAAACACATGAAAGAATTCCTGAAAAGAATCCTAACAGAGCTTGAACAAAAATTTCGAATTTTACCATGACAGCACTGTTCTTAAATGAGTTTAAGAATATAATTTCCTTAGAAAAGACGTATGACGTTGTGAACTTCTATCTAGAGGAATCCTTAATAAATTTCCTGGTAAACGTTTTCAAGGATTCTCTCTGAAATGTAAAGCATAATTCTTATGAGGAGAGTTTTTATCGAAACCTCTGTTTTATGTACGTTTAAACCACAAAATAGATAAGAAAATTACTTTAACAATTTATTCTGAATTGACGTTTTTAATTACTAAAAATAAAACTTCACTAAAAATATATAAAACAAATTGGTCACGCCGATCACGCCGCCGCCGCCGCCGCCGAATAAGGCGTACGGCGTGGCGCCGGCGTAGCCGCCGCCGCTGCATCCAATTGCTATGAACGCCGCCGCCGGTGAAAACAGCTTCGGCGCACACGTCTACCTCCGATATGGAGGGAAGGATTTTTCTCTCCGGCTAGATAGTAGCGCCAGTCTGCGAACACGTTCCCATCATAGAGGTAATACTGGGAAGCGTGAGTTTTCTTGCCCCACGAGCGATGAAAAACGGACTGTTTGGCGATAAATTAAAATCACATAAAAGCCATCTCTCGTGACCCCCAGTGGCAGCTTTTGTGCGAAACCTGTTTGATCGACTTCGTGTTGGATGTCGGTGCTGTTGATTGTTATTTTTTGTTGTTGTTTTCGAAACATTTCAATTTTAATAGCAAACAAGTAACGTATCGCGTCAGTAACTATACAAAGCCTACGCGCGGCTTATGCGCTTCAAAAATCATTACAGAATAGTGGGGGCGGGATGGGAGCAACGTGGGCGGTACGCAGCGATTAATGAATGCATAGTTTGTTGCGTAAAACTTAATTGAAATACCTGATATCGATGAAGCAGATATTATCGGAAACCATTTTCCGTCGTATATTGTTGCTGCTCGGGGAGAGGTTGTGTTATGCATACAAATAAATGCGCCGGGAAAGCATTTAATTGATGGTTCACAGATCATGCGATCGACACGTATAGAGAGAGAGGAGTGTATGGCGTTAGGCAGAATGTCACTAAATCAGAACGTCATTAGTCCGAATCTGAAATCTCTGTGATAATCTTTACAAAAGAATCAAAACTGTTTCATAAGTTTCATAACTTCAAGTATAAAATAGTATTTGAATAAATTCATCTATGCTGTTACGAGAATTTAAATCGTTTCAACTCTGCCACACGATAAACGAATGCAAAAGGGTTAATTGATAAATGAAGCTCTCAATGACTGAAAAAGTGCTCATAAAACAATGACCGCGAAGCATTCTATGTCCCAAGTGGTACGTAAAGTCCAATGAAGACCATTCGGTGTAATAATCATTCGGGGTAAGCACTCATTGCCGTATTGCCACAGTTCACACAGGAGAAGGAACACAGGTACGTGCGGAGGATTACGGTTACATCATCCGCAATGATGTGACATGCCATACCTACCGGGCCAAACGCCATGCTGACACGGCTTGCAAATTAATGCCATTCAATAATAATGATTCGAGCGCGGCATGGTTTTAGCGGAGCCACCTACCAGCTAGCTAGCTACCAGTTTGCTCCTGACTGGCTGGCTGTGTTTGATGATGGATCATAATGGGAAATCAACGAAGCACTGCACGGTTGAAAACATTCAGTTACGGTTTAATTAATTTACCTACTTTTGAATTTTTCAAAAAATATAGCTAACCCGGGCATAACAAAATAACTAACGAATTTTGTTATTGGTTTGTTGGGAATAAGAGCTAAAAGAACAAAAATAATAACTGACTTTGTACCGGAAAATAACTCAATAATAACTAATTTTGTCCTTATAAGAACAAACCAAGAACAAAATATTTCAAAATGGAGAATAACTGAATAAGTCATTATCGAGTTATTGAGAACAAAGTAAGAACAAAATAAGTTATTTCAAATAAGATCATCAGAATTGTGAATTTTGTTCTTATGTTAAAAAAAACTGTATTGTAAGTTCTGAAATGTTTTGTCCTTGGTTTGATCTTATAATAACAAAATAAGTTATTATTTACTTTTTTCTGGAACTAAGTGAGTTATTATTTTTTGTTCTTTTAGCTCTTATTCCTAACAAACCAATAACAAAATTTGCTCTTCATCAATATTATATTTAAAATAAAATAAATACAAAATAACTCATCAATAACAAAACAAGTTATGATTGTAAAGTATGCAATTAGAGTGTTATTTTACTTAGGATGCTCAGAATAACTCATTTTGCTATGATTGCATATTTTGTTATTATTTAGTTATTTATTGTTATTCAATAATAACTCAGAAATAACAAATTTTGCAATGATAATATTTTTTGTTCTTAGCGAGTTATTTAATGTTATCCATAAATAACATAAGAATGATAAAATGAGATATGATGACAAAATTTGTTATTATTTTGTCCTTGGTTTGTTCTTCACCTCTACCCGGGAATACATCCGTGGAAACATGTTCTTTTGCACATACAAAGAGCAAATTGTTAATAATTGCCTCCTAGTTACTGTGCTTCTATTCATTGTGAGCCCCTTAAGGCTACCTGCATGTCGTCACCGGGGCGTCCTCGCTATGACTGGTTTGGCCGTAAAGGGCGGAGGCCCATGGTCTTGTGTCGTGGGGAGGGAACAGCGTTTCCACGATCTTCTGCAGCATCTCGGGGGAGCATTCGGGGGGTGTTCGTTTTGGCAATTACTACTCTATAAGCATCACTCCAAGGGGTCGTGTTGGCTGCCTGGCAAAGACTTTTGAAGCACGCCCTCTTATGTGCCTTAATCTCTATGTTCAGTGCCCGTTTAGCAGCCCTGTAGGCCTCATTTTGTTCTATTATATCATTATAGGTGCGAGCTCTTTGTATCCTCCTTTTAGCTCTTAGACAGGATTCGCGGAGTTCTGCGATTTCTAGACACCACCAGCATACCGGTTTGCGTCCGTTTCTGGGTAAGGGTCACCTTGGCATTGCGGCGACACACATCGCTTAGAGATCCAACTAGATAGATAGTCGATGTTACCCTCCACAAAAGCAATCCTTCCTCAAATACCGGCTTTTCGAAGCGCGAGGTCAGCCATCCCCGATGACAGTCGATGACCCTGTATCGAATCGACAGATGGTCACTGTGCGGGTATCCATCAACGACCCTCCAGTCCGAGCTAGGGTTTAGACCCGGGCTTCAAAATGTCACATCAATCACGGATTCTGCACTGTTGCTACTGTAGGCTTTCCTGTCGCTTATGTTCATGACATCCACGTTCAATCTAGCCATAGCTTGGAGTAGAGCCCAGCCTCTTGCGTTAGTGGAGCGGCTACCCCAATCAATCGCCCATGCGTTGAAGTCTCCATCGATGACCACGGAATGAATCCCACTAGTGCGTTTGATAGCGAATCTAGCATAGACGAGAACTGGTCAATCGACCACCCCCTTTATTTGGGTCATAACAACTGCCCTTTGATCTTCGCTATTGCGTAGGCCTCATGCGACGTGGAAAGTAATTTCCTGGACCGAAAAATGACCGGTTGTACAGATGGCCACTAGTTTGGCCTTATCCGCTATGCAGTTCCCTTTAACGGGAGGGATGCGGTATGTGTCCAATAGTAGGGTGATGTATGTACATGAGTCCGAGACTGACTGGCGCAGCAGCTAATGTGCGGCTTCACAGTGGCTCCGGTTTGGCTGTGTATCCTGCATTATAGTCGGTTGGTTCGACCTCTTTGCGTGCCTGGACATTTAGCTTTTACACACCCACGACTTGTATGCTTGCTCGAAGTACTTGAAGCACGCCTTTGACGTGGGTACACTGATCAGCCTACTCTGATCTAGCCGACTGCAATTGCCTTGTTCACCTCCCCTAATGGGAGCTTGATCGTGACGATCTGCGTGCCTGCGGGACCCTTTCGCAGGCGGATCGATGGACGTGATGTATCTACCTCGCACTGCGGCACTGTGATCTCATCTGCGTCGGTGATCTCGTTCAATTTTTAACACTAGAGAGTCGCCTCCACCGTTAGGGCTCTTACCAGAACTTTTTCACCCAATACCTCCTGAGCTAGTGCCTTGTAGGAGGTGTCTGCCTTAGCACTAGAATCATCTTTCCACTCCTCTTGTGCCGGATGCTATTTACATCCGTGCCCAGTGGTAAGAAAAGATTCTCACCTCGCATGGCCTTAAGCACCTCGGCATATGTATCCGCCTCAGTTATGAAGACCAGCGTGTCGCTGCATTCGCTTTTGCGGGATGGTTTCACTTATCTTAACTTCTACTCCTTTCCAACCATAATCTAAGGTTCTCCTTCACTTGGTCCGGTTGACCCCGTATCTCTTAGGGTTTGCATCCTAAGGTTTGGTTTGTCAGCCCCTGGACGTTTCGCAACCGACTTTGGAGCCTGGTTACTTGCGCTTTAACACGCCCACGACTTGTGTCCTTGCTCGAAGGACTTGAAACATATCTCCGGAGGCTCGTATATGCTGAGCAGGCACACGGATCAGCCAACTCTAATCTTGCCAATAACACTCGCCATGTTTAACCTTACCGGTCAGACTAAGACCTGAGTAACCTCTGCTGTATATAGGAGTCGTCTCCTTCGTACTTGGTCCATGGCTGTGTGTCTCCAGTTCCGCACTCTTCGTCCGCCATTTGATTAACCCACCTAGCTTGCTGAGCACCACACCTTCTTCTAACGATCGGATGACTTTCAAGAATCATTTTAGTCGGTTTGCTATCCGACATCCTGATGACGTGACCCGCCCACCGTAGCCTCCCGATTTTCAAGGTGTGGGCAATGGTTGGGTCTCTCAGCAACTGATGCAGTTCGTGGTTCATTCGCCTTCTCTTATTCCCATCTTCCATATGAACTCCGCCGAAGATGGCACGCAGCACCTCCTGTTCGAAAACTCTATTGGTACTCTGCACGTAGAGTTCATTCTTCGTGCTCATAGATGACTACCAGTCCAATCAACGTTTTGCAGATACTTAGTTAACTTCGTGTGACGACGTAGAGTTCTGCGGAGTCCAAAGTAAGTTCGATTTCCTGCCACAATGCGTCTCACTAGTGAGCCCAAGTACACGAATTCTTTAACCTCGATTTCATCACCGTCGCAGCCGCCTTGTATCTGCGTGATTGCCGGACCTTTCCGCAAACGGATCGATGCACTTGCTACATCTAACTCACACTCCTGCTTGAGGGCGACTGCGGGCTCCCCTGAGTCAGTGATTTCATCCAAGTTTTTAACCTACAGAGCTGCCTCCGCCGTTAGCACTCTCTCCTGCATATTTTCGTATAGAACCTTCTGCGCTAGTGCCTTGTAGGAGGTGTTCTACTTGGTCGCCTCCATATTGAGCACTAGAATAATCTTTGCGGTCCTGGTCCGCCTGGTCCTGATACTGCTTACATCCGCGCCCAAAGATGGTGACCTGGTTGCTCGCGCTAGCCGTCTCCTTCCTTCGACGACCCGGGTGTTTCTTATGCCTAATGACACTTTACCGGTGAGAGTACATCCGATACTGCGTACGTCGACTCCTAGATCCGTGAGCTTGGCGGCGTTCCTCATCACTTTCAGAACCTCCGACTATTTAGACTAATCGGTCTTGATGACGAGAGCGTCGTCCTTAACCCTGTTACAGGCAACTGCGATTCCCTTCGTTACCTAGGATCCAAAAGGTGCCCTCCCCCTGACCCATCTTAACATGTTGTGGCTGAGAATAAGACCTCACAAAGGAAGCTGGTGTTCATCTAAAGGGCTGTTTGCAGTTCGGAAGGAATTTTTCGGCCTATTTTGATGCATGGGAAATTCCTTGCCTGAATTACCCAAGAAACCGTTTTTCTTCCATCGCAGTACGCAGAAATGACAATTCAAATGGCAGTCACCATAGAAAGATTCTTCCAGGAATCGCTCAAGAAGTTTCTTGAGCGATTCCTTTTGAACTCGAAACTACGCTTAAGCCAGAAACTGCACATTACCTGACTGATACTGATATACTGGTACTACACTCAGCAAAGCAAACTAACGGAATTCACACAATCCTTTTGACGCTTCAGGATATTGGGTTTATAAATCTGTATAAAAACCAAACTGAGAGTCGATTATGTGTCATAGAGCGATCTTATAAAATTCATTCTAAAAATCCATAAATAAATCCACAATAGCTGTTTCATAAGTTAGACCACATGAAAATTTTAAGTTTATCTGACTGAGTGTATTGTTTTTGAATATTTTTCTACGTGACATGAATTCGGAAAGCATCAAATCTATTCAGAAAACATTTCACATCACCCAATTTAAATCTCATTGGGCCCGCAATATGCAAATCCATTTTACCCCACATGACACACATTCTGCATGATAGATTCATTTATTTTTTGTTTCATCATGATGTCGTCCCAAATAAATTGAAACGATTTATTTTATTTAGCTCTCATCGCACAATTCCCCTGCTAATCACCGGCATCTATCGGCAAACAAAATAACCTGTATATAACAATCCAATGTTTTTATTTATATTTCTCTATTTTCTCTCTTTCTCCAACAACAACAAATCTGCAACAAAAATCATCACTCTCGTAATGCGCTGCAAATCCCCAAAAAATCTACTTCGCACAAAATTACCACCCGCAAAACAAAATATAAAAACACAAACTGAATCCACAACCGTGTATGTGTGCGTGTGTGTATGTGCGATTGTCTACAAATAATCCCTCTCGGCACACCGTGGAAACTGCAAACAAACAAAACACCACCACCATCACCAATCTCCGTCATCGTGCCTCACGGTTTTGGGGATGCTGCATTTCTGCAACATCTGGCTTTTGCTTCTATCACCGACCCGAACCTTCAATCCCCACACCTCCTCCCCTCCACACACACCCCCTCCCACGGAAACCGCACCGAAACCAACACACAAAAATTGCCCCCTCTCGCCCTGAATGAAAAAAAAAACAACAACCAACCGGACAGAACGATTACGCAAGTGGATCGTACGACCACCCCGAAGCGGAACCGGCGGAAGGCGATTTCGGCCTGATGCAGTCCGATCCGGACGCCGGCCTGGACGAGGCTACGTGGGAAAGCTATCCGGAGAAAGATTTCCGCGGGCTGCAAGTGGTTCTCAGGGTAACGTTTGTTCTACTCTACTTCCATTACTACTTGTTTCATTTATTTTTTTTTCTTCGTCTTTTGGTTTGTTCATTTTTTTTCCTACAAGCTCTCAAAGCCTTTCTGCATTATGGATCTTTCTGTGTAATACTTGTTCCGTTGGGCATTTTAATCCGGTGCACGCTGAAGGAAACGGTAGGAATGTTCAAATGATGGGGAAGTGTTGCAGTATTATTATCTCAATGATAGAAAACACACAGTAAAACATATTTTATTTTAATGGTAATAAAGTGTGAGCACAAGAAACGACTGGCATCAACAAGTGGTTCCTACCGAGGTGACGAAATTGAGGGAATCCCCAAAACCACCTAACCAGATGTGTACTAGACGGAGTGACCCTTTCAAACCCGACAATTTTCAATTTTTTGTAAAATTTTCAACTTGTTGATACCGATCGTCGAGCCCTGAGGAAGGTCCAATAGCCAGACCGAAACGTCGGCGATGATAAAAAATTAATGAACGCAATTCATAAGACTTTAAACTGAAAAATCAACACATCAAACTATTATCCAATCGAATAAGTCATTAGCAATGCTGCGTAGTTTCTTACTTGTAGATTGTGATATCGTCAAGACATTACAAATTCCTCTGTTTATTCGCAAAGCAACATTCAAAAAGGCATCTGGATAATCGTGGATCACAAGGAGGACTCCTAGACCTAGCAGGTATTTCCGATAAACCGACGATTCCGAAGAGCCACTGCAAATTCTACGTGAACGTGGATAAACCTGGGAATTCAAATCTATGAAGTCCCACAGTTATTCCTGGGATTTCTACTAGAGGCATTGGCGTAGCTAGGGGGAAGGGAGGGGGGTGTTTCCAGGGGTGCCTGGCACCCCCTAGAATAAATGTGGCACCCCCTAAATTTTTTTCTTGATACTTGACAGTCACCCAACATTTAAAACTTCACACAATAATTACAATATTTATTATTGGCACATTTAAACAAAATTTAAGCACACCCGGAATTACTTATATACCTGTAGTACATTTTGACGTTTTGGATATTATTGGTGAGAACAATCAACAGGCTTCTCCATGGATTCCTCCAGAAATACCTCTATCTATTTATACAGTGATTTCTTTAGGCCTCCTTTATGGATTTTTCCCGATATTTCTTCAATAAACTTCCGTTAGGATTCTCCAGGCAGTCTTGGTGGGGTTATACATACTAGAAATTTCTGCAGAGATTAATCCAGCAATTTCTCTTAGGATTTCTTTAGAAATTCTTACTATGATACCTCTCGGAATTCTTTTACGAATTCCTCTAAAAATTCTTATTGAGATTCCTTCTGGAGTTCCTGGTGGGATTATTCAAAACTATCTTCCTGGGATCCTTTCAGAAGTTCCTACGGTGATTCTTCCAGGAATTCCTTTAGAGATTTTGTTCACAGATTCTTTCAGAAATTTCACATGGCATTCATCGAAAAATTGTGGCTAGGATCCCTCAAGCAACTTCTGCTGCGATTCTTCCAGCAATTTCTCTTAGAATTCCTCTAAAAATTCTCACTGTGATACCTTTAGGAATTCTACTAGAGAAGTTCTTCCGGAAAATCTCCCTGGGATTTTTCTAAAAATCCCTTCGGTGATTCTTCCAGAGATTTCTTCAAGAGTTTATCCAGGACTCCATCCAGAGGTTCTTCCAGAAATTATACAGGGGATTTCTCCAAGAACTTCTATTGACCTTCCTCCATAAATTCCAGCTGGAATTCTTCACGCAATTCCCATTAGCCTCCTTAGAAATATTTCCAGGGATTTCTCCTGGCATACTTACTTGCTGCAATACTTTCGGGAAATCTTCCCGAGATTTCTTCAGAAATTCCTCCTGCGATTTCATCAGGGACTCCTCCAGTATACTTCTACCGATCCTTTCAAGGAGAACTGTAGGTATTGCTCAACGAATTTGTTAGAGGAACTGCTCTTAGGATGCCTCCGGAATTCCTGTTTCTAAGATTTCTCTAGAAATAACTTCTATGATACCTCCCGGAATTCTAAGAATTCTTTTAGATATTCCAGCTGGGATTCCTCAAGCAATTCCAGTGGTTCTTCCAGCTATTCTTCCTCCAAAAATTCTAACTGTGGTACTTCAGAAATTATGCTACGGATTCTTCTAAAGCTTTCTTCTGGCTTTTTTGCTGGGATCTTTCCAGGCAATCTCCCTGGAATTCTTGCAGAAATTCCTTTGGTTGTCCTACCAGGGATTTCTCCATGGACTCATCAAGGAATTCCTCCAGAGATTTTATCCAAAGATTCCTCCACAAATTCCTCATGGATTTCCAGAAGAATCTACTTTTCGCCTTCCTCCAAGAATACTTCACACTTGTTCTGCGATTCTTCCAGCAATTCCTCCAGAAATTCTTCTAGTGATTCCTATACAAATGGAATTCCTCCGGGAAATCTTCCTGAAATTC
The DNA here is from genome assembly GCF_035046485.1 of Aedes albopictus. Classification (NCBI taxonomy): domain Eukaryota; kingdom Metazoa; phylum Arthropoda; class Insecta; order Diptera; family Culicidae; genus Aedes; species Aedes albopictus. The sequence goes on along the minus strand of NC_085138.1, from coordinate 240,000,032 downwards.
CTTTAGAAATTCCTCCTGCGATTCTTTTAGGGCCTTCTCTATTGATTCTTCCAGAATATCTCTACCAGTTCTTGCAGGGATTACTCTAGGTATTCCAAGGTTTTTTTTCTTTGGATTCCCCCAGGCATTCCTGATGGGGTTTCTCTGGAAATTCCTGTATAGTTTCCTCCAGCAATTCCTTCTAGGATTTCTGCTGAGATTTCTTCAATGATACATTCCAGAATCCTTCTAAGAATCCCCCTGAGATTTTTCCTGTGATTTCTTCAGAAGCTGTCCGTTGATTCGTCCAGGAATTTTTACCAAAAAACTTTTTTCAAGGATTTTCTCATAAATTTCTCATGGAATTGCTCCAGGTACCTCTTGGCCTTCCTCCAGGAATTTAAGCTGGATTTCCCAATCTATTCTTGCTGTGGTTCTTCCAGCAATTCCTCCTAAGACTCCTCCAGAAATTCTTACTGTAATACTCACCGGAAATCTTCTAGAGATTCTTCTAAGAATTTCTCCAGAGATTTCTTTAAAAACTTGCTGGGATTATTCAAGGTAATCTTCGTAGGAGCCTTGCAGAAGTACCTTCGGTGTTACCTCCTGAAAATCCTGAAGGTTTTTTTTCCTGTGTTTTCTCCAAATATTTCTCTTCGGATTCCTCCAGGAACTCCTCTTGACTCTAGGGATATCTCTTGGCATTCTTGCTGGGATTCTTCTTTCCTAGGATACTTTCAGAAATGCCTTTGATTCTTCTAGGATTTTTGCTAAAGACTCATCCAGAAATTCCTCTAGAGTTGTTATTCATGTTTTTCTCTAGAAATAATTCATGGTATTACTCCTGGAATTCTTCTTAGCCTTCTTCAAGGAATTCCAGTTGAATCCCAATAGAAATCTCTAGAGGAATCCCTAAACGCATTTCAGGAATAATAGGAATTTCCAGAGAAATCATAGGAGGTATTACTAGGGAAATCTCTTGTGAAATCCTATATGAATGTACGGAGAAAACTTGTAATTAATTAGAGGGCAAAGAATATTGCGAATTGATAAATGTGAATTTGTGAAAAAAAAAATCTGGTGGATTCGCACCCATGACTCCGTATTCGCTAGACCGCACTATGGCCATTTCTTTGAGGGTTTTTTTTTCTGCATTGTTGTTTCTTTTTGGTTGAAAATTTCTGCGGTACTTTCATTGGAATTTGATCAGCAATATCTTTGGGTTTTTTTTGCTATAAGGCTGGAACAAATCTCATTTTCTTCTTTTGTCGCTTTGCTCGTTCACTCGTCAAGGGGAGGGATGATAAATAATAAATGTATTTGATGTAAAATTACGCAAACAATGAGGTAAAATCGCCAAACTCATCGGATTTGTTAAGATATTTTCTCGACGACTCTAATTTCACTTTATTTTTTTTTTTTAAATTTTATACATAATTTATTTGTGTCCCCCCTCAAAATGTCTCTAAAATTATTTCAATAATTTCTTTCTCAGTTATTTTGCAAATTTCTCAGGCAATTTCTTTTTGATTTAACAGTATTCATATTCATTGCTTCCGAAAATTGCTGAACTATAAATTTAGAAATCCTAAACTCGACTTGCTCAAAGAAAATTCTATGGAATTCACAAAAAACTTCCTGACAATTTCCCAAACAAATTGCTGGAAAAATTGCCATTTAAATTACCCTAGAACTTTCAAAGTAGTTACCGAAGAATTCATATAAGAATTATCAGAGGAATTCCTGTAGAAAATATTAAGGCTTTTTAAAAAACTGACCGGATCTATTCTCAAAATAAATTGCCGAAATATATTCTATAAAAATTTCCACAAACATTCACAAAAAATTCAAAGAAATTCTAAAAAAATGTCCGAAATCATCAAAAGAATTTCTTAAGAAAATTTAAAAAGAATTCCAAAAGTAACTGCCATAGAACCACAGTGACAGAATTTTTTAAGTATCGCCAAAGATTTTTTTTTCAAATAAATTCCCGAAGGAAATCAATTTCCAAAGGAGTTACGGAAGAAGTTCTTAAAGTACTAATCGAAGTTTCCAAAATATTCCTTCGGATGAAATTACCAAATAATTGCCCGACTAGAAAATAATATCAAGTTTGTAACATATTGTTTTATGATGTTATATTTTTTTTCAATAACTTATTATATTATAAACTAGATGCAGGATGATATTAAAGTAACTAAAATTGTAAAAAAAAAGTACTCTGGTGTAATCAAGAAAATAACTCATTGTGTTAGGAACAGATCAAAATTATAACAAAACGTGATATAAATCTTAGCTTCAAAATAATTAGTTTCTATCATAATTTGGTACAACTATGTTGCTATGCTATCTCAATGCCAAAGAATCGAAACTTAAGTATATTACAGCGAGCTATAATCAGAATTAATAACATAATGTGGTATAATTGTGTTATAATATTATGTACACCAAATGTTTCCAACAGAAGTATAACACAATAAGTTATAAGTATCAGGATTAGTTAGAAACATGTTACATTTTTGTTAGAATTTTCTTGTCGGGTGTTCAATGCAAGTAACATCGGATTTGCCGAAGGCATTCCGAAATAATCTACTGCCGGAATTCCTTACATAAATAATGAATAAATCTAGAAGAAATTGTCCAAACAATTTTCATTAATATTATAGAAGCGATTTATAAACAAATTTCCGAAGGAGTTTTCGACGGAATTGGCAAAGGTATACCGAATAGCATAGATAATGAGTACAAAAAATCGACGAATATAAAAAAAAGTTGAATGAAGACATTTCCAAAAAAAAAGAAAATGTGAGGAAGTTCTCAGAGTCATTGTCGAATGAATTACCAAAGGCTTCACTAAAAGAATCCCCAAAGCAATTGCCTGAAGAGTAATTGGAGAGTTTTAAAAAGCAAACATTAATAGTATTGCTGACATTAACAAAACGATGCTTCAAATACTACTAAAAAAATGGCGAAGGAAATCTCGAGAAAACATTTCAAAGGATTTGCTAATGAAATAAAAAGCCAACTAAAATCCTAATGGAATTGCCGAAGAAATTTTCAAATGATGTGTGAAAGGTGTAAGTATCGAAGTCCAAACACATTGCCTAATAAATTCTTAAATAAATTGCCGAAACAATGTTTTACCGAAAGCACAAATTTCTTGTATCATACGTACATACCAGACTTGATTATTCAAAATGTTCGAAGTTGAACTTTTGATTTATTAATTTATTATTGCAATGTTGGTTTTATGTAAGTTAGAATTGATTGTTAAGCTCAAACTGAAAATACAAATTCCATGTATTATACGCAATCAAGGTATCAAGTTTACAAACCTTACATGGCGGGGAAAGTGTTAAATCAGTACAACGGTTCGGATTTTCCAAAAAAAAAAACTGTACTTTAAAACATGTATTGCACGTTTAAATTTGCGGGCTAAGTTTTCCCGCAACGCAGTATATCATTATACTAAGAAATTGAGGGTGGATCGGTATTTCCTTTTACAAAAAAAAAAAAAAACAACCTGGAAGTCACTGAAACCGGCACCCCCTAAGCACCCCCTAGGAAAAAATCCTAGATACGCCAATGACTAGAGGTCCTCCATGGATTTCTAAGGGGGTTTACACAAATTTTATGCAGGAGTTCCTCCCTAAATTTCTTCCAAAGTTTTCCTGGAATATTTTCCAAAAAATTTCTATCAGCTTTCTTCAAGAATTCCTCCCTGACTTTCAACAAGAGTTTCAGCTGGGATATTTATTAGAAGCTACCGCGGGGTTTATTTCGAAGTTTTACCTGAGATTTATCTTGGAATTTTTCCCGGAACTTCTCTCAGAAATTCCTTCCGATATTGGTCCTGGTATATCTTTAAGATTTTTTTCCCAAGTTACCCTGGACTTTCTCCTATGATTTTTTTTTTGCGGAGTGCCTCCTAAAATTTCTACAGGAGCTATTTTAGATATTTCTAATTGAATTCTTCCCGTAATTTCTTTCAGAGCCAGGCTGTTCTTCGTAGTTTTTCTTTCAGTGATCCGCTTGACATTTTTTTTGCATTATTCCCAGAACTCTTCCCGGAAAACCCGGAAATTGTACCGAGATTTTGGATACTTCTTTAAGGATTTCTTTAATAGGTACTCCCAGAGTTATTGCCGGGACTTTTCTACGGGTTTTCCTCAGAATGTCTCCTTCCCCCTTATAACCTACTTATAAGAAATTCCCTGAGAAATATTCGATGGAATACATGTGAAATTTGGAGGAGTTATATGAATGGAACGAAAATGTTGAACTGTTGTGGCTTTAAGAGCATTGAAACGGCCAGTTTGGCATAGCCCGACGTTTTGGTCCCGTGTATTGGACCTTTTTCAAGGGATAAGAAGTCAACTGTTCTCGTTATGTGGTTTTCGAATGCAGTTTGAGAGTAGCAGCTTCTTGTAATGTCATTTAACATTTAACACAGAAATTTTTCTTGTAATTTTTGGGACAACTTGCACTGCACACTACAGATCACATCTATAGATGTATGTCGCTCTCGCTGAAGAGTAATCCCAAGAGAAAATATTATGGATGGATATCCCAGAAGGAACTCTGAAAACCTCATGTTATCCTGGGAGTAACTACGGGCGAAATTCAAGGGAAATATCGGAAAATTATCGGTAAAATCCCGAGATAAACTGTTGTAAAGCTATCCCGGAAAACCACTTAGTGACATTCGTGAAGGAACTTTGAATAATTCTGGATGGATCTTCAGATGGAATCCAGAGAGAAACTCTGGATGCATATAGGAAAAATTCTGGAACAAAAATCGGGAGTTACTCCAACAGATACTTCCGCGGAAATTCAGAACTCTGGTAGATATTCCAATAACAACTCTCAAAAATCTTAAAAGATATTTACTAAATTGTTGTCTAGTTTCTTGTATAGTTTATGATGAGTATATAATTCTTAGAACATATTATTTTTGTGTTATTATGAACTATCAACAATTTTCAAACCTAAAAAAACTTAGGGAAGTTTATTTTGAGTTATGTGTAGACACTCTGTCAAGGATTCGCTCAGGTATCCTTCGTTAGTTCTTCTTTGGTTTCATATTGAAACCTCTCCTGTAGTTCCTCACGGGATTGCTTCAGGATTATCTGAAGGATTACTTTCTCTATTCCATGTGGAATTCCATCACCTCCCGGGATGTTCCAAGAGGTTCCTCCTGGATTTCCGTTATGACTTCTTGGGATTACTTGATTGATTCTTTTCAGATTTTTTTCTGGATTTTTTCATCTGTGATTTCTCCCAGTATGCCTCCCGGAATTCTTCCATGGATTTCTGTGAGAATGCCTTCAGGGGCATTCCGAAAATTCTTCGAGAAATTCCTGCCCGTATTCCTCCAACAATTCTCCCAGGATTTTTCCTGAGTTTGGTTGAATTCTTCCAGATGGTTTCTCATGATTCCTCTGAAGCCGACATCAGGAGTACCTCATGGAAGGGGTTGGAAGAGAAATCTTTCATAGGCAATCTCTGAATAGTTGTGCTGTTACCAAAAAGATTGAATGATAGTATGTAGGAGTAGGAAAGTGAGCGGAAAAAGGAATTACTTAAGATGTATTTCTTAAGATTAATGTGCATACAATTTATATGTATTCATTTGCAGGGTTATAAAATAATCTGCTTTAGAAATATTTGGAAATAATGAATCTTTTAAAGAAGTTCCTGAAAGCGTTCAAACAGCCTCGGGCTGAAAATCTCTCTAATAAAGATACCTAACCTAGCGTTCAAGCATTGTGCAAAAACCGTTTTGAAAAGGGGAATAAAAAACTCAAAACTAGCTCACCATACTAGCTTTTAGGTTCACCACAAAATGAGGTGAAAATTTGCCAGCTCTTTCTTCCTGAAATGGTTTGAGTAGCATTGAAATTATCATTATACTTACCCAAATTGCAATATAGATATTAAAGTTAAAATCTAGTGTAGAAATGCGGAAAGAAAATCGATATACAACACGACAAGTTACAGTAATTAATGATTAACAATAACCTTTACATATAATAAGTACCACCTTCAAGCAATAAAGAGCAGTAATTATATACCAGTATGACAAATTGGTGGTGAATTCCCACTTGACTCTAAGGACATACTCAGCAACACCCCGAAAGGTCAACCGGTTTGAACATTCCTACGTTTTCAGTGCCAGCATCGTGCCCATATCTGTTATACATATTGTTTCGTTGTATTGTTCTCTGTAAAGCGGTTCAGCCTGACCGAAAACCGCCCCCAACTAAGTGCTTGTTATGTACCAGCCGGAAGATTAAAATCCATTTAGTGCTTCACATTCTGACCTTCGGTAGTTGTACTAAGTTAAAATTCATTCGGAGTCCTTCTCCAGTAGCACATTGGCGCTAATTTCATTTTCATCCACTTTATTTACAAAGCATAAAGTCTGCGCTTCGCATTCGCCTTCGCCTTTAGTCATTCTATTCATCACCGTTGTGGTGCGGTCTAGTTTTCCATTAGGCGTCTGATCTCCATACCTACAACACACGTGGCACTCCACAAGCGACTACTAACTAGTTCCGCTCCTGGGGGCAAGTAAAACTCTTCGCCAAGAGAGTCTGCCTACACACGGAACGCGGGCCCATCATCATCATCATCAGCTTGACACACTCATAATGTTTCACGTAACAGCTAGCTACAACTTCCATTATGACCTTCGCGCAAAAGAAGCACAGAAGTACCCAGGAGGAAAAATCATTGAGATTCTAATAACTGCCGGTCGGTACACGGCAAGGCAACAAACCGCAAACGGCGTAATCACCGTCATCATCCTCACCCCGACGACGACGACGACGACGAGTCCATGAACTAATTGGAAATCCTTTCACCTGCTTGCTTGTTGCACTCTCTCGCTCGTTCTTATCCTTCCGCGCACTCTCGTTCCGTCATTTCAATTATAGCGCGATTTCAATGCATTGTACAAGTATGCACTGCCGGCAGATATGTACGATGCACCATGCATGACCACCACCACCACCCACATGGTCTTTGAAGTTTTATGTGCGATGAATAGACCAACCATGATGATATTGGACGGCCATCGACGACCGGTCTCGCGGAGGGCAAACACAGCTTTTCGCTTTCATATTGGCGTAGAAAAAGTTCCATTAGACGATCGTTCTGGTTCTTTACTTAGATTCCGTTTTTTGTTGGTCATCGTTCGTCTAAGTCCGTAGAATTTAGTCGTTAGTAGATGGTCGTTTGTAGTTGAAATAGTGTTCAATTGCATGATTTAAACATAAGACTGTAAGTTGATGATGTAAATCGATAATGAAGTTATAAAAGTAATTGTAATGGATCCTTAACAAGGTAAGTACTTATGTAGAATGTGCAAACAACAATTTCCCAGGCAGTCATAAGGACTGTTCAATTAATAGAACGTACAAGTTTGCAAGGCTAACAAAATAAGGCGCATTGTTCAAATTTAACCAGCTTTTGCAAAATGTTGGAACCAATGAATTTTAAAATGATGTTTGTATGTCACGATTTGACTCAAAAACGGATAAACAGATTTACATTACTCTTTTACTGTTGCATTCGTACAGGGCTATGACGTGTTCGTGCGAAAAAAATAACTGTAAAAATCGACCGAAAAGCGCGAAAATCGGAAAAACTTTAAATAACATTTTGTGGGTCATTTTTCTACAGAACTGGCTGTCAAAAAAACGTAGTAGGCAGGCAGTAGGGTGTTTCTCGGAACAGCTAGTTTTAAACATAGAAAGGTTATGCAACATTCCCGATCAAAAGTTTGGGGTCACCCTCTTTTTAAGGCATATATCTCCGCCAATTTGCGTCCAATTTCAAAACCCTAGAACTCATTCAAATGATTATAAGTCACAGAAACTTTGATTTAGGCGATTTTTTACAAAAAATATTCACATGTAAACTTAACCTAAAGTTGGTATATTTTCTAAAAAAAAATCAAACTTACGGAAGTGTCGCTGAAAATTGGGTCGGCCAAATTTTAAGATAAGAATACAAACCCTATTTCTATTAGCTTGCAACTGCTTTTTACCGAAGTTAGCCTACAAATCTAGAAAACAAAAAGTTACTAACGTAAAATATTGGAATTTTGTATTTTTGGTTTGAACTTCAGATTCATCGTAATAATCGTAGTGTTTTATGGTTTGAAAATAAACAAGAGTACATAAGAGTACTTTCCCAGAGTGATTGTGAGAAAAAAAATGTTGTAATAAGTAACATTTTATGCAAAAATTTTGAGAACATCTCTTCAAAAATGTTTTCAGCACTTCATCGGAAATTCCTGCTTTTAATTATCTTAAAAAAATTTCTCGATGTTTTTTTTCAATTTTTTTTTCAAATTTTCTAGACATTTTATTTGGGAATTCCTTCAGTACCACCTTTAAGAAAAAATGAAGCGGCTTTGGGAATTTATTTGGAATTTTCCTAGGATCCCCTTCGGAAATTTCTTTGAAAATTTCATAAAATATTCTTCCAGCATCCTTTTCAAGTTTCTTCGGTAATTTATTTAGTAATTGCTTGGACAATTCCGTTAGGAGTAAACATGGCCATTTTTCTAGCAATTTGATCAGCAAACTCTTCGAAATTTGTAACGGGAGCGTTTTTTTTTTGTCAATTAGGCTGATACAAATTTAATTTTGACTTTTTGTCTCCCGCCCCTTCAAAAATTTTTGGCTCAAAATGGCATTTTGAGGGGGCAGATAAAAAAATATTTATCAAAATATCGAGTCTTGCTTAAAAATCTTTAACAAATCCGATGAGTTTTTAATATTTTTCTGACTAAATGCTTTATTATTTTTATCCCCCCCCCCCTCGACCAGCCAAAGAGTGGTGGGACAAAAAGTGAAATAAATATTTGTAACGGCCTTATTTTAGAAATTTCTCAAATTTCGGCCATTTTATCTTTTGGAATATATTCAGCAATTTCCTTAGCATTTTTTTCCGGACATATTGTTTGTGAATTCTTTGGGATTTTTGGTTTTTGGAGGAATCTATCGGTAATCCCTTAAAAAAGTCCTTGCAGATGACATTTACAAAATTTTCTTGTGATTTTTCTCTGCAATTCCTATGACTTCTTCAGAAAATTTGTTCTTGATTTCCCTAGTGGCGCTTTTTGAAATTTATGTGGCAGTTTCTTTGAAAATATCATCGCTAATTACTTGTTTAAAAACTTTCTTTAGGAATTTCATCGATAATATCTTTAACCATTTTTGTTCAAATACCTTTCCTTCAAAATTCCTGTGAAAAAACCTTCGAAAATTCTTTCAAATATTTCTTTAAAAAAAACAAAAACAATTTTCTAAAAAAAAAACTTTTTGGAAGTAGGGTAATTGTTCCCATCGTTGTGGTAGTACCTATTATTATTATTATTACATCAACAGGCATGGTATAGCCCCAATGATGGGGCTGTTGTTGCGGTAATGGCCAATTGAGCACTTTTTCGACTGAAATGTTACCAAAAGGTATTTTTAATAGATGTATTGTGCTTAAATTATGAGATTGCTCCATTTGTTTGCTTAAGATTTGCCCAAAAACCTATTTAAAAAAAAATATTTTCCTTAATATGTTTGCTGCTGTGTTCCTATTGTTGCGGTAGTGTTCCTAATGTTGCGGTATCCCATATGATTTCAATGGGATACCGCAACATTAGGAACAAATACCGCAACATTAGGAACAAATACCGCAACAATAGGAACACAATGTTCTTTTAGATAAAAACGAATAAAATGCTCATAACAACCTCAAAGTGGCAATAGTTCGTTATTTTCCTGTAGAATTTATTTATAGATTTTATTATTTTCAATTCAATCCAAGTAAAAAATTTGCTTGGGGCGATACAATTGTGGTTTAAGCATGAACCCAGTGCTTAACTCCTCCATGATCGGATCAATTACCCTAACTATTAAACTCCTCGCGCAATTCTCTTAAAAATCCTTTCCAAAACTTCTTCAGCTTATTTACAAAGAATAAAAATAGGAAAAAAGTTATCTGACGTCGTTTTCTATGTTTACGTCAAGTGGCTAGACAAATGGCGTTCTTTAAGCGTATCATGGTGAAAGCTCACTGGATTAGTGTTCCTCCGAACGTCAACGAAGTGCACTTTCTCTTTTTATTCTTCTTTTATATTTTGGTAGAGTTTTCGTCTTCAGTTAAGTTGCTGGCTTTTCAATCTTCTGGGAGAATCAAAACAACTATATGTTTTCTTGATCCGACGTTTCCATCCTTATTGGACCTTTTTCAAGGATTCCAAATTGAAGTTTTTATTTTTTGAAAAATGTCTAATAAGGACCGCAACGTCGGATCAAGAAAACATATCTCTCTCTCTCTCTCTTCTTGGCGTAACGTCCTCATTGGGACAAAGCCTGCTTCTCAGCTTAGTGTTCTATGAGCACTTCCACAGTTATTAACTGAGAGCTTCCTCTGCCAATGACCATTTTGCATGCGTATATCGTGTGGCAGGCACGAAGATACTCTATGCCCAAGGAAGTCAAGGAAATTTCCTTTACGAAAAGATCCTGGACCGACCGGGAATCGAACCCGTCATCCTCAGCATGTCATGCTGAATACCCGTGCGTTTACCGCCTCGGCTATATGGGCTGAATCTCCCAGTTGACTGAAAAGTCAGCAACATAACTGAAGACATCCAACATACAGTCGATTACCTAATAAAAAGGGTAGGTTTAAAAAAAAGTTTCTATTGAATTTTTTTAGACAAATCCTTCGAAATCTTTTCCCGATTTTCCTTTGGGAATTCCTTCGGCAACTCTCGTATTTTAATTTCTTCGGTGAATCCTGTGACAATTTTTCCGTCAATTTCTTTTGCGAAAGCAAATTCCAGTTTTTTTAGTTACAAATTTAAATACAAACATAATAAATCTAAACTGAATTGCTGAAGATATTCTCAAAGGTAAACAAAATCCCTGAGATACTTTTCGCAAAAATTTGTAATGGAATTACTGAAAAAATCATTAAAGAAATTGCGGTGAAAATCCCATTTTTTTATTTCATTTTTAGCCTGCTTGTTGCACAGAAATTAAAAAAAAAATCCCAAAGAAAATTCCGAAAAAAATCCTGATGAAATACCGAAGAAACTTGCATTTCTTTGATAAAGAAATTTTCAAAAAAATCGTCAAAGGATTTTCAAAGTAATTCCCGAATTTTCCTTATTCTTTTCGGAAAATTATCATAGAAACTAAGAAATTCACAGAGAAGCTGCCAAAAGAATTCTTCAAAAATTTACAAAAGGAGTCTCCACAGGAATCGTTAATAGATTTCCTAGAAGAATAACCACGAAGAAACCATGGAGAAAAAAACCGATGAATCCCTTAAACAGTTTTTTAAAGAGGACTTGGAGGATTAATTTTTAAAAAATTTGAAAGAAACCACCAAAACACTTTCTGAAGAATCCTTTGACAATTATTTGATAAAATTTCTCTAATTTAATCCTCAAAAATTCACAATGTTCAACGTAATCAGCATGACCATGCTAAGGGTGGAGGGTTCGATTCTGGAAGAAGTGAAGTGTGAAGGAATGGAACTGCTGTGTCGTTCTCAAGGAATACGGAGATTCTACTAGAAGCTTAACTCATCTGTACGTACAGTACAACTACAGTTTTCGAGACATTTATCGTGCATCACATTTCCATACTTGTTAACAGAGTGAACTAACAACGCCTAATAGAGGCTGCACATGTTTAAGTGCATGTACACACCGTTTTCAACGATCGGTTTCGTTCCTACTAATTTGAATGAGTCATTGCACTTCTATGGGGTCTCTTAAATCTGCACCACTGTCACACGCTGTTGATTGGAATGAAATCACCTGATGCAGACTGAATACGAAATATAATTTAATCCTATCACGGTTTTCCAATAAATAACGCCCCATAAATCCGGTCAAAGCAGAGAACGAATTTAATCCAATAAAATGGGACACACATTCCAATTTCAATCAGGACTTATGTGTGAGATCCTCTGAACGCAAAAATAGAACTACATACTACTGTTCATCAGTTCCGCAGTTTGACATAAGTGTAGCTTCAACACACGCACGCACATCGAGCAACCCGGATTGTCAACAAGCGATGGTGGTTTGGGTACTCAACTCACTCACATTGGACAGGGAAGCTTAGTGCAGCAGCAGTGAATATTTGAAATCCCCCCGCGAACGTAATTGTGTGCGTAGAGACCAGGAATATGAAATTGTGGACGACCGACCGGACCGATTGCTTGTTCAATTGATTACTTCCGTTGGAAGCTTCCTAACCAGATTGTCAATTGATTATGCACTTGGGGGGAATAAATCGGTTTAAAGAGAGCACTCAATGAGCTGCAAGCGTATGATTGTGCTTTTTCACACTCTGCTGGGATTAGAACTGGTATTTGGCTAACAAGATGCGATTGGTGTACGAAATTTAGATTAATTGTCATTGAACTTACCAGTTTTATGGCTAAACATTATTTAAATGCTCATAGGTGGATGAGCTTTATTCAGTTTGCAAAGATCTATCTGTTTTGGTTCCCTATGACCATATTTGATACCAACCAACCAATTCGGTAATAGAATGAAGTTAAAACCAAAAAAACATAGCTCAAAATAACAGAGGTCCCGGTAAGGTTGATAAATCCTAAAAGACGTAAATTTAAAGTCCCTACGTAATCTCCTGTTTGGCGCGGCGTTATGTAAAAGCAAGGCAAGTAGCGGTGAAGGATAAGGCATGAGCTTGTCCTAGGATAGAGTTTTAGAGTGTTTTAGGGTGTTTCAGGTCGGAAAGAAGAGCTTTCATCGGGGTTTCGAGGGCCTTTAAGGGTGTTTCCGGTGGTTATGGGACGTTTAAGGAGGATTCTGGAATTTTCAGGTGGTCCCAGGATTCCATGGATTTTAAAAAACGTTTCAAGGTAATTCAGGAGAGGGATTTTAAAAGTCTAATGAGACGTTTCAAGGGTTTTTGTGGATTTCAGGGCATTTGCATGAAGTTCTAGAGGTGTTTCAAGGCGTTTTAGGGGATTTCAGGATAGTTCAGGCATTTTACGGGGCCCAGGGGGCTTCAGGGCAGTATCAGTATGGTTTCAGTTGCGTCTCTGAAACCCCCTTGAATTCCTCTATGAACTCTGAATCCCCCCTAAAACCCACCTAATCCTCAAGATGCCCCCTGAAACATCTTGCCAACACCCTAAAACTGCCCTAAATATTCCTGGAATAACAAGTATCTTCTTGAAACCCTCTGAAACGCCCATAAATGCTCTTACGGCCCTCTGAAATGCCCCTCATGAACCTCTTCAAAATCTTCATGAACCTGCTGGAAATCACTTAAAATTCTCTGAGCATCCGTGAAACCCCTATGGAACCCCTTTGAAGCCGTCTGGAACCTCCTGAAATCCCCCGAAGCCCTATCGACGGGTCGATAGTCTATGCCGACCTGTGACGGTAGTGTGACCGTAGAACCTTACAAATACCTTTTCGCAGTTCAAATTTCAATTCTTTCATCAAAGACGTGTTTCTTCTTTGTCCATGGATGTCAAAGCATTTAAACATTGTAATCTTCACTTTGTTTGGTAAGCCAAGGCAAAAATCGAGAAATTGACCAAAATATATATTGTAATTTAGTTCGTTGATTATTTCTGCTTCTTGGTGTGATGTCTTCACTAGGACAAAGCCTGTTGCTTAGCTATGAGCACTTCCACAATTTTTAACTGACGGCTTCCTCTGCCAATCATCATTTTGCATGTGTATTTCGTGTGGCAAGCACGAAGATACTTTATGCCCAAGCAAGTTAAGAAAGTTACGAAAAATTCCGGGATTGACCGGAAATCAAACCCGTCATCCTCAGCGCACGGTGGCAAAATATCGATTATTTTCGAAATTTCATGTACCTCGGATTTTTCTTCATAGAATGTCAGAATTTCGGCTATATTGTATAAATGAAAAGTTTGAAAATATTGTATCGGAAACATTTTGAACATTCTGAAATGCAATATTAACTTTAATTGGCTATATTCGGTGATATGAACACTACTCGAAGAAAGAGAGAATAAATAAAGTAATGAAATCAAGACCAACAATTGAAAAGGCCGCATCAACATTTTGTAAACAAACATGTTTCCCTCGATTTAGAGCTATCTGTGCTCCACCCACACACCTAACCACCCCTAACAGAAAGCGCAAACATCAAGCTTCCTGTTAATGGTGGTGAGATGCGTGGGTGGAGCTCAGAAGGCCTCAAGTCGACGGAAACGTGTTTGTTTACGCAATGTTGATGAGGCCTTTTCAATTGTTGGTCTGGAAATAGTACGATGGATAGATACGCAAGCGAGCGATAAGAAAAATTGAACAGATATTGAAATTAACAGAGGAACATTGTTGAACAACACAATCACAACGACGACGGCTAATCATTTGCGAAGAAAAGTCCCTGGCAGGATTTCTGAAAAATCTCTGAAAGAATATGTGAAAAAAACTCATGCAAGGTTTACTAAATCAACAGAAAATTTTCTGGAATTCTAGAGGAATTCCTGAAACATGACTAAAAAAGAGTGTACCTATATGAGAAGTTTTTGAGAACATCCCTGAGAGACCTTCAGAAGAAATCGCCAGAAGAATTTATGTAATAACCAAGCCCGTGCACAAGGGGGGCGGGGGGTTGGGTGTTAAACCCCCCCCCCCTCATTTCCGACGTTTCAAACACTAGGCGTCCCTCCGCCTTTTGCTGAAATTGCGAAAAACCCCTCCCTTGCCACCACTTCTCTGCACGTGCCTGGTAATAACCATTAGAAAATTATGTGATAAAATTCATGGAGTAATTTCCGAAGGAATCTACGAAAAGTTTTCTAAAAGTTTTCCTGGAGGAATGTTTGAAGTTAGCCTTAAAGAGATTTGTGGAAGAACCTCTTGACGCATGCACTAAACCCATGAAAATTTTGCTCTTTTTTAACGTGAATAAATTATATCAAAATAGCATAGATCTCATGCACTCAGTGCAGACAAGCATGTTCATATTCCGAAAAACTGCGGAAAAAGTTGTTGAGTTGATTCAAGGAGAAATTCTCAAATAAACTCATGGAGAAATTCCTTGAACAGTTCATTGAAAGTTTTCCTAGAATCCCTCGGGAAAGATTCTTTCCAAAATTGCAAGAGACGAACCAGCCAAGGGCTGAAAGTCTCTCTAATAAAGACAAATCAATCAATCCAAAATTGCATAATTCAAAGCGTATCGAAAAGAATACGAAATATTCAATAAAAGTATTGAATTGAGCATTTTTGGAAGAAATTTAAGAAAGATTTACTTTAGAATCCTTCAGGAATCCTTCTAGTAACAACTGCGGAAATTTGTAGAGGAACATTTGGAGAAATGTTTGGAAGCATTTAAAATAAAATAAAGGAAGTTCCGAAGCAATCAAAGGAAAGCGATCTGAAAGGATCCCTCAAGCAACTTCTGAGGGAACCCATATGTAGATGAATGTCTGAAGCAATCTCTGGAACATACGAAATAACTCCTGAAAGATTTCATGAAAGAAACCCTGAAGGGATTCCTGGAAGATTTTCTGAAAAAAAAATCCGTGGAGGAAATTCTTAAGGGGTCAGCATCCATCATCGAACCTACGACCTTAGGATTTACAGGCGGCGATGCTTACCAGTCGACTGTGGCTCACTGGTGTAGATAACATGAGAATAATAGCATGCGGTTCTTCGTTCCCACAGCTCAGAAAGGGGCACATGGCATTTCACTAACATTGAGCCATCTCTATGGGTGTATGTGTTCCATTTCGAGCAAAAGAGCTAAACTTGTTCGTATGCTGTCATTTTCAGCTATTTCGACAACAACAATAACTGATATCAAATCACTTTGAGCTATTCGTGCGATATTCATTAGATTTTTGAATAACACATCAAAATCACATCAGGCCGGGGCCAGTGGCGTAGTGGCTACACTTTTGCTTCATAAGCAGATAGCCATGGGTTCGATCCCAGCCCCGACAGTTTCGTCAGTTGCTCTTTGCCCCTGAGAGC
Organism: Aedes albopictus; assembly: GCF_035046485.1. Classification (NCBI taxonomy): domain Eukaryota; kingdom Metazoa; phylum Arthropoda; class Insecta; order Diptera; family Culicidae; genus Aedes; species Aedes albopictus. Next base: position 239,984,026 of record NC_085138.1, on the reverse strand, counting down.
AGCTGACACTGACCCTCTTCGAGCCCATGGCTCAAATGAACCCGGATACTTGGACATCGGCGAACGGCAACCCATAATGGACCCCCAATCGGACTGGAAACAGGAACAACCAACAGCCACACATCAATATCCTCGTGCTCATCATTCTAGATAGGATAGGATAGAAAGTGGAAGCAGCGCATCGGCAACCAGTTCGATATAGTACAATTAGAAAAGAATACATTTAGGCTCTAAACAAAGTGTATGTACAGCTTCCAATTGGAATCGCTCACGCAGTGACAGCAAATAATGTTCGATTTGAGATATGACTTAGATATTCTCGTCTTCCCGGGAAAACCATTCAATATGGAAGTCTGGCGTCCAGAAATGGCGACCAGTATTTTCAAGATGGCGGACTTAAATTCAAAATTGCGGCTCAGAATTCAAGATTACGGTTTTTTTTTAATAGTTAACGGCTCAAATCCGGCATCAAAAGCTGGATAAACGATATGGTTTCTGGTGCCATGAGATGGGTTTTCGTTTAACGAAAATGCAATATTCATCAACATGTCACTTAAGTTTTGTTGAAATAGGTTCTCGAAGGTACGAGAAAGGCGCCATCACCGCTAGGTTTGAATTGAATACTAGTGAAAATTCATGAATTTTTGGGCACCACACTCTATAGCAGCATATGATTCTAGAAAGTCCTTCTGAAGATTTTTTTTTGGAAGTCTGAATTATTGATATTCTTGAATTGGGTCGGATTAAAAAAAAGGTCATTTGATTAGGGCGGAAGAATATAAAAAAGCTAGGTGCTTTTCTTATATCCCAGAAAGGTGAAAGCTCCATCATTTCTTACAAGTATTAGAGTGCACAAAATATTAAAAGATTTCATAGCTAATTGCAAGGGCAATTTCATATTTGCAAGGGCGCAAAAAATTGCAGAATATTGAGAAGGCTTCTATTATTTAGGAAGATGAAAACAAAATATTTAATATTTCAAAAGAAATTTCTCTAACAAAACTGGGCGGCAAAACGCCGCTCATTCTCAAACTATTGACGACTCCCATAAAACGAGATAAAAATTGCCTTCTTCATTCAATACTCGCTTATGGTACCCCTAATTCCCCAACTCTTTCATCTTATCTCAAGCACTCATTTTTATATCCCTGAAACATTTGTTGTCATAATTTCACAATCTGTCAGAATTTATGCGTAATCCTTTTTGTCAGTGGTGTGGATATAAAACGGCTACTAGGTAGTATATGTAGGTAGGCACCCATCACAATCATGTCGTCGTCCCAGGGATATGGTGAACGAATGCTACTACCGTTGTACGTTCCCTACAATGTACATATTTTCCCGGGGATTAACGGATGGGTTTCTTCAAGTGGTTGTCGAGTTGGAAAAGAAAGAAGAAAAAAAGCACGATGCTTACAGACTTGCTTATTGCTCGTGGATCCGGCGCGGCGCAGAACGAGGCAAAAGTTTTGTTTTGTCATATTTTTGTTGCTGGGATAAAACATTTTGAAATGGGTTTCTTCTGGGCTGCCGGCTGACGAAGTTTCCAGACAACAACAGTCAAAAGCGACTCCGGCGGCCATCGTCATGTGGGATCTGGGAGCGGAAAAAAATAATATTTTACGAAGGTTGACGGGGATGTTCATTTTATTGCTAGGTAGTATTCACGGTTTGATTTAAAATGGCTTAAATGGGGTTTTTATGCATCTGCAACAAAGTTGTCAGAATGTTTCAACAATCTACATATGCAAGAGTGTTTGGTATTAAGACAAAGTGCGTACGATAATATTTTGAAAATGCTTACTCCATTTCGATTAGACAGCTAGGCTGGAAATTTCTAATTCTCTGCAAAAGGTTTGATTGCCATTTCGGTTGTGGATTTTTCTTAGCAAATGCACTCGACTCTTATTTAATGATCATGATATGGAGTAGGTAACCTGAGTAAACATTGCACATAAGTTATTGCAGTTCAAATATTCTTGTTTTATCTGCACTAGCTATCAACAGCCTGTGTTTGTCTATATCTAAGCTAATAAACTCTGCTCAGCCTGCAATAAACTTGCAAAATCATTCTTTCCTCCATAAGTGAACTCGACATAAATTAAAACATAATCAATTTGGTCAATTAGACTCGGATCCCTGAGTCATTACCTCCCAATTCAGGCACTGGAGAGCCACATCCCGATCTACTCGGGCAAATATTTTTCTCACGTGAACCTTAGTAACGGTTCTCACTGGAAGCATAAGCAAATTACTACCCCCATTCAGATGGAGGCTTATTCATTCAACCAAAACATGAATGCCCCAATTAGACAGCCTTTGAGTGTGCACAAACGGGCCAAATGCGGGGATAAGAGTTCCACTGTGACTGTGACTCAGGACGACGACGACTACGTAGTCATTTGCCGTAATACTTATCCTTCATACTTGACGATGATGATGACGACGACTGGCGATGGACCCAAACTGGCTCAGGAAAATGCCATCCATGGTGGTGTGTATCTGCTTCGGTCCGGACGTACCTAGCCACGAGACGAGGGCCCTCCACTGGGTAACGTTAGTTTTAATACAAAATTCAGGTATGTACCATCGGATCATGGCTGCTTCTCCACCCGGTAGGATTGTGAGCCTCTTGTGTGTCGAGCGAGCCCATTCGAGTGGAAGGCCAGAGATTCGAGTTGTCAATGAGCTTTGCTCCTAGCTGACTTTCGCCATCGTATTCATTAGAAAAATACATATATCTTTTCCGGAGTGGGATTTGGGTATCAGATGGGAAATGTCGTTTTTCCGAAAGAAAGACAATATATTACAGGGGATAGACAAAACAATCGGGACTGGCGAAATTTTCACTTTTAAAAAAATGATCAAAAAGCTATAACTATTTGAAAAATGCATCAAAAAATCTATTTTTTTTACTGTAAGTTTATCAACTAGTTGTGTATCAATCGTCAAAAATTGAGAAAGATCGGACTATTCTACTTTATATGAGTCATAAACGCTCAAAATTTCATTGTAATCAATTCATGGAATCTGAAGATATAACAGTTCAAAGCTTTCTAGAATCTTTCTAACTTCATGTAGAATAGCCCGGTCTTTCCCAAATTTAGACCTTTGATACATACCTAGTTGATCCACTTACAGTAAAAGCTTTCGATTTTTCGATGCACTTTATTACAATTATTTGATCATTTTTTTTTGAAAAATGAAAATTTTGCCTGTCCCGATTGTTTTGTCTATCCCCTGTACATGAACTATAGCATTCGTCATTCCGTCTACAGGCGGTTCGCTCACAGACTTGCGTATGCATTGAGAAAGAAGAGAGCATAATTTTTTCTTTAATGTTTTCCTGCTTACCTTATAAGCTTAGGGCCCATATAGCCGAGGCGGTAAACGCACGGGTATTCAGCATGACCATGCTGAGGGTGACGGGTTCGATTCCCGGTCGGTCCAGGATCTTTTTGTAAAGGAAATTTCCTTGACTTCCTTGGGCATAGAGTATCTTCGTGCCTGCCACACGATATACACATGCAAAATGGTCATTGGCAGAGGAAACTCTCAGTTAAAAACTGTGGAAGTGCTCATTGAACACTAAGCTGAGAAGCAGGCTTTGTCCCAGTGAGGACGTTACGCCAAGAAGAGGAGAGAGGAGAGGAGGTCCAATGGATATCGCCTCTGATTTCTTAGCAAAAAAAACTGGGTTCAATTCCTGATATACACATGCAAAATGGCCATTATTGGCACAGGAAGCTCTCAGGTTAACAACTGTGAAAGCGGGTTACGTACAAAAGGATAAATCACGGAAGGTTGAAATAAGAAAAGGCTGAAACACGAATATCTGAAATTACAAAAGACTGAATGCATCAAAAGGCTGAAATAACATAAGGCTGAAATAGTGATTCAACTAGTTTTCAAACGCACCAGCCTAAAGACTAACTTCAACACAAAAAACTCAGACAAACAGACGTATGACTCTGATTGGGAATAATAACATACATACACTGGTTTAACAGTTAATTGAAATTGATTTTGCTTGAGCTTGACATTTGAACGTCCTACCGTCCTCTAGTTCATGGTTAGCCAGACTAAGCCATTTTGGGGGAACACGCTTCAGTTACCGTGTTCTGAATCGGAAAGCTTTACGACTGATCATAAAGATGTGCATTATTGAACGCCTATATTACTAATCAGAATTTTTCAAAAGAACAGTACATATTTCAAAGAAGGGAAAAGCTCTAATGATATTGTAAGTAGCCTTAATGGCAGCAATCTACAAATCAACATGACTCGAAAGAATAGCTCATGTTGAAGAAGGAAAAATTAACGATATAAATATTATCAGCTCCTTTTTGTGTTCGTTGGTATGCATTAGCCTCTTCACTAAGCTCAGTTTCGAAACTAATGCCGTTTTTCTTTTTTAACCTGGGTTGGAACTGGATTGGCGGAAAATGTGTAAACAAACAACGTCAAACAAACTTTAGTACAAGCAAAACCGAAGTCGGGTTGGGGTTGAAACTGTGACCTGATTCAGTTCCAACCCAGGTTGGAACTGGATAATAAAGAAAAACGGCATAAGGCTTCATGTGCGAGCCAAGAACTTTTCATTATGAAAATTTTCTTGACTTTCTTTTAAGCTGAGAAGCAGGCTTTAGAAATAGAAATGCTATAACTTATTTGTGTATTTTTGTATTTTCAGCCCTTTCAATTTTCAGCCTTTTGTAATTTCAGCCTTATGTTACAGCCTTTCGTGCATTCAGCCTTTTGGAATTCAGCATTATGTTACCATCCCGTGGAAGCGCTCATAGAACAATAAGCTGAGTAGTAGGCTTTGTTCCAGTGAGCACGTTACGCCATTGAGAGGAGAGTTTCCACCTCTACACGTACTGAAATTCTCTAAGAGAGCTATTTCGTCCAGAGATTCCATCACAACATTCAAAAATTTCTCCGGGATTCATCCAGAAATTCCCCAGGAATTCTTTCACGGATTCTGTTAAACAATCTGGCAAGGGCTCATTCGAAAATTTTCTTTATGGCTTGCTTCAGATTTTTTTTAATTGCTTGAAAAGTTCCTCCAAGAATTTATTCAGGAATTCGTACAGGGATTATTTTGGAAATTGAATTAGAGATTTCTCTCGAAGTTTTTAAACAATATCCTCCATGTATTCCTTAAGAAAATTGTACAGATTGTTTTTATTTTAAAACTTCTCCGAGAAATGCTTCAAGGAATTTTCTAAAGATTTCTTCAAAAATATCTCTTGTTCGCTGGGGTCGTTGCCGTTGGTCTCGGTTCGTATTATTCTGTTGCTGATTTTCCGTTACAATGGTTTTTTACGGCTGGCTCGTAGGGCCTGACACCAACCCCATACTTTCCGGAGGACCATAGTGCACAGTTGAGCTTAGAGTCCTTCCCTGGCACTCGGACGTAGATCAGCCGCCCCTAACATGGGGATCAGACGCTGTTGTGAGCCGCTCCTCCTGGAGAACAGACGCTCAGGTTTGTCGAAGCAAACCCCCCCTTCCCTGTCAGCCTACGACCAAAGGTCCCACCGGGGTTGGTTACCCGATCTTCCCTAAGGTTGCTCATAGTTTCCGGCCGGTACCGCGTGGAGGTAGGGATAGGAGTTGCTGGGCAGAGGTTAGTGGATCACAATGGGATCTGAATTGCGCAGCATACCCAGCCTTTACCGTGCCTCTTAAGATTTCTTATCTCTTAAGAAATCCCAAAAATATTTTCCAACTTCTTCATTTTGAAATATTGCATGGATTCCTCAAGGAGTTTCACCAGGAAATCTTTCAAAAAATCTTCCAAGGATTCTTGCGGAACCTTACTTCAGCAATTTCTTTTAAAAAAATCATCGAGGAATTCCTTAAGAAATTTCTTTATGGAATCCTACTCGAGGACTGTTTTTAGAACATTTTCGCAACCTGTAGAAATTCAGAAAATCTTCCAAAAATGTCTTCAGAGATTTCTCCAGATTCCTCCATGGATTCCTTTAGAAAATCCTTCTGTGACTCCGTTTATTATCCATTTATGGGTTTTTGAAACATTTTCACGGCTTCATTTAGAAATTTCTTCTGAGATTCATTTAAAAGAAATATAATCTTCCATGGATCCCTTTAAAAAAATGGAAATATTTCATGGATTACTTCAGAAATTCTTCCTTCTATCAGCTCTCCCGACCAATTCACAAAATCTTAGTTCTCCCTTCACTGCAAAATATTTTTGCTGGTAATCAGCAAACTTTGCTGATTTTTGGCGTGCTGATTGCATTCAGCAATACAAATTACTGAGTATCAGCAATTATTTTTCAACTTGCTGAACCATCCAGCAATTTTGACAGTTGATCAGCAAAGTTGTGCTGTAATTCAACAAAAATGTTGCTGAAATTCAGCAATTTCTTTTGCTGATTTTTGGCGTGCTGGAAGCATTTCAAAAATTTTGGTGTGTTCGGTAGAGAAGTAAAGCGTGGGTGCCGAGATGAATTTGCTTAGGACTTTAAATCTCATTAATGCTGATAAAAATACAGGGGATAAACAAAATGATCGGGACAAGCAAAAACTTCACATTAAAAAAAAATATCAACTAGCTGTAATTTTTGGCATCAAAAATTTTTTTTTATTATAAGTTTATCATATAGTTGTCTATCAATGGTCCAAATTTGGGAACCCGATCTTTCCCTCATTTATTCTACATGAAGTTAGAAATATTTCAGAAAAAGACATAGTTATCCGATAGACAGCTTTGGACTGTTATACCTTCGGATTCAGTGAACCGAATGCAATGAAATTTTGAGCGTTTTGAGCCCATTAGATATTCCTTTTAAAATTCCTCCCAAAATTTTGGGAATTTGTCCAGGGGTATCATAGAAAAATCTTCCACGGACCCCTTTGTATTTACTCTAGCAGTTTTTTTTTTAGTAAATCTTGCAAGATTTTGGAAGCTATTGAACTCTTGAAAGTTTTCGTGGGATTCTTCAGGAAATCCTTCTTCACTAAATCTTATCTAAAGGTTTCTTCAAAATGTCTTCAATGCATTCATATAAAAATGTCGTTCATGTCGTGATTCTTCAAGGTTTTGTTTGAAAAATCCTTCAGTGATCTTTCCAGATCTACTAAAAATTTTACCAAAATTTTGTTTTTTGGAGATTTGTTCAAAGATTTTTTTTTAAATTCATCTTAAGGTTTCTGCAGAATAAATTCAGAAAGAAATTGCATCAGAAATGCATACTGGTATTCCATCACAAACTACTCCTGGATTCCATTGGATTTGCATCTTGGATTTCTTTAAAAAATCCCGAAGAAATGTTTCCATGATTGTTTCAGGGTTTCCTCCGAAAAGGTTCTTGCATGATTTCTTTCAGTGGTCATGAATACCCTCTGAAATGTACGCAAAATATTATATAGAGATTTCCTCGGGAATTCCTCCAGATATTCCTTTATGTATAATGCATCTATATATCAATAAAAATGGAATGGTGTTTGTATGTCACAAATAGGCTTGGGAACGGGCCAACGGATCTACACCATTCTTTTAGTGTTTCATTCGTGCAGGGCTCCGACGTTTTCGTACGAAAAAATATTTGGGAAAAACGACCGAGAATGCATCGAAAACGAAAAAGTTTGAAATTCCATTTTGCGGGGCATTTTTCTACAGAGGTGCATGTCAAAAAAACAGTAAGCAGGCAGAATGACGTTTGCCGGGACAGCTAGTCGCAAATATTTCTTAAGCATTTCGTCACGGTTTTTTTTTTAGAAATGCATTTTAAAATTTCTCCAATTTTTTTTTTATATTTAACATGAATACTTTTAAAAACCCTTCAGGAGCTTTACAGATGTTCGTCTATTTGTTCTCCAGATATTTATTCCAGGTTTTCATTATAAGAATACTTGAGGAATCCTTCTAAAAGATTCACGTGAGATTTATTCAGGAATTCCACCAGAGTTTGCGCTACGAGTTTCTTCATGACTTCAAATAATCCTTCTTTTATTTCTTCAGAAATTAAACTTGGATTCCTAAAATATCCCGACAGGGGTTATTTAATGAATTCCTCCAAAGATTTCCACAAGAACTCGGCAAGAGATTTCTTCGTAAACTCCTTCGGAGATTCATTTGATGATTTCTGCAAAAATCCGTTTAGAAATTTCGTTAGAAATTCCAACTGAAATTTGTGCAGAAGTCTAGATTCCTTAATCAGATACTATTCCAGTATTCCAAGAATTCATTCAGGAATTTCATCAAGAGTTTCTTCAAAAATAAAACTCTTCCATGGATTTTTTGGAAACTTCTATAAAATCCTCAAGAAACCGATTGATTTAGTTTATTTTTTTCTTGAAGGAGGTTTTTATGAGGAGCAAAACAGTTCTCACAGCGGACGAGTTTCGCACAAACTCATCTGTGGGGCTAGCAGCACTCTCTCAGAATCAAACAAGCCTTGGTGGGCTAGATTTTTAAGCAACTTCACATACATTTTTTTTTTTTCGAAATTTTCGAATTTTTCGAAATTAGTTCAAGAGTAACCTTTGAAGACTATGTAACTCAAAAATGTCACCGAAAAAGTGTTGTATGGCGAACTATCGTGAAATTCCATGTACAGGTTTTTGGAAAAATATCAAAAAAATATGAAATAATTTTCTACACTGGAAAAAAGGTTTAAATTTGTTTCTTCTGTTTTATTTTTTTTTTTTGTATTTATTATTTTTATAAGGATTGATAAAACAAACAAAGACCTCGTCAATTTAAAAATAAAGTATTGATTGTAACATCGATTTTAATTTTTAAAACCCTTTTGTTTTCAGTGTAGCAATTAATTTGATATACAGGTATGTTCCGTTTTTATCCACACGGTCCGCGATTTTCAGTTGAAAAAAACGGAATAGTGATAAAAACGGAAAAGTTTTCTTTGACAAAATATTTTGCAACATTTTAATATAAATTGGAGGTTTTATTGTAGAACACGTTCCAAAAGTACTGTTTACTATGAAATTTAATTGCTAAAGACATTAATTTTTGCACATCTGCAATCAGTTCAAATTACAGTTTTCTGACTGTGACGCCCACAAGAGGTTTTCACCATGTTTGTGATCACATTTTTGGAAATTTATTTTCGTTGAACATATTACATATTACATATTACAGTTCCAGTATCCGTATCGACGTTTTAAAATATGACATACTTCCAGGAATTATTAATCTTCAGGAACATAATTTCGATATCCTAACAAAAAAGGATAAGTTTACTTCCTTCCGGAAGGCATTTCTCCACGAGTTTCATCTACACAGATTCCTATAAAAGTTTCGTCAAGGATACTTTAAGGAAATCTCCAGGAATTTTCTAAGCAAGCACTTGTAACTTCTCCAGAATATTGGATTCCCCTAGAAGTTCCTCCAGAATTCTTCTAGGTTACCTTGTACCATGCCGCTTGTTTATCTTTTGGAATTCGATAAGAATCTTTAGAGAAAAGAAGTTTTGCACCTTGTGATTTCTTCAGAAATTCCTTCTCGGATCAACCTAGATGTCTTTTTTTAAATTTCTCCTGGAGTTTCTTTGAGGATCCCTTCAAATATTCCACCAGGAAATGGAAATTTATTAACCTTCCTTATGCATTATGATGGGAACAGCTCGCTGACGTAGTGTTTGGGTCTAGAATGGCCTCAATGCACAAGGTGGGCTAAGAAAATCATTTTGGGATTTAACCCAGACACCCTGTTGAAATTATTCCAACTCGAGTTGCTTTGGAGATTCACCAAGATTTTACTTTTGAAATATAGGAGTATCTCCGTTTCTTCAAAATTTCCTGCGGGAATTCTTCCAAGATTACTTTTTGAAATCCCTCCAGAACATTTTTCTGATATTTCTCCAGGTTTTCATTCTGGGGTTCCTCCAAAATTTATAACTGGGATTCATCTGAAGTTCTTTCTTGGATTCTTCAAATTCTTATGATATTTTTCTCTGGAATGTCCTCCATCCAAAAATTTCTTATAAGGATTCCTACAGGACGTTGTTTTGGTGTTTATGCGCAGTAGAAACACCTACACCTACTGGAGCTTTTATTATGAATACTTCCAAGAGGATTCTATCTTTCATCTTTGTTATGTTGATTAGTAGATGAACCAGCCTTGAGCTGACAATCTCGTTAACCCTCTAACACCCAAATTTTTGATTTTGATCTAAATATCATTTTTCGTCATCTAAAATCGATTTAAACATGTTTTGGAAGATGATTCTTTTTAATTCTCGATTTCGTGAATTGCAGTTTTTGATTTTTCTAATTTTTATTTTTTAACATCCCCACACTTTTATATTTTTCCTGGAAGCCAATTTGGGGAACGGATTTTTTGAGATGAAAACATTTTGAGATTTTATGATTATTGTTGAAATATTATTATTTTAATCGTTTTTCACAGAAAATTTTATTTTTCGTGTAGTTTTAGGGAAAATTACTTTAGAGTGTATTCGATTCCCTTAAACTATTAAACAAGGACAGAATGATTTGGGAAAAATTTAAAATATGTTAATTGTAGCGATTCAATACAAAATAAACAATGACTTCTAAAAGGTGACTAAAACATCATTTTTTTGATGATTTAAAAAAAAATGTAAATACGCTTTAAAATCAGGCATTGCAATTCATCTCATCTTTCCATCTTTTGAGCGGGATACTGATCGAATGGTACGAGATCATCCCAGTGCTCTTGGATTAAATTTCCAATAACAATCTTGTGCTCATCTGATCATCTGATTAGAAATGCTATCTTAGTAAACCGGAAAGGCTGTGTCGCAACTGTTCATGAAAACTTTGACACATTCTGTCTGCGGTATAAGGCAGACACGTCAGGTAGAGTTTACTATTCTGAACATATTTTTTGCCAAGTAGATAAATCGGTAAGTTGGTATAATGTTATTTTGAGCCAATACGTAATATGAACTGACTTCTTTTGATTTTCAGCATGTTTATATAGCTATCCATGAGCCTTTTACGTTGCGGCTGGGCACACAAAAACCTGACTTCTCAAATCGGTATGGCCGGAAAAATCGCGTCAAACATTAACAGACGCAAGGGAGAACTTTAGAAGATTGCAAACACTTATATTGCTATGTAATTTGTTTTTAATATGAACTAAACATGGAACGAGACATTCTGTTTATATTCTTAATAAAACTGCAGCTGAATATTTACATTGATTGTGTCATTTAATCTTAGAGGCACTTTTCTTTATAACAAAGTTTAAACGCATGTTGGGTGTGAGACCATTTGGGCGGGAGGATTATTTTGGGTACTGCCCGCTATAACACCTCGTTGAAAAAAAAGTGAACTCGGCGTGTTCCCGAAGTACTGGAGCAGAAACTCAATAAAATGTTCATTATCCAGTTGTTTCCCTATGAAGTCCCACAGTACGACGGACCACCTCCAAATTATAATTATGTTATCGCAAATCTCCGATGTACGTTCTGTACAGGTCCCAAAACTGACCTAGTTTATGCAACTTTAATGTAGTAGCGAGTTAAATGTTTTTCCTCGTTGTCCGAACTTTCATCAAGATCATCTTAAGATGTCGAGATGGATCATTGCAGTGCCATCTTAGATCAGAGATATTGTCTTTCCTCCAAACTAAGATGATCTCTAGATCAGATGAGAAATGCAATGCCTGTTTAAAATACACCAAAAACTATTTTGAGATATACAGAACAGTCCTAAATATCAGCCAAAAATATAAAAAAAATGATTTTCCACGAAACAAAAATTACAAAAACTAGCTGTACCCGGCAAACTTTGTCTTGCCTACTGCGTTTTTTGACGTTTCAAGTTTCTAGCCAAGACCAAGTCCCCGGTCAAAAAATCACATTTTTTTTCCATGTTTTAGGCTTCATAAACCTTCCTTGGGTGAAAACTAACAGAACAAAACTTTGACGACCCAAATCGGACCACCCGTTCGCAAGTTATGCGCGGTCCCACGTATGCCACTGCATTTTTATATATATAGATATATACAGGGGATGGCCAAAATGTTTGGGATAGGCAACTTTTTTTTCTCTCACAAAAAACTTCAACAAGCTATAACTTTTCATAGAGCGCATCAAAAAATCTCAAATTTTGACTGTTTGTCAACCTATTATGTGTGCATCATTGGTACAAATTTGGGCTTTGGACATTATTTTTCAAACAACTCATTTTTGAGCTGTCATATCTCGGAAACCAGTGAACCGAATTGAATGAAATTTTGAACGTACACTGACAATATGTAAATGCTTCACAAACTATTAAAACATGGGTACTTTTTAAACGTTGAAAAAAAATATCATGGATTGACACTTTTCCGATTTTTCTCGAAAAAATGTAATTTTTTTACATCAATGTCAATAAATTTTAGTGTTGATATCCAAAGATTCTCCACTTCTGTTCTCAAGTAATCTCTAATCAGATATATTAGAGCCTATTTTGATTGAAAGAAGAACACATTTAGTAACTTTTGTGTGGTATTGTAAATTTGACTTATTTTCTTCTATATTGGCAAAAAATTCAATCCGGTATTACTTAATTCGCCGTGAGAAAATATTATATTTTATAACGTCGTATTAAGTATCAATATATTGTTGATAAACGTTAAAAAATTCATTCAATTCGGTTCACTGGTTTCCGAGATATGACAGTTCAAAAATTAGTTGTCTAAATAATAGTGTTTTACCCGAACGGTTCTAACTTCGCGAAAAATTAATCAATCGAGTCCAAATTTGTACCAATGATGCACATATAATAGGTTGACAAACAGTCAAAATTTGAGATTTTTTGATGCACTCTATGAAAAGTTATAGCATGTTGAATTTTTTTGTAGGAGAAAAAAAGTTGCCTATCCCAAACATTTTGGCCATCCCCTGTATATATATATATATATATATATATATATATATATATATAGATGCTCAAACTATACCCCGTCTAAAGGCGGGATTGGGTATTAGAGGGTTAAAAAAGATAATATAATAATCATTCTCCCCGACTTCTTACTGCGTTTCCTGGGAATATCCCAGTAGCTTGGTCTAGTAATCATCCAGGAATTCTTTCTTCAAACCCTCCAGAAACGGGGAGTTATTCCTGAGAATCATCCAGAATTTCCTAGTAGGAACACTTGAGAAATTCCTTCTAGGAATCCTGTATAAGTTCAGAATTGATGGGATTTCTTTAGGAATTTTTGGGTTTCCTTAGATTCTTCTGGGAACCCTTCAGTAGTGTCTGGAGAAATCCCCAGATCGTTTGTCAAGTTCCTAGACTACTCTTTCCTAGAGAAACTTATTTCTGAAAGACTTAACTCCTAATTCACCTAAAGAAACTTCTGAATTATTTCCTAACGATATCTCAGAAGAAATCCATTAAATAAACTGGAGGAATCGCTAGTAGAAGTTACTGAAGAAAACCAAGATTGCATTTTTAGAGCAATCAAAAGATAAAATTCCGGATAAAATTCTGTAGGAATCTCCAGTTTACCTAGTGAATATAACAGTTTCGGACGGGAAAATTTGGACAGGGTATCAAGGATGACAAGAGAGATCTCTGGTTGGAATTTGAGCCCCGTCGAAAAAAAATAGCGACCAGAAGAGAAGAATTCAGCACATCGCGTAATTTCAAGAAAATCGTGTAAAAAAAACACGTGGAATTTATTGCACTTAAGAAAGTCTTGTAAAAAAGATTGTAGTGTAAAAATTCAGGCAATGACGGGCAAAACCCCGAACTGTTTAAGTTCTCGAAGAACATTTGAAGAGGCAGGCCAAGTTCCAGTTGGTAAGGACTGTATCGGAAATTAACTATAAACGTTCACAATTGCCTAAAAAATAATCTGTTCGAAATAAACATAACTTTATTTTTGGAGATACTATAATAGTTATTTATGTAACGAGTTGCAAAAAGTTGATTTTTTCAGCACGAGTCGTATCCAACGAGGCTTGCCGAGTTGGATAAATACGAAGAGTGCTGAAAAAATCGAGTTATTCAACGAGTTCCATGCAAAATTTTATGCAATGATTTTTTCATAATGCAACTCATTTGAGTTGCATAATGTTCATTATGCAACTCAAATGAGTTGCATTATGAACTTTATGCAATTATTTTCCATTATGCAACTCATTTGAGTTGCATTATGAACCCGTACGGAAAAGTTGGTCATTATGATACTGAAATGAGTAGTATAAAATAAAAAATATGACACCGAATTGCATAAAAATCTTTTAAATAAAGAATGGCAGTTCTGATTTTCAAAAAATAATCATTTAACTTGGACTTTTATCTCAAAGATTGCAAATATGTTTAAAACATTTTGGACACCTCTTAAAAATTTGAAATTGCGAAAACTGTGGGAAAATATTCTATTTTTTCCCTTATTTTTGCGCAAATATATTCTTTTCCAGAATGCTCATGATATAGGAAAATTATTTTTATCAAGAAAAATTCCCTCCGCATTTTAGGGCAATTCTTAAAATTGAAAAAAGGCCATTTTCAGAGGAACTCTTTTTTTATGCGTCTTCAAAGAACGATTACGCAAATAAAAAATAAATAAAGTTGAATATTTGCATTTTTTTTAAATGTATTTAAATCTAATGAAGAGGTAGTTTTACCAAAAAACGGAATTTTATAACCTCTGAAGATATTTGAAACAGAGCGTCAAAATTCGACCAAAAAGTAGATGTTTTTTTGGAATAGACCATATTCTGAATGTTGGAGGTTTTTCTATCTAAAATAAGATTTTTTTAAGTCGGTATTGAGTGATATGTTATGTGTGCATAACTGCTAGTAATAATCATCATTTTCCAAATTTTTCCCCGTACATTTTTTTTCGCTACAAATGATTGAAACGCTAAAAAAAAAATAAAAAAATGCAGTTTGTACAGATTGTTATTTTGTGTAATATACTCATAGAACCATATTCTCAATAATACTAAACATTTCCCAAATTTCTTCAAGCTGTTCTAAACTTCACTATATTGTGAAGATTTCATAGAAGAACCGGAATAAAAAGACCAACCGTGCTTCGAGATAGAGCATTTTGAACGTTTATAGTTAATTTCCGATACAGTCCTTACGTCGAGCTAGAGTAATTTTTCTATCGAGTTAGTTTAATATTTCTCATGTTCAAATAGGAAGTAAAATTATGCTTAAGGAAAGCATGAATTAACATTATCTACAGCTGAATTTGAAATGTGTTCAAAGCTATTGTAACGTATACGTCTTCTATATCATCATTGGTGGTTTCTTCAAATTCACTCATGGATGTATTGCCTCAAGATTAATGTTAAACTATAAATAACTCGTTTTCGAGGGATTTGACAAAAACTTTAATGTTGACAAAAACGGAATGAAATGTTGATGAAATCGGATAGTGACAAGAACGGAACATACCTGTATTTAGACATTTTTCAAAAAGTTTCATAGAATTTCAGGATAGTCCGTCATACAACTCTTTTTTGTTGGTCTTGTCATTTTTAAGTTACATCGAAACAAATATTAGAAAATACGCCCTCTTAAAATGTTACTCTTGACTAATATCGAAAAACAAAGTATGCAGGTAAGGTGAGATGATATGGTCGGGGTTCTGCTAAACCGAACCAAAGACCATTTTTTGAAAAAAATGAGTTTTCTTAACCATTGGATGAAGAATATGATGATCTACCTTCAGTGTAAAAATCCAGTAATTCTTACAGCTCTTCGTGGAGTAAATTCAAAATTTCTGTTTGGTAGAACATACAAAAAATGAAATTGCACCCAGCCAGAGTGAACTGTAAACCATTTCATAGAATCAGCGAAATAATTTAGTATTGATCTAGATGATGAACATTTCAAGTTTTCCTCATCGCCGTCAGATTTCTAACTTCTAACCGACTCATAGTAACAATCTGTGAGAGAATTGAACACGTAATTAGAATTACGGGTGTTTGAGAATCCAATTATCCTTCGATGGCGCAGATCGCCATTTTTTCAAATCACATTCAGCCAGACCGAACCAAATCCACTGCATTTAAGAATCAATTTATTCTCAACAATTCAAAAATCAACTGGTTTTGAATACCTGCGTTATGTCGATACACATTATACTGATACTTTAACACAGAAGCCATCATTGAACAACAAGGATAATAAGAATAATAAAGGTTAAAAAAATCAAACACTTGGTTCACTTTGGCTGATCGAAAAAGGGAGTTTTCACGAAAACCATCCTTGAGAAGAATGTTTAGAATTTGATTCTGACTTAACGACTGATCTTCAGCTAGGTAAAATAACCTAGAGGTAACGCGCTTGGTTATCATTCAAATGATCCAAGTTCGAATCTCTTTCGTATTTTTGAAATTTGTTTTGTCTTGGTACACTTTGGCAGAACATTTTCATGGTTTTCTTCGACCAGCATAAATTTGAAGTACACAAATTGCTCCACTTTCACATTTCAGGACTTCAGGACATACAAGGACATCATTTGACATAATCACTCTTGCTCTATGAAAAAAAAACATGGGTGGCATTTGCTGAGCTGAGAGGGCTTCCGCCGTTTATATTTCAAATTATGCTCCGTGCTACTATACTATACGTGTCCTCTCTGATTCATGTTAAGTATTGTGAGTGATATCGAGTTCAACTTCAGACGATGATAAATCGAGATTTTTTTCCACAATCCGACTGGTTTTCTCTGAAACAAAGAAACACAGTCAGCCACACTGAACTATAAATCATATTCCAATGTTTTGGTTCAGCCAGAGTGAACTAAGTGCAAAGCACTGAGAAATTAAATGTAATTGTATCAATGATTTCAAATAATTTACATGTATTCTTCATCTCTGATGGTTAATAAAGGCTTGTAAGCTACATGTGTGCGGAAAAGTTTCAAATTATCTTAGCTGTTACGGGAGGCGATACACCCGTCGCCACTACAAAAGAAATTTCCCATAGGGATGCTGCCGATCTGACGGAGTGCTTGTCATCCATCGGCTCCAATGATGTAGGGACGAAGGCTCATGTCAAAACAACACGAAAAAGAACGTGAAATGTGCTTAATGAATTAGCTCTCTTATACTTACTATTGATAATTAGTAGAAATAATTGAAAACTTCTTATTGGATTAGCTGTGTTAGCAAGTGAAATTGAGTGAGTTGCCACAAATGAATTGTTAAAACAAAAACTTATAAACGAACTACACATACAACACATTTTAGGTTAGCTTAATGAACTACTTACGGCTACCGTCGACGGGGGTGACAATGGGTCTGGGGGGTGAGATTGGGTCAAAACGGAGAAACATAAAATTTGAAATAGCTCTTCAACTATCGCTAATTTATATTGAAAACTTTATATTATTTCAAAGAATAGATGCTTTTACACGTCATGATGCAGAATAAGATGTTTTGCAATAATCGTTTTTTGTTAAATTTGTGGTTAACCTTATATGATGAAACTACTATTAAATCGCTCTGAAAAAAATCTCCTTCGTAAAGTTTAACGCAAGTACCTAACCATAAATTTTATTATAAGTGGTTAGCTGTAGGTATTACCTGGTTGATGTAATGAAAAAAGCGGGCTGCCATTGCTCTTTTTATTTAAAAATTCGATATTTTCGACCCTATGTCTAATTATTAAGAATGGGGGTGAGATTGGGTCAAGCAAGTTATCGAGTGCACATAACCTTAACTAAAAATTCAACTTGTTATCCAGTCCCCATTTGACGTTAGACTGGTGCCATGTTCACCGTATTTTCATAAAAGCACGCTTTCTTTCAAAAATATGTCGAGAAGTGTCAAACGAGTGTGTTAATACGTGTAGTGCCTAAAATCATTTATAACAATACACCCATGCGTTCGGACAGCTACTCTAATCATTAGCTAATCTTTAGTGTACTGCAATATCGTAAGCTCACAAAATAGACTTAACATAATATTTGAACGACCCTCTATCTTGAGATGGAGTGATTTGCTTTAGCAATATAGAGGCCAATGATCATGTACATAAGAGTTTATAACGGAGGGTTTGATTAAACACTTCCTATGCAGTATATTAAAACTATCATGTTTTTTTTTTACAATCAACCTTTCAATGCGCCCCTCCCTCATTGTAATCTCCCCTCCTTTCATGGAGGTTGAAACTCTTAATGAGGATGATTATGGTGGCTAAAAATGGTGATACAGTATACAAACGGTATTTTATTAAATTTCAACCATTTTTTCGGTTGTATTGGCGCTTTTAGGTGGATTAATCATCTTTTAAAATTACCTAAGTTTTTATTCGTCATGATAACATTTTGTTTTAAGTAGGTTTACTAGATATGATCAATAAAATTAACTTATATTCTTAGATAGGTGATTTCGAATACTTTGACCCATTCTCACCCCCTCTAAGGGGTGAGATTGGGTCAATTTTCAATCATTTGAAGTTTAGTAAGCAATTCATATAACGTGATACTTTCTTGCTAAACTATCATTACCACATAGGAGAGTATACATACCAAATAAAAAGTTATTTCGACTTCAATTGCATTTGTTATTTAACAAACAATCTTTGAGTATCCTTCTTTGACCCATTCTCACCCCCAACGACGGTATCTTTGGTTAGTCATTCAATTAAATTCCTAAATTTATTCCTACGGACGTAAACAGTGAGTAAAACTTAAATACTATTGTAAAACTTATAACTATGACTTTAAAACTTACTAAACTAGGTAATTTGACTAGACCTGCTATTACGAAACGGTATATGACGTAGGGACCATAGACTGGAGTCACAGAATTGTGAGTATTTACAAATGTAAACATGACCAACAATCAGAATTCATTTATTTTTAGCTTTAAAGCCTTTTCAACAATAAAGAAATTGCTACGAGAACCGTGATTTTGTCCTACGTCTTACGCCGTGACAACATTAGCTGTTGTTTATTTGTGAGTTGTTGGGCTTTAAACATAATTATCTCGGAATAAACTTTTTGGCGCTTAGTTCGGTTTAGCAGAACCCCGGCCATATAGCAGCGAAATTTGTAATGGCAATCCACGATGTGTGCAACTGTGCATGGTATGCTATGCAAAAGAACTCCAAATTCAAAATTTAGTTGAAATTAGAATAAGTAGTTTTCTAAGGAACGTCGCATGAGATCTAGTCTTGAGCATTGCATAACAAGAGCCAATGCTTCAAATATCACGGATGAATCATACAAGAAACTTCTTCCAAACTAAAGCACGAATACCCTATTCCAGTCCAGAAGGGTTCCGTGACTCACGCTGCAATGATATTATAAATCATCCGGAATCATACGTTCGTGAGCGAAGCAATTAGCTCCCTGCTTCAAACTGTTTGTAGGCCCTTCACCCCTGAAGAAAGCCCCATAAATAACTCTCTCGTTGATTATTTTAATGCCGTTCCTCCACGTTCAGGGCATTCCGGAAATTGCCGAAATAATTAGATGCGATGGACAAATTTTGGCCCATTCTAGAGCTCGTGTGTGATAAACCCAAAATGTTTGGCCAAAAGCTTCTTATGATAGTAACTAAACCATTATCCCAAGAGTAAACGGAAGAGCTATTTCAAAGAAAAATATTGACTCCAGCCGTTGTCCGACAAGACACAAGAGGAGCCGTATCGAGGCATTAATAACTATTAAATCGATACCAGGAGGGCTGGACGAGGACGACGACGTCTGGCTGCAACCCAGCTCTTGTTTGGGTGTTATTAGGTATGCTTTCAGACCTTCTACAGGATGGCAGCTCCGGTCATCAGCGAAGGGATGTTCATTGGGATTTTTCATTAGTTCCAGATGAAACTGCATGATAAACAACGATGGCCATCCCTATGAATGGACGAAGGGCAATGGTGCAGCAATGAGAAGGAAGCACCTTCCGGCAGGAGATAGACCGCCATCCTTTTCCGAGCTCATGCCGTCGTTGTCGTTGCAAAGAAGCTATCACAACAAAGATTAGGACAACGTAATCAGGAAATTTCTTGCCCTCTTATGTTCGGTCCTAAATAGGAAACACCCACTCTCTGTATCTCGCCGCCCTCATTCAGAGTGTCATATTGTCGGCTCTCGCCCATTAGTTCTAGTGTTGATCCTACTGGTTTGCTGTAGAGGGAAAGCGGTATGGAAGGCACTGCGTTGAGGAAGATGTGAATAATATTGGAGGAATTTCACGAGGAATTCGTGGATAAATTTCAGGAGGAATCCCAAAAGAAATTCCAGGACTAACTCCTGGAGAAATTTCTATGGAAATTCAAAGAGGAATTCCTGGAGGAATTTCCGGAGGAATTTATGGAAGGATACAACGAAGAGTTCTAAAGTAAATTATGGAAGAATTTCTGGATAAGTTCCAGAAGAAACTGCGAAGTTCGTTGTGAAAATCTAGGAGGAATTCCTCGAGGATTTCTTGGAAGAATTCCAGTGAAATTTCTTTGTAGGATTTTCAGGAGCAATTCATGGAAGAATTCCATGATAAATTCCTGGAGGAAATCAAAAAAAAAAAACTACCTGGAAGAATTTCAAAATAAAATTCCTGGAGGATATTCTTGAGAAATTCTTTGGAGGAATGCCACGAAAAATTCCTGAAGGAACTCCTGGATGAATTTCTGAGGTAATTCTAGGAAGAGTTCCTAGAGGAATTCCTTGATCAATTCCAGGAGGAATTCCTGGGAGAAGTTCTGGAGGAATTTTTAAAAGACTTCCTGAAGTGTTAAATTTCTAGAAAAAATCTGGAGATGTTCCAGGAAGTATTCCTATGGGGGATTCCAGGACACATTCTTAGAAGAATTCTTAGAGATATTCCAGGAGGAGTTCCTGGAGCAATCCCAGGACACATTCTTAGAGAAATTCCTAGAGATTCCAGAATGAATTCCCAGGAGAAACTTCTGGGGAAATTTCTGGATGAATTCCAGGAAGAATTCCTTGAGGAAAGTGAATAGAAATTTCTCAAGGATTTCTCGGAACAATTTCTGTATCAATTTATTTATCTGTTTGTTGGCCTTTGATCTCATTGAAATCTAAACTTTCTTTTTATGACGTATTTCTGAAGAAATTCTCGTCAGAATTTCTGGTACAATTCTTGAATATGAACGAATTTTCCATTTCACCCTGACCTCCTCTACCAGTAGACCTTTCTCGTTGCTGCTTTCCCAGCACTATTACTGCCTGGTGTTGATGGGTGTCAACACTTCCCCCGATGATGTTATGCTGGTGCGGTCTCGGTTGGGGCTAGCAAAATTTTTGCAAGAGGTACCAACAACAACGATGCAGCTCTCTTCGAAAGTGTTTGGTGTTTCCATGTCCGAAGATAAGACAAAAAGGAAATTAAGCCATTAAATTGTAAAGCCTAAACAGCACCAACCAGCCAGCATCATCATCATCGCCGTCGTCAATGGGAAGTAACCGCATCTCTTCTAAGGTTCGTTCAGAACAAATGAAAGTCCAAATTTTACATTCACGCTGCTGATGCTCCTGCTGCTGTTACTGGATTGGACGATGGGGGTAGAATCAGTTGGTAGTGTGTCAATAGAGTATCCGGTCTAATCTGCTCTAAATCTGGGAAAATTTCTTTAGTCGTAAAGTGATACCGGGGCGTGCAATGGCCCTTTGAAGTATGAAAGGAGTGAACCTAGAATTTTTTATGACATTCGAAGAACGACCGCTTCTCTGGGTTGCTGTGGGTTTGTTCTGTGTAAGCTTCCCGAGTACAGACGAGTAACTAGATGAGCAAACGCGAATCATAGAAGTGTCAGTTGGTCAGTCAGTGTCAGTCAGTTGGTCAACGTAGGGGTTTAGCGACTTTTCTTCCAGTCTGTTAAGCGATTGAAACGAAAAGATAGCCCAGGTCAGATGGCGATTTCCTTAATTTCCTAATTGAGGATTCGTCACTATGAACGCCTGGGTCTGCCTCTGCTGCGATGTTCTGCCAGATACCAATCCAGCGCTTGAATGCAGATTCTGTCTCTGCTCGTTAATAGTGAGCGACCGTCTCCATTTTACATTTTAGAATTTCCGTTTATATAAGTTTCTGAAGGCATCGTCCATGGAGCTTAGTATTTGGAATCCAGTTGTGAGGCCCGAATTATAAACCACTGTCACCGGAAATTCTTACGCTGTTCTGTACACCGTCCATCGTTGCTCTTATCAGTCTAGTCAGCTTCCCAGGAAAGGCGTTTTCGTCCATGATTCTCCATATCTCTGCGTGGTCGATACTGTCGTATGACGCTTTGAAGTCGATGAACAGGTGATGCGTTGGGACCTGGTATTCACGGCATTTCTGGAGGATTTACCGTACGGTGAAGATCTGGTCCGTTGTCGACCGGCCGTCGATGAAACCAGCTTGGTAACTTCCCACGAACTCATTTACTTTAGGTGAAAGACGACGGAAGATGATCTGAGATAGCACTTTGTAGGCGGCATTCAAAATGGTGATCGCTCGAAAGTTCTCACACATTAACTTGTCGCCTTTCTTGTGGATGAGACAGATTATCCCTTCCTTCCACTCCTCCGGTAGCTGTTCGGTTTCCCAGATCTTGACTATTAACTGGAGGTGGCCAACTTTTCCGGGCCCATCTTGTTGTTTTTGAGCTGATGTATCCTTTACTTCCCTCAGCGTGGGAGTTGGTTCGTTCCCGTCCTCTGCTGTCCTCTGCTGTCCTAGTCATTTCCTCTGCTGCCTTGGTCCTCCGTGCCTACATTTTCTTCGCCATTCAGGTGCTCGTCGAAGTACTGCTTCCACCTTTCGATCACCTCAAGTTTGTCCGTCAGGACGCTCCCGTCCTTATCCCTGCAGATTTCGGCTTGCGGCACGTAGCCTTTGCGGGATGCGTTGAGCTTCTGGTAGAACTTACGCATACGTGCAACGCTGCCTCGAGATTCTGCGCGTATGCGGTGGCGACATCCGGTTGCTTCAGTCGCTCCAGATCGTACCGGAGCGGCCGCCGATACTGTACATTGCTGATAACGGAGAGTTTTGGGCGCAGTTTAACCATCACCAGGTAGTGATCAGAGCCGATATTAGCGCCACGATAGGTCCTGACGTCGATAATGTCGGAGAAGTGCCGACCATCAATCAGAACGTGGTCGATTTGCGATTCCGTTTGTTGGGGTGATCTCCAGGTGTAACGATACGGGAGGCTGTGCTGGAAAAAGGTGCTACGAATGGCCATGTTTTTGGAGGCGGCGAAATCGATGAGGCGTAGGCCATTTTCGTTCGTCAGCTGCTGGGCGCTGAACTTTCCAATCGTCGGTCTGAATTCCTCCTCCTGGCCTACCTGAGCGTTTAGATCCCCTATGATGATTTTGACGTCGTGGTTTGGGCAGCGGTCGTACTCGCGTACGAGCTGCGCGTAAAATGCATCTTAGTCATCATCAGTGCTTCCGGAGTGAGGGCTGTGCACGTTTATTATGCTAATGTTGAAGAATCGGCCCTTGATCCTCAAACTGCACATTCTTTCGTCGATCGGCCACCAACCGGTCACGCGCCTCTGCATGCGCCCATCACTATAAAAGCTGTTCCCAGCTCACGTGTGTTGCCGCAACTCTGGTAGATGGTATGATTACCTCTAAACGTTCGCACCATAGATCCTGTCCAACACACCTCCTGCAGCGCTACGACTCCGAACCCGCGGTCCTTCAGTATATCGGCGAGTATGCGGGTGCTCCCGATGAAGTTGAGAGATCTGCAGTTCCACGTACCGAGCTTCCAATCGCAAGTCCCTTTTCGTCGCTGTGGTCGTCGCCATTGGTATCAGTTTGCATTCTTTTTTTTTATTCTTAATCACTTAACCTAATTTACAGCTCTATTGTCCACTAGGGCACTACGGAGCGATTTCAATTGACAGCTGCACCTACAGTTTTGTACAGCGCCTATATTCTATTATACTTTTTCGAACTGGCTGCCTTTCTGCTGCTTTCACTTTTTCTACTCTATACACGATAGAATGATGAGCACAAGGATGATGGATGGCCGTTGTTCCTTTCCAGTCCGATTGGGGGTCCATTATGAGTAGCAGTTCGCCGATGTCCAGGTATCCGGGTCCGTTTGAGTCATGGGGCTCAGAAGAGGGTCAGTGTCAGCCGCTCTCGGTGAAGAGCAACTGACGAAAAATTGCAAGTGCCGGGGCTGGGAATCAAACCCATGACCATCCGCATACGAAGCGAACGTGTGACCAACTACGCCACGGGCCCCGGCTGGTTTGCATTCTTCCCTTGTTGATTTTCCGGTACTAGTCTTTTTTACGGCTGGCTCGCAGTGCCTGACACCAACCCACTAACCCAGGGAGCTGGGCTTACCTTCTCGGAAGCTACGGGTTCTGCATTGGCATTTCCTCCAACTACAGTGCTAAATAGCTAGGCTCGAGCGCCAGTCTTCGCCGGGGGTGGTGTTTTTAATGGGCGCCCAGGAGATAATATTTTACCTGAGCTTCCACCCCCGCTACTGGCACTTATTTTACTTTATTTTTTTTTTTTATCTGTATTAACGAGATTTTTAGCTCTAGGCTAGTTCATCTCGGGACCCACGCTTTACTTCCCTTCCGAAGGAAGAACTCACATTTTGCGAGTTTGTCGGGAGTGGGATTCGATCCCAGCTCCTCGGCGTGATGGTCAAGAGTTCTAACCATCATACCAGATCCGCTCCCATACTTTAAATTCATTTTATTCAGATATTATTGTTCTTGGTTACATAGTTCTTACAGTTTCAGTGGTTCAACATCGATTTTTTTTGGCATTCTTTGGTTTTTTTGGCTTGTGTAGCAGATTGCTGTTATAAAAGTTTGACTATTGGCGATGTAGCGGACCTCGTTGTCCCATTCGGCTTCCACGTTTTCCATCATGATTTTGGTAGTGGGTTTCAAACGATCTGAGTTTCGGTGTGGGAACACTATCGTCTGTGGGTTTGGTTCCGTTGACCCGAACCTCCCAGTCCGTGAGGTACTTGGTATACGTGTCATATCCCCTTTGGAGATTGGCTACGAGAGACCGCATGACGCGTCCTGCGTAGGAGATGGCAGAGTCGTCGGCGAACAGTGACAGAGTGCCGCCGCTCGGGAGGGGAGGAACGTCCGACGTGTACAGGTTGTACAGTGGGGGTCGGAGGATGCTTCCTTGTGGAACACCGGCGCTGACTGGGTACGGGCTGGACACGGCGGAGCCAACGCAGACTTGGGATGATCGATCATCGAGGTAGTCTAGTTGGAGATTATTTTGACCAGGTACACCGGAATACTTGTGGATCAGACCGTCAAGTCACACGTTGTCGAAAGCCTTCTCGACATCGAGGAAGACCATGACGGTTGTCTTCGAGTTTGCTTTCGATTGTTTTATCGAGTTGGTCACCCTCTGGAGTTGTTCCAGGAGGATGATGTTCGTGTCGGTGAGGGTCAGCAGTCTGGAGTAGAATAGCCTGTCGAAGAGCTTGCTTATCAGTGACAGCAGGCTGATCAGTCTGTACCTTGTGGGGTTCGTCGTATATTTTCCTGGGTTGGGAATGGGACCACTTTTGATCGCTTGTTGTTTTGGTCTTCTCTACCCTAGCCGCAATAACTTTGTTCAACCTTCTGAATAGAACTCTTCATCTCGGATTACCAGTTTTTTTTTTTGGAATTGCCGGCGTACGGCATAACGAAGCGATACTATTCGTTTCATTTCAGCATCAAGTTGGGTAAACTTACGTGGGGTGCGGACTGTCGGGATGACACGTCATTCCGCCTCGGTGATGTTATCGGTAAGTCAGCGAATCACTTCACTGATTTCAGCCACCGTTTCCAGTGGGGGTCTTCGGGGATACGGTCCTCGATGAAACGTTGTAGTTGGGACGACGACGCACGGTGGTAGTTCCGCCGTTGGTATTGCTGGTACACGTTGACCACTTTCTGCAGTTCGAAACCACCGAAAGGTGGTCGGAGGGGAGGTGGTTAGGGCTTGGATAGCAAAGCAGTCGTCTACCGCGTTCGACAGCACGATGTCGAGGGTAGAGCCCGTACCGATTGGCGAGAAGATCGTCGGAGTTTCGAGGTGCAGAAATACATAGTGTCTAGCTTGGAGGTCCTCAGCCAGCACCATGCCGTTCCTGTTGTTCCGAGCGTTCCCACAGAGGGAATCCCGAGCGTTCAGGTCCCCGGCGACTATGAATTGCTGTCTCCAGCGGGTCATGTCGTTCCTTAGGCGCGTGGTAGAGCCATCCAAGGCGCGGCTCTATGCCGTCATCTTGACGCCGACAGCTTCTATGTCGACAAGGCGGAACTCTGGGAGCATACTGCACTCCAGACCTCTCTTTATGGCGATGGCTACGCTGCTACCGGGTTGGCCACTGACTGGCCCGATCTAGCTGGACAATAAAGTGATACGGGAAGCTGAAGCTCAAGCTTGGGTTAAGTTTTGTTTCTGTCAAGAATGTGACGTCAATATCGTTTGATTGCAGGAAGTCGATGAGTTGCGGCCGTTTTTTTTTCGCCACCGAGTTGGCGTTCCAATTAAGGAGCTTCAGGGCGTATGTTGCAGCGCATGAAGAACTGCATCATATGCATGAACATCTTCTGCATCTCGGTACAAGTTGGTTGATGGTTTGCGTCAAGCAATCCGGGGGTGAAAGTGCTGACGATTGCGTTCCTTGCTGAAAGATTGAGCTCGACGATGGGATGTGGCCTCAGAAAACTGGGAGAGGGCCGGCATTAGCTTGGTGTTGGGCCAGTTTGGCCCCTTTGGGTTTGGGCGACTCCGAAAAGAATCCGAGGCCACGGTTAATGGTTTCCTGCTACTTCCTGGGGCGCCGGCGGTTGCACTGGTTTGATTGCTTTCTGAACTGAATAAATTCAGCTCATTTCGGGAAGACCTACTTCTTGACAAGTGGTCCAGGTCGCAGTTCACGCATTTCATCGAGGTGTTCTTGACAGCACAGGCAGACGTAGCGTAATTTCCGTCACAGTTGGAGTAGCGGCGTTTCAGATGGCAGTTTTTGGCCCCGGGCCTAAAACTCAGGCAGTTGGCAAACTGCGTTACCTCGCGGTGAACAGGCATGTATCGTTCCCATTCAGCGTGACCTACCCCTTCGGGAGGTGGATCAGATAACGTTAGTCACGATACTTCATTTTCAAGTTTTGGCGATTGATCTTATAGATCTTCTCCGGGTTGAGGCCCGATGCCTTCAGCCCTCCTTCCAGCAGGTTGACGTCCGGCTTGCCTATGGATTGGTAGGGTGGTGCGGTGAACAATGCGAAAACTTCACTGGGTAAGAGCGAATCCGAGAGCAGAGTCAGTGCACGACGAGTATTCAAACTGGCTACACTCAACTGTCATTCGGATGCAGAATGGCGTGCTTATTCAAAGCCGGCCATACAATAGGCATCCGTTCCGGCTGACAGCTGAATGCAGAATGCTGGTACTAGCACAGCTACCTATGTCGTCGGTTTCCTGCAATAGGGGCACAACTCAAAAAATGTGAATTTTCAAAATGAGCGTTTGAAAATTGGCAATCTTGAAGCACCTCCTGCAAGTTCACTTATTTCTCTCATCATTTGACAAAAGTAAACGAATTTTGATTGTTGTATCATGGAAAGGGACTGAAGGACTATCTGTTTCATGAATTTTCGGTTACTATTTTACAACGACTATTGATAAAAATGACTGATTTTGAGTTGTGCCTTTATTGCGGAAAATTGAAAAAAATGCAAAATTCTCGCATTTCTTATCGAATTTCGGAACGGGTATTTGTGAGATGATAGTTTACATAGTTTTTCATCATTTGCCATCAAAATCTCAAAAATGACAAATTTTGAGTTATGCCCCTATTGCAGGAAACCGACGATGTCATTTTTATACCGTTGCGAATGCTGTTTCTTCATCGTCTTCTTCCATCGGTCACCACCTCACTTGATCGTCGCACGCCAGATGGGCGTTACCAACAACGGTGCATTGCGTGGTATCGTCGTTGTTCTTGCTGTTGTCAGTCGCCATGCATGTGCGGACGCAAACAAGCTCCACTTTCGTCAACGAAAGATCTGTTTACAGCTGGGTCTTCTACTCGGCGAACATTGAATCGTAGTCCGAGTCTTTCCGCCTGGCGCTGGATTTTCGGATAATGCAGATGCCATCGATTTGGTTTTCAGTATGTCCATCACAAGAGAACCACGTAAGTTTATGCACTGGTCGTAGGGGAAAGAGCAAGCCTCCAATCACCAGGTCGTTGTTGCCACAGAAATCTGCAGCTCACCGTTCTCACTCATTTCTCCAAGACTATGACGTCCTATCCTATGACACGCTCATAGACGGTAATGTTGGAGCCGATCTTTGCGTTGTATCCTGATTTCGCCTTTAGGAATTATATTCACGACGGCATTCGATTTACTGTAAAGCCTGTATCCGCAATAATCGGGACACCGGAATACAGCTGTAACTCTGCAATATATACATTTAAATTTCTCAAATTTGGCTTAATAACATCTTAAGATGTATTCATTTCACCTACAAAATTTCATGTGGATTGGTGCAGTACTTTTTGTTATAAAAATAAAAGAGTAGAGTGTGCGCCATTGATTTTTGTACAGTCCTTAGTTTTGCTTGTCAGCGCTGTAACTTTTGAATTTAGCAAAGGAAATGGCTGAAATTTTGAACACAAACCTCTCAATTTTCATTTGTTGCATAGGCAAAATTTCAAAAAAAATCGATGCACTATCAACAATTTTATAGTTGAAACACGTGTTGGGACTGACCGTGATTTTAGACCCTCAGACAGCAATTGTTCAGCACCCTTTACCGTTTCGATTTTACTATTAAAACTACTATACCAATAATCATCAAATTTTGCAGGCATAATATACACATAATGAACTACCTTCTGTGAAAATTTCATGAAAACTAGCAGAGAAATTCAAAAGTTATGAATAGGCAAACATCGCCCATGAAAAACACGGAATATTTTCACTGACATTCACCCCTTTCAACACTAGTAGCTTACAAACCAATTGATCAAAGTTGATAAAATTTTGCAAGAAAGTGTCTCTATAAATATCATAACTGCTAAAAAAAATTCATAATTATCATTGCAGAACTTGAACTGTAGCGTAAAAGAAGCATCTATTATGTGAATAAAAATTGGTCATGATTGTACAAAATGCTTGAAACCACGTCTGTTTGTTTTTCATCCACAGTCAAAAGTAATGTATCGATTTCTATGAAATTTGGCACAAATAATAAACATACACCAAAGAGTTCTCAGTCACTTATTTGGCCAATTTTACCGATTCATTACAGAGCTACAGCCATACTTCTGTGTCCAGATTATTGCGGATATAGGCTTTAGATCAAGTTTGCATAGAGAACATTATTTTTCATGGTCTGTATTTTGAGACACACAAGTTTAAACTGTATAAGATTTACTGGCTTTCCCTTGCAGATAAACCCAGAATCAACCAGTTTTGTTATGATAAGCTTTATGCGCTAGTAAGCTTTGCCAAAGACAACATGATGATAGACTGTAGGCGTGTTTTTTAGATACAGGAGCTGAAAATATCTGCGATTCACCAGCGGCATCTAGCAGATAATTCTGAAATCAACCAATACATTATCGAATAGTCCTTCATGTTCAGACCAACTTTGCAAGAGACAAAAATCTTGCAAAATTCTTATTCATAGTCTTAACTTCGACACACATGTTTGAATTTTCTATGACTCACAAGCGCCGCTTAACGAATAACCCCATAATCAATCAGTTCATCATCCGGTGTGGAGTGGACCTGGTGTGATGGTTAGAACACTTGACTATCACGCCGAGGACCTGGGATCGAATCCCACTCCCGGCAAACTAACAAAAATGTGGGTTCTTCCTTCGGAAGGAAAGTTAGGCGTGGGTCCCGAGATGAAGTAGTCTAGGGCTAAATCGTTAATACAGATAAACAAAAAAATATCCGGTAGTCTTCTCCCTTAGAGAACATGTCAAGCGTGCATGCTGAACTGATTGTCCTTATTTCATCCAATTGAAGTATTCTCTCCAGCTCGGGTAGCAAACTCACAGCAGAGCAAATTCACCGAATCCCACATTTGTCCATAGAACGAACCACAATGGTATGGAATTCGAAATTGTGGGTTTTGCCTGATGGACAGCACCGAGGCTCTCGGTACAATATTTGACAATCCAGAGAAAATTCAACAGAATTTTGTCCAGGTAAGCAAGAAGATTTTTTGACCACATTTACAGAACCAGCCGAAACCGTCATCTGGCACACCTTCAACAAACGCCGCCGCTTTGGTCGTTTTACGATGGGATGGATGGTGCAACAGCAGCAGCCTGGATGAACGCCTTCCGTGTTTGAACTTCCACTGGCCAATATTGTCTCGTGGTTCGTTGATACCGGTGGTGGGTGGCTCTCTTTGTACACCGACACAAGTGGGCTTTTGGCAAACGGCGTGGTGGAGGCCGGCGTGGTTCAAATAGGGAAGAAAAAAAGCTGAAACATATTCCAACATAACTGAAAGTACATAAACGGCTATGAGGACGACGACGCCGACGACGACGATTGCTATTTTATGACCTACTGGAGTCGTGCCCGGAAGTCTTGGGAGATGCTTCAAGTGGTTGCTGTTCCGGGAAATGGAACGAAGGCAAATATTTGCCAGAAATTGATGTGGGTGTGATGGAATTAAAGTAAAGTTAAACATTTGCCTTTGCGGCGCATGGGAGGATGAATGTTTGCTCTCAAACACATCAATTTCGCTGCGGGATTATCACAATACACTCGAGTGAATTAAGTTGCCTTTGTTGCCATACTTGGAAACCAGTCTGAATTTGTGAAAACCATGAATTGATTGATCACTCCAAATACATCCTGTGTTTTGGGACAGATTTTTGGCAACTTGGAAATTAAGCTTAATGTATTTATCGAATCATAAGGATATCTTTTTTTTTAGTAGATATTTGCTTGAGAAGAACAGTAAAATCCTATATCAGGAACAACGCGTCAAGTGATAGACTCTCTAGGTGAAAAGTAAACTTATTTTACACGAGTATGTCGTCTGAGCATGGTTCTCGAGCTTTATCTTTGCGATTTGCTTGCTTCAACGAAAATATGTCATATCAGCAAATTGCGTTAGAAAACCTAATATAATCACAAATATGTGCAATAAAAATAAATTAGACGTAGGTTAATTTGGTACATAAATGTCTTCCCTAGACCACACACCTCGCACCCAAGCCAAGATCCCACATTCGCACATTTGCAAATTGGCTACCATTTTTCACCGATATTACGCCAATTTACCAAACCGCAGTGCTTTTTGCTCTGCGGTTGCGGTTAGTCATTTTTCCTCATTCGCCAAAACTTAAACTTTCACCCATAATCATGCTGCATGTGTGCATGTCCTGACTCAAATTAACCGGCAAATGTTTGCCGGGCTCGGAATTCACTGAAGGAAAGAAGGAAAGAAAAAGTCGACGAACGTCTTACGAGCGGGAAAGTTTTTTCCCTTCGCTTTCTCGTTCGGGTTAGCAGTTTTTAGACTCAAACTGCAGCCATTTCCATCCATGTACATACTGCGAAAGGGTAGATCTTGACTGAGAACAGGAAATGTAGTGAGTGCCAAAGCTAACAATTTCCCTTAACGGCGGTGGAAGCCAGTGAAATGAACGTTTTCCGAATACTAAAAAGAGTAAACCAAAACTTCGCAGCCCGCAAGTATAGGGAAGCTTGGAATGGCTGGCATGGTATATTCGCTAGTTTGCTTCCACTACAAGCACCTACCGCTACGCTGCTGCTCTGCTGCTACAAGTTTGATGCTGCAGGGAAGCAAAACTTACGATGGCACGAACGGTAAAACGAAGTAATTTTTCTTTCCAAAGTTGTACCTAGAATATGTGCGATATCGAAACTTTGAGCTTGAGTTTGTTTGGAGCTCGATTAAGTTATATCTTTCGATGAGTCTGTTTGGGAAAGTTCGGCGAAATTGGAAGCTTGTAAAAATATAAAACTCGCTTTTTATTGAGAGGGAGATCAGCTTATAGAATGTTTTCAACGCAACGCACTAATCGCGTTGATGCCACCTTTTTTAATTCCAATTGGGGTCGTCCATAAATGACGTAGCTTTTTAAAGCGATTTTTGATACCCCCCTCCCCCCTCGTAGCATTTCGTCACATATTCAGATACCCCCCTCTATAAATGACGTAGCTTCTTGGACACCCCCCTCCCCTAAAAAAAATTCATGTCAAAAAACAAAAAAAAAACTCAAATTAAGCTCTGATTTCAATTCTTACTTCCATATGTATAGACTATTATGAAAAAACAACAATAACAAAAAAAAACATTAGCGACTGCCAGGATCAGATCGCCGACATCAAGGTCATAGCTGCAACCAGTGGAGATTAGCACCAAAGCTAATGACTCAATAAACCACCCATCGTTCTGGTTGATGCCGAAGAACAGGAAATTGATGCTCCCAATTGATGCTGCCATATTAGCCTGAGCTCTTCCGAAGATATTAATTTGCTCACTAATAAATCTCTTCAGAATATCAAATTGGTTTCATTTAAATAAAATTCACCACGACATTTGAAGGACCCTGCAGGAGTTTCTTCTCAAATTCTTACAGCAGTTCATTTTGGAATCCTCAAGGAGTTTCTTTTGGGATTCCCGTTTTTGAGAGTTTTTCCCTTTTTAATTCCTCCAGCACTTCCTTCTGCGATATCTCCAAGAATTTCCTTTGGGGATCCATTTGAAATTCCTCCTTATTGTATTCCTTCAGGGGTTCCTTCAGAGATCGCTCCAATGTTTCCTTCCGGAGTTTCTTCTTAGATTCCTCCAAAAGTTTCTTCTGAGATTTCTCCAGAAGTTTGTTTTCTAATGTTTTTCTAAAAGTTTATCCATGGTTTCCTTCAAGAGTTCTTTTAAGGTTTTCTTCTCTCTTCCACCAGCAGTTTCTTCAGGCAAGATTCCAATAGAACTTTTTTCTGTGTTTCTCAAAGAAGTTTCTTTCCGGATTCCTCCTGGAGTTCCTTCTTGATTTCCTTCTGGAATTCACTCAGATATTCATTCTTTAAAAACCCTCCCAGGAATTGCTTCTGGGATTCCTCTAGGAGTTTTTTTCGGATTCCTTTAGGAATTCCTTCCTGGATTCTTCTGGTACTCCTCGAGGACTTCCTTCTAGGATTTATCCAGGATTTTTTTCCCGGGACTATTCCAGGAACTTTTTCCGGCAATTTTTTTAGAATTCCGCGAGGAATCCCTTTACGGATTCCTTCCATTTTTCCTTCTAGAATTCCTCCAGCATTTTCTTTCTTAGATTTCACCAGGAGTTATATCCAGATAATCTTCCGGGATTCCCCAAAAGTTACATTCGGGATTCTTTTAGAGATTCTCTACGGGATTCTTCCAAAAATTTCTTCTGTGTTTTCTTCAGAAGTTGAATCAGGAGTTCCCTCTGAGAATCTACAAATATCTTCTTCTGATATTCTTTTAGGAGTTTATCCAGATTTCTTTATGATTTCCTTTCCAAATTCCTCCAGGAGTTCCTTCTAAAATTGTTCTGAAAATTCCTTCTGAGATTTCTCCAGATCATTTTGTAATGTTTTCAGAAGTTTTAATTTCTGGAATTCCCAGTAGGAATTTCTGTGGAAATGTTATCCTTCTCCTGTTGGGGAAACCTATAAAGAACATGAGAAATTCCTTACAAAGCTGCTAGAGGAGCTGCTTATGAAATTATTGGAGGAATTCTTCGAGGAAGTCCTGTAGAAAGGAGCTCCTGGAATAATGCCAAAACTTCATTTGCAACCTTAGCGGCGTGCAGGGCTCTATAGCAAGCAGGTCGAGGGAAGCATTTGAGCGAAATTGATTTTTGTCTGCAAACATAATACATTATTCTTTACGCAAAATTTCTAAACCATTTTCTTAGATACAGTTGTTGCGTGAGATAGCTGCATGTCTTACGAAATGAGGCTGCCTTTAATCTCCAAAATTGGTTATTGATATTGGTATATTGATGTGAATGAAAATATAAATAATTAATGCAATGTTTTTTTTTTTTTGATTTACTGGATAATGATACTTATTGCAAATAAAATTTTTATTAATTACGAAATAATTTTTTCAATAGGCTTAGTAGAAAGCTACGTAGCATATCATAAACCCCTATCGTCACACTTCGTCACAAAATCATAAACAGCCCCCTCCCTCCTAAAAAGCTACGTCATTTATGGACGCCCCTAATGTTTGCTCATGTATGTATAAGCTTCAATACGAAAATATTGTTCATGGTACATATTTGTTTTGCAATATTCTTCACCTTACTTTCGGAAAAGGGTGTATAAACAACTCTTTTTTCTTCTTCCAGAAACTGTTAACGTCAAAAGCATTGAAATTCGCTTCGAAAGCGCATCACAATTTCAGGTGCACAAATTCCAAGCAGCAAGCTTCAAGCAACAATGTATCATTTATTTTGTTCTTGCTCACTTGTAATGAGGCCGTTACAAATATTTATTTCACTTTTTGTCCCACCATTCCTTGGCTGGTCGAGGGGGGGGGATAAAAATAATAAAGCATTTAATCTGAAAAATATTAAAAACTCATCGGATTTGTTAAAGAATTTTTAGCAAAACCCGATATTTTGATAAATATTTTTTTATCTGCTACCTCAAAATGCCAAATCCTGCCAAAAATTTTTGAGGAGGGGAGGGGGGTTAGACAAAAAGTCAAAATTAAATCTAAGCTTTTTTTTAATCGTCTTGCGTATAAGCCAAGAATTTAAGGTTACCTTGCAGGACCCACCTGACAAATCTCCAAATAATAATCCCGAAAGATTTTTTTTTGAAGAAATTTAAGGTTGACGTATTTTTGAAGGAATTCCTTGTAGAATATCTACGGAAACAAATTGATAAACTAATGTGATGATTCCTAAAAAAATATATATAGAGAAATTTACAGAGGAATTTCTCCAGAAATTCCTAGGAAATATTTCTGAAGAAGTTCTGAATATGTTCCTGAAAGAATCTGTACGATTGAATGAAAATATAGATGAATTTTTGAAAAAAATACACACAAGAATACTCGGACAAATACTGGAAGCAATATTTATATGAATTATTCTAATGTAATAACTGAAAAAAAAATCCTGCTGAAGTTAGAAGATTTTCTGAATCAATCTTTGTATCCCTGTGACAATTTCAGAAAGACACTTTGGATTATGTGATGAGGAAATTTCTGATGATCTGGAGAAATCAGTAACAATAAATCTGAAAAAAATCCTGGAAGAATGTTTAGAGGGATCTATGAAACAATTTTGGAAGAACTTCTTGTAAAATTTGCTGGAGGAATCCATGTGAAAATGTCTGCAGAAATCTCTAGGGGAAGTTTTGAAGGAATCTTAGCATGAGTTAATTAAGTTATCCTTGCAATAAATTATGAAGAAAACTTTTAAGGATTTTCTTTAAAAACTTTTGAAGAAAACTTTGCTGAAACTTCTGAAGGAATTATATTTTTTCCCGATTCCTTCAGGAATTGGAAGAATTTTTGAAGAAGTGGAACATTTTCGAATGAATCCCGAAAAAAATTCTGAAAAAATCTATGGAAGAATTTTTGAGTAAGTACACGGTAGAAAAGCTGGAGAAATCATTGAAGAATTTCATGAGGTGGTATTTCAACAACAAATTGATGAACTAAAAATGTGAAGCAATCCATGAGAGATTTTTCAAAAAAAATCTCTCGAGTAATTTTTTGAGACCCTCCAGGGGAGTTTTTAAATGAATCCATATAAAAATACGTCTCAATATTTTTATTCCAAATATTTCTGGAAGAAATTCTTAAGGGATCCATAAAAGAATGGAAACCTATAAGAAACAGCTGAAAAAATATTTTGACTGACATTTGAAATATCTGTAAAACTTTTTGTAAGCCTCTCTGGAGGAATCCCTGTAGAGTTTTCTAAAGAAGCTACTGGAGAAAACTGGAGAAAATTCCTGTTCCTGAAACAATTTCTGGATAACAATTTGATAAAATTGGAATTGGATGGAATTTTTGCAGGAACCCCTGGAGGAACTTTTAAAGCAAGCCCTGAAGAAATTTCCATATCTTCCGAAGACTTTTCTAAAGAATCCACGAAGGAATATCTGGGAATTTCTTAGAAGATTTCTACGAGAAATGTTCAAATGAATTATTGGCAGGTTTTATACAGGAGATTAACTGAAGATAAAAAATCATTAGAATTTCTGAAGGAATTTTTGAAAGTGTTTCTAAAGGAATCGCAAAAGGAGTTAATGAATTAAACTTTGGAGGATTTTCTAGATTATTTCTTAAGGAAATTTTCAGCAGTTGTTCCAAACTAGATGAATTTTTGAATTATTGTCAAGTATTTCTTGACTTGCAGGAATTTAAAAAAAAAAGAACAAATGTAGATTCCATAATTCTAGATTTTTAAGTATTTTAACCCAATCGTTTTTTTTTATTGAGTCTGGCTTTGTTTATTGTCGAATATTTGATTGAAATTCAAATGCTTGAAGGCATCCTCTAGTTGCATCCAAATTTGCTTGCCAAATTATTGGCAAAATGACTTGAATATTGGGTGAAGATTAAGTTACAATTTAGACAAATGAAAACAAAAAAAAATCTTAAATATTTTGTTTCGACATTGTTTTGATAATCTATTTTGAAAGAATTCACAGGGCATAATAATGAAACAGATTTTTGGAACAAATTGAAAAATTAAACCGGACGATTTAGAATCATTTGATTCTAACATAACGCAAACTCTGATAATCAGACAACGTTAAAACTTTTGAATTGGAAATTTTGAAATTTTATATAAAGCATAACACAACACATCAGCAGACCCTCTCCTTCCACCGTTAGCGTTACGTTATATTTGCGCCGCCAAGGAAGTTAGTTAAATTTCCTTTACAAAAAGTTCCTGGATAGACCCGGAATTCCCCGGGAATTTCTCTATGGGCTCCCCTGGGAACGTTTCTGGAAGTTTTCCAGAAAATTCTACAGGAATTCCTCAATGAGTTCTTCCAAAAATTCCTCTAAAAGCTCCTCAGAGAATTATTCTGAGTTTCTTCAAGAATTTCTAAAGATGTTTTTCTGGGTATTCTCTTCAAGCAGTGCCTGCGGGAATTTCTTTAAGAGTTTCTTCTAGGATTTTTTCTAGGAGTTCATCCAAGCACTCCTCTAGAAGTTCCTCTTGGAGTTGTTGTTCGAGATCCTCCGTAACTTTTCAGAATCCTCTAGGAGTTTCTTCGGCAATTTCTGCAGGAGTTTCTCCGGGAATTCATCTGGAGAGAATTTCGCCAGGGATTTCTCCAGAAATTCCTCCAGAGATTCATTCAGAAATTTATCGAGGGACTTCTTCAGGAATTTCTCCAGCGATTTTTATAGAAATTCTTCCTGGAATTTGTCTAGGATTTTTCCCAGGAATTCTTCCAGGATTTCCTCCAAAAATTCCTCCAGGTATTCCTCCAGCAGTTCCACCAAAAGTTCCTCCAGGAGTTCTTCCGCAGATTCTTCAAGAAATTCTTCCAATGGTTCCTCCAGGAGTTCCTCCAGAGATTCTTCCAGAAATTTCTCCAATGGTTCCTACAGGAGTGGCTCCAGGGATTCTCCAGGGGTGTTTCCAAGGATTCCTTCAGAGAGTCCTTCAGGAATTTCTCCAAGAATTCCGCAAGGAATTTCACCAGGAATTCTTCCAGGGAGTTTTGCCAGGAATTCCTCCAGGATTTCCTCCGAAGATTTTTCTGGAAACCTTTATTGGTTCCTCGTAGATTTTTTCCAAAGATTCCTACAGGAATCCCTACTGAGATTTCTTCAGGAAATCCTCCAGGGATTCCTCCATGACATCCTCCAATGGTTCCTCCAGGAGTTCCTCCAGATTTTCTTCCAGAAATTCCTGAAGAAATTCTTTCAGGGATTTTTCCAAGGATTCCGCCAGAAATCCTTCCAGGGACTCCTCCAGGAATTCCTCCAGAAACTCCTCTTGGAATTCCTCCAGGAATTCCTTCAGAAACTCCACCAGGAATTTCTCCAGGGATTCCTCCAGAAATTCCCCCAAGAGTTCCTACAGATATTCCTTCAGAAATTTATCCAGGAATTCCTTCAGGATTTTCTCCAAGGATTCCTCCAAGAATTGCTCAGGGATTCCTCCAGAGATTTATAAAGGCATTTCTCCAGGAATTTCTACAGGAATTTCAACAGGGGTTTCTACAAATATTCTTCCAGAAAATTCCTCCAGGAATACAAATATTTCCACCGAAAAAAATATGAATTCCTGAAATCATAATTGTTAAAATTACTTTGGATTTTGAAAACAAAATGTTTGATGCAATGCTTGGAGTGCTGGAGGAGAACTGTATAAATTCTATTTGGACCCAGGTAACCAATAAGCATTTGCATAAGCCGCATTTATGTATTGGCAAATCATTTCCACGATTGGTTTTCTCTGATGGATTTTATTATCAGCACCTGCCGAGCTCATAGCATAACGAAGCAACTGCCGGTGTAATACTCATGCCTTAAATAGATCACAAATCCAACGCGCTATATCTGATCATCTATAGCTTACCCTGTAGCGCAGTTTATCACCATTGTCATCCTGAGGATCGACGGATCGCATCCCAATTTGGCTGAAAGCAGCAAAAAAAACAGCAACAGCAACATGCCCCAAGCCTCAAAAGTTCTACAGCAGGAGAGTGAGAAAATAGAAGAGAAAGAGTAGCTGTAAAATGGGCAAGGGAAATATTTTGTTTTTATTTTTGATAATCTGGGGGATAGGAGGGATAAGCATTTAATTAGCATTTAATCGGGCAAAAACCTGCATTTAATCAGCACTAATGGTGGATATACGGCAAATTAGCATTTAATGACATGCTGTAAAGGCGCATATAATGCCGAATCAATGCCATTTTAACTGCTTATTGGTTAACTGGAGAAGATAAAAAATATTAAAAAAAAACGATGAATTGACCAACGAAACACTGTGGTTGAGTTGAATGATTATGTCATGGTCCATATGCAGTGTTGGGAATACTCACTTGTGAAAAGTTATACTCACTTGCCTCTATCTCAGTCCAGAAGCATGCTATCAAAAAATGATGTTTGAAGGGCTTTTAGATTGTTGTTCGAACAAAAAGTTTACCGAATAAAGTTAAGATGGCAGACGCATACCAAAACCGCGAGAGAGCTGTGAGCACAAGGTGAGTATAAATTACACGAATTTTACTCACATCGTACTCACAGCTCTCTCACAACTTTGGTATGCGTCTGCGACCTTTACTTTATTCAGCAAACTTTAAGATTAAACTACAATCTAAAAGCCTTCCAAACATCATTTTTTGATAGCATGCTTCTGGACTGAGATAGAAGCAAGTGGGTATCACTCTTGCAAATGAGTATTCCCAACACTGTCCATATGAAGCATCTAAGGAAGAAATTTACGCATTTAATGCTGAAAACCCACACATTTACATAAATGGAGGGCCTATAGAGCCGAGTGGTAAAAGTTCAGGTATTCAGCGAGATCATGCTGAGGGCGACAAAATTTCTTAGATATGGAGTATTTTCCTGCTTGTCACAAAACATTCACAGGCAAATAGATCATTACTATTACTTTAACTATTGAAGTGCTCATAAATTAGAATACTATGCTGACGGCAGGCTTTGTTCCAATTGGGACTTTTCGCCAACAAGAGGAAGAACTTAGAGGGCATAAAAGATGGTCTACTATACACATCACAGAAGTTTACTGCCATAAAAAGTCATCATATGAGTATGAAACACTCTCCATAGGGATTGGCATTACACGTTATCGTTACCTTCTTGCCATCTGCCATAAGGAAATAAAACGATTCTCCCGAGACGATCGCCGCCGTTCTCTAAACGACGTAGGATGACTAGAGAGAACACAGGGGAAGTACATTTTCGGAACAAGCAAAAATCATCGTCCTCGTTGTCATCGCTCAAAGAAACCCACGTTTTCGGTGTCAACGAGTGACATCGCGTCAGAAAAAAATACTCCCAAACATGGAATAAAAGTTTCATTGGGGAACAGCCAGCTCCCAGAGTCTCGTTATGCACTGGCGAGAAAACATTTCGTGTTTCGTTTCAAGATGGATATCAAACACCCAAGCATCGAAGCAAATAAACTCCCAAACAATAAACATCTCGAGATCATAAAATTTATGATTCTATTTGAACTTCGTATTGTCTCTGTCGGCGGGTCTATCTCTATGTATGCTCTCGGTAACTGGGTGCATCATCGCAAGCACTCTCCATAAGTGCTCCGTTGCGTTCTCCGCCCTACAGAATCGTTCCCAAATCCTCGCCGGATGCAGACTTTTCGGATCAGTGTTGATTTTCGTACTTTACACATCAAGTGACATCGAGTCATGTGCGCCATGTATGTCGGTTGGAATGGTGCTGTAGACGCTAGAGAACATTTATTCATATATGCAAGTGCATGCAATTGTATCCTGTTCAAACGATAGATGCAGATACCAATGTATTTTGCATAAATCTCACATTTCGAGAGAATGTGGGATTCTTTTGTTCCGAAGACGGCTACGACCGTGACGACGCTGCGCGCTGCTTGCTGGCGATGCAGTTACAATCATGATGATGATGGCATACGTATAAACTGTTCCCGTAGAATGGAATTGAGTTAAGAAGTTGTACTCACGAAATGATGAGGTTTTCTTTCAAATTTAGAGGATCTGATGGTATGTTGGGATCTACATCATACCTTAGATGGTTGAAATCTTTCAATGGATTCGGGAAAAAAAAATCAAGCGCAAATTAAATTGAGTCTATAACTAGGAATGTTCAAAAATATTTCCGGGAATAATCATTTTATAGAGAACTAACTTGAATAATTCATTGAAGGACCTCTCTAGAACAATAAAGCTTTTCTTAAAAATATTTCTAAGAAAAGGATAACCTTTACTTCTATTGCATCGTTTCAATAAAGTAGACTGCATGCATTCGTTCCCATGCTTTTACAATTATATCCATCAGAATTATTCCGGCTCTCAAGTACTTGTCTTATTTACTGCCCAGGTCCATCCTGATTCCATTCATCGCACCCATTACGGGTCAATGTACCAGATCATTACTCCGAAAACTCATCCTCGACTGATTCCGTTCCACTCCTTCCAACTTCATAATTTATCAATCCTTTATTCATGAGGCCTTCTTGATGGATTGTAAATAGCTGGTCGCATCCGAGACTCGGAATCATTACTCCCAGAGAAGCTAAATATGCCGGAGCCCGTATCGCAAGAGGAATATTCAGTAGTCCGGCTCTCAGCTGGCTGCTGCTGCTTGATGCAAATTCTGTGCATTTATCAAAACAAAATTTGAATATTTAATAACAGTATTTCAGAGTTGCCATTGTGTTACGTCTCTTTCCTGGAAGCTTATCTCGTAATGAAAGTTCCTTCCAGAATCACAATCGCCCCAGAAAGGGGTGACTGCCCGAGCAGAAGATGGCGAGTTTCTGATCATAATGGCTTTATTTTAAAGATTCTCAGGCCTAGTCTGGTTCATTTCCTTGAAAGTTTGGTGGGGATTATGAGGAAAAGAGGTGAAGCCTACCGGAACCAGGGAGGGGAAAGCTTTTAACAGAGTTTTATGTGCATATAATGAACGAAAAAATCACTGAATCAACGCTGATACATACTAAACTATAAATTGACTACGTTGCGAATTATTTTCTAAAATTTGTGCTTATCTTCAGCGAGATAGGCGTATTTTGCCTGCAACTTCAGAATTTTCCAATGTCATTTTTTAAAAAGATTTTTCTCTAAGTTTAACTATACAAAACAGGTCAAAGTGATAATGAAACTCGCTTGCTAGGGTATGTGTGCCATCAGTAATCTCCCGCTCCCATATTCATCCTATTCGAAAACAAGCGATTACGGCACTGATTGATTCCGTTCTTTGTGTTTTCATGGGTGCTCACTTCTAACAAAAAAATACAAAAATAAGAATCAAAACAAACAGCGCTTCAATTCTTTGTTTTTCGTTGGATGAAAATGGGAGCCACATACTTAATAAAGGAACCAATATCCTAGTTTCTATTTTATTTTTACAAAATTGAAGAAATTACTATTAGACGTAAATGCAAACGCATTTATTTATTTTTTTGGAGGATCATTTTTTTTTAATTTTATAAAGTATTGAATCGGCTCCCTAATTTTTAACTTGTTTGCACATAAAATTCCTGTCTCTCAGTTTTAAAGTAATACTAATTAAATAATGAAAACCCTCTTAATGGAACTTCCAATAAATGTTTTGTCGTGGTTCGAAAAAAAAAACTCATCTAAAAGCTACGTTTGTGGTATAACTTTGAACATAGTTTCGTGAGAGACTAAAGTAGTGCAATCCTAAACTAATTTTATTATAACAATTTCTTTATTATAGAAATTTTCATTCCTAGGCTTATTCATCTCAAATTCACACCGACACCATCTTCTGTCAGCGGTTGTAAAGACTGAACGAAATTAAAAACTAGACAACACACCAGTGAGCTCCGTCAAATACTTTGAGAATGCAGTAAGGAATCTCCAAACTCTTCCTAAAAAATACAAAATGGGACTTCTGCAGAATTTTTCTCAAAATTACGGCTAAAATTCTGCCGGTGTTTATTTGAAAATTTGTTTCAAGGTGTTACAGGACGTTTCAGTTAGGTTTCAGAAAAGTTTTGGGGGTTTCGGAGGGTCTTAGTTGCGTTACATGGAGTCTGAAGGGGTTTTAGGGTGATTTCGGAGGCGTTCCAGGAAATTTCAGAGGATTTTTGGTGGATATCAGGGACGTTACAGAAGCGTTTTGTATTTTTCATGGGGCTTAGACACGTTACAGGGGGTTCGACGGGATTTCACGGAGTTCTTAACGATTTTTTGCGGGTTTCACTAGCATTTCAAAATCTCTCTGAAACGTCCTGTAGCTCTTTAAAACGCCCTGAAATGCCTTGAATCGCCCCTAAAAGCCCACCTGAAACATTCTAAAACCCCTTGAAGCACATCTGAAAGCTCTGTGTGACCTCCTGTAACCATTTGAAACGCCCTGAAACGCATTAAAACGTCCTTAGCAACCCCTCAAGTATTACTTTTATTCATATACACTAGAAGAGGTCCTTAGAATCATCATGAAACCAAAATAAAAAGTATAAGGTTTCATGATGGTTTTCAAAACCTCTACAAGACCAAATGGTCATCAAAATGTTACACTGACCGGCACAAAAAAAGATCCACCACATAGTGATTAAAGTTTCTAATAAAAACGACATGCATATATGATAGAATATGTCTTTCAATGAATGCACTATATCCATTTCCCTTTGTTTTAGAAATCTGTGTAGAAAAATGTTTGGTTTTTGAAGTATTCTGTGTATTCTGATTACATTGAAAAAGTTGCTTAAAAATTGGGTATGAGCGAGAAAAAGATCGACTTAGCAATTGATTCTGAAACTTCAAAATTTCCCACCGTTTGCTTCTTGACGTATACTACGAAAAACGCCTCAATGTTTTTGACATATGAAATTTATTTTGACATGAGTTCTATCAATTTCAAGATGATATGGGGCGAATTTAATTTTCATAGTGAGTATCATGGGTCAATTTTCCCTAGAATACAGAAACAATATGTAAACTTGAATAAATGTCATTATTCTACTTTACAGGGTGTTGGGTTCGTAAGTGCAAACTCTTTAAAGGGTGATAGAGGACCAAAAATTCTAAAAAAAAAGTTCTACGCATATGCTCAAATCTCAACCGTTACGTATTTATTGAACTTAACATGTTTTTGATTATTGACATTTTGCATACGTTACAATGTCGTACAACCTCATAAAGATTTTCTCGTGACATTTTGGAGTAGCATGGATAACAATAATCGGTAATTACCAACGTAGATTGCATAGTGATTGCGATAGATTATGTAGACTTTAAAAGTTCTGAACTCCAGGACATTTTGCGTACCTTACAATGTCGTACAAC
The DNA here is from genome assembly GCF_035046485.1 of Aedes albopictus. Taxonomy (NCBI): domain Eukaryota; kingdom Metazoa; phylum Arthropoda; class Insecta; order Diptera; family Culicidae; genus Aedes; species Aedes albopictus. The sequence continues at coordinate 239,940,100 of NC_085138.1, read as the reverse complement.
CTCAGAGAGGTTTTTTGTAACATTTCGGAGTGCCATTGATAACAATGACTGATAATCGCTAACGTAGATTGCATGGTGATTGCGGTAGATTATGTAGACCTTGCAAATCCTGAACTCCAGGACACTTTGCATACCTTACAATGTCGGACAACCTCAGGAGAGATTCTCACGTAACATTCCGGAGGGCCATAGATAATAATGACCAATTACTGCTAACGTAGATTGCATGGTGATTGCGGTAGATTCTGAAGACTTTGAAAGTCCTGAACTCCAAGAAATTTTTCGTAGCTTAAAATGTCGTACAACTTCAGAAAAAAATTCTTGTAACAATGACCGATAACACAGCGCAACATTTTTTTTTGGCTCAAGAGCAAACTTATGTGTCTCTCACAGATTTTGGGCCGCTGAATCCGAATCCGGGCTCAGATTTGCTTCAGCACGTCACAATTTTGAGCTATACTTCAATTTATAGGGCAAAATATGCGATTTGGGGCTTTTTTGACTGCAAGCCATTAAACATGGAAATATTTCTTTAAGCAATCGAAAGGTAAATTGGCCAATAAACATCTATATTAATAACTCATGCAAAATATTTCGTCTTACTAAATCGAATTCGATAGTTTTAAGCGATTTATGTTAGGTACGATATTTCACATACAAGTCACCCTTCAAAAGTTGCATGCAAGTTTACCTATAAAACATAAACTAACATAAAATGATAAAATCTATCGCATTTGATTTCGTAAAACAAAATATTTTGCATTAGTCGTTAATTTAGATGTTATTTGATCAATTTATTTTTGATTGCCTCAAAAAACGATTTCCATGCTTAACCCTCTAATACCCAATCCCGCCTTTAGACGGGGTATAGTTTGAGCATTTTTGTAATTTTTGTTTCGCGGAAAATCATTTTTTTTATATTTTTGGCAGATATTTAGGACTGTTTTGTATAACTCAAAATGGTTTTGGTGTATTTTAAAGCGTATTTACATTTTTTTTAAATCATTGAAAAATTGATGTTTTAGTCACCTTTTAGAAGTCATTGTTTATTTTGTATTGAATCGCTTCAATTAACATATTTTAAAATTATCCCAAATCATTCTATCCTTGTTTAATAATTTAAGGGAACCGAATATACTCTAAAATTATTTCCCTCAAAATTACACGGAAAATAAAATTTTCCGTAAAAAAAAATTTAAATAATAATATTTCAACAATAATCATAAAATCTCAAAATGTTTTTATCTCAAAAAATCCGTTTCCCAAATTGGCTTCCAGGAAAAATATTAAAGTGCGGGGATGTTCAAAAATAAAAATTAGAAAAATCAAAAACTGAAATTCACGAAATCGAGAATTGAAAAGAATCATCTTCCAAAACATGTTTAAATCGATTTTAGATGACGAAAAATGACATTTAGATCAAAATAAAAAATTTGGGTATTAGAGGGTTAATGGCAGGTAGTCAAAAAAGCCCAAAATCGCATATTTTGCTCTATAAATTGAGGTATAGCTCAAAATTGTGACGTGCTGGAGCAAATCTGAACCCAGATTCGGATTCAGCGGCCCAAAATCTGTCAGAGACCAAAAGTTTGCTCTTGAGACAGATTAAAAGTTAATTTTTATTACGCTGTGTAATCACCACCAGCGTAGATGGTATGGTGATTGCGGTAGATTCAGTAGACCTTGAAAGTCCTAAACTTCAGGACATTTTGCAAACCTTGAAATGTTCCGAGACCGTAGAAAGTACTTCTCGGTCAATTACAAAGCAACTTGGAAGATAACGGTCAAAAGCCGCAAAGTTATATTGAATTGGAGCTGCGGTAGATCCTGTAGACAATGTAAGTCGTAACTCCAGGATAGTTTGAATGTCCTAGAACAGTGATTCCCAAAGTGGGCGAAATCGCCCCCTAGGGGGCGAAACTCAATCCGAGGGAGGCGATAATTAGTGGAGTTCAAATTGGGGGGCGAAAATAATGATGAAGGGGCGATTTTTTGAACTAAAAAAAATAAACCCAGGGTGATGATACAATCAAAAAATAGTTAATTTCCTGATTTATTTCATCTCGAAATTGAAAGAAAACGATAAGAAATAGATGTTTGAAGTTAAAGAACGAATTGTAGAGTGAAACAAGGACCACAACTTTGCCTAAAAAAGAATTGTAAATTACCACGGATTTTTTCAAAGATGAAAACAAATTAAAACACCCTACTTCCGAGCTATTTGCTCGTTAAACTTAGTTAATCAACTAAACCAATCGATTCAAAGATGCCATGTGATAGGAAATTTAATAAACTCTCAAATAAGGGTAAAAAAATGCGATCAGCTTGACCATTCTCAAATTATAGCCAGTTATGGCAATAATAGTCAAAAACATGGATAGTTCAATAACTACGCAACGGTTGAGATTTGACCATATGCGTAGAACAATTTTTCCCACCATTTACGGTATTCTAGCACCCTTTAAAAAGTTTGCACTCACGAACCTAACACCCTGTATAACACAAATTCAGCATGCAGGGATGTACTTTTTTTGACAATTTTTATGAGTTTTGGTCGACCAATGCAAAGAAATTCATGTGTGGTGACCTTTATTAAGGAATTTTTGATCTCAAAACACTCTCACGATTGTGTATCACAATGATCACCTGTCCATTTGCTTGTGATACAGCTTACTAGGGGTACATTCTATCATATACGCTTAGATAATAACAAATTTTCAACGTATCACAAGTGATGCAAACGGTGTATATTATCAAAAATTCCTTTATAAAAGTCACGACACATGAATTTCTTTGCATTGGTCATAAAAATTGTCAAAAAAAAAATCCCTGCATGCACGAGAATATATTTTAAATTCCTTAGAAATTCTCAAACAAACTTATACAGGGAAGTTTGTAAGGTGCTCATTCTCAAACTCTTGAATATTTTGGAAAAAATCTCAAGAACCTAGTCTCAAAATGCTAAAAAAAATATCGATTAATAATTGTTTTTACTCGGGCACCCATGAGTACAGGCAACACATCGTCAACCACTATAATACCGTCCTGATTTCCCCCCAGGAGAAGTGCATCGCAATCTTTTCTCGGATAGATAAGAGCAGATTTTGCTTTGGTGATAAATAAAACTCATTCGGACTTCCTGTGCCCTCCAAGAGCTCCTTCAGCCAGTCCCAAGCTAACTTCTCCAACTTGTGACAGCCGTGCGGCATGTCTAATGGCCATCAGGCATCAAAACTTTCACACCAACCAACCAACAGACCGACCAACATCGTCCTTCTTGTCCACCACAGCCACATCAGCGGCAGCAGACCATCCAAGGCAGCAACCTACTTCTTTTTTCCCCAGTGGCTTCTGATGCTGAAACTGCTGCACTCAGCTATCAAACGATTTCATTATCATTTGCATCATCATCATCATCATCCTCATCGTCGTCGTCGTTCTTGTCCTCGTCAGCACTCCCCCTCATCCGCCTTCCGCTGTCGTTGTAGCGTCATAAAATTCATTATCATCATTATTCATCTCCCGGGTTCTTGTGCAGCTGAGCTTTTGCGTTCACGGTCTTCGGAATTGACATCTCTCACCAGGCGCCCCTCCAGACTCTTGGTCCGCGGGGATCCTCCTCCATTCACATGAAATAATGCGCAACCACCTAGCTGCTGCCGCTGCCTAGACTGCACTTTAACTGGCTTGCGGGGGTGGCACAGTTTGTGAAAAACAGTACCATCGAACGCCAGAAGAGGGTGAGCCCCCCACCGAACTTAAAAGCGCGTCCGGGTGAGCTGCTGGATGAGAAGGTGGAATGTGCTCAGTCAGGGTGAGAGCAGCCGAAGCGGGTGGTTTATGTTTTGTCGGCAGCAAATGAGCTTTTCACATCGCAGCTTATAAATCTTTACACCGATGCTGTCGGATCGGTGGTGGTGGTGGCTTCTTCCTGGGTATTATTTGAAATCAGGATCCCCGTTTTTGCAATCGCTTGTTTTTGCGATCGGAGATAGGTGGGTACCGTGGATTGATGTGAATCTGGAAATAGCGAAAATTCATTCGTTCAAATGTATCGTGGAATATCGAATGCTTGACAATATGAAATCTCGCCCATCATGCTCTCTGTGCCAACCAGACCAGTTGCTAACATCAACATTACAGGGTTGTTGTTCGGCATTCTTGCCAACATGCCCAGCCAACGTATCCCACCATCTAGATGCTGAGTTTGTTGTAAAGTGCAGCGAGTTCATGGTTCATCATTTGCCACCACACATCATTTTCCTGCACACTGCCGAAAATCGCCCTTAGCACGCGCTGTTCGAAAACTCCGAGTTCTTCCAGATCCTTCTCCAGCATGGTCCATGTCTTGTATTCACAGAGGATCACTGGTCATATTAGCGTCCTGTACGTACACGGTACATGTGGTGCACGGGTCAATCTTTTTTGACAGAAGTTTCTTCTGGAACCCGTAGTAGGCACGACTTCCACTAATGATGCGCCTTCGTATTTCATGATTCACATTGTTGTCAGCAGTCCGTAAATATCCAAGGTAGTCGAATTTCTTCATTACCTCGAAAGTATCTTTTTCTATTGTGGCACCACGTCACTGTTTTTGACGCATTCAACACCAGTCCAAACCATGATGCTTAGCGTTTCAGATAGATGCTCTGCCAAACGCAAATGATCTGGTGATAATACCGTCCGAAAAGCGTTTCAGCATGACCATGCTGAGGATGACGGGTTCGATTCCCGGTCGGTCCAGGATCTTTTCATAAAAGGAAATTTCCTTGACTTCCTTGGGCATAGAGTATCTTCGTGCCTGCCACACGATATACACATGCAAAATGGTCAATGGCAGAGGAAGCTCTCAGTTAAAAACTGTGGAAGTGCTCATTGAACACTAAGCTGAGAAGCAGGCTTTGTCCCAGTGAGGACGTTACGCCAAGAAGAGGAGAGAGGAGAACCGTCCGAAAAGCACACAAATTGACCAGATTGGGTCGTCGCACCTTCCAGAGCGATGTTGAAGAGTACGCAAAAGAGTCACAAAATCTCCGGCGAAATTCAAATGAACTGATTAGTTCATCCAAAACCCTTTCGCAGTTCTGCACATCATTGCTTTGATCAGTCTGGTCAGCTTCTCAGGAAATCCGCTATCGTCCATGATTTTCCATAGCTCTGCGCGGTCGCTACTGCTGTCGTATGCCGCTTTGGAGCATGAACATAGATGATCGTACAATTCGTAGTTGCTACTCCGTGATTGACCAGAACAATCGAAATTGCACAAGGAACCAACAAACGGAGCTTGGGAGTAACTACCGCTCTCAATGTGCACAGTTCGAGAATTCCAAACTTTATTAGTCAATAACGACGCCGGCTACGTCCTTACGGTCATTGAGGAAAGAAAGGAATGTTAGTGTGACGTACGTTGCTACTAGAGACCGAGATCACCTCATCTTCTCCATGACTGTCACGGGAAGGAGTTTTTGTTAGTGAGGAGGGGAAGAGTCACATGATTTGGATTCACTTTGGTAAGTGATGTGATTCATGCAACCTTTACTGGAGTCAAAACATTTATTCATTTTGACTAAAATATTACAAATGTCGACACCATAGATGACGAACCATTCAAACTTTTGTGTAAATGCAAAAAAATGAAAGTAAAATATTTATTATCAACTGAATGTGCATTGGGAACTAGCGCCGACACATGACGTGACGAACTTTTCAATATTTGTTAGATAAATACACAAAAACCAGAGCAGAATTGTATACATCCTTTAGCATTAATTATTATGATAAAATGGAACGAGTTCACCAATAAACATCATTCGAAGTGTCCAGTGCGTATGTGCTGCAGCATCTTCCACTAACTGGCCTCTTCTCCGAAATCACACTGAACCGCTACAACTACACACGGATACGACGATGTGCACAATTGACGACGACGACGACGACGTGGCCGGTCCGAATGAAAAAAAGCGGACTCTTCACTTTGCCTCCAAAATAACACTCTCTGCTGTCGTATGCCGCTTTGAAGTCGATAAACAGGAAGTGCGTCTGGTATTTCTGGATGATTTGTCGTACGGTAAGCATTTGGTCAACTGTCGACCGGCCGTCGATGAAGCCGGTTTGATAACTTCCTACGAATTCAGGTTTTGAGTGACAGGTGACGGTAGGTGATCTTCGCTGATCACTTCGCTCAGTGTGTGAGTTGGATCAGTTACTTCCTCGGCTACACTGACGATGTCGTTTTGCATCGAAGTACTGCTTCCACCTTTCAATCACCCCCGTACGTCAAGAGTGTAACGGTTCGTAGTGCCCTCCCATAAGTAAGTAGTATCCCATAATAGTTACAAGTGGCTCGCGTCTTTATCATTGCAGGCTCACGGTACAAAGTCGTTGCGAAATGCGCTGAGTTGCTGGTAGAACTGCAAAGCAATTCCGTTTCTCGCACTTCGATGCTGCCAGGAGGCGTTTTTCGCCCGAAAGAGGCAGGTTTGCTAAGTATTTCCGCTTATGTTTGTATTCCACGTTCTGCCGTGTTACATGCTGCAGCATTACCACCCGCACTGCGTTCTTCTTCTCCAAAATCGCTCTACACTCTTTGTTACACCATTCGATCCGTCGACTACTCTCGGCTGTGCCGTTGATGGCTGCTTTTACTGATGACAGCGCAGTTTAACCAGAGTCGATGTTAACGCCACGATAGGTCCTGACGTCGATAGTAGTGCCTAGTGCCTTAGAAACTTGGTAAGATTGTGAAACATCAGATGGACGCCAACGGTATTCAGATCAGGAATGTCCCACCGTAATCCGTCGGCAATTACTGTGGCAGTAAATAATGAGGGCAGATGGAATGTCAACCTGATGCCGTCTTTGTGGGAATGCACGACAAATGACATTAGAATTGAACCCGGGTTTACACGGGGTAGAGCCAAATGATGAACAAGTAGCGTCGAGACAAATCTGGCACAAAAGCAACTCTCGTGGTTGCGAATTTCAGTGGTCGTCTCTCCAACCCTGCGCTACAACAAGCTAGTAGAGAAGCTGCCAGTGTATATTAATCTCGAGTGACTGAGGCTCAAGCGAGGATATGCAGAACCAATCCTTAAACATTTTGGAGTGTCGATTGTTGCAGACCCACGTGTTCACCGACGACGCCAGTGAGCGCCTATGGCTGTGCAGTGTACTTTAGAATTATGGACAACCTTGAACGTGAACAGTGCTCGTTGCTTAAGGCGCAAAGCAAAGTCATCTCCAAAAGTAACTTAAACCTCGTGGCATTCACTTGTGGACGTTGTCTTCACGCGTGGATTCGGTTCGACTACAGGCCCCACCAAAAAATTCGTCGCCCAACGTATCGGAGAACTTCTGTCTCTGACTGCTGGTGGTGGGTTCATCTAAGCATAATGTTATCGACTGTTAGACGAAACAGTCGGGCTATCTACTTGTTCACATCTTGCTTCCCGTGAGCATGATATACGTTGATAAATTTTCGAAGTGGAGTGTATTGGCAAGCTTTATACATCTTTTGTACGGCAAGAATATTTGCTGGGATTCGTCCTGAGTTTAGAAAAAAAATTGAAAATTAGAAAAAAAAACATCGCATTCTGGTGGAGATTTGAACCCACAACTCGTTCATCGTTAAATCAGCGATTGAACCACCTAAGCCACAGAACAAATAACGATTCTACGCAATAAAATGCCAAACTGACTTCAAGTCCACAGCATGAACACTCTCATTTCCACAATTTCATCTCTTTTTCGGTTTAGATACCAACTTCTACACGCTCGCAGATGTGTCTCCTAATTATACAAGCAAAAGCGAATTGTTTTTATAGTACCGAGACTAACTCTCGCATTCCGCATACCTAGACATACCTAGTATACGGCGAGAGCTCAGCTCGGTTGCCCGCTCCTACGACCGACTGTGCCAATGAAACGTAACTAGGGTACACTTGTCTTTGTTACCCTATACAGGTCATTTTCATCTCTCAGTTTGCCAATTAATAAACATGCTGTGTCTTCTATTTTTCAAGTTTTTCCCAGTAGGTTTTGACATGCCAGCAAAGTGGTACAAGCCTGTGAAGGACAACACAGACATGTGTCCTCCTGGGTTCTTTCTCTAATAAATCCTTAAAGAATTCCTTAGAAAATCTTCCCATTATATCTCTAGGGATACCTCTGAGATTTTCTTCAGAACGTTCTTCGGAAAAAGAAACAACACAGGGATTCTAAAAATGTATTCAAGAATTGCGCCGGAAATTTATTCAGAAAAACTTGATTTACTATTGAAAAACGTAGGGAGTCTTCTAGAAATATTTCAGGAGATTTCTACGGGATTCGCTTTAACACTTTCCACGGACAATCTACATGGGATGCATCAAGGAATAACATCAGAAATCTTCAAGACTCTTTGGTGGATATCATCCGAAAATTTCACAGAGTGTACCTCCACAAATAGTTCAGCTATTCCTCGCAAGAATGTTCCTGAAAATCCTGAAGGGACTTTTTTAAACATGTCTCCAATAAACATTCAGGAATTTTGAGAACTGTTCCAAAAATCATCTGGAGATTCTTCAATGGATTTTTTCGAGGATTTTATCACAATTCCTATGAAACATACATACATTTATTTGTTCAACATCATTAAGACAAGACATAATCAACAATAGTACGCCACAATACTCGGTTTGTGGCTGCCGCTCTCCATCCTCGGTCGCGCCCAATGCTCGTCACGCTCCACCTGGTCACCCAAGTCACGCTCCACCTGGTCCGCCCATCGTGCTCTCTGTGCTCCACGCCTTCTTGTGCCAACCGGATCAGTTGCAAACACCAGCTTTGCAGGGTGGCATTCTTGCAACATGCCCTGCCCAACGTATCCTTCCGGCTTTGGCCACCTTCTAGATGCTGGGTTCGCCGTAAAGTGCAGCGAGCTCGTGGTTCATTCTTCTCCGCCACACACCGTTCTCCTGCACACCGCCGAAGATCGTTCTTAGCACGCGTCGCTCGAAAACTCCGAGTGCTTGCAGGTCCTCCTCGAGCATGGTCCATGTCTCGTGCCCGTAGAGGATCACCGGTCTTATCAGCGTTTTGTACATGGTGCATTTGGTGCGTGGAAAAAAAAAAGATTCGACCGCAGTTTCTTCTGGAGCCCGTAGTAGGCCCGACTTCCGCTGATGATGCGCCTCCGAATTTCTCGGCTCACGTTGTTGTCAGCCGTCAGTAAGGATCCGAGGTAGACGAATTCCTCCACCACCTCGAAAGTATCCCCGTCTATCGTAACATTACTACCCAGACGGATCCGGTCGTTTTCGGTTCCGCCTACCAGCATGTACTTTGTTTTTGAGGCATTCACCACCAGTCCGACCTTTGCTGCTTCGCGTTTCAGGCGGGTGTACAGTTCTGCCACCGTTCCAAATGTTCTAGCGATAATGTCCATGTCGTCCGCAAAGCACACAAATTGACCGGATTTTGTGAAAATCGTTCCCCGGCTGTTAAGCCCGGCTCGTCGCATCACACCTTCCAGCGCGATGTTGAAGAGTAGACATGAGAGTCCGTCACCTTGTCGCAGTCCCCGGCGAGATACGAATGAACTGGATAGTTCACCCGAAACCCTTACGCAGTTTTGCACACCGTCCATCGTTGCTTTAATCAGTCTAGTCAGCTTCCCAGGAAAGCCGTTTTCGTCCATGATTCTCCATAGCTCTGCGCGGTCGATACTATCGTATGCCGCTTTGAAGTCGATTAACAGGTGGTGCGTTGGGACCTGGTATTCACGGCATTTCTGGAGGATTTGCCGTACGGTAAAGATCTGATCCGTTGTCGACCGGCCGTCGATGAAGCCGGCTTGATAACTTCCCACGAACTCATTTGTTTTAAGTGACAGACGACGGAAGATGATCTGGGATAGCACTTTGTAGGCAGCATTCAAAATAATGATCGCCCTGAAGTTCTCACATTCCAAATGGTCGCCTTTCTTGTGAATGGGGCAGATTACCCCTTCCTTCCACTCCTCCGGTAGCTGTTCGGTTTCCCAGATCCTGACTATCAGCCGATGCAGACAGGTGGCCAACTTTTCTGGGCCCATCTTGATGAGTTCAGCTGCGATACCATCCTTACCAGCTGCTTTGTTGGTTTTGAGCTGGTGAATGACATCCTTAACTTCCCTCATCGTGGGAGTTGGTTCATTTCCGTCCTCCGCTGCACTGGCGTCGTCGTTCCTTCCGTTGCCGTGGGCTCCCGTGCCTACGTTCTTCACGCCGTTCAGGTGCTGATCGAAGTGCTGCTTCCACCTTTCGATCACCTCACGTCTGTCCGTCAAGAGGCCTCCGTCTCTATCCCTGCATATTTCGGCTCGCGGCACGAAGCCGTTGCGGGATGCGTTGAGCTTCTGATAGAACTTCCGTGTTTCTTAGGAACGGCACAGCAGTTCCATTTCTTCACACTCCGCTTCTTCCAGGCGGCGCTTTTTCTCCAAAAAATAGGCGGGTCTGCTGTTTCCGCTTCTGTTTGTAACGTTCCACGTTCTGTCGAGTCCCTTGCTGCAGCATTACCGCCCTCGCTGCGTTCTTCTCCTCCAAAACCGTTCTGCACTCTTCGCCGAACCATTCGTTACGTCGATTCCGTCCCACGTACCCGATGGTGCCCTCGGCTGCGTCGTTGATGGCTGCTTTCACTGTACTCCAGCAGTCCTCTAGAGAGGCTTCATCGAGCTCGCCCTCGTCTGGCAACGCGGCTTCGAGATTCTGCGCGTATGCTGAGGCGACATCCGGTTGCTTCAGTCGCTCTAGGTTGTACCGTGGCGGTCGCCGGTACCGTACATTGTTGAAGACGGAGAGTTTTGGGCGCAGTTTGACCATCACCAGATAGTGGTCGGAGTCGATGTTGGTGCCACGATAGGTCCTGACGTCGAAAATGTCGGAGAAGTGCCGTCCATCAATCAGAACGTGGTCGATTTGCGATTCCGTTTGTTGTGGTGATCTCCAGGTGTAACGATACGGGAGGCTGTGCTGGAAAAAGGTGCTACGTATGGCCATATTTTTGGAGGCGGCGAAATCAATGAGTCGTAGGCCGTTTTCGTTCGTCTGCTGGTGGGCGCTGAACTTACCAATCGTCGATCTGAATTCCTCCTCCTGGCCTACCTGAGCGTTCAAATCTCCTATGATGATCTTGACGTCGTGGCTTGGGCAGCGATCGTACTCGCGGTCGAGCTGCGCGTAAAATGCGTCCTTGTCAGTACTTCCGGAGTGTGGGCTGTGCACGTTTATTATGCTGAAGTTGAAGAATCGGCCCTTGATCCTCAACCTGCACATTCTTTCGTCGATCGGCCACCAACCGATCACGTGCCTCTGCATATCACCCATCACGATGAAAGCTGTTCCCAGCTCGCGTGTGTTGCCGCAGCTCTGGTAGATGGTATGATTACCTCTAAACGTTCGCACCATGGATCCTGTCCAACACGCCTCCTGCAGCGCTACGATGCCGAACCCGCGGTCCTTCAGTAGATCGGCGAGTATGCGGGTGCTCCCAATGAAGTTGAGAGATCGGCAGTTCCACGTACCGAGTTTCCAATCGCAAGTCCTTTTTGTTCGCTGGGGTCGTTGCCGTTGGTCTCGGTTCGTATTATTCTGTTGCTGATTTTCCGTTACAATGGTTTTTTACGGCTGGCTCGTAGGGCCTGACACCAACCCCCTACTTTCCGGAGGACCATAGTGCACAGTTGAGCTTAGAGTCCTTCCCTGGCACTCGGACGTAGATCAGCCGCCCCTAACATGGGGATCAGACGCTGTTGTGAGCCGCTCCTCCTGGAGAACAGACGCTCAGGTTTGCCGAAGCAACCCCCCCCCCCCTTCCCTGTCAGCCTACGACCAAAGTTCCCACCGGGGTTGGTTACCCGATCTTCCCTAAGGTTGCTCATAGTTTCCGGCCGGTACCGTGTGGAGGTAGGGATGGGAGTTGCTGGGCAGAGGCTAGTGGATCACAATGGGATCTGAATTGCGCAGCATACCCAGCCTTTACCGTGCCAATTCCTATGAAAGTAACCTCCAGAAATTTCTTTCTCGATTTAACCACCCAGCCAACCACATATTGTAAATCATTGTGTGGAAAAAACCGTGTATTTTCATATATCGAATCAAAATTGTATAATAATATGCATATTTGTTGACAGTGATTGCGTAAAATCGCATTTTATGCCAAATTGAAGTTTCAGTTACGATTTCGTTTCATATAGTCGTCTCCAATCGTAAAAGGTGCTAGATGCTATCGGTAGGATCGCACAGAATCGGATAGAATCGTAAAAAAAACATAGGTTCCGAGTGTCGAGCTTCAAGTTCGGTAGCATCGTATATGTGATTTCTTTGCATCGTAAAAATTGTCGCTTTTCATCGTATATAAATCTGCTAAATCGATCTGCCTTCCTAGAGGTATGATCAAAATCGGTGCAATCGTATACAACGTTCAGAATATATTATATTGATCGTTTGCATCATACTGGTGTCGTGAACGTGAACGAAATCGTAGAAATCGTACATTAATTTTTACAGTCGCATATGATTGTTACTGCACTTTTAATAGTCGAATCTTAATCTCGGAAATCGTAAATGGTTTTGTTTACATATTTGTAAGACGGAGGAAAGGAAATTTTTTATTCATTACAAAGTTGTTTTTTTTTTTGTTGTTGTTGACACATGCCATAGCAATAATTTCAACCAAATATGTAGGTTTTCGTACTATTTATATACTGCAGATGGCTTATAATAAGTGATGTGATGTAATAACGATGTGAATTCCAAGCCTCTTGCAAGGTACCACTTTTGGTGCTACTCAATGAACAACAACAACGCACCCACCACAAGCCAATAGAGATAATGCGCAGTTTTCAATCAAAGGACCTAAGTTCGATTCCTACTGAGCACCACTTGTTTTGTTTTGAAAATCTTGAGTCGTAACAGTATGTTTGTCGAGAATTTTCCGTAAAATTTCTCCAAAAATCTTTTGGAATTCTGCCAAAAATCATTCAAATTCCTAGGATGTCTTCAGAATACCATCCGAAGTTCCTTCTACAAATTCCTCTGGTAATTCTTTCAAAGCTTATGCAAGGGTTTTTTTCTGTAATTGCTTTAAAAATTTCACCAGATAACTCTTCGAATTTCTTTGGGTTCTCCCCCAGGAATTCCTCATGAGGTGCCCAGGGATGGGAACACTCACTTGCTTTTTTCTCAGCTCAGAAGCGTTCAGTCGAGAAACGATGTATGGACGACTTTTTCTTTATAGTTTTGTCTTAAAGTTTGCCGAATAGAGTAGGGGTCCCACACGCATACCTAAGTCATGACAGAGTGGTGTCATTTCCATTCACCTTGTGGATAGTTTCCTATACAGCTCCCTCAAGACTTCGGTATACGTGTACGACCCCTATTCTATTCGGCAAACTTTAAAACAAAAAAAAACACAAGGTAAAAGTCGTCCATACATTTCTTGATTGCAAGTTTCTGAGCTGAGGAGACGGCAAGTGAGTGTAACTCTTTGCAAGTGAGTGTTCCAATACTTGGAGGTGCCTCCGGAGATTTCTCTGTATTTTTTTTTTTAAGAATTCCTCCATGAAATTCTATGAAATTCTTCAGAAAATTCCTTCAAAAATTTGTTTAGTAACTCCTTTGAGATTTCGTCCCGGAAGTTTTTTCTAGGTTTCCTCCAAGATTTTGTTCAGGTTCTCTCGGGAAAATTTCCAGACATTCCTTCGAAGATTTCTGCAGTAATTCCAACGTGAATTACCCTATGAATTCTTTTGTGGATTAGCCGAAGGATTTCTAGACGGTAACAATCTCTTTCGATAATTTATCTAGAAAGACCCTCAGGAAATTCCTCCAGATATTCTCTAAGCGATTTCTTAAGGATTGGATTTCATTGGATTTCTCCAGCAAATTTATATTGGGATGCATCCAGGAATTCTAAAAGAATCTCTGAATCAATTCCAGAAGGAATGCTGGATGAATCCGTGTATGAAAGTCCACAAGGAATATCAGAGTAATTTTCGTAAGAATTCCTGGCAAAGTCCATCAAGACATTCATGGAGAAATTCGAAAAAAATAGAGGAGTTCTCGAAATAATTTCTGAAGGAATTCTCAAAACCATTCCAGAAAGAAATTCCACTGGGATTTCTGTAGGAACTCTCGAATGAATTCCAGAAAGTTTCCTCGAACGAGTTCTTGTAGGAATCCAAGAAAAATTTTCTGTGAACAAAAACCTAAAAAAATCCTAAATGTATTTTGGAAGGAATGCTTAGAAGAATTTGGGGTTCGGAAATCGCTGAAAAATCCCTGGATGTAATAACAGATCATTTTTAGAGTAAATTTTATGTAGAAGTCCCCGAAGGAATTCCGAGCAATCCCAGTAGTAGTTCCTGCAAGAATCTTCAGAAACATTTTTGAAAGATTGGAGAAATATTCTTAAAAATTGTTGGAAAAATTTCCGAAGTGATTTCTGAGTGGAAGATTGAAGGAACGTCGAGAGGAATTTACGAAAGAATTCATGGAGGAACCCTTTAATTGATTACAGGGAGGACTCCCGAAAGAATTACTGGAAAAATCCTCTAAGGAATTCCTGGAAGTATCTCCAAACGAATATTGGAGGAATCTAAGATGGGGTTCCCGGATTTCTCAAACATAAAACTGAACCAAATTTTATCATCTTATGTGAACTTAAGCTTCTTTTGATTCTTCTTCTTCTTAGACTTCTTCTTCTTCTTCTTCTTTATGGCTTTACGTCCCCACTGGGACTTGGCCAGCCTCGCTTTAACTAAGGGGCTGTCCATAAACCACGTGGTCATTTTTTTGGGACTTCTCAAACACCCCCCCTCCCCCCCCCCACGGGTGGTCATTAGTCCATACAAAATTTTTTTTCGTCCATACAAAATGGTCATTGGCCGAACCCCCCCCTCATGACCACGTGGTTTATGGACAGCCCCTAAGTGTCCTTTGAGCACTTCCACAGTTATTAATTGAAGGGCTTTCTTTGCCTGCCATTGCATGAATTTGTATATTGTCAGGCAAGTAGAATGTTACACTATGTGTTGTGGCGGGTCATCTCCGGAATGGTTCGATACTGATATTGAAAGCAGCCTTTAGTTTGGTCAGCTTCAATGCTGTAAATTATTATATTTATTTAGAAATACACATTATATCAATTTTAAAGTTAACTTACACTCTAGTATTCTGCTACCATTCCTGACAACAATTCACCTCAACTGATCTATTTGATCCACTCTTCACGTCTCTTTAGATTCCTTCAGTGTTGCCAGTTTCACAGGAAAATCACCACAACACTATGCCCAGGGAAAAAGTTTTCACGACCGGAGCGGGAATAAAATTCGCCGTCTCCGAATTGACTATCCATTCCCTTAACCATTAGGCTAACAGGAGGCCCGTTATGAACTTAAGCATCTGGCAAATGTAGGACACGATCGAGGATGGAGGGCTACGATCCGACTGCTGTAGTGTGAAATTGCTGATTCAGTTTAGATTTTACTCAAGGGAGGTTTACATATAGCCAATAAATTAATCATTAAAAATATTCTCCAGTCATATTGAGCGGAAACTTGGACTTGGGTCACTGTAAAACGCAGATAATTTTTGCTGGGATAGCTAGTTTAATGTAATAACAGTTTGAAAAATTACGATATTTGAATAACTTCTTATAATTCTTATAATGAAATTCACATCGGTGACCATTGTCAACCAGCAGCACGGTACACATCTATTGTGCTGCAGGATGCTGGGTGACGGCAAAAAGAGGCCACAAAAGAGCACACGCCGCGCTAGCTGGTTGGCACCTTTTCCACGCGAATTGGCGACGGGTTGAATAACGTTGAGCACATAGTGGCTGAGGTGCGATGCAAAGAGATAAGAGATCGGATAAGCGTCGAAGCACACTCTGTGGAAACTATATGCAGAACGCATGAACCGTACATAGTAGATGAGTTGCGATGAGTGCGGAGATGCGATGGAGCTGCTTCGACGCATGTGATCGCAAGAGAACGCAAGAGAATGCTTGTCGGGTATGGATTTTATGATTGCGCTCGTTGTGTATGTAAAGCAATGCGGAGTTAATGTGTTGGGAATGCTAGTAGGTAATATAAAATGCGTTAATATGATGTTGTTTTTAAACATAACTCAATGCTTTTTCACATGACATGCATTTTGATGGACCGGACGTAATAAAAATTTATCATATTGTCTATCGATCACTATGTAAAATAACATATTTTATTGCTTATGAAATAGCATTCCATCAAATCGTTTAAGTTTTTTTACAGCATAATTTTGTTAACATTAATTATTATATGTGTATAAGAAAACATTTTATTTTCTCTGTTCGGGATTTGAATCAAGTGATCAATGTTTGATATGGTCGTTTGTTCAGTGCATGTTATTCATGTGCAAGTTAGGAAGTTAAAGGTTTTATGGTATTCAACTTAATTGCTAAAAGGGTTCTGATTGAAAAGTTCTGCTTTTTTCTTTGTCAGGCAAAACTAGATCCCTTAACGAAAATAGTATGACATCAATTTCGATTGATATTGCTAATTGAGAGAAAAATTTCCATTTTACGGTAGATTGAAAAGCTACCGCAGCTGTCAGACCACTGATTGCCACTGGAGTATCATCAATCGGTCCAAGGATGCCTTGGATACGACCAATGTGTTTTCTACTTACCTTGGATACGATGCCGATGATCATTGTTTGTTGTTGGTTTTCAGAGCAATTTACTTTGCAAGCATACTTTGGTTTGGCCATTAGTTTCAATGATATGATGATTTTCATGGCTGCGATCTTTGATATGATGATTTTCATGGCTGCGGACTTTGACTGCTGCGCTAGAACTCGGCGGCTACCGCAGAATGGAAATTTTTCAAAAAATCCGCAATACTCTTTTACCTAATATAAGGACTGTATCGTTAATTATGAGTACACCTACATTACATTACATTGTTTATTGACCATCAGAAAAGCCCATGGTATCATTTTATATTTAATTTTTCGTGGATCGTGCCAGCTCTCGCACCTTCTTGGAGTTCTTCGATGGTTTTGCTTGGGTTGGCCCAGTTTTTCTTGAATTTGATGACGTCCTCTGCTCCTCTATCATTTTGCCGTAGTTTCCCTTTCATCAAAGCCAAATACTTCTTAATGTGCCTAATTTGCGGGCAATTTGAAGGGTTCATTGCCTTTTCCACAAATTGGACATTGTTTTCTTCATACAAGTCAAAGGTGTCACGCGCATAGTGGCAGGATGCCATATCCGATCAAAATAATGTAGGACCTTTGTGCTTTCAGATGAGTGGCAGAATTGGTTTCTGTAGGCATTCCTTCCGGTATATTTCGACGTTCATACTTGGGACGGTGAAGAAAGGTGACGATTTCATACCACTTTGACAAATTGCTTGCCAAACTAATACATTTTCCCAACTTTTTTTTTCAAAAAATCGATTTCTCCGAATTCGGAACATCAGTGCCACGCTTCACAGTGAAAAACTGTGCCCCTTGCCTTGTTGTCCAATATGACATACGTTTCATCATCCATGATTATGCACATGTAATTTTTGCTCAAAACATCGTCGTACAGTTTCCGAGCCCGAGTTTTCACATAATCCGCCAGAATTTGACTGTTTTTTGGACATTTCAGTTTTGGGTAAGTCTTCAGGGAATTACGCTCCTTGGCGCGCTGAACCATACTAATAGTCGTTCCACACTTTTTTGCGCAATCTATGATGAATACCTCCTTTTTTCTTTTGAAGATTTTGCAAATTTTGCTGTCAAAATTTGACTTGGACGCACCTGGTTTTCTGTCGCGTTCGGGTGAGTCTATCAGTGTGTTATGTATACCGAATCGTTTGACAGCATTTTGGACAGAAAAAACGCTAACACCTCCAACTTTTACTAATTTTCTTAGCGATAATCATTATTCATAGCAGTACCTGGTCACAATCAATTTTCGCTTCTCATCCGAAAACACTCACGTTGCTCCACTCGAGAAAAAAAACTTTAACTTTTAATGAAGGTTATCTTTTTTTTTACAACGCTAGCAACACATAAACACACAGCAGTTGTCAAAATAAGACTTAGTCTTTTTAATACAGGGCCTCAAAGATGTACTCATAATTAACGATACAGTCCTTATGAAGAATATTGTGTACTTATTTGAGACATATTTTCTCGTAGATATCGCCGAAAATTTTACAATAAAAAAACCTATACCCTTGAATAATACATACTTGCCGAATTTTTGTTTCTTTTTGCCTAGGTCAGTACAATCAAGTAATGTTTTAATGCCGAAAATCAGTATAACAGTCTCATATTGATTTAAATTGAAATCAACACTCAGATAGCCAAGTTCGGAAAGTAAAAAATGTGTATACATAAAGACATCGCTCACGCAAATATGATTACATGTTATACATTCTTTCCTCACATAATTAATTCAATAATCTCAATCTTTTACAGTTACACAAGATTTTTTTTGAACTGGTCGGTTTTTGCTATTGCAACAGGATCAAAACTGACTAAGTTATAGCAAAAAAAAAAACGACCCGCGCAAAACAAAAAGCGGGTGCATTTTATCTTTCCGCTCTTATAGATGAAACGATCGTTTGACTACCCACATCCATAGAAGCGCTTCAATTTACAAGCGACTTCATCGATCAAATTACGTGAGTCGTTGATGCGCACGAAATAGGCGAAAAAGGATGTGAAAACAACATGCGCACCCTCATTGAAAACCTCATGCACTATGGCCTATCAAACATCCCTCTTCTCATCTCATAACTTATCGCATCCGATCGCATCTCACCTTAGCCACTATGGTCACAGCCTAACCCGCTGCGAAATACGATTAAAGATAAGGTGATGTGCATTTTGCTCCTCGGATGGATGGAGCTTCGGGAAAGTGGAGAAGGATCTTCGTTAGGAATATCTTTGGGGTGGGAACCAACCGGTAATGATTCGTGACGGAGCAGAGGGTGGGGAAGCAAATGGCTTTGCTTAGCTATGATGAGAAAAGATGATGACTCGTGTGTTTGCGTGCGTTCAGAGAATGACTTTGTTTTGTATGTGGTTCGGGATGACTAATTGGATATGGAGCAGAGTTATTGCGTTTGATGATAAAGCGATTTAAGTGCAATTCTGCGATTACATAAGTGGTTTAGCTTACAAATCTATTCCAAGTATTCAATAGATTGTGTGGTAAACAATATATTTCCTATATGAATATTGAATAAACAAAGCGCGTGATAGGTTATTAAATTTAGTGTAGATTGTCCTATTTTATATTTTTACAAGCAGCAGTATCTCAATGGATTATCTTCTGTTTCCTTCCGATATATGTGCATGCATTTGTTCTATACATCTACACCTTTTTAAGGTTTATAACTAACTCATTTCTCCCAAATTCTGTCCTTCCTCGCAGGTACTGGCCACCGATCAGGATATTGGCGAGAACGGTCGGGTAACGTACTCCATCAAATCAGGCCGCGGTAAAGCGAAAAAGTTCCGCATCGATCCGGACACCGGTATCATCTATGCGGCAAAAAGCTTCGAAGTGGACACCGAGTACGATTTGATGGTCAAAGCCGAGGACAATGGTGTTCCGAAAAAATCACAACAGGCTCGGGTCAGCATTGCCGTTGTCGAAGTGCCGGGCAAATCGGAAAACCCACCGGTGCTCAAAACTATCGACCAGCACGTGGAAGTGACGGAAAGTGACACTCCGGGCTTCCTGGTGGCACTCATTCAAGCAGTGGATTATGATGGGGAACAACTGTGGTACGACATTGTCGGTAAGTGATTCTCGTTCTATTATGTATCAATTTTGGGTGATAATGAAATGGTTCACCTTCATTAAGAGCTACCCTATTTCCATTTTCATCATCCATGAAACAAAATTCCTGCCAACGACGAACATCCAATATTTATTCTAATTTCGACTTTTTGCCTTCTCTATTCTCTTTCATCCATATCTGCAATAATCGTGCAAACAAATGAAAATCCCGTCGGTGTACCGGAATGTGTCTGGCCCGGAAACGGATCTGATTACTGTATCCATTACAAACACCGACCGACGACCGACCCTTTGTGCCTTTATGCTTTCGGTGTGCAGGTGGGGATGACCGGAATGAATTTTACATCGGACGAGACAATGGCAACGTTCTGCTGGCCAAATATTTGGACTGGGAAACCCAGAAGGAGTACAATCTGACGATAAGCATCTCCGACGGGGTGCACGTTGTTTACACGCAACTGTACGTTTCGGTAATTGATATAAATGATCACCGACCGGAGTTTACGGAATCACTGTACCGGGTGGACATTTCGGAGAGCATCGAGGAGGGCACCGAGGTGCTGCAGCTGCACGCAACCGATGCGGACGAGGATAAGAAGTTGTTTTACAGCTTACATGCGGCACGTGATCCCGTTTCACTTAAGCTGTTCCGTGTCGATTCGGTTAGTGGGAGTATTATTATGGCGCACAAATTGGACCGCGAGGCGCTGGCGGAGCACGTGTTGATTGTTATTGTAAAAGATCAGGGGACTCCAGCAAAACGAAATTATGCAAAGGTTATTATTACTGTGCATGACCATAACGACCACGCTCCGGAGTTCACCAGCAAAATTGTACAAGGGCGCGTGTACGAAACTGCTACCGTCGGCACGAAAGTGGTACAGGTTTATGCAATCGACCGAGATATTGGGGACAACGCCAAAATAACCTACTCGATTGTAAGCGGAAACATCGGAAACGTTTTCAGTATTGACCCTAACATGGGAATTATCAGCGTCGTCAAAGATCTTGACATAAGTGCCCTCTCGGAGTACATGCTACAGGTTAAGGCTTCCGATGGTGGTAAACCATCACTTTCCTCGCAAATTCCTGTACACGTCATGATTAACATGGCAGATAATGCTCCTCCAAGATTCATTTCCGTCGATCCGGCAGCCGAAATCTACGAAAACCTTCCAATAGGAACCTTTGTCATCCATATCGAAGCGCGAAGCACCTCATCACTGCAGTTCGAAATCATCAGCGGCAACATAAACGACATGTTCTTCGTCAATCCTTCCACCGGCGTCATCACCACCAAGGACATCCTAGACTACGAAAACCACAAGTTCTACAATTTAACTCTCCGAGCGACCAACATGGCATCTGCTTCCGCTGAGTGTTCAGTGATCATCAACGTCCTGGACAAGAACGACAACACTCCCTACTTCGAACAGCAAGTCTACAAAGGCGAAGTGTCGGAAGCCGCCCCAGTTGGATCTCTAGTGCTTACTCTAAACGAAGGCAGCCCATCTAATGCAAGTCAATCGGTTGGCTTTGTAAATGTGTCTCTTCCCCTAGTGATTAAAGCCAAGGATGCCGATTCCGGACTGAATTCGCTGCTCCATTATGACATTCTGGAGATGCTGCCGAGGAGATACTTCCACATCGATTCCAGCACCGGAGCCATCAAGACCATCATGCATCTGGACCACGAGAAGATTCCGTTCTTCAGTTTTCATGTGAAGGTGAGTTAATTTAAAGTTGCAACTGCAGAAAAGTCATCCCAATAACATTATATGTCACAGTATACTGCCTGTTATCACATAACTGCACCATATGAATAGTAAGTCCAGCAAATATGGGACAGATTTATGATTGTAGGCAGTACATTGATTGATAAATGACAACGATATTCTGTAAAGTAGTGGGAGACTCTCACAGTGTAGTTTTTATTGGCGAATTTCACACCAGCCCTTTTATGGAACTGGCAGCACCCTCTCAGAATCGAACAAACTTGGTGAACATGATTACTAAGGGAACTGTGGGTAAAATGAACAGGGGAGGGGGTTAAATGAGCAGGGTGGTGTTTTACAGCATTTCGGCTATTTTTGCATATTCTAACGGGTTCTATGCAACAACATAAATCATTGTACTTCTGCTGATATTGGACTTAAAAAATTACCCAAATCACTTTAAAATGAGGAGAATATCGAAAATCATGCAAACAACTTACTCCTTACACTGCCGTTCTACGCATAGTTGTCCCATGTTGAAAAACGTGAAACGGAGAAAATCGCGATTGAAGTTTCAAACAGGTTCTTCATGTTTTTTGGCCAAATGGTGCAACAAATCGGATTTAAGTTTTCATAGTATCGTTAGAAATCGCTTATATGTTTATGCCTGAAGTATTTCCAATCAAATATTTTTAAAAATATAGTGTTTTTAGCAAAAAAATAATTAGTGGGACTGTTATGCCTAGAAATGTGGTCCTGTTGGCGAAATTTCTACGCATATCAGTCCCACGATGATTAATCGCTCCTTTTTACGTTCTATGCGGTCTGTTCTGTACTTTTTTGTTATACTTTTTAATAACAAACAGTGTAAGCTTCTCTTACAACATTATAAGACTCTCATGCATAAGGCTCAAATGTCTCGAGGCAAAACGGAGCCGAAAGACAACATAAGAGTGACATCACATTTTAAAACTTTCTTAATAATCAGGTAAGTAGGAACTAGGAGAATGAGTTTGTGAATAAGAAGTTTATTATTGAATTGATGAGAGAATGAATGTGAGGTGCTCCAAGATTAAGTGAGTTGGTGAGTGAGTCAGTTACGAATTAGGAAAGTTACAGCTTACAGGGATTTGTCCCGTTAATTTTAATGTGTTGGTAAGAGAATTGTTAATTTGGTGAGTGTGTGTGATAGTAAGTAAATGAGTTAGTGAGTAAGTGAGTTTTTTGGCTTATGAGTATGTGAGATCTGTTCTGTAGGAGTGAGTGCATTAGTAAGTGAATTAGTGAGTTAGTAAGTGAGTTATAAAGTATGGGTTTCGTGACCGTGCAATTAGCAGCGCCAGCCATTTAGGCGTATTGATATCCACGTAGTGTGACTTCGATTCTCACTCCAGTCTGAGGAAACTTTTTTTTTACTTAAATAGCTCTTCCATCGCAGTTTACGTCGAAATATATACAGTATTATCGAAATAAGCGATTAAAATATTGACCATCAAAGTATTTATATGGCCGAATAAGTCATTAGGCCAAAAACGTCATTGAACCGGATTGGTCATATGGCCGAAAAGGTCATGAAGTCGAAAAGGTCTTTAAGCAAGCAAAGCAAAGCAAAGATAACCGTACACATCGTAGTTGCTACTCCGTGATTGACCAGAACAATCGAAGTTGCACAGGGATCCAATGAATGGTGCTTGGGGTTAGCTTCACACTCTCAATGTGCACAATTCGAGAGTTCAGCTATTTAAAGTCAATAACGGCGCTGGCCACGTCCTTACGGTCATCAGGAAAGGGAAGGAATGTTAGTTCGACAACCGTTGCTACTAGAAACCGTGGAATCCACAGCATCCCCACAGTTGTCACGGGAAGGAGTGGTGGTTAGTAAGGTAGGGTAAGGTGTGGATCTAGGAGCCACCTCTGGTAGGTGATATGTGTTCGCTACCGACAAGTACGCTCCGAGAAGATGAAAAACGTCAAACGCGGGAGCACCATCATCAGCAGCAAGTAGTAATCCTACATTATAGAGATCTGCGGAGGCGGCCATTGTGAGCCAATCAGGCAGAGAGAA
This sequence comes from Aedes albopictus, assembly GCF_035046485.1. Classification (NCBI taxonomy): domain Eukaryota; kingdom Metazoa; phylum Arthropoda; class Insecta; order Diptera; family Culicidae; genus Aedes; species Aedes albopictus. The sequence continues at coordinate 239,916,508 of NC_085138.1, read as the reverse complement.
CTGTCAAAGTGTGAGCCAAATGAACATGCTTATCGTTCGTAGGAAGGCGTCGTTTAAACGGTATTGCAATCGGAACTAATTAAATAAAAATTATTTATTTTTAATATCGAGAAATTGGCGGCATATGTATGTTTAGTAAAAAGATAAAAATTTATATATTCTGTTTTCAAAAGCTCATGCTTATGACGACACTTTTGTTGCTGAACTTGTCGAAAAAACTTCCATTGCTGCTCCTTGCTTCACTTCTGCCGATATGATTAGCGTAACACTTTTGCAATGAATTTCAGATTTCTTCGATTGCTCCGCTATTTCAACAAAATTTTGGAAAAAAAATTCTATTATAGTTAGAAAATGTAAACAAAACAACTTGAACCACAACGAAGTCACGCACAAAGTTTGAACATCTAGCTTTGTAGCAAGTGTTGGCAGCTGTTGTAAACAAAACAAACAGCGTTGCCGAATCGACGTGTGTAACTTCCGCTCATCTCTATGTAGAGGATTTCTAGCAGCAAGTTGCTCATGCTCACCCGCCGCCGGCACCACCATCATCGCCACTCATCGATGTAAACACGCGCTCGTGAGTGAACGCGCGCGCTGCCGCCACCGCCACCATCGGGAACTCAGCGTCATCATCATCATCGCCGTCATCGCGCGCGGAGAGAGCCGACAGCGTGTGTTGCAGTGACACCAGATTTCCGGATTGTTCTGGAGTTTTCGAATTCTTGTCGTGCAACATTTTTGAGCGCTATAAAAGCGAACATGGACCAGCGTACTGCGAAAATAGTATCATCTGACCCGGCAAACGGTCAAGTAGTGTTTAGTATTAAGTGAAGTGAGTTGTAATTACAAGCGTTGGCGTGGCTTGGACAACGCCAAGTTAAGTTGAATAAAGTGTTTTAAGTTTAAACCTTGTGTTTCTTTCTGCGGAAAGAAATTCCCCGTTTGAGGCACTGCGGAGCCCCAAACAATATGATCCACTAGTTATATGGAAATACACGTCGCGGTCTTCATCACGATTATGATTTATTTGATCACGATAACCACTGATCCCGGATTTCGTGCTCGCGTTTCCATCGCCCTACCGTGGAAACCAACTGATCTACGAATATTGTAGCGCGATTCTGATCCCGGATTTTTCACTCTTACCTGAAAATTGTCTGCATTCGAAAATTCTCAAGCTAATCTGATTCCGCATTCCACACTCGCGCTTGCATGGCTCTACCGAGAAAACCGACTGACCAACGAATATTGTAGCGCAGTGCTTCCCAAACTGTGCGCCGCGAACTTTTTCCAGGTGCACCGCAGAATTTTGGCTTTTGTGACAAAACGAAAAAAAACAAACTCTTTATAAGTAAAACTAGTGTCGCTCACATTTTTTTAAATCTTTCCTGACTTTTCGATTGTTCCATAAGATTTCTGGTATCCTTTTTAAACATATCAATTACCACATTTTAAAATTTCAAGTTTTTGAAATTCTTTTTGGAATTCTTAAGCTTCTGCTTAGCTTTTGATTTTACTATAACTTGTCCAATGTTTTAATTTCAAGAACATTATTTGCGTTCTTTTCAGAATAATTACAAAGTCTTCGGAACAGCTTAGCGGCATGCAGGTTTGCCGATCTGGTAGTGTGAAGAGCTAGCTTTGACCATTTTGAACCGGACTGTTTCATCAATACTGCCGCAGCCTCGATGAACTCGAATAAGTTTGTTATGCTCGGTTTCATCAATGGGGTTATATATGACCAATCTAGGCCCAAAGGGTTAAGTTGAAATTTATGAAAATAGGTTCAATCAAAGCCCACATGGCAGGTCATTACAATCTCTTCATGTGTCTCAGTTTGCCGAAATTTTCCAAAATAAATAAAAGTGTTGCTTTGCAATTTCCGCAAAAAATTGAAGCTTTGGTCTAGTTCTGTGTAGTTATTTTCATTCAATAAGAATTCTTTAATTATTGCAAACACATTTAGAATTTTTGGCTGAATTGTTAAAATTCAGCAGCTTGTTTTACCTGTACATCTGAGTTTCTTTTTATTTTTAAAACTTATATGATGAAATCAACATGATTTTTGAAATCTGACAAATATTCAAACTATCTTTGAGAAATTGATTAAAAAAATAGATAGTTTTCCAAATATTGAATTCTGAAAACATGATATTAGAGAAGTTTTTTTACAATTTTGTCTTGCACACTGTAAAGTGAATGTTGCCTAAAATTAAAAAAAAAACTTTAATAAAAACTTTGGTGCGCCGCGACATTTTTGGAAGTGTCAAAGGGCGCCGCGATAGCAAAAAGTTTGGGAACCTCTGTTGTAGCGCGATTCTGAACCCGGATTTTTCACTCGCACTTCCACCGCCCTACCGTGGAAACCGACTGACCCGGTCATGAAGTCGAAAAGGTCTTTATGCCAAAAATGTCTTTAGGCCGAAAATGAATTGAGGCCGAAAAGGTCTTAAGGCTGAAAAGGTTTTTAGGCCGAAAAGGTCTTTAGGCCGAAAAGGTCTTTAGGCCGAAAAGGTCTTTAGGCCGAAAAGGTCTTTAGGCCGAAAAGGTCTTTAGGCCGAAAAGGTCTTTAGGCCGAAAAGGTCTTTAGGCCGAAAAGGTCTTTAGGCCGAAAAGGTCTTTAGGCCGAAAAGGTCTTTAGGCCGAAAAGGTCTTTAGGCCGAAAGGTCTTTAGGCCGAAAAGGTCTTTAGGCCGAAAAGGTCTTTAGGCCGAAAAGGTCTTTAGGCCGAAAAGGTCTTTAGGCCGAAAAGGTCTTTAGGCCGAAAAGGTCTTTAGGCCGAAAAGGTCTTTAGGCCGAAAAGGTCTTTAGGCCGAAAAGGTCTTTAGGCCGAAAAGGTCTTTAGGCCGAAAAGGTCTTTAGGCCGAAAAGGTCTTTAGGCCGATAAGGTCTTTAGGCCGAAAAGGTCTTTAGGCCGAAAAGGTCTTTAGGCCGAAAAGGTCTTTAGGCCGAAAAGGTCTTTAGGCCGAAAAGGTCTTTAGGCCGAAAAGGTCTTTAGGCCGAAAAGGTCTTTAGGCCGAAAAGGTCTTTAGGCCGAAAAGGTCTTTAGGCCGAAAAGGTCTTTAGGCCGAAAAGGTCTTTAGGCCGAAAAGGTCTTTAGGCCGAAAAGGTCTTTAGGCCGAAAAGGTCTTTAGGCCGAAAAGGTCTTTAGGCCGAAAAGGTCTTTAGGCCGAAAAGGTCTTTAGGCCGAAAAGGTCTTTAGGCCGAAAAGGTCTTTAGGCCGAAAAGGTCTTTAGGCCGAAAAGGTCTTTAGGCCGAAAAGGTCTTTAGGCCGAAAAGGTCTTTAGGCCGAAAAGGTCTTTAGGCCGAAAAGGTCTTTAGGCCGAAAAGGTCTTTAGGCCGAAAAGGTCTTTAGGCCGAAAAGGTCTTTAGGCCGAAAAGGTCTTTAGGCCGAAAAGGTCTTTAGGCCGAGAAGGTCTTTAGGCCGAAAAGGTCTTTAGGCCGAAAAGGTCTTTAGGCCGAAAAGGTCTTTAGGCCGAAAAGGTCTTTAGGCCGAAAAGGTCTTTAGGCCGAAAAGGTCTTTAGGCCGAAAAGGTCTTTAGGCCGAAAAGGTCTTTAGGCCGAAAAGGTCTTTAGGCCGAAAAGGTCTTTAGGCCGAAAAGGTCTTTAGGCCGAAAAGGTCTTTAGGCCGAAAAGGTCTTTAGGCCGAAAAGGTCTTTAGGCCGAAAAGGTCTTTAGGCCGAAAAGGTCTTTAGGCCGAAAAGGTCTTTAGGCCGAAAAGGTCTTTAGGCCGAAAAGGTCTTTAGGCCGAAAAGGTCTTTAGGCCGAAAAGGTCTTTAGGCCGAAAAGGTCTTTAGGCCGAAAAGGTCTTTAGGCCGAAAAGGTCTTTAGGCCGAAAAGGTCTTTAGGCCGAAAAGGTCTTTAGGCCGAAAAGGTCTTTAGGCCGAAAAGGTCTTTAGGCCGAAAAGGTCTTTAGGCCGAAAAGGTCTTTAGGCCGAAAAGGTCTTTAGGCCGAAAAGGTCTTTAGGCCGAAAAGGTCTTTAGGCCGAAAAGGTCTTTAGGCCGAAAAGGTCTTTAGGCCGAAAAGGTCTTTAGGCCGAAAAGGTCTTTAGGCCGAAAAGGTCTTTAGGCCGAAAAGGTCTTTAGGCCGAAAAGGTCTTTAGGCCAAAAAGGTCTTTAGGCCGAAAAGGTCTTTAGGCCGAAAAGGTCTTTAGGCCGAAAAGGTCTTTAGGCCGAAAAGGTCTTTAGGCCGAAAAGGTCTTTAGGCCGAAAAGGTCTTTAGGCCGAAAAGGTCTTTAGGCCGAAAAGGTCTTTAGGCCGAAAAGGTCTTTAGGCCGAAAAGGTCTTTAGGCCGAAAAGGTCTTTAGGCCGAAAAGGTCTTTAGGCCGAAAAGGTCTTTAGGCCGAAAAGGTCTTTAGGCCGAAAAGGTCTTTAGGCCGAAAAGGTCTTTAGGCCGAAAAGGTCTTTAGGCCGAAAAGGTCTTTAGGCCGAAAAGGTCTTTAGGCCGAAAAGGTCTTTAGGCCGAAAAGGTCTTTAGGCCGAAAAGGTCTTTAGGCCGAAAAGGTCTTTAGGCCGAAAAGGTCTTTAGGCCGAAAAGGTCTTTAGGCCGAAAAGGTCTTTAGGCCGAAAAGGTCTTTAGGCCGAAAAGGTCTTTAGGCCGAAAAGGTCTTTAGGCCGAAAAGGTCTTTAGGCCGAAAAGGTCTTTAGGCCGAAAAGGTCTTTAGGCCGAAAAGGTCTTTAGGCCGAAAAGGTCTTTAGGCCGAAAAGGTCTTTAGGCCGAAAAGGTCTTTAGGCCGAAAAGGTCTTTAGGCCGAAAAGGTCTTTAGGCCGAAAAGGTCTTTAGGCCGAAAAGGTCTTTTGGCCGAAAAGGTCTTTTGGCCGAAAAGGTCTTTTGGCCGAAAAGGTCTTTTGGCCGAAAAGGTCTTTTGGCCGAAAAGGTCTTTTGGCCGAAAAGGTCTTTTGGCCGAAAAGGTCTTTTGGCCGAAAAGGTCTTTTGGCCGAAAAGGTCTTTTGGCCGAAAAGGTCTTTTGGCCGAAAAGGTCTTTTGGCCGAAAAGGTCTTTAGGCCGAACAGGTCTTCAAGCCGAAATGGTATTTTGGCCGGGTCTTGGCGAAATGACCTTGTTCTATACTTGAATTATTCAGCCCTAACGTCCTTTTCGGCCTAATGAATTTTTCGGCCTAATGGCCTATTTTGCCTAATGACCAACAAAGCATACAACTGAGTAAGCTTTTGTACTAATTATAAATTCCAAGAAATATGTCCATATCATTGAAATAAAATATGTTTGGAAATACAACAACTTAAGTTTTCAAAACGTTCTGCACCATGCCTTCCTCTGCTTGCATGGGTCACATGAATAGGAACCCCAGCAAAGATTGGGAGTGATTTGCCATTAGAGGCTTCATGCTTCATGTATCTTTATTTGAATATGAAGGGTCAGAAAGTCGTTTTAATTATTCGTGAATTTTAACTTAGGCTAATTCTTCACACAGAATGCCGTTGGTACGGTTCTATATTCATCCTATTCGAAAACAAGCAGTTACGGTACTATGTTTACTTTTAATACAAATACAATAATAAGAGTATAACGCTTTTGGTCTCTATTATTTTTTTCACATATACACAGAAAGCCGCTTATCTACGACACAACTTACTAAGAACAGTTTACCCAAGAATTCACTTACTCATCAAGTCTCTGAGCGTCTAGGTCACTTGTTTATCAAGTTACTCAATAACTCATTAACACATTCATTCAAAACAGTCACTCACTTACCCATCAACCCATTAATAAACCAACTCACTTATCAAATCACTCGCTTATCACCTTACTCATTTACTCATCAACCAACACACTTACAAAATCTCGCTCACCAAGTCACTCACTTACTCTTCAATTCACTTACTCGGCTGATCTCTCATCAATTGAAATATTGATTGCTACCCGCATAACCGTGAACAATAATAGTACTGTTCACCATACTGTTCACAATTATCTACAACGGTATCTCAACAGTCTGGCATATCACCCGAAGTAACAATAAACCGACAGTACCATAAACTGTTTCAACAGTCTGATAGACGGTTATCGACCAAATTACAATATGTGGAATAGGCGGTTAAGTTATGTTACAATAAAAAATCGCCAATTTTCTCGAACAAAATTTTTCGATTACAGTTTGTCATAAGGTCAATGTACTATTCATTTTTTGCTCAATGCACTGTATAGCAGACAATTCTAAAACAGTTGAACTATAAAATTGGAATGTAAATAAGCACTGTATGTGTAATTATTGATTAATGGTCTCTTACAGTTGTAATAACAGTACGTTGCACGGTTCTGTTACATTTGTACTATTAGTGGACCGACCCTTGGACCCTCCCCGAGGAATAAAAAAAAACAAATATTGCGCATTTATTGCGCTACAACATAAAATAAAAACTAACATATGCGTGATAAAAATAATATAATTGTTCTGATTAATCCACGAAAATGCATTTTTTTGGAGACTCGGCTGTCACTGGGACCAATTACTTCTCATTTTTCACTAACTTCTTGATGCAGTACTTAAGCCAGTCGATATCCAACTATCCAATCATGCACTGTTCCGCACTCCTATCGTGGATCGCCAGTAACACCAGATCCAAAGCCACATCCGAGGCCACATCGTGGTCCAGCGCAACGACGGTGTATTCGCTGATGTCCTCTCCTTTCCCGTCTGCATACAAACGATCGGATGCGGCACATCCGGCACGGTCATGATCTAGTAGAAGAAATTAGCTAGTTATTGATATAAACAGCAACCTACAAACTCCTTTTACTTACGTCACAAAAAGTCCCCTACGATGGGATCCTTGCTGGCCTTTTATTTCAGATGGAACTCTTGCAGGCTTTAACAAAAATGCAAAGCAGAAATGCGACCAAGTTGACACTTGGTTTTTCGACGCGGTCGAGAATCGGGAAACCAATACTAATGCATTCTACTGTTTGTCAAACTGTTAGATAACAGTAATCTAAAGTAAAATGTGCGTTTGTAAGTGTGAAACCCAAATATCCAAACAAACCGTTTGGCATAATGTGAAGGCATATTTCAACTGTTCATTGAAATGTTTCATTCTTATATTATTCAACATTGTTTGAACACTATAATATATTGTTACAATTTGCTTTAGGCTGTTTATGCTGTTTTTGATATTACAAAGAGCTTGGATTCACGTTGTTGAACTGATATGCTACAATTTGAGAAATTGTAACCTTACCAGTTAGAGGAGTTTCACTGTTTGAAGTCTAAGGCAAACTGTATTTTCCTATGCGGGTAGTTCAGTCCCTCCAGCAGTTCGTCTTCGATTTGTGTTTAACCCAAAAGTGTTCTTTTTATTTTCTAAATAGGCAATAACTAAGCCACTCACTTACCGACACACTGATTCAATCAAATTATTGGGATAACATATTGAAATAAAAAAGTGAAACTCATCGACTCACTTACCAACAATATTTCAAGCTTGCTTAAATTCTGAAAATTTTCACATATACCAGTCATTCAATTCAGCAACCTCTTTGTCATTATATTTGGTTTGGTTTATGAGCTCAACGTGCATTGCAGCAAAATTTGAATTTAGATTGAAACTGCAAGTTGCGAAGAAATAACAGTTTTTGTTTAACTGGAAAACAAGTTTCGTTCCAGCTGGAGCGTAATGCCAACTTAAAAGAAGAGTTTATATCATACATTATTGAAATAGCCATGCTATTAGGTGAATGCTAAATGTATTGGTTTTACATAGAAATTTTATGGGACTGTTATGCGTAGAATTTCAGTTGTGGGACAGACATGCGTAGAAATTCAACAGTGGGACAATTTGACTTGACATGCTTTTCATTGAGTCTTCGAACAAAGTATGTTATTTTTTGATGTTATATGAAAATATAGGTATAAATAGAGCGCCTTATGCAAAAAAGTCAAAATCGTCAATAAGTAACATTGGACAACTATGCTTATAACGGCAGTAACACTCCTTACAACTTACTCCTAAAACAAAATATTAGGTGAAGAAAAAAAATTGTTTTTGTTTAGAGTAAGGTGGGGCAAAAGTTCGACCCTAGTTGAAAATTCATCCTATTTCAAAAATTCGAAGCTGATAAAAATAAATAAATACCGTGTGGTGATTCTACCATGCATGAGCTAAAACTTTGCTGAACAAATTTACGCCAAATGTCTTTTCAATTTTGAGTTACAACACTTTTTGTAAGTGTGTGTTTCATTCGAACTCTTGCCCCACCACTGGGGCAAAAGTTCGAATCTAGTGTTTGTGAAATTTCGCTAACCGTAGCACACTATTTTGACACTTTGGTAATAGGAACACCTGAAACCACTTAATATTTGATGTTAGAACTGGAATACACTTTAAAATTCGAGCTGCATTTTATCCAAGTCAGGGTTAAATTTACTACACCAAAAATTAGCAGTTTTCCGCCAAATTCACATAAAAAACATTTTTCTGAACTTAAATCGAATTTTCTCACAAATTCCATCACTCTTAGAGATAATATGTACATTTTGCAGAATTTTAGGTTTATACCTAAAGTTGCCACATGATTCGAACTTTTGCCCCACTATGTGTAAAATATGATTTCCAAATCTTTTTTGCAAAAAGTTATACATGCTTAAGCTACTTCAAAATATACCTAGTTACGCCCCAAAATAAAATATCGAATTCGATTTCATTACAATTCCATTCCATGCGTTGGAAGGACCATCGCATGTTACAATTTTTTGATTAGAAACCAACATTTTGTCATAACTTTTCGAAATATTGATCAATTTTCATAATTTTTGGAGTGAAAGACTCTTTTTTAAAAAGGGTTCGAACAACCTTGACACCCGAAAAAAAAATTTGATTTGAGCTCAAAAACTTCAAAAGAAACTCTTGCCCTACTCGAACTTTTGCCCCACTTTACCCTAAATGAAATTTTAGAAATAACTTTTAAACAAGCAGAGCTTGGGGGTAACATGAACAGTTGGCTTCATATAATTTTTACAAGATTTTGTTCATACTCGGTATACTGAAATCTCTAACGTATACGTTAGTGAATACATATAGTAAAAAGTTCAGAAAACATATCTTACTTTAACAAAATAGGATTGGTAATAGAAAATCCGCCTGGTTTAGTACATTTTTTTCCAATAATTATTTCAGTACATTGCAAACTCTATTTAAGAAGTTTCAAAATCGTAGCACCTTCGATTAACATCAAATTTACTGACATGCAGTTGAATCGAAAATACACGTTTAAATTAACTTTAAAATAGGTGTACATTTTACCCCCATCGTTTGTTCATTTTACCCTCACTGTTTTTCGCTACTCAGCCTTCTGTCATTTTTTGCAATCGAAAAAAAAATAAAAAAAAAAATACAGTTTTGAGCAATTTTTTCTTCTAGAATGTTTAGAACATAATACCATCTACGATATAACATGGTGAAAAAGAGAGATTTTAACATATTTCCATTGAAAACGACGCCAAACGCTTAGGGTGTTTATTTTACCCCCATTTCCCCTATGCCTTTCAAAGCTAACTATCTTTGCATTGCTTTGTTATTCAAAATTAGACAAGAGTAATGCAGAGATAATAGGGGTGCTCAGTTTTACAGTTTCTGACAGAATGATCTGTTATTTCAGTTATTAAAAAGTCATGGCCTGCTTACAATCATCTTAGTCTGCTAATAGGGCAGTGCATGAAATTATCTCCTTCTCTTTCACTCTCACAGAAATTTTGTAAACAACAAGGCCACGAAACGTCAAAATCCCATACAAAATCAAAACAGTGCAGTGCCCTATATTATATATTACTACATACAAGTAACATTTGAAGAGAGTCTAATTTTTTCATAGATTTTTTTTTAAATCGATGTAACTGAAAAATGACAAGACCCACAAAAAGTGTTGTTTGGTGGACCATCGTGAAAATCCATGACTTTTTTTTTAGAGAATACAAAATTATTCCAACACTAAAAAATAAAGGTTTCCAAAATTTAAATTGATATTACACAAAAGCCTATATTTTTAACTCGGTGATTTTTTTCAATTACCTACATTTTCTATAAACAATGTCGCTGTAACACATTTAAGGATTTTTTTTTCTAAGGAAAACTTTTTTCGTGTCTACATTGAGTAAATATTTTTCATCGTGTTTTGTGCCAACATGGCCATATATAGATTCAGTAGCCTTCAGGGGCGCTCAACGAGCTAGAAGTTTGCATGGGAAAACTTGGCCAAATGTATGCATGTAGAAATCTTAGGTTTTCGATTTTTGCCGCTAGGTGGCCTGTAAGCGTTCAATTAATAAAAACCTTTGGTATTCTTCAAGGTGAGTATATACCAAACAACTTCATCGAAGACCGCAAAGTGATCCTGCGTACAAAGTTATACCAAAGGCAAAGTGAGGCGAAGCATTGGGATTTCATTTTTGATATTAATCCTTTACTTGTACTAGAAAAACAACAATAATGTTTCGTCTCAGGGAGTAACTTTTTTCACAGGCGTCGGATCACTTTGCGATCACCTACAAGAATACCAAAGGTTTCACTGAACACTTACAGCGCTACCTAGTGGCAATAATAGAAAACTCAAGATTTCTGCACAGATAACACAGGTTTACACGTCATGTAAAATTAATTTTAGTCATGCTATAATGGTTTACATGATATATCATGTAAATTTGTGTGATATGGTATGTAATCACTCTGAGTCATGCTGAATAACATGACCTATAATAAAAGTATACATGACATTTACATGATAAGTCATGTAAACTTTTGTGATATCTTACGCACCAATTATATGCATTATACAGGGGTGGCCAAAATGTCTGGGATAGGCTACTTTTTTTCTCACACAAAAAAGTTCATAAAAAACGCTGTAACTTTTCATAGAGTGCATCAAAAATTCTCAAATTTTAACTGTTTTGACTTTCGCGAAGCTAAAATCGTTCTCGTAAAACACTATTTTTTAGACAACTTATTTTTAAACTGTCATATCTCCGAAATCAGTAAACCGAATTTAATGAACTTTTGAACGTTTATCAACAATACATTGATGCTTTTTATGTCATTAAAACATAGGTACTTTTTGAACGTTGAAAAAAAATTATCATGGATTGAAACTTTTTGGATCTTGCTTTAAAAAATGATATTTTTTTACATCAATGTCATTAAACTTTTCTGTTGATATCCAAAGATTTTCAGCTTCTGTTCTGAAGATATCTCTGATAAGATATATTAGAGCCTATTTGAATTAACACATTTAGTAATTGTTGTATGATGTTGTAAATTTGACTTATTTTCTTCTATATGGGTAAAAATGTCAAACCTGTATTTCTTTATTCGTCTTGAGAAATATTACATTTTATAACGTCGTATCAACTATTAATATATTGTTGATAAACGTTAAAAATTTCATTCAATTCGGTTCACTGGTTTCCGAGATATGAAAGTTCAAAAATTTATTGTCTACAAAATAGTGTTTTACGAGAACGGTTCTAACTTCGTAAAGGATTGACCAATCGAGCTCAAATTTGTACCAATAATGCACATATAATAGATTGATAACCAGTAAAAATTTTATTTTTTTGCTGCACTCTATGAAAAGTTACAGCTTGTTAAACTTTTTTGTGAGAGAAAAAAAAAATGCCTATCCCAAACATTTTGGCCAGTCCGGTAAAAAGGACTGCAAGAATTCGAGAAATTTTATATTGGCATGCGGAAAAAGATAAAAGAAATATTGGAAGAAAATAATGGATTGAGTTCGAATATTTGTGACTAGCATCTTGGGGGGCTCCTCGTGATTTTTTCCTGAATTTCTGAAATAAATTTATCTGGATTTCCTTTTAGGATCTCGCTGTAAGGGGTTATATACACTTAAGCGCTTCAGAATTCAGTGATTTTTATTATTTTTTTAGCTAGGTTACACAAGTTTTAATGAAATAATTTATACATTATCTGATAGTATGTACTTCTATGTAAGTACTTAAAAAGTTATAGCCGTTGAAAAATACAAATCCTGTGAGAGCTGCAGCCAAACTCCCAAAACACCTTTTTTGCATAGTAACGTAATGAACGGTTTAACTTGAATCAAAAAGTTAGATTCTATTGATACAGTACAATGGCGGGTGATCTCTCCTCGTTTATCCTGCAGCTTTCCTAAAATTTCGCATGGAGTTACGTTGGGCATTCTTTCCGGAAGTACTGTTTAAAAATAAAAGACACTACATCGTCTTCAACCAGAGGTTGTACAGACTGAACAAGCACTAACATATGACAACGGACAACACACATAACACCCAGTGGCTCAGCGGAGAATTTTCCGTTTGACGAAAAGTTTTCCCCGACTGGAGCGGGAATCGAACCCACACTCCGAGGCTTACGAAACGCATAGATGACTGACGCCTCTAGCCGCACGGCCACGAAGCCCACAAGCCCACTGTTGAGGATCCTTGTTGGTTTTTATTTTAATTCCAACATTGATCATGCATCGGAACCCTAGTCCTTACTGCCTCAAACTAGTGGACGCCGAATAAAGTATTAGGAATCCTAACCTATATTCCTTGTTTAAAAATGCATCTTTTCCAGAACCAAACCATGACTTATTACTTTTAAAAAGATATGAAATGCAATAAGGACCAAATATTTTCCTTCAATTATTAAAATATGCTGTTCCATAGTTGGAAATTGGACTATGGTTCGGTTAGGTAGACCTTTCACCGTAACGCATCCCAAAAAGTTGATTTACCCACGATACGGGCTCCATAAATCTCGAGGTTTGAAACCCCTCAACCATTCATCCTCAGCACGAATTGCCTGACACCTTGGATTAGGGTTACCTGTTTGAAGGACCTTTACCCCCGAAACAGGTGGTCCTTAGTGCTATTCTAATCCGGCAGCTACATGGTCCTCTGGAGCATCTCTGGGATTTTATTCTGAAATTCCTCAGAGGTTTTCTTCTAGACTACCTTCTGGGATCACTTTTTAAGCTTATTCAGAAATCACTATTAAAGCTTATCTATGCATCCCACCTGGCATTTGTCCAATAATCCGTCCTGGAGTTCCTCTAGCTATTCTTGCTGGTGCTTCTGTGTGAATTCATGCTGATTTTGCTCTTGAAATTTATCTTGGAGATTCTCCAGGAATCTTTTCCAAAATTTCTCTTCTTCCTGAAGTCTAATCGGAAATGTCTTCAGGGATTTCACTTTTTTTTCGGGCGTTTCCCCTAGAGCTACACCCTAAAACGAAACAACACAGGCTTGTGTACAATGTACATATATTTGTGTACATTGCATTAACAGCAATCAAATAATGCAAAAATAATTGTTAATTTTGTTCTCATGCCTGCGATAGAGCCGGAAAAGTATCTCTGTACATTTGACACAGCGGTGAAGCTGATCTAGTGGTAAACAAATCTGTGTAACTTCTGTAACCGTGTACTCCAAACATTCCTTGTAGGGATAGGAACACTCACTTGCAAAGAGTTACACTCACTTGCTGTTTTCTCAGCTCAGAAGCGTGCAAACAAAAAATGATGTATGGACGAGTTTTACCTTGTGGTTTTGTCTAAAAGTTCTCCGAATAAAGTAAGGGTCGCAAACGCATACCAAAGTCGAGATAGAGCTGTGAAAGCGAAATGTAAATTACACTCACCTTGTGGAGAGCTGCCTTCGCAGCTCTCTCACGACTTCGGTATGAGTGTGCGTCCATACATCGTTTCTTGATTGCACGCTTCTGAGCTGAGAAAATAGCAAGCAAGTGATGGAGTTCTTTCTGGAGATCGTTCAGAAATTTCTGCTAGATTCCCTCTATTAGAGATTACTTTTGGAGGTTTTCTAGGGACTACTTCTGCAGCAGTATCTGGCGTTCTTTTTAAAATATCCCCACAGTTTGTTATCTTATTTTGCAACTTTAGCAACATATTTATTTAGATCAGTAAACTTACACGAATAACCAATTAGATGTCTGTTTGAGACTTTCAGGCATCCTAAGTGTTAAAGTGTTGATGATATTCTGTTTTTAAACGAAACAATTGCTAGTCCAAGGCGGACTTTATAAATCACTGGGTTGGTTCCATAGGCACCTACTGATATATAAAGTCTGCCTTGGGACTTTACGTATACGATTGCAGTTAGTTCACATCTGTTCACACATATTTACCAAAAATGATAAGCAACATTCTGGATTTTATTTGTGAGTTAGTAATTGCGTCATCATCCTTTCACTCAAAACTTAAATTTTCCGTATAATAAATCTGTTTTCATTCAAATTAGTATCTATTAAATTTTCAGAACTATTCAGAACAGTTTGCTTGTCAGTAGCCACATTGACATAGCTAGCACCATTTTAACTCTTTGCACACGAGAAGTTTTCCTAAATTGCTACAACAGAAAAACAATAGTTTTGTTGTAGGTCGACTTATCCAACGTGCAATTGAAACCAATTCTGATCTCTAAATTTTATTCATCTTTTCATCTTCACAGGTAACTGATCTTGGCAAACCACGCCTCACGTCGGAAACCACCGCCGAGGTTCGTATCACGGTCAACGACGTGAACGACTGTGCTCCAACGTTCTCCCAGAAGGAATACAACGTAACACTGCTGCTGCCAACCTACGAGAATGTCGCCGTCATCCAGGTGAACGCCACCGATGAGGACAGTTCGGAAAACTCCACCCTTCGGTACGACATAATCGAGGGCAATCGTGATGGAGTTTTCGTGATTGATGGCGCTAGTGGAGTGATTACGACACGGGATGTGGAAAGTATCGGATCGTTCTACAAGTTGGGAGTGCGTGTTTCGGATGGAAAGTTTTCGAAGGTGGCTTATGTGAGCATCAGCGTGGAGACATCCGACAACTCGGGACTGATTTTCCAGAAGTCGATCTATGAAGGATCAATTCTGGAGAATAGTACTAAGATTGCAACCGTGACAGTTGTCAATGTGATAGGCTCGAATCTCAACGAACACATTGAGTTCAGTATCTTGAATCCAACTGATATGTTCAAAATCGGTCTTACATCTGGGGCTATACAGACAACGGGGAAGAAGTTCGATCGGGAGGTTCGCGATAACTATGAATTGATTGTGGAAGCCCGATCTCAGTTGCCAGATAGAGAGAAACCACGAGTGGCTCACGTCATTGTGAATGTAACGATTCTCGACATCAACGATAACTGTCCAATGTTTGTGAACCTTCCCTACTACGCTGTTGTCTCGGTAGACGACCCTCGTGGATCCGTAATTACAAAAGTTCACGCTCTCGACTTGGACAGCTTCGAGAATGGCGAAGTACGATACGAAATGAAACGGGGCCACGGAGAACTGTTCAAAGTGGATCGCAAAACCGGTGAAGTGACGTTGAAGCAAACCCTGGAGGGACACAACCGGGACTACGAGCTGCTAATATCCGCTTACGATGGTGGAATTACTCCGTGTTCGACGGATGTCACCGTGCACGTGAAGGTAAGTCAATTGTAAATCCCATGCTATCGTCCATTTTCCTCTTAGGGGTTTACAATCTCACAGGAATGCAATCCCAGTAAAATCATGTCCCTCTTTTTCGAATTGCAAAACAACCGACAGATTAGAATCTCTTTCTCTGTGGGACGGATCCGGAGTCCAGCCAGCATCGTCAACGTGTGGCATCGTTCCCAACATCCATTCACCGGGAAATTCAATCGAAATTGAGCCGATGTAATTTGAACTTGAATGGGATCAGGCCTCGTGCAAGCGCAAGAGAGCTGCCATTTCGAACGGACCGAGTGTGGGTAGAACTCTATCGATGTCCGATGGCTTCACGGGTTCGACGTGCAGAAATCCGGGAACATTTGCATAAAACAATGATGCCTGGCTCCGGCTCCCGCTTCGGGTAGCCGGGTGTTTGTGCGAGGAAAAATTCATCCAATTTTTATGCGTCCAAGTTGACTAACTTTTCAGGTAGTTTAATTTCCCACCGCACTGTGGAATCTTGGACTCCTCTGGTGGACACAATTTGAATATGTGTGGTGTGTATGATGATTGGAAAAACTGTAATCTTTAATTGAGAGTGACCCACAGTTCTTACTGTTGCGTCGAAGAGTAGACTAGCATGTCCAAAAACGGACAGTGCATGTGCGTCCGACGTCCGAACACAGACGTGCCACGGCAAAGCGAATGAAAATGTAATAAAACCATGCCTATATTGGATTATTTTTCATCCGCTCGACGATTTAGTTTTCCCTCCGTTTATGGCTTTTGCTGTTCCGGAACTTGGTGCACTGCTACCGGCAATCGGATTTTACCCACCAGGGAGAGAATCTTTTTTTTTCGTCCTATTTTGCTATTCAGACTCAACCAACCGAGTGGATGTTTCGAGCACTACTGGTGCTACTGGTGTCCGGAAAGCTGTAGGCGCAAAGCTATCCCCGTCGAGTGCATTGCACACTACAGGCTGCATCCTCGCAATGATAGAATCCTCAGTGTGGGAATAAAATAAATGGTTCACAAATTAGTTTTAATTTGTAAGTTTAATATTTTCATAAAAAAAACACTGCGGAAACATTCGTTTAATCTAAAACTTTGTTCGTTGCTGTAGTCATCTGTCGCAACTCTATACTCGTTAAATCGTTGAGCACCTGTTCTACTTATTATGCTCGCTGTGATCCAAGCTTTTTGGGATAACCAGATCTGCTGAAAACACCAATTTTGTAGAGATGTTGTCCGGCATTCTGGCAACATAGTCTGACCAACGCTTCCTTTTGGTTATAGCTATCTTCAGAATGATCGGTTCGCTATAGAGAGCAGTAATCTGAAGCTATATCCATTTCGCTCGACTATGGTCAACCTCCGAAATAGATAAAAATATACACATCGGTTTTGCGACGGACCTATCCCAATTTTTTGATACTATCATTGACAACTCCCCGAATAGGAATACTTTTCAATGCGAATCTACCGACCCATGTTAGGCTACCACCGTAATCTGATTCACAATATCTCATAGCACCGCACTTCTTTCTCTCACATCTTTAATCCCCCACCTCCCTCGTTCCCGTTTTGCAGGTGATTGACAAATCGATGCCGGTGTTCAGCAAGCAGTTTTACTCGGACACGGTGCCGGAGAACATCGAACTACACTCGCCGCTCTCGGTTGCGATCCAGGCGGAAAGTCCGCTGGGCCGGAAACTCATCTACAGTATCGTGAAGGGTAACGAGTTGGAGGAATTTGCCGTTGATTTCAACACAGGTATGCGATTTTTCTTTTTTACCACTAACACAGTCCCTACCTAGGTACGTATACTGATAATGCAGTAAGCTTTGGTCGTGACATCGTCAAGGGCTTACACCGTGCTGGTAGTATCCGTTTCCTGGATGCGGCGTAGGACCGCATCGAGATGGGGTTGGGAACGGCGTGGGACAGGATCATCAATCCAGTTCAGTCTCTTCCTATTTGCCCTTTCTGCGCGTAATGGAGCTGCCTTTTTTAATTTTGCAGATCGTTAGACTTGATTTCCCTTCACGGAATGTGTCGAGTCTATCCAATCTAGTTTTTTTTTTCTCTTGATATTAAAAATGCAATATGAGAACACCTTTACTGTAACTTTCAGCTTCCAGACTTAATAGGTTATAGGTTACTACTTCATAATGCATAATGCATAATGGTGACGGGGCAGCAACCAACGTATTGATCCAACTAAAGCTCATCAAATTGGTCTGCTTATTCCAAACCAACTCATCAACAAACCTGGACTCACCAATCCACCGCAATGGCAACAAAAACAACTAGAAGCGATATTGATATTGACTATCTCGGGGTTTTCCCGCTTGATTGAGTTTGACTTGGGTGGGGTGTAACCCCGGCGAATATTGGCATTTACTCATTAGTTGAATTAGCCTTGTTTGATTTTCAACCACAATCCTTCCCATCCTGTGATCCGAGCTTATTGCAGAGCAGCACTTTGCTAGCCCACTGACTGGCAGCTTGGCCATTTGCCATCGATGCCGCCATCCCTGGTCCGGGTCCGGACCTGGGCTACATGGAGATGGAGATTGTTGCAAACCAACACCGGGGTTGTGCAAACACAGTCAGCCACCGAAGCCGAAGATGGAAAGAAAACAGACAAGGATTCCATTATCTAGCATTTATTTTGCCTGGCAAATCGGGAGACCTCATTGTGGTCAGGGATGAGGGCATGGTCGTCATGAGAAACGGGGTGGAAAGTTGAAAAAAGGAATCAGTGTCACAATTGGCATGGACGGACACCAGTGACTGGGGTATCGGTTGGCGGAGACACTACTGTTGGGAATTGAGACAGTCAATCAGAATATTGCTTTTTGGAGACAAAGTCTTGATAAGTTTTCTCTGAGGATTGGTTTATTCAAATGGAAATACATAGAGACTTTTCCAAGTAAGTACAGCTGAATAAATAAAAGTTGAACCGAATATTTGAATTAGGCTGATACAAATTTTATTTTGAATTTTTGTCTCCCCCCCCCCCTCAAAAATGTTTGGCTGGATTTTGCCAAAATATTTTAACAAATCCGATGAATTTTTAATATTTTTCAGATTAAATGCTTTATTATTTTTATCCCCCCCCCCCTCGACCAGCCAAAGAGTGGTGGGACAAAAAGTGAAATAAATATTTGTATATAGCAAATAAAAAGAAATTAAAATCACTTATATGTAAACAATACTCCATTGTGAAGAAAGTCTCATTTCTGAGATTATAATGAGCTCTTCTTGTGCTTGTGGTAATGACCAACGCAAAGTGGAATTTTTGAAGAAGCCACTGAGAAAAAAAAACCTGGAGGAATCACTGAAGAAATTTGTAGATGAAATTTCAGAAGTAGTACTAGGGTGCAGGCACCAGGTTTAGCCAGTCTAGGGGAAATTATAAAATAAATAACCAATAATCCTATGGAAACTACCAGTGTGTCAAATGAAAGGTTTCGATCTATACTTTATAAGAAAAATGCAAATCTTGTACCGACTTTTCGAACCATCTTGTAATCTTGTGGATAACTGACACTAAGGAAGATTACAAGTGGTAGTCGAAATATGCGTATCTGTCAAAGGATAAGCAACATAGGGCGGAATTAAAAGGTACGAAACTGATTACACTCATTCAAAAAAAAAATGCAAAGCCAATACTTGATTTTTGTATTAAAATTGACACTGGCAAAAATAGAAGCACTGCCGCAGTTTTGGCCATATTCTCAAGTTTGATTTCTATTTTCGTCTATCACGTGTATTTCTTATGGGAGTGTCCAAATAAGAATCACCCTGGCCAAAAAAGACATACGGGAGCTGATTTTTTAAGGATTTTTTTTTTCAGTTAAAAGTTAATCAAAAGGTATGGTTTTCACAGCTGTAATCATTATATTATATGAGAATCTAGGGTATTGCGCCACTTGGGCGGTGGCTTCTATATTCGTCTGTTTTCCACTATAACTCAGTCAATTTTGAACCAATTGACTTGAAATGCTGTACACGGGTAGATACTATACCTATCTCACCACATTCCAAAAGTTGTGTCAATTGGTTCAAATTTGACTGAGTTATAGTGGAAAACAGACGAATATAGAAGCCACCGCCCAAGTGGCGCGATTCCCTACTAGAAAAAATTAATTTATGCCGATTTAGATCCTAACAGGCTGGATACCGCACTATGGCCAAAACTCCGGGCTGGCCAAAACTGAAGCTTTTACCCTAGTAGTGGTTTCCGGAGAGAATTCATGAAGGGATTGCAACAGATCCTCTTGTCGGGTTGAGCGTGGAACTTTGAACAAACGCGAGAGACGCAACTGGTTTTTCTGATGAAATTGATATTGTAGTTCACAAATTTCATAAAAGAACTAGGGTATATGGATCATTCCTTGGCCTAATTTGCAAACTGCCTTGACAATTTTGACCATAACTCATAAATTAATAGCACTAGAAATAATATGTTGACCCTATTACGCACTCTAGGCAATGCATGTTTTACCAATTGGAAGTAAACTTACGTAAATATTCAAGAATTTACTTAACTAAGTTAAAAAGATTCAATGTGATGGTATGCAACGTTGGTCTATGGTACAAAAATTGGCCTATTAGTGGATACAACGTTGGCCTATTGCTTTCCATGCACTAGAACCACTTATTATCTCATTTTTTCAATATTTCTGCTAGGGTATTAGCTCTGTTTGTTCATTAATCATACTTTCAAATTACATTTTCGGAGCCAAATTTTCAAAAAAACTATAAATAAATCACTTTAACTAAAGTTCTTACTTAATTTATTAACGAAAGCTACGCAACCCTGTTATTGTGTTATATTTTTACAGTCACCGCACACAAAATCTATTTTTCTGTTCGTTCTTTCTGGTCCTTACGCAAGCAATGTTGTTGGCGTCACTTTATCGGTGTTTTTGACGTCACTTTACTGATGGGCCAAGATTTGGGTACATAGTGAAAAAAATGTCCTCAATATTCGGCCCACATGTAATTCGTAAAATAGTTATTATTCGTTAAAAACAAACATACAAATTCAAACTAGCATCTTTGACCGTCGCATCAAATGTTCAGTTATTGAAAAGGCAATTCGAAATATTCCAGAATCATGCCATTTATGATCATGTGTATAGACTACCCACTAAGACGAAAAATCATGGCGTCTACAAAAGCTAAACAAAGTGACATTTTCATACAATTTTAATACTCCAAAGTGCTAAAATTGAAACGAAATGTTACAGTTGTTTGGCGCAAAGCTTTTCCGATATCCAGTTCTGCATGTTTGTTTGAGTTTTTGGTTAACGTTAAGATAGGCCGACCGAGGGGACTATGCCAACGAAGCATCCCGATACCCTATATCGGCAATAGGCAATTGAATTTTTGCCGGCTTTTCGGGCCCGTTTGAAGTTGATCATTAATATTAACTTCTTATCCCGATCAGCCTAGATAGCTGTGTAGTGTCGGTAGCGGTTAGTTCAACTGGCTAAGAATAGCACTACGGACCGCCTGTTCCAGTGGTAGGAGTCCACTAATCAGGTGACCCCTAATTCAAGGTGTTATGCGGCTTTACGCTTACCGTGCCTAGGAATGAATGGATAGGAGGGTCTTATAAAAACCTAATCGCAAACGGAGCCTGTGGAGTACCAGGGCACCCTCCACAGTATTTTGCCCTTACTACGCTAACCGGAGCAATAGTGCGGTGGACCTTGTGTTTCTCCGAGACAATCAGCTGCCCTTCTTCAATCTCATACTTGAGGCTGAATAAGGGCGGGATTATGAGGATGTTATTAATTAGTTTAAATTTTCTCCTATATGGTTTCGCATTAGGCGTTTTACACAGTGTATTCTGTGCATCCTCGCCTTTGGCGCACTCAAATCGATACCGATCTGGCTTTATTGTTGCTGTTCTTTTTTGTGCTGTGATTGTTAAGAGTTTAATCTTGCCTAGTTTGGGTAGTGGCTACGGTTAGGATAGCTCAGATCAATCTTCAGCACAAAAGAACAGCAACGATCAATCATTGTAGACTTATGCAAAATGGTACAGCCCAAGTGGCGTTAGTCCAAGAACCTTACTTTCGTAAGGGAAATTTCTATCTAGGAAACCTTGTGAATCCGGTGTTTGCCCCTTTCAGTAAAATTAAAATGGCAAACTCACGTGTCATGCCTCGAGCATGTGTGCTTGTCAACAACGCAATCGTTGCTACACTCATCTCTGAGCTAACTACTAGAGATGTATGTGCTATCACAATCGATGTACCTGTTGGAAACCTCAACAGGAAATACGTTTATTGTTCGGTTTATTTACCGCACCCTACGGATGCTTTCAAGCAAGTCATTGCATACTGCACTTTAAAAGGCCTTCCGCTAATTGTTGGTAGTGATGCTAATGCTCACCATATAATCTGGGGCAGCTCAGACATCAATTTGAGAGGCTCCAGTTTGATGGAATACTTAAGTAGTACAGATCTTGGATTACTTAACATAGGCAACCGCCCAACCTTCATGGTATCTGGAAGAGAGGAAGTGTTAGACATAACGCTTTGCTCTAGCAGAATTAGTCATGAGCTGACCAATTGGCATGTGTCAGATGAAGAATGTTTATCTGACCATCACTACATCTTGTTTGAACATGTGAATGTTACTTCGTAAACTGCCGACGACTACCTAACATTGTTAGTCGGTATGTGCATCAGCACCCTTTTCGACCTGATGCAAAACGCTCTTCAGGTAGTTGAGGGTTGGTGTCGCCAATATGACCTTTCGGTAAATCCGAGTAAACATCTATTGTTCTTTTCACGGAAAAGCGAAACCGTAATGGTGTTCGACCTTAACGTCTCTTTCATTCTGATATCAATGTGACTGAACAGGTAAAGTACGTTGGAGTCATTCTTGATTCCAAGCTTTCCTGGACACCTCACGTTGAGTTCAGAATCAAGAAAGCTTGTATGGCCTTTGGGCAATGCCGGCGAACCTTTGGTACAACTTGGGGTCTTAAACCCAAGTATTTCAAATGGATTTACACAACTGTTGTTTGTCCAATATTGGCGTATGGATGTCTTGTGTGGTGGCAAAAGGGCGAAGTGAGAACGGTCCAATCAAAATTAGGCCATCTCCAAAGGATGTGCCTAATGGCGATGTCTGGAGCGTTCTCTTCAACTTCTACGGCAGCGCTCGAAGTTCTCTTTGACGTTGCCCCACTACACATTCATCTCAAACAAGAAGCACTTTCTTGCACTTACCGTCTATGGGAACTCGGTTTACTAGAGGAAACTCCTGTGAACCGCAGTTCAGCACACACCTCGTTGTTTCCACTTTTGGTGAATTGGGACAAAGTTGTCCTTGCTCCAAGTGATCTTACAATTGCTTGTAATTTTACATATAGGACATTTTCCACGAAATTCCCTTGCCGGGAAGAGTGGACATCTGGTTATCTGTAGAGAAGTATTTCAGACGGCATCGTATGTTACACTGATGGCTCCCTTCTCGAAGGTCGAGCAGGTGCTGGTGTTTATTCTCGTGAGCTAAGGCTGTATCAGTCTTATTCACTTGGTAGACACTGCACCGTTTTTCAGGCCGAAATCTTTGCTCTTATGTGCGGAGTGCAATCAGCACTTCAGCAGCACGTAATGGGCAAAGTAATATACTTCTGTTCAGATAGCCAGGCTGCTATTAAAGCACTTGCTTCGGCCAACTCCAGGTCGAAGATAGTTATCGCTTGTCGAACTCAAAACGAGGAGCTGAATTCAGCAAACGCTGTTCAGCTTGTATGGGTACCTGGCCATTCTTCCATCGCTGGAAATGAATTGGCTGATGAGTTAGCTCGCACTGGAGGATCACATGACTTCATTGGCCCTGAGCCAGCTATTCCGACATCGAAGTGTTGGGTAAAGCTTCAGATTCACACCTGGGCTGCTACTCAACACAGACAATACTGGAATAGTTTGGAGTCATGTCGTCAAACCAAATTGTATTGTACTGAGCCATCTCCAAGGGTGGCGAAGTATCTTACAAATCTGTCAAAGCAAAATTGCAGCATGCTGGTCAAAGCATTGACTGGCCACTGCCGACTCCGTTATCACATGGCGAATATTCAGCAAGCTGATTCATTTGCCTGTGATAGCTGTGAATCCGATTATGGAACTTCGTATCATTTAATATGTAACTGTCCAGTTTTTGTGCAATTGCGTTTCCGAGTTCTCGGTAAACACTTATTAAGTGAAACTTTAGAAATCTGAATCTGCAGGACATTCTGCTGTTCTTGACCCACTGTGGTAAAGAGCTATTGGCTTTCTTTACGCTTTATGCGATATCACAGTGCCCTTTTCAGGGCGCTGTTTGAACCCATTGTGGAACGCTTATGCGATATTACAGTGTTCTTTTCAGGACGCCAATGTGAACCCATTGTGGTACGCTTATGCGTGTATGAAGACCCTATTCCGTTACCTGTCCTTTTCCCTATCCCATCCTTTTTTCCTTCCCTTCTCCCTCAGGTAAATGATGAATAGGCTCGTGTTTATGGCGATGACACAAATTTCCCAAATGGAGGAGAACGTGCCTCTGGAGTAGGCCGTCCCTTATTTTTCAAAAATTAGAAATGTTATAAGTTCGTTAGTGGAAAATGATCGTTTTAGCTAAAAAATGATCGTGTCAAAATTTGAAGTCCATATCTCAAGGGTAAGTGGTCCCTCAAGGGGCCTAAAGTTGTCAAAAATGGTATGGGACCAAAAAAACATGAATTTTTTTTCGACGAAAAAATACGCTATTCTACTAAAACCGGTGATTTTAGGACTCTTAAGGGCCGAAAATGTGCTTAGATTTGTGATATCTCAACTCGTTAGGCCCTTAAGGGTCCTAAAATCACCGGTTTTAGTAGAATAACGTATTTTTTCGTCGAAAAAAAATTCATGTTTTTTTTTTTTTGATCCCATACCATTTTTGACAACTTTAGGCCCCTTGAGGGACCACTTAGCCTTCAGATATGGACTTCAAATTTTGACATGATCATTTTTTAGCTAAAACGATCATTTTCCACTAACGAACTCATAACATTTTCAATTTTTGCAAAATAAGGGATGGCCTACTCTGGAGCCGACCTACTGATACCTACATTCCAACAAACCAGAGGGTGGCTGATATCTTGACCATGACACTACTTACAATAAATCAAGCTCGTTAGTGGAGCGGATCTGGTTGGATGGTTAGAACACTTGACTATCACGCCGAGGACCTGGGATCGAATCCCACTCCCGACAAACTCACAAAATGTGAGTTCTTCCTTCGTAAGGGAAGTAAAAAACGTGGGTCCCGAGATGAACTAGCCCAGGACTAAAAATCTCGTTAATACAGATAAAAAAAAAATCAAGCTCGAATATTTTAAGAGCAAGCAAGTCACTCATTTTTGTTTCTTCAATGAGAGCAAAAGTACGAAATTTTGTCTACCCATTCAAACAAACAATAATAAATATGCTATAATATGCATCTATCGCATGTTCCAATGATACCAGCGAATATCTTTTAGGTAGTCATTAGGTAGACCTCGACATGTAAGCACAAGCTCAAAAGGTACTAACTGTAGGTCAGCATAAGACCGTTCGCAATGCTGTTTTATTTTGTATGGCGCGTTTTTAAATTTTTAAAACTCGCCATACAAAATAAAACAGCATGTCGAACGGCCTAATAGCCCTTCGGATACTACTACCTGTAGAATTCAGTTAATAAATATAGAAGGGCTCAAACCGAAAAAAAAATAGCATTTCGTCCAGGTGGGACGCTACGCCAGGCAAAAGACAATAACAGGCCTAAAAGTGTGACTTGCATATTAATTTTGAAGATTTGTGCCACCTCTCAATGTGAAGCCTCTCATGAGCTCTCATATTAAAATATAAGATGTTCCATTAGCTGTGATGAGCATAGGCGTCAATGCTACCAGTGTTTTTATGTTATTCACGTTGCGCACATCCGTAGTGGTCAATTCATATGTGAACGTACATGCCCGAGGTATGGTTCGTAAGTTTACTATTGAATGTCTTACCTGGTGGAAAACTTACTTTTCAATTGACTCACCGGTAGGTGTGAAAGTCAGTCCTGCAAAATATCAGTCTCAGTGCCTGTTTTTCAGCCGAAAATGAATGACTGCAGCGGTCGTTTTTAGTTCCTCGATGTGAGAACTGACAGAGTCCGAGAGCTCCATTCGTGAGCGACCCAACAAGATCAATGGGCCTTTTCATTTGACGTCTTAAATCAGCTGATTTTTCGGGCCTTTGACAGTTCTCCTATGAAAATGACAGTTTAGCGTTTGCGCCTTTGTTCGGCGGTTGTAAACAGTGGCATACACAAACCTGTCAGCTGAAAAGGCCTATTCCCAATCATCCACACACTACTCATGCTGAAAGGCCATTCGTCTCAAGCGGTGGCTTGTGAGAGTGAGTGCCCTACACGCTACCACGGGTGAAAACACTCAACTACAGAAAATTGAATGCAAATTTAGCCCTGTCAGCTCTCGCATTCAGCACGATGTGTGCGAGTGTGTGAGTACCTATTTCATTTCGCTCCCGTGTTGCTGATCGGAAAACAACAATGACAGGAAAACCAAAACGAAGAAAATGAAAAACAGCAAAATATCGCTATCATAAAGGCCTGTCGAAAAATTGCAGCAAAGTTATTACAAAAGCTGCACAAGATTGCATTGTTTCTGCAGTGATTCAAATTTCAAAATTATTTGCTCCACTGATAACGCGATAATGCACAAAGATATTGCAGGACGTGAACAAAGCTTACGGTGAAGATATGACGAAGCCACATATCGTCGGTTTCCTGCAATAGGGGCACAACTCAAAAAATGTGAATTTTCAGAATAAGCGTTTGAAAATTGGCAATCATGAAGCACCTCCTGCAAATTCACTTATTTCTCTCATCATTTGACAAAAGTAAACAAATTTTGATTGTTGTATCATTGAAAGGGGCTGAAGGACTATCTATTTCATGAATTTTTGACACCTATTTTTCAACGACTATTGAAAAAGTTGACTGATTTTGAGTTGTGCCCTTACTGCGGAAAATTGGTGAAAATGCCCAAATCTCGCGTTTCACAACGAATTTTGGAACGGGTCTTTGTGAGATGAAATTTTACATAGTTTTTCATCATTTGCCATCAAAATCTCAAAAATGACAAATTTTGAGTTGTGCCCCTATTGCAGGAAACCGTGGAGATATGTACTTTCAAGAGCCCAAACACTAAGAACCGCATGTCTTTTGGCGCAAAAAAGATGATCGAATAGCAACCCGGCACTAGTAGTGATCACCAATTAACTTTTCAGTGCATACCGACATTGTTTTTTTTTTTTAATTTGTACTATTAAAATCCGAGGTGTGGCTTTGTCATACATCTTCAACGTAAAATACCAAGATTCCTTCCCCTCGTAATCATCAGGTTTTTTTTTTTGTTTTATAGTTTTGTTTTTCACGTCAATCTATCTCATCTCAGGATCCTTCGCTTTACTTCGCTTCCCTTTTTGCGAGTTTTGTGGAGGATGGGGTCCGATCCCATCTTCTCGGCGTGATAATCATGTATTCTAACCATTCCACCAGGACCGCTTCACAACAAGCAAGACTGGACCATGGAAATTCTTCATGGACGTATCTAACAGTTTTTCTGACCAACGGTTCACATATGTCGTAGAAGCATTCCAAAATTCTACAGAAATCACACATTGAGCAATGTTGTGTTTTTTTCTTCAAGAATTTGTTCAAGGGTCATGGATTATTCTAGCCAGATATCACTACCTTCATCACTTCAAGGATTCCTCTAGATAAAGAATTCTTCCGCGATTTGAACAGTGATTTTCCAAGCGATTCCTTCCCGTGATTACTCTACAGATTATTTTTTGAATTTATCGTACTACTAGAAATCAGCATGCCATCAGGAGAAGTAGTAAATATGTACTCGTCGATAGTAGTTGCCGATAATTGGAGTTCTGAGAATCCCACTGCTCACCCACAGGACCGGAAAGTTCTGCTGCCCGCTAGCAGAATGATCAGTTGAACACTTTCTTAAGAAATGTTCATGGATTTTTACTTTTCTCAAGGTACCACGGGAAATTAGGAATGTTTTAAGGTTTTTGGCCAGAGCAAGAGGATACGTTTTGTCAACGTTTAGACACCATAGTCTCAGATATAAAGCCTGTATCCGCAATAATCGGGACACAGAAGTACGGCTGTAGCTCTGTAATGAATCGTTAAAATTGGCCAAATAATTGGGTTGTTTAGTGAATTAAATATTGCCATTTTCTTTAGCTTAATCGAAAGAGCTCATTTTTCTGAGTATAAGGTGATTTTATTGCGTCCCGATTCATTTGTTTTGATGGTTAAATAAACAAAACAGTTTTAATTTCCGTGGCTAGAATGACAGTTCAATCGATAAAGTGACAGTTCGCCCCGAACAAAAAAATTTCCCCATACAAACTTTAAATGCATTTTAAAAATAGTTCCCGGGCACCGAAAATGATGAAATTTTGGATTTCGACTAGTTTTTGGACGGAGATTCCGATTATGCAACAATCAGGATACCCCTAAAGAACCCAATTGACTGAGAACTCTTTGGTGTATGTTTATTATTTGTGCCAAATTTCATAAAAATCGATGGATTACTTTCAACTGTGGATGAAAAACAAACAGACGTGGTTTTAAGCATTTTATACAATCGTGACCAATTTTCATTCGCATAGTAGATGGTTCTTTTACGCTACAGTTCAAAGTTCTGTGATGATAATTATGAAATTTCGTTAGCAGCTATGATACTTATAGAGACACTTTCTTGCAACTTTGATTAATTGGTTTGAAAGCTACTGGTGTTGATAGGGGTGAGTGCTTGTGAAAATGTTTCGAGTTTTTCATGTGCGATGTTTGCCTACTCATAACTTTTGAATTTCTCTGCCAATTTTCATGAAATGTTCACAGAAAGTAGTCTATTATGTGTATATTATGCCTGCAAAATTTGATGATTATTTGTGTAGTACTTTCAATAGTACAGTAAAAAAATTAAAGAGTGCTGACTATTTGCTGTCTGAGGGGCTAAAATCACGTTTAGTCCCAATACATGTTTCGGCTATAAAATTGTTGATAGTGTCTTTTTTTTTTTGCCAATGCAACAATTGTAGATTGAGATGTTTGTGTTCAAAATTTCAGCAATTTTCTTTGCCAAATTCAAAAGTAACAGCGCTGACGAGCAAAACTAGGGGATGTACAAAATTCGATGGAACATGTTCATTGCCACATTAAAAAGTACTGCACCGAAATCGTTACATAGAATTAATTTCTTTCAGAATCAATACTGTAAAAAAGAAGGTTCCAAACTTCTCGTATTCCACGACATCAATCATCTAATATTTTTCAGATGGAGCAGTGAAGTGCTCCACGAAGTCGAAAAGCACTTAACAACTTCTTCAAAATAATAATTAGTGTTGGCACGTTGACCGTGGCCAACTCCGATCGTGTCGGGTGGACTCTCGAGATTTATGGAAAGAATCAACACACTGTTTCTTCTGCTGATCACTGTAACTACACTTTATTTTCTCTTCACTGGACTACTATTTACACTACACCTACTCAATACTTTTTACTTTTGGATCACTATTCACTCGAGTTATATTCGGGGCGGTTGAAATAAGACTGACTTGCGTACGAACTTGGTGCATATTTATATGCGCACGGTTTTAGTCTGGAACATTCGCGCAATATCGCGACACGTGTTCCACACTCGGAAGGAATCTTCTCCAAGGAGTGTAAGTTGAACTCATGATGCTGTAAGTTTCAGGTGAGTTCTCACACTGGCGGCGGTAATGATGGTGGGAGCCTCTCACTGTTCCTCACAGGTAACACTTACGGTTGCGGTGGGAACTCACGGTCACAGCGGCGTAAGCAGGGTGGGTCGTGTCGAGGGTTACATTCTGATGAGAGTAACGAATTAGTGATCCAAAGTAGAGGCAGTTTGAGTAAAAAAGGCAGACTTTTCCACAGTATGGCAATATCAGCGTCGGGAGTCGCACTTTGCTTGCGGCCTGTTCCATACGGAATAATCAGAGTTCTATCTCACATGGTAGAACCAGATATTATGTTCAAAGAAAAAGAAAAAAAAAGGGTGACATCAAAACAGGTTTCCTTTCATAAGCCTCCATTCGCCGACCTCTCGCGACAAAACTCCACTCCGAGCTTCCCCAGAGCAGTCAACATTCTACACACTCTCCAAAGATCGCGAAGTTAGAGCTAGACATCTAAAGATCAACAAAACTTAATTTCGAGATTTTTGGTCGTGAAAATTTTTTCTTTACATATGATATCGATGGTCCTTTGGATATCGAGTTGTGGAGAGTAGACTGTAGAAGAACACTTTTTGCTCCAAAGATTTGATGCTGACGCATATTTAGATCATTTCAGTTGTAAATCAAAGTACATATAGTCAGAACAATCTCACCAAAAGTTGTCCAAGGCGGCGACATTTGCTTTCATCCCGATTCCATTGAACCTCTTTAAGGGTCATTGCTAGGCCACAAGGACTCAGGCGATATGAGATATCTTAAACATTCTTCGGCATATCATAGAGATTCAAGAGGTAAATTGGCTTAGAAAAGTTATGAATTATTTTTGTTGGTGAAAACATTCATTTACTGTTAAATGTTTAATGGAATTAGCTCCATGTGAGTTTGATGACCTGCAACAT
Organism: Aedes albopictus; assembly: GCF_035046485.1. NCBI lineage: Eukaryota > Metazoa > Arthropoda > Insecta > Diptera > Culicidae > Aedes > Aedes albopictus. Next base: position 239,886,343 of record NC_085138.1, on the reverse strand, counting down.
CCCACGATGGAGAAAATTGTTTTACATTCATGAAGAAGACTGTATCATCAAGTAATTTTATGTGTAAGAATTTAATATCAGTCAATTTTCTAATTTTAACAGACTTTTCGAGTTTAGAGTGACATTATCCTTCTTTCGGGATATTTAGTCATTCACCAGGATCTGGATGCATCTGATACAATTGCATCTGGAATGTGGAGTTTTCATGTGATTCTTTACTTTAATGTGTAACTAAACAAAACTAGAAGCGAGTGATATCAGGTCGAATGGTTTCCCGAATGCTCTGGTGGATGTAGGCACATACCAAATGCAAAAAAAACAACACGAGACCCCAAGCACTGGCATGCACTATTTCCATCTAATGTAGAACATCGGGAAGAACGTGAGGTAGAAGTATGCAGATGCATTTCTGAGCCAAACAATTGTTCTACTCTTCCGGTTTTTCACTTCTCTTCTCCACACCCCCCAACGATGCTCGGATAAAACATTTTCTTTTATATGATCATGATTTACCCTTTCTAGTTGTCTTCTCAGTTTCACTTTTTCCCGAGTTACCGGAGCAACAGAGATCGAGTTTACTTCAAATGCAATTGGTGCACTTTTTGTATGCTATCAAAATGTTTGAAGTTCGTCAGAAATGCACCAGTGTGACATATCGTACCTTAACGAATATTGGTATACATGCCTAGAAATGCTCCAATTTTTGGTTGGTTCAATTTTCAGTGTGGAATTGAAAGTTTTCTTGGCGTTGTGAGCATATTGAATCATTCATTGCCTATGCCACCCAAACATACTGTGAATACGATCTTTATAGCACAAGAGATAGACGAAATTCCTGCGGATACAAAAATTCCTGAAGAACAACGAAGGTTTTTCCCAATAGATTCCGAAATATTTTGGACGTCTCTTGCACGAAATTTGATTGTACAGAAGTAGACAAAAAGGCTATCGCTTTCCCTAGTGTCGATTCAACAAGCCCCCCCATTCCAACGAACGAAAAACTACCAAAAGATTACTTTCAAGGATCGACTGAAATTCTTAACTTTGAACTTTTAGTGGCTACGCAGTCTTTATTCTTGAAACGGGTTTATTATCTACCCAACGTTTCGGCACTTAGGGATGGTGCCTTCATCAGGGGGAACTGGAATTTAGTTAGTTGATTATTTGTATCTTAACTAGTTTTGTTTGACTTACAATAATGTTCTCGTTTCGTCTCTCGTGTTTCGGCTAACTTTAACTGTCCTGACTCTAATTGTTTGGTACATGCTATGGGGTAGATTTGTCTGGTTAGTTATTTTAAATTTTACTTGTCACTTTTTGTCTATAAATTAATTAATTCTTACACTCAATAACACTTCGGTGAACTTATGTGGACTTTTTGCTAATGGCGCAATTCTTCTTATTATCTATTAGTCTATTTTTAAATGGTGGTCTTGATGCCCTATCTGCATATTGTCATTCTTCGGTGGTCTGCGATTTCTTACTAGATTTGTCTTGTCGATAGATAGTCTTGATGTCGTGCAACAAACCAGCATATGTTGTATTGAGTCCATCAGTGTCTGTCCGTTTGTTCACCGTTTTATCTGTGTTAGTGATGTGGCACATTTCAAGAAATGGGAGTGTGGAAGGTTTATGGCTATGGTCTATAATATTGGTGTGGTCAAGTTGAAATCTGTGGTTCTGTGTTATACAATGTTCTATTAGGGCTGTGGTGGTTTCTATTAGTGCTATTTGGGCTTCATTTGTGTGTGTATGTTCTTCATCGTTCATCAATTTGTCAAGTTTGTTTACATTAGCTCTATGTCCAGTTAATCGTTTTCGCAAATTGTTCCTCGTCATACCGATGTAACATGCATCACAATCGTTACAAGGTATTTTATATATAATGTTACTAATTTCGTCTTTTTTTACAGGGAATTTGATTTTGGAGTGGAGGTTTTTGACAGTTCTGTGTTGTCGTGTGGCGATAGTGATCTCTGGGTAATCCTTAGACAGAATTTTTGTGACACGGTCGGAGAGAGATGGGACGTATGGAATGGAACGATAAATTGGTTGCTGTGTTGTGCTTACTGTTTGGTTTTGCCTATGTGGATTTTCGGTTTCATCTTCGGTGCCGTGCGTGGGATGCCTCATCGGATTGGTGATGTGATGATCGGGTATGCTGTCTTCAGTTTGGTGGTTTGTTGGTGATGTTAGGTCTTGGTGGGGGATATGCTGGGGTACAGTGTGGTTTATGGTGGGTTGATCTGGTAGTTGGTTGGGTGGCTGGCACAATGGCTGGCTCGGTGGGCGACTGGGTAGCTGACACGATGGTTGGCTGGGTGGGAGGTTGGGTGGCTGACATGATGGTTGGCTGGGTGGGTGGTTGGGTGGCTGACACGATGGTTGGCTGGGATCATCATTCGGGAGTTCAGTGATCGATGCTGTTGGAATTTCATCTACGTTGTTTTGCCTCCGTTTGTTTATGTAGAGGTTTAACAACCGGTTGATGAGTTGCTTGGGATAGTTGTTCCTTAGCAGATGTTGGTGAATTATCGTCCCTATTTCATTCATTGATTTATTTCGCGTTAGCGAGCAAACTCTATGAATGAAATTGTTCGCTACGTTTATTTTATGCTTCGGTTGGTGGAAGGAGTTGTAGTTCAGCATACGTCCCGATGCGATTGGCTTGGCATACCATTCCGTAGCTAGAGTTTGGTCCTGGTTGCGGATGACGGTCATATCTAGGAATGGCAACCTCCGTTCGTTTTCTGCTTCGATGGTGAATTGCAGTCTTGGTTCTACCTTGTTGAACGCTACCAGTACCTGTTGTTCGGTGTTCTGAGGAATCGCCATGAAGATGTCGTCCACATATTTCTTGAAGATGGTGATCTCGAATGGTAGAGATTCCATAGCTGCATCGATGACCGAATCTAGAACTATGTCTGCCAGGATGGGCGAGAGTGGGCTGCCCATTGCTGTTCCGAATGTCTGCTTATAGAATTGCCCATCGTAGCAGAAGTAGCTGGCCTCCATAACGAACTCCACAATTTCCAGGAATAGGTCCAGATTTATGTTGGTGTCGATTTCATTCCATCTGTGTATTATGTTCCTGGTGACTAACCATCGTGGGACATTTGTGAACAATGAAGTTACATCAAGAGAGATTATGATGTAACCTTCTGGTAGTTTGATGTTGTTCACTTCGTCGCAAAATTCGAATGAGCTTCTCGTGCTATATCGGCTGTGTAGCGAGTTTTGCAGAATGTTTGCGATGTATTTGGCTAGCTTGTATGTGGGTGCCGTTATGTTTGGTATGACCGGCCGGAGTGGAAGGTCTTGTTTGTGAGCCTTCGGCTGTCCATAGATTCTAGGGCAGATGGAGTTGTTGGCCTTCAGCTCGTTCGCTGTCCTGTTATCAATGAGGTGTAGGTCTTTGAGCCTCTTGATTATGTTATTGTTCCCATTTTGGAACCGAGTCGTGGGATCAGCGCGCAGCTTTTCGTAGGTAGTCGTGTCGTTGACCAATGCTTGCATTTTTCGGTCATAGTCCTCTCTCAGCATGATGACCGTCCTATTCCCCTTGTCGGCAGATAGAACGCATACTTCTGGGTGTGCACGGAGGAACTGCTTCGTTGTGTTCGTTGCCCGTTCACAGAAAGTGGTAGTACTATCTCTGAGCTCTACCATAGAGTGAAAGCCGTGAATGAAGTTCTGCGTTGCATTCACTACTTTGCATCGATTTCGGTTTTGCACATTTTGGTCCCCATTAGTGAGCAGAATGCGCTCCGTGTCTGCAAGGAAATGGTAGAACGGAACCTGGGATGGCGAAGTGGTTGGCAGGGCGAATTTCGGGCCTAGGCTGAGGAGGTGGAGAGTTTCTGCTGGGATGTCTACGCCTGTTGCATTGAGGATTGCTCGTTCGTTATAAGACGGTTCTCCTGTACCGTTATCGTTCAGTTCTCGTACTATTTTGGTGACCTTCCTAGCAGTTTCCCCGTCCTTCTTTCTTAGCCATTTATTGTACGCTGCTCGCTGTGTGGTCGAGTATTCCTCGGCTACGCTGTCGCTTGTGAGTGAGCGTATGTTGCCCATTATTCCGTCCATATCTTTAGTAGTCTCCCTTATTTTGTGGAACGTCTGTTTTATTTCGAGATTCAAAATCGCCTTTTTGAACCTTCTGATGGTGCGGTCGATTTTATTGATGTATGGTCCATTGTCAGCCAGAAGCTCGTGAACACACTTGAATGAGTTGATGATGTGCCTCGGAAATACACCTTGTCGTCTACACTGGACGAGGAACGATTTTCGGCTTTCAAGATGCGCTAATTTCTTGTTGTTTGTAGCGTATGATTTCATAGTTTCCACCGTGTTATGTCCAAAATTTTCGTCAATGTACCGGAAGAATGTAGATTGTGCAACTGCCATTGTAAGTATTACTTTCAAGGATCGACTGAAATTCTTAACTTTGAACTTTTAGTGGCTACGCAGTCTTTATTCTTGAAACGGGTTTATTATCTACCCAACGTTTCGGCACTTAGGGATGGTGCCTTCATCAGGGGGAACTGGAATTTAGTTAGTTGATTATTTGTATCTTAACTAGTTTTGTTTGACTTACAATAATGTTCTCGTTTCGTCTCTCGTGTTTCGGCTAACTTTAACTGTCCTGACTCTAATTGTTTGGTACATGCTATGGGGTAGATTTGTCTGGTTAGTTATTTTAAATTTTACTTGTCACTTTTTGTCTATAAATTAATTAATTCTTACACTCAATAACACTTCGGTGAACTTATGTGGACTTTTTGCTAATGGCGCAATTCTTCTTATTATCTATTAGTCTATTTTTAAATGGTGGTCTTGATGCCCTATCTGCATATTGTCATTCTTCGGTGGTCTGCGATTTCTTACTAGATTTGTCTACGTCGATAGATAGTCTTGATGTCGTGCAACAAACCAGCATATCTAGTAAGAAATCGCAGACCACCGAAGAATGACAATATGCAGATAGGGCATCAAGACCACCATTTAAAAATAGACTAATAGATAATAAGAAGAATTGCGCCATTAGCAAAAAGTCCACATAAGTTCACCGAAGTGTTATTGAGTGTAAGAATTAATTAATTTATAGACAAAAAGTGACAAGTAAAATTTAAAATAACTAACCAGACAAATCTACCCCATAGCATGTACCAAACAATTAGAGTCAGGACAGTTAAAGTTAGCCGAAACACGAGAGACGAAACGAGAACATTATTGTAAGTCAAACAAAACTAGTTAAGATACAAATAATCAACTAACTAAATTCCAGTTCCCCCTGATGAAGGCACCATCCCTAAGTGCCGAAACGTTGGGTAGATAATAAACCCGTTTCAAGAATAAAGACTGCGTAGCCACTAAAAGTTCAAAGTTAAGAATTTCAGTCGATCCTTGAAAGTAATACTTACAATGGCAGTTGCACAATCTACATTCTTCCGGTACATTGACGAAAATTTTGGACATAACACGGTGGAAACTATGAAATCATACGCTACAAACAACAAGAAATTAGCGCATCTTGAAAGCCGAAAATCGTTCCTCGTCCAGTGTAGACGACAAGGTGTATTTCCGAGGCACATCATCAACTCATTCAAGTGTGTTCACGAGCTTCTGGCTGACAATGGACCATACATCAATAAAATCGACCGCACCATCAGAAGGTTCAAAAAGGCGATTTTGAATCTCGAAATAAAACAGACGTTCCACAAAATAAGGGAGACTACTAAAGATATGGACGGAATAATGGGCAACATACGCTCACTCACAAGCGACAGCGTAGCCGAGGAATACTCGACCACACAACGAGCAGCGTACAATAAATGGCTAAGAAAGAAGGACGGGGAAACTGCTAGGAAGGTCACCAAAATAGTACGAGAACTGAACGATAACGGTACAGGAGAACCGTCTTATAACGAACGAGCAATCCTCAATGCAACAGGCGTAGACATCCCAGCAGAAACTCTCCACCTCCTCAGCCTAGGCCCGAAATTCGCCCTGCCAACCACTTCGCCATCCCAGGTTCCGTTCTACCATTTCCTTGCAGACACGGAGCGCATTCTGCTCACTAATGGGGACCAAAATGTGCAAAACCGAAATCGATGCAAAGTAGTGAATGCAACGCAGAACTTCATTCACGGCTTTCACTCTATGGTAGAGCTCAGAGATAGTACTACCACTTTCTGTGAACGGGCAACGAACACAACGAAGCAGTTCCTCCGTGCACACCCAGAAGTATGCGTTCTATCTGCCGACAAGGGGAATAGGACGGTCATCATGCTGAGAGAGGACTATGACCGAAAAATGCAAGCATTGGTCAACGACACGACTACCTACGAAAAGCTGCGCGCTGATCCCACGACTCGGTTCCAAAATGGGAACAATAACATAATCAAGAGGCTCAAAGACCTACACCTCATTGATAACAGGACAGCGAACGAGCTGAAGGCCAACAACTCCATCTGCCCTAGAATCTATGGACAGCCGAAGGCTCACAAACAAGACCTTCCACTCCGGCCGGTCATACCAAACATAACGGCACCCACATACAAGCTAGCCAAATACATCGCAAACATTCTGCAAAACTCGCTACACAGCCGATATAGCACGAGAAGCTCATTCGAATTTTGCGACGAAGTGAACAACATCAAACTACCAGAAGGTTACATCATAATCTCTCTTGATGTAACTTCATTGTTCACAAATGTCCCACGATGGTTAGTCACCAGGAACATAATACACAGATGGAATGAAATCGACACCAACATAAATCTGGACCTATTCCTGGAAATTGTGGAGTTCGTTATGGAGGCCAGCTACTTCTGCTACGATGGGCAATTCTATAAGCAGACATTCGGAACAGCAATGGGCAGCCCACTCTCGCCCATCCTGGCAGACATAGTTCTAGATTCGGTCATCGATGCAGCTATGGAATCTCTACCATTCGAGATCACCATCTTCAAGAAATATGTGGACGACATCTTCATGGCGATTCCTCAGAACACCGAACAACAGGTACTGGTAGCGTTCAACAAGGTAGAACCAAGACTGCAATTCACCATCGAAGCAGAAAACGAACGGAGGTTGCCATTCCTAGATATGACCGTCATCCGCAACCAGGACCAAACTCTAGCTACGGAATGGTATGCCAAGCCAATCGCATCGGGACGTATGCTGAACTACAACTCCTTCCACCAACCGAAGCATAAAATAAACGTAGCGAACAATTTCATTCATAGAGTTTGCTCGCTAACGCGAAATAAATCAATGAATGAAATAGGGACGATAATTCACCAACATCTGCTAAGGAACAACTATCCCAAGCAACTCATCAACCGGTTGTTAAACCTCTACATAAACAAACGGAGGCAAAACAACGTAGATGAAATTCCAACAGCATCGATCACTGAACTCCCGAATGATGATCCCAGCCAACCATCGTGTCAGCCACCCAACCACCCACCCAGCCAACCATCATGTCAGCCACCCAACCTCCCACCCAGCCAACCATCGTGTCAGCTACCCAGTCGCCCACCGAGCCAGCCATTGTGCCAGCCACCCAACCAACTACCAGATCAACCCACCATAAACCACACTGTACCCCAGCATATCCCCCACCAAGACCTAACATCACCAACAAACCACCAAACTGAAGACAGCATACCCGATCATCACATCACCAATCCGATGAGGCATCCCACGCACGGCACCGAAGATGAAACCGAAAATCCACATAGGCAAAACCAAACAGTAAGCACAACACAGCAACCAATTTATCGTTCCATTCCATACGTCCCATCTCTCTCCGACCGTGTCACAAAAATTCTGTCTAAGGATTACCCAGAGATCACTATCGCCACACGACAACACAGAACTGTCAAAAACCTCCACTCCAAAATCAAATTCCCTGTAAAAAAAGACGAAATTAGTAACATTATATATAAAATACCTTGTAACGATTGTGATGCATGTTACATCGGTATGACGAGGAACAATTTGCGAAAACGATTAACTGGACATAGAGCTAATGTAAACAAACTTGACAAATTGATGAACGATGAAGAACATACACACACAAATGAAGCCCAAATAGCACTAATAGAAACCACCACAGCCCTAATAGAACATTGTATAACACAGAACCACAGATTTCAACTTGACCACACCAATATTATAGACCATAGCCATAAACCTTCCACACTCCCATTTCTTGAAATGTGCCACATCACTAACACAGATAAAACGGTGAACAAACGGACAGACACTGATGGACTCAATACAACATATGCTGGTTTGTTGCACGACATCAAGACTATCTATCGACGAGACAAATCTAGTAAGAAATCGCAGACCACCGAAGAATGACAATATGCAGATAGGGCATCAAGACCACCATTTAAAAATAGACTAATAGATAATAAGAAGAATTGCGCCATTAGCAAAAAGTCCACATAAGTTCACCGAAGTGTTATTGAGTGTAAGAATTAATTAATTTATAGACAAAAAGTGACAAGTAAAATTTAAAATAACTAACCAGACAAATCTACCCCATAGCATGTACCAAACAATTAGAGTCAGGACAGTTAAAGTTAGCCGAAACACGAGAGACGAAACGAGAACATTATTGTAAGTCAAACAAAACTAGTTAAGATACAAATAATCAACTAACTAAATTCCAGTTCCCCCTGATGAAGGCACCATCCCTAAGTGCCGAAACGTTGGGTAGATAATAAACCCGTTTCAAGAATAAAGACTGCGTAGCCACTAAAAGTTCAAAGCTACCAAAAGATATTTTCGTGTGCCAACCAACAGGAAAAGTGGAAATCACACTGCTCACTCGACTCTCTCTCCCTCAGTCCGACTATGGCGTTGGTGACAACAGGCGATAAAACGATGCTGCTAGTCCGAACAGAAAATGTTATTTGCTTCACAGATTCCCTAACAATGTCTTATTTTCCGGTTTAGTTTAATTTCCAACAAAACGGAAAATAATAAAATTGTGATGAAAGGAAGATCCGAATTTGTTCAGGTAGGGCGGATCCACGCGGACACTGTGCTTTGCGGGGAAGGATCAGTAGTTAGACGACCGACTGACTGTATTTCTATAGCTTCTGTTGTGGAGTTCTGTATCCTGTACCACCACCACCGTAGCAGAAGCTGTTTTTTTCTTGTTGATGGTGCCGCCGTTGTCGGAAACGAGAACTGAGATGAAAAAACGCTAACGAAAAAGCATTTCTTGCAGCAATGCATGCTTAAATGCAGACTTTGCTTTTGTGCTTTAGTTGGGGATTGCCAGCTCGTTGTGATCCACCGTCTTTGTGCAAGTGCTCCGTTTTGTATCGAGTTATTTCGTTTTATTCTTGCAATCGTTTCTGTTGCACCAGAATCAGCTTTCAATTCATGGGATTCATCGTTAGGTTGTGAATTAAAGCCACTAAATGGGGATATTTTTTTTCGCGATTGTTTCATTTTGTCGGGGATTATTATTTCTGTTTTGAATCTGCATCTTTTCTTTTAGTTTGCATACTTAATTGCATTTTTTTAGGTAACACAAGCCTTCTACTCGGTTGAGTGTTTGTTTTCAGACGATTCATCTTTTCAACCACTTGAAACATTTGAATGCTTTTATTCGTTGTATAAAGTGTTCTGATAGTATCTAGAAATGCTTTTAAATCACCACCGAACGAAGTCCAGAGTTTTGCTTTCCAAGAAACAAAAATTTCAATGAAACGATTTTCCCCAAGCACATTATTTAATATGCATCACAATCAGATCAGTTGAATACCATTATTGAGAAAAGAAAACTCGACAGGAATCGATTTCTGTTGTTGGTTCTTTTCTATCCAATCATGAAATCTTTTCCAATTTCACGAAAACAGTCTCCAGTCTCATTTCCACAGAAAATAACATCTTTGACACGTAAACGTGAAAGCTCGAGCACAGCGTTACCAGAGTGAGACTTTAACCATTTCCCAACTCACAACCCAGTCAGCAGTGTTTCGGTCCAGCCGGAATTGGACTGAATCTGATCCACTTCCCACACTTCGCAAATATACTTTCGGAAGCATGCTCCGGGACGATAGAGCCACTTTACTGTGCCAAGTGACTATAATGGTTCCTTTTCGCTTTCCTTTCGACGCGGCACGGCGTGAAGTGTAAATCAAACACTTATCGAGGTTTAATTTGGCCGCTAGCTGTCGAAATCGACGCATCCGAATGACACTTCCGAGATACCATTAGAGGCTCAGATCCGCAAACATAAACTGAGTTCTTCGTTGGAGCTCATGAACTAATTGGTTTTGGCAATTTATTAACAATCACATAAGACAAAGCTTAACTCTTATTTTGAAAACATTCAGAAACTGGGATTGAAAAATGGCAATTTCCAAATTATCACCTAATATTTTGATAAGAATTGATCAATTAAGAAAAAAAAAGGAAAACTTGTTAGTTTCGGTAGTGTTGTTAGAAGTCCGAACCAAATTCGGCAAAAACATAACGAGTGTTCAAGAAGTCGATTCCAACGATTGCTTAAACCAGTGAAAAGAATTATCGGACAAAAGACACACAAAATAAGCAACAAAGAAGGCACAGCGATTACTCCTTATCCCAACTGGTAACAGATAATGACATGATCTCAAATATTTCTGTTGCAGTCAGAACGAAAGCTGAATTTGTTGAGTACTTTTCAACTCGTGAATAATCTTCAACAGGGTTGCAGTGTTTACCGACTCTAAGTTATCGCTCGAAAATCACAATGCAAGGCTTAAAATATCTGAACTGGTGGTGTGCGATCTTTATCATATTCTTTTCAAGTTGGGACAAACTTATGTCGCATTGGGTGGAATGTCGTAACAAATGCAGGTTGCGACATTGTCGTTATTGTTGCGTGATGGTTGAATTTTGATTCACTGATTTAAACAATTGTTTTGGACGGATTACGCTTTTAAAAAAGACCTTTCAGAACTATTTATTTATTAATTTATTGTATTTATTTATTGTCCTTCATCGGGCATTAAGCCTTAAAGAAGCCTGGCAGCGAGAAGCCTTTTTAAGTTGCCCACATCACTCGGCTCACTCAAAAAGGCATAAATACCCTACATATTTTACAAGTTTACACTAAATATAATACATACATACAAGAAGGCATAAGAACTAAATAATTAAAAATCACAAACAACCAATATTTAAAACCATTACAAATAATACAAAAACTCACACACATACGAAGTCAATTGCGCATTGAACAGCATTTGATCAGCTACTTCACTATCGCTGACTTTCCTGGAGCCTTCGTTTGAATGAGCTGGCAGAAGTGTTGAAGCTCGAATATCTCCGACATGAACCGGATTGGTTCATGCGATCCATACCCTGTGTTTCTCGACTCGAGTAGGTATCGAAAAGTCACATTGACGAAGCACTCGCGTTGGAGCATAGATGTTGACTAGGTTCAAAAGTTCAGGACAGTCCAACTCGCCCAACCGATTTTTTGCCACGAAATGGGCTTGAGTGTGTTTCCTTCTCTGCTCAAGAGTTTCAATCCCAAGAAATCTGCAGCGGGATTCGTAGCTTGGAAGATTGATGTGGTCCCGCCATGGTAGATTACGGAGGGCGTATCTCACAAATTTTCGTTCTACCGTTTTAATTATAGAAATCCAGGTGGACTGATGTGGACACCATACAACAACATTGGATTCTAGAATGGATCGGACCGATGTACAGTACAGTGATCGTAAACATAGAGGGTCACGGAATTCGTCGGCTATTTTGAACATGAACCCGAGCTGCCTGTTTGCTCTGGAGATTATATCGTTATAGTGCGTCCGGAAGGCGATCGCAGTGTCCAGAATCACGCATAAATCAAGTACCTCAGTCACACGTGCCAGTGGTTGATCGGCAATGACATAAGCATATGTAGGGTAATTGTTTCCATCGTTGTGGTAGTACCTATTGTTGCGGTAATGGCAATTGAGCACTTTTTCGACTGAAATGTTACCAAAAGGTATTTTTAATAGATGTATGGTGCTTAAATTATGAGATTGCACCATTTGTTTGCTTAAGATTTGCCCAAAAACCTATTTTAAAAAAATATTTTCCTAAATGTGTTTGCTGCTGTGTTCCTATTGTTGCGGTAGTGTTCCTAATGTTGCGGTATCCCATATGATTTCAATGGGATACCGCAACAATAGGAACAAAATACCGCAACATTAGGAACACATACCGCAACATTAGGAACACAATGTTCTTTCAGATAAAAACGAATAAAATGCTCATAACAACATCAAAGTGGCAATATTTCGTTATTTTCCCGTAGATTAAGGATGGATTTTATTATTTTCAATTCAATCCATGTAAAAAGTTTGCTTGGGGCGATACAATTGTGGTTTAAACATGAACCCAGCGCTTAACTCCTCCATGATCGGATCTATTACCCTAATTGGTATTCATTTGCAATGGAAGGATATAACTTGGCACTTTTGAAGACTCACCGTCAGCAAGTTGGTAGTACACTACTTGACAAAGGACTGAACTAACAGCTGTAGTTGTGCACAATCTTGGAGGCAGCGAATCAGCATGTATAGCTTTACGTCGTCTGCGAAAAACAGACACGTATTCCTGGTGGAAGCACATTGGATAGATTATTTAGGAATACGGAAAACGGTAATGACCCCAAATTGCTGCCTTGTGGGACTCCAGACAAGTTCGAAAATGATTCCGATGTTTCCGGTTCGATTTTAACGACGAGCCTTCGATCCGTTAGATATGATTTTAACCAGCGAACGAGATCATCAGAAACACCCAGTTTCCCCAGCGGTACAATATTCCGTGGTCTACGCGATCAAAGGCAGATTTTAAGTCTGTATATACAGTATCGACCTGCAACACTAAAGCGATTAATTCTCCTAATTCCCAGGAGAGGATGTAATACATATCGAAACGTCGGATGAAGGAGAATATCTGATCGTTTGATTGCAATTACGACTGTCAAGCCGAAATTCATCCGAGATGTCTAGATACCTTAGCCGATAGCTGCCTCCGAATATTTTTGGAAGTTTATTTGGAAATCCCTTCAGCATTTTTTATTGAATTATTGAATTATTTGTAAAAAAAACTCTTCAAAAATAAGTATTTAGAAATTCCACCAAGTAATCCATTAGAAATTCCTCTGCTTTACCGTTTTCTTTCAAAAATTTTCTTGAAGAGTTCCATAGTAGGTAACGCAAGAATGTTACCGTCAAACGGGGTTACTTGCAACAGCGGTGTAACTTGCAACACGATGACATACACTGAATGTGAAGCATTTTCTAATAATAATAAAAACTAGTATGCCCTACTATTTCGGTTATAGAGATTATGTGTATCAAAGATCGATTTAGTATAAAAATTAGCTTTGTTTCTTTGTTTATGGTTTAGCTACACTGTTAAAACGGATTGCTCATTTTATGCCATAAAAACAAGTATGAAAATCGTGCTTGACCTCTCCCTTATGGTAAGTGCGATAAGTCTGATGACCTTGCTTGCAGTTAGGGTACCTAATAGTAAGCTTAGCTAAACGATAAAAGTTTGATAAACTTATCGACTAAGTAATGCAAAAAATCATTGTTATATTCGACAACCACTATGGGGTAACTTGCAACAGTTGAATTTGACGAAAACTTCTATTATTTATTTTTATTTTCATTCCACGATATACTTGACAGAAATAACCGAAATGGATCATTTATTGATTACGTAACGTGTTCATTTTCAAATGACAATTCATTTTTTACATTTTTTTGCACGTGACCTTCAAACATTGTTAGGACCCAAGTAACCACAAGCATTATATCATTGCACGAATTAGACTGAATATCAACCTTTGCAATGCAAAATGCAGTAATTCCACACTTCTCATGCAATAATCCTTTAGATTGACATTATCAATGTATTGATGCATTACATTTTTTCTTTACATTAGGGTGCATTAAAAGGTGATATACGATAATTCAATAATTCAACACTGTAAAAACTGGATAAATGCAATGTACAAACTAAAGCTTGATCCACTTAGTATTTGGCCGCACAAAACAAGACATTTCTTTGTCAAAAAAATACATAGAAATCCGGTTTAGGTTTTATAACACAGGAAATTTATTAAACTTTTGAAGAAAAAATATTGAAAAATTATTCATCGATATTTCGCATGAATTCTCGGACTTTTCGCTTAATACCGCTCATCATTTTTTGCACAGTAGAACTTTCAACTTGATCTGCCATCTTTTTCCACCACTTCTGCAAATCAGATGGTTTTTTGATTGATACGTCAAAATGGACTTTGGACAACTCCCAGGACACAAATTTTACCACGCCAAACGCAAGGGTGATGCCCCAGGAAGATTTAAATTCGTCTATGCTGATAAGTTTGCTCGCAAGTTGATTATATGGCAAGGCATCTGCAGTTGTGGAAGAAAAACGGATGTTTTTATCACTAGAGCGACCATGAATGGGCAGGTTTACAAGCAGGAGTGTCTTCAGAAGAGAGTTTTGCCATTTTTTCAATCACATGACGGTCCGGTGAAGTTCTGGCCTGACTTAGCCAGCTGCCATTACAGCCGGGATGTCATGGAATGGTTTACAAGGAATAACATTGATATTATTGAGAAAACTATCAACCCTCCGAATTGCCCAGATTTTCGTCCCATCGAAAAATTTTGGGCAATTATCAAAGGCAAACTTAAAAAATGTGGTAAAACAATCAAAAAACCATCTGATTTGCAGAAGTGGTGGAAAAAGATGGCAGATCAAGTTGAAAGTTCTACTGTGCAAAAAATGATGAGCGGTATTAAGCGAAAAGTCCGAGAATTCATCCGAAATGCCGATGCATAATTGTTCAAATTTTTTTCTTCAAAGTTTAATAAATTTCCTGTGTTATAAAACCTAAACCGTATTTCTATGTATTTTTTTGACAAAGAAATGTCATGTTTTGTGCGGCCAAATACTAAGTGGATCAAGCTTTAGCAAAGGTTGCTCTAACAATACAATTATAAAAGCTTGACTCTAATGGTAAACAAATGAAATCAAAAAGAGTGAACAACTTTACGGTCAACTCTAGCGGTTTTCAACATTTCTGGTTCGGCTCCCGATCAACTTAATCTCCGTTTGAAGCGGTTTGAACCACCGATCCACGCCTTTCTTCAGCAAAACCTTTTTAGAGATGACTTTTCTCTTTTCTGTTAACTGCTATCGCATGCAAATAATGCTGGAAACCCCAATTAGCATATGAGTTGTGTGCGAGAGGTGTTTTAATTTTCTTATATTGAATAAATATATTCTAAAATGCATTATGTATTTTTCAGTGATTTATCAGAATGTAATTACAGGGATTCTATTACATATGACGTTTTGCCCTCTACAGCAATGATTGAGACAAAAGAGCAGTTTCCTTTTAGTTAACGAAATATCTGTTGTTATCACTGCAGCAGAAACAGTCCAAGGCGCCAGCACGTATGGAACTCATCTAGTGGTCTTCAACACTTCTGGTTCGACTCCCGACCCGGCAACAAAGAAATGATGGTTAAAACATTCATGTGGGGGGCATTGATACCGTCGATAACGAAACGGTGCTAAAAATAGATTTTTGTTTTGGTTTTCATTGTTGCACGTATTAAGCATGTGCAAATGCAAATGTACAGCACATGCATTTATGTCGCTTTAGCAATGGCTGTCAACGTGCTGCAATATGTGGCACTAATCTGATTTTAGTGGGGCCCTTTTCGACTTTAATATTGCTTCAATGAGGTGTATAAAGTAATGCAGCATTATATACACAATTTTAAATATGAATATATGGCAAAATTGATGCACTTATATACGACTTCGTGGTTACTTGGGGAAATATTACATTTTGAAGTTTCATTCATGTTTCATCATGTTAAAAGTTCAATTTTTGTTTATGAACGCTGTAAAGCAATCACCAATATCAATTCTGAATCTAGATGGAGTAAATTATTTCAGTTTAATACCCAAATTAGCGAGTTTGAAATTTACACAGTAGAATAGGTGTGTTTCAATCATGTTAATTTAGTTTAAATTGCCAAACACCACTTAAAAATGAAAACTACTTGAAGATGACTAACTCTACCATTTTAAGAAATGACAATAATCATTGTTGATATTTTGTAATGAGTGCTAAGTCAAGAGAATCATATATATTTTGTGTTTGAGGTACGTGAGACCTGTTGCTAAACGATATATCGTTTGTATACTCTCGCTTGCAATAACTATCAATCCTTTCATGAAAAATTATATGTCAATTGGTTAGTGTACATCTTTTCATGGTATGTTTCATGCATAACATCAAAATTTTACAATACGACTAAATGCTAGAATGTTAGTGCTATTTAATGATAGCTAACTTAGCTTCATGTCCTATGTTGCAAGTTACCCCACAGATGGGGAAACTTGCAACAAGCATGTATTTCGCACCTCCTGATTAGTTGGCAACGTATTTTGGTAAACCAAGTACTGCATGGTATTCTACTCGGGGTAATTAGCGTACACGATGCTTCACAGGATGTTTCAAATGTTTACATTTTCAATGATATTGCTTCAAAGTCGAAAAGTGTTGCAAGTTACCCCATTTGACGGTATTCAGTATTTCTCTAAGCACTCTTTCAAGAATTTGTACAGTGTGAGCTCCGAGAATGTTTTCAAAAGTACTTCAGAATTCTTCAAAAAAAATCTTGCAAAGGATTCTATCAAGTATATCTCTGAGGATTCAACTACTTAAAAGATTCCTTCATGGTTACTTTCAGGAAATTCTTAAAGCATTCCTTGATGATATTTCCACGGAAGTCAAACCTTCTTCAATTGTCTCCTCACATAATTCTTTCAGGGATTTCTACAAGGATTTATCATAGAATTTTCCCAAGCATTCTTCATTCATCTTGGCGTACTTTTATAAATTTCCTTAGAACTGATTTTCCAAAATTCCTTAAAAAAATCCTCCCTTACGAATTACTGCAACTAATTCTTCGATAATTTTTTCCAGCGATTTTTCAAGGCGTTTCTCAAAAGTTTTACTAAGGCATGTTACCTTGAGAATTCCTCCAGGAAATTTAAAAAAAAAACATTGCACAATAATTCCTGTAGAAGTTCTTCAAATAATCTAAAGGATTTTTTTCAAAAATCTTTCTAGAGTTTCCACAAAAAAAATTTAAATCCTATTTGATAGCATTCCTCTCGGAAATCTTATAAAATATTCTATTACGATATTTAAAAGGACTCTTTCAAAATTCTTTCGAGAAACATTTTGAAACTTCCGATCCAGCATCTCAGTCAAGAATTTCTTAAGGATTTATCAATGATTCCTCCAGAAATTTCTTCAAAAAATAGTTTAAATAGTTTAAATTGTTTGCTTTGGAATCTGCACCAAGCGTAGTATGCGCAGACCCTTGCTTAAAAAGAAAGTATAGATATGCAAATATTTGTATTTTCTATGACAGCCAAGCTGCGTTGAAAGCACTGAACGCTTATAAATGTACATCGAGACTTGTCTGGGAATGCATACTCTCACTGCGAAAACTGTCTCAAGAGAATTCAGTAAACATATATTGGGTTCCTGGACATTGTGGCATTGAGGGAAATGAAAAGGCAGACGAGCTCGCAAAGCAAGGATCTAATACACAGTTCTTTGGACCAGAACCTTTCTGTGGCATATCATACTGTGCCATAAAAATCGAATTGAAACGATGGGAAGAACAAAGGGTGATTACCAACTGGATGGTAACCAAAAGATGTAATCAATCAAAAAGATTTATAACACCAAATGCAGGAATTACTAGGAAGCTCTTGGAGCTTAATAAGAGAACTTTGTGCACGTTCACTGGCCTAATAACTGGACACTGCCCGAGCAGATATCATTTGAAGAACATAGGTCGGGTTCAGAATGATATCTGTAGATTCTGTAACATTGAATTGGAAACCTCGGAACATCTGCTTTGCAACTGTGGTGTTTTGTACAAACGTAGATCCAAATTTCTAAATTATGGTTGCTTGCAACCGAGTGAAATTTGGTCTCTCAACCCCGGGAAGGTAGTAGGTTTCATAAACTCTATTTTGCCTAACTGGGAAATGACGCGTCAGGATACTTAAGCGGATAACTTAACCGTTATGTGTCTGACAATTTTTTTGCTTTTTCTACACCGTGCTTTTCAAATGGGCGCTGGGTACCCGGGTACCCAGTCGGCCACATAAGGGTTAATAAAGAGTGATCAGCTTTGTAAGATGTGAATAGTAAACAGGGGTATACCACAAAAGTTCAACTCACTGGACGCAGTGGTTCAACTCCCTTCAACAAAAAAAAACGTTCCAGAAGGTATTTCTCAGATAATCCTACTTAAATGGACATATTCATCCTCGAAGGATTCCTGCTCAAATTTCCTCGGGGGTCCTAAATTCCTCCAAGGACTCCAGCTGAGCTCCCTCCAGGGTAATCTACAGGAATTCTTATAAAGATTTTTTTTATTAGCACCAAAGAATTTCAGAGGACTTTTTCTTAGGAGTTCTGCTTTGATTCTTTTGGATATAATCAAGGCATTTCATAATAAGCTCTTCCAAAATTCCATTTTCTTTCAAAATTTCTCCAAGCACTTCTAGTCTACCGTGTGAAAAAGCCTAGGTGCTTTTTGTGAACAAACATGTTTCTTTAGCGCAGCATTATCAGGACGAACACACATTACGGGTGTTCACATGTTATGCAAGATTTCATAAAGTTCTTTTTTTTTGTAGTAATCCTTCAGGAATATCATCAAAGATACCTCCAAAATCCACCCAATGATACTTTCCGGAATACATACATCTTAAAATTTATCTAGAAGGTTCCTCAACGATTCCTTCATGGATTCTTCCAAAAATTTTCTGCAAGCATTTCTACACGGATTCCTTCAGGAATTTCTCCAAGATTCCTTTAGAAAATCTACTAAAAATTCATTCGGGGCTCCAAGCATAATCTCAGAAATTCATCGGAGATGTTTTTCCATGATCATGATTCCTCCTTGGAGAAATTAATAAAGGAATCTTTGGAGAACGTTAAGGTTCATTCCAAGATTTCCTTGAGGACTTCAAGACATAATCCTTAAAGGACTTTATGTAGTAATCCGTGGAAGTATTCCTGAAAAAATCCTTGAAGGAATTCCTAAACAAATTCTTGTAGGAGTTTCAGAAGAACCCATTGCAAGTATTCCTAAATTAATTCATAGAAGAATTCTGAAACAATCCCTGGAACAAGTTCTGAAGACAATCTTTTTTGTAGAAGTCATTGAAGTAACTGCTGGATAAATCGTAAGAGATGTCGCCGAAGGAAAAAAATATGTCAAAGGATACTTTGAAAGTAATATTTGCTGAAATCTTTGGATGAATTTCTTAACGGTTTCGTGAAGGTAATCTGGAAGAATCCTTAGTGATATTGCTAAAAGAATCTTTGAGGACATCAATGAAAAAACTCACAGTGAAACATTTTTTGAATAATTTTATATACATTTCTGAAAAATTTCCTGGGGTAATTTTTTAAGGTATTCTCGGACGCATAAAGGATTTTTTGAAGAAGATTCACTTTTGAATTCCTCAAGCCCAGTAGGTATTTTAGATATTGGAAAATTTTCACAGAAGGAGCGAAACGCTTACATTAAAAAATTGACTTTTTTAAAGCGTTCTAGAAACATGTATGAGCAAAATATGAACAAGTTGTTTTTTTTATCTGTGTTAACGAGATTTTTAGCCTTAGGCTAGTTCATCTCGGGATCCACGGTTTACTTCCCTTCCGAAGGAAGAACTCACAGTTTGCGAGTTTGTCGGGAGTGGGATTCGATCCCAGGTCCTCGGCGTGATAGTCAAGTGTTCCAACCATCATACCAGGTCCGCTCCACTAACAAGTTGTTATATTTTTGTTCAAACAAATATTTTTTTTATTTTTTTGAGCAATTTTTCTATGAAAACTATTACATCCTATCATTGTGAAACTTGTGAGAAATAAAGTTTCCATGCTACCCGAAGTGTAACAGCGAATTTCGACTTATAATTATGTCATGCTAATCGTCGTTGTAGATTCACAGAATATCATCATTCCCATGATATTTGTGAATGAACTAGTCTTGAGACAGTTTTCGCAGTGAGAGTATGCATTCTCAGACAAGTCTCGATGTACATTTATAAGCGTTCAGTGCTTTCAACGCAGCTTGACTGTCATAGAAAATACAAATATTTGCATATCTGTACTTTCTTTTTAAGCAAGAGTCTGCGCATACTACGCTTGGTGCAGATTCCAAAGCAATCGCACCAGCAACGTTTGAAGAAAGTCTTGGAAGGATTTGTTAAAAAGTCCTTGAAGTAACTTCTAGATGAAACATAAAAGATATCCAAGAAAGAATTCTTGAAAAATTTCCTCATGGAATACTTAAAAAAACTTAAAAAAATAAATGAAATCCAGAAAAATCCTTGGTGTTATCACTTGCAAAATCTTTGATAGTATTCCGTGAACATTTGGTGCAATTGATACAAAAGTTTACCAATTTTTTAAAGGAAATTGTGTTACCTTACGTAAAATGTAATTTAACCGTATTTTCCTTATAGTGCTGCCCTACTTCAATGCGTCATTATTATGTGAAATGATCACAATCATCTAAGTTTCATATGTATTTTGATCAGCCATGCATAGATATATTTGTATTATTTTTGGACGATTTTATCTCAATGGAATGCAGATATACACTAGAGTGGGTCATCGTTTATATGGGAAAATAAAAAATTCAATGGTATCCCGTCAGATCAAATCTTTTTTGATCCCATTTCAGGACTCAAATAAGTGTGCAAAATTTGGGCACGATCGGTTATGCCTACGTTTTGCGCATCACGTTTGAAGTTTGTATGGGGTTTTACATGGGAAAACGCACTTTTTTGCATTTCTCTCATAACAAGCTCGAATTTTTCTAAAACCATGTAACCGATAAAGTGAAAACATAGCCTTGGTTGTCCTGAAAAACTTTGTCGAAGACCGCGAAGTGATCTGATGCTTATAAAAAAAAGTTATGGCGTTGGCATTGCTTGACGAAACAGCATGATTTTGTTACTATTGTTATTCCTTTACATGTTAAAACATAAACACATGCATGCGGTTCGTTGGTTATAACTATTTTCACAAGCATCGGATCGCTTTTCGGTCTTCAACAAAGTTTTTCAGAACATCCTAGGCTATCATTTTACAGTATCGGTTAAAAAATTTTAGACAAACTTTTACAACTTATGACAAAAATGCAAAAAAGTATGGTTTCCCATACAAAATCCCATACAAATTCCAATTGCAATGCGCAAAGTGTTGGTGCAACCGATCGTGCTCAAATTTTGCACAGATACTCAGGACCCGGAACGGAACCAAAAAAGTTTTGATCTGAGAAAAAGGTTCCGATGACCCACACTAATATACACGTCATTGCATTGTATGTGCTTAGTAGAAAATCAATGGAAAAACATGGAATTTTTGAACACCGTTTCACAATTATTAGAATAACTTCACAATGGCATATATCGTTATGAAAATTGGAGTGAAAGTAGTAAACAAGTTTTGAAATCGAGGAAAAGTTTTAAATATGACACTCCAGTGTAAAAGTCCATTTTTTTCGACAATAAAACAATTCTCGGATACTTTTTCAAAACGACGTATCAACATAGGATTTGCGTGTATTATACGTCGTTTTGAAAAAGTATCCGAGAATTAGATTCCCTAATTCATACTGCTGCACGTTAGAGCATTTAGTTATTACTTAAATTGGATTAAACACTTCGTTGCGAACCTTGTGAAGGACTAGAAAAAAAATAACACGAAGAGACATTTGCCAACAAGAACAAAATGTGCGCCCTCTCACAGTTCGTAATTTTCACGGTTTGCAAGAGGTGTCATATGCAAGTGTGGAAATTCACACCGGGAATTTAGCTTCCCTGCATTGCTATAAATAATGGGCGATAACACACACCGGAGCATATACCGAGTAGCTTTTTCGGCATCGCTTGGGGAACTTTTTCACCGCAGAGCCTTCCCATGTGTGTCGTCTCGGTTGTAGGTAGCTGTAGAATACAGTAGTGAACCCACCACTACTGACTGTTTTGGCTGCTTGGTGGCGGCTGACCAGAATAGACCAGAGACCAAAGACCAGAAACCGTGACGACAACGGATATGGCGCTGGTCATGGTTTGCCTCCATACTGCGGCAGCAGTCTCTAGTGGAAGTTTGGTGAAAAATTTACTGCCCCGAGGTAAGTATGCGGTCATTGCGATGGATTGGTGGGCCAGGTTTCGCTGGAGAGCGATAAGTTTGTCATTTTTTGGCGAGAATAAATGTTCGGCAACTCAGACTTAACATCATAGTATTTTTTCTATAAGAAATCATAAAAATATCACCTATAAAAAAAAACATAAAGCTTTGTAGAAAATCTACCATTAACAACGATGCGATCACTGAAATTAAATCTCATAAATATGCTTTGGTGACTTCCATTCTCATATGTTTCCGTATTCTCTCACCCCTCTCAAATGCTTCTAATGTCCCAATTTCGTGCGACGTTCTGAATCTACTACAGCGCCAGACAGTACAAACGGTCCATGTGAGTATCTTCTGCCCAAGATGAAACAGAAATTTGCACGCAATATATATTCACATGTCACTTACGTGTTTAGAATTGTGTATTTGTGAATTTATTTTCAATTCAGTCCGTTACGTCATGCACGAATATGTTTGTCATCTCCAACGCCATTAACATCGAAAAATGTCCCATATGTAGAACAGAATTCGCCTTGTCCCCGTACCATACTTGCTGCACGGTTGCATACGCTAATTCTTTATGTTTTTATTATTTTTTCACCGTATCTTGCCGTCGGGTCCGAGGCCATGTTTGCATACTAGCAAATGTTTTATTATGTTGACCTTCTGCCGCTCGGTGTTGTCCAGGTCGTTATTGCTTCAATTCCGCTTTGTTTTTTGCTCTATCATCACCATCACCGGCTGGCTGTGCATAAAAAGTTTTTTTTTTCCCGGCTGCCCTAAAAATTAGCATCCCTTGTACACGGCGCGCGAGTGAAAACACCATGCACGGATCTGCCCAGCACCGCGTATGCGAAGGTGGATCGAGGCGGGGCGAAAACACGTACGGCCATTTTTAATATAGTTGCTTTCCAAACACATTTTCCCACGTCACGACCCAATATTTAGTTAATCTAGAAAGCTGGAAAATTCAAACCTGTTATGTTTGTGAGTTGTTTGTATGTTTGTGTTGCCGTTGTTGCTAAACTGGTTTGGAGATGAACAATAAAATAACACATTTGCTTATTTACACATTCTATACTGCTGATGTTCGTCAATTGTTTGATTGAACAACAAATGGAAGCATATCTCGGAAAACTACCCAAATAAACTAGCGAACATTTACAAATGTTGTAAATTCTGAAAAGCTATAAAACAAAAAGATCACAAAAAAAACATTTTTTTTAAAGCAGAAGTCAGGAAGATGCATACGAAGCACAACGAAGGCAAAAAACAACAATAAGAAAACAATAAGGATACAACAATAAAATAACAAGAACATAACGAAAAGGCTGGAAGATCAAATTATGACAAGATTAGAAAACAAGATAACAAGGAAACTAGATGACTAGGAAATTAGAAAACAAGAATACGAGATCACTAAAACACTAGAAAACTAGAACAGTAGAAGACTAGAAGGACAGAAGACTTTAAGACTAGAAGACTAGAAGACTAGAAGACTAGAAGACTAGAAGACTAGAAGACTAGAAGACTAGAAGACTAGAAGACTAGAAGACTAG
The DNA here is from genome assembly GCF_035046485.1 of Aedes albopictus. Classification (NCBI taxonomy): domain Eukaryota; kingdom Metazoa; phylum Arthropoda; class Insecta; order Diptera; family Culicidae; genus Aedes; species Aedes albopictus. The sequence goes on along the minus strand of NC_085138.1, from coordinate 239,862,484 downwards.
AAGACTAGAAGACTAGAAGACTAGAAGACTAGAAGACTAGAAGACTAGAAGACTAGAAGACTAGAAGACTAGAAGACAAAAAGACAAAAAGACTAGAAGACAAGAAGACTAGAAAACTAGAAAGACTAGAAAGACTAGAAGACTAGAAGACTAGAAGACTAGAAGACTAGAAGACTAGAAGACTAGAAGACTAGAAGACTAGAAGACTAGAAGACTAGAAGACTAGAAGACTAGAAGACTAGAAGACTAGAAGACTAGAAGACTAGAAGACTAGAAGACTAGAAGACTAGAAGAAGACTAGAAGACTAGAAGACTAGAAGACTAGAGAACTAGAAGACTAGAAGCCTAGAAGACTAGAAGACTAGAAGACTAGAAGACTAGAAGACTAGAAGACTAGAAGACTAGAAGACTAGAAGACTAGAAGACTAGAAGACTAGAAGACTAGAAGACTAGAAGACTAGAAGACTCGAAGAAGACTAGAAGACTAGAAGAAGACTAGAAGACTAGAAGAAGACTAGAAGACTAGAAGACTAGAAGACTAGAAGACTAGAAGACTAGAAGACTAGAAGACTAGAAGACTAGAAGACTAGAAGACTAGAAGACTAGAAGACTAGAAGACTAGAAGACTAGAAGACTAGAAGACTAGAAGACTAGAAGACTAGAAGACTAGAAGACTAGAAGACTAGAAGACTAGAAGACTAGAAGACTAGAAGACTAGAAGACTAGAAGACTAGAAGACTAGAAGACTAGAAGACTAGAAGACTAGAAGACTAGAAGACTAGAAGACTCGAAGAAGACTAGAAGACTAGAAGAAGACTAGAAGACTAGAAGAAGACTAGAAGACTAGAAGACTAGAAGACTAGAAGACTAGAAGACTAGAAGACTAGAAGACTAGAAGACTAGAAGACTAGAAGACTAGAAGACTAGAAGACTAGAAGACTAGAAGACTAGAAGACTAGAAGACTAGAAGACTAGAAGACTAGAAGACTAGAAGACTAGAAGACTAGAAGACTAGAAGACTAGAAGACTAGAAGACTAGAAGACTAGAAGACTAGAAGACTAGAAGACTAGAAGACTAGAAGACTAGAAGACTAGAAGACTAGAAGACTAGAAGACTAGAAGACTAGAAGACTAGAAGACTAGAAGACTAGAAGACTAGAAGACTAGAAGACTAGAAGACTAGAAGATTAGAAGACTAGAAGACTAGAAGACTAGAAGACTAGAAGACTAGAAGACTAGAAGACTAGAAGACTAGAAGACTAGAAGACTAGAAGACTAGAAGACTAGAAGACTAGAAGACTAGAAGACTAGAAGACTAGAAGACTAGAAGACTAGAAGACTAGAAGACTAGAAGACTAGAAGACTAGAAGACTAGAAGACTAGAAGACTAGAAGACTAGAAGACTAAAAGACTAGAAGACTAGAAGACTAGAAGACTAGAAGACTAGAAGACTAGAAGACTAGAAGACTAGAAGACTAGAAGACTAGAAGACTAGAAGACTAGAAGACTAGAAGACTAGAAGACTAGAAGACTAGAAGACTAGAAGACTAGAAGACTAGAAGACTAGAAGACTAGAAGACTAGAAGACTAGAAGACTAGAAGACTAGAAGACTAAAAGACTAGAAGACTAGAAGACTAGAAGACTAGAAGACTAGAAGACTAGAAGACTAGAAGACTAGAAGACAGAAGACTAGCAGACTCGAAGAAGACTAGAAGAAAGACTAGAAGACTAAAAGACTAGAAGACTAGAAGACTAGAAGACTAGAAGACTAGAAGACTAGAAGACTAGAAGACTAGAAGACAGAAGACTAGAAGACTCGAAGAAGACTAGAAGACTAGAAGACTAGAAGACTAGAAGACTAGAAGACTAGAAGACTAGAAGACTAGAAGACTAGAAGACTAGAAGACTAAAAGACTAGAAGACTAGAAGACTAGAAGACTAGAAGACTAGAAGACTAGAAGACTAGAAGACTAGAAGACTAGAAGACTAGAAGACTAGAAGACTAGAAGACTAGAAGACTAGAAGACTAGAAGACTAGAAGACTAGAAGACTAAAAGACTAGAAGACTAGAAGACTAGAAGACTAGAAGACTAGAAGACTAGAAGACTAGAAGACTAGAAGACAGAAGACTAGCAGACTCGAAGAAGACTAGAAGAAAGACTAGAAGACTAAAAGACTAGAAGACTAGAAGACTAGAAGACTAGAAGACTAGAAGACTAGAAGACTAGAAGACTAGAAGACTAGAAGACTAGAAGACTAGAAGACAGAAGACTAGAAGACTCGAAGAAGACTAGAAGACTAGAAGACTAGAAGACTAGAAGACTAGAAGACTAGAAGACTAGAAGACCAGAAGACTAGAAGACTAGAAGAAGACTAGAAGACTAGAAGACTACCCAAGTAACACCGAAAACATCTTTCAAAATTAAAGCTGCAAAAGATGTATTATAACTGTGATATAAGTGTATTAGGAAGCATATTATGTTAGTATTAGGCTTTAATTAAGTATTCCGCTGACAAACAGCAAAAACAATATCATAGATTTCACCAAGCATGAAATGAATACATTTTACCCAAATATAACATTATTGGAGCCTTGTGCAAATCAATCACGAGGGCAAAAATGTTTGTGTTCGATTATAACATTTCATTTGAGTTTACCGAATTTTCATAATTACAGTACAAATACATTAAACGCAGATTTTTTGCATGCACAGTTTTCATGGACCATTATTTGGTTGGCAGCGGTTGAAGAGATCCCCGTGGAAGACGATAATGTCGAAGCAGAACTACACGTTAACTATCAATCGCCGAAAACAATGGCCAGAGAAACGTTTTATCTGGAACAATTGGTTATAAATTTTAGGATGCAGGTTGAATTCCCTTGTTGTTGATTACATACCTTCGCATCGCTGCATCGCAAGCCCTTTCGGCAACAGAAATACCGAATCGGATTGCGATTAATGTAATCCTCAAGTCTGCAAAAACGACTGTCCAGATACTGGACAAAAACGAATCAACAGCTGAGCGAAAAAATAATAACAATGTTTACGTTTTCATTTTGACAGATTTTATTCTGCCAAAAAATAAGTTGTATTGTACCCAAGTAACCACAAGCATTATAACATTGCACGAATTAGACTGAATATCAACCTTTGCAATGCGAAATGCAGTAATTCCACACTTGTCATGCAATAATCCTTTAGATTGGCATTATCAATGTGATGATGCATTGCATTTTTCTTTACATTCGGGTTTATTAAAAGGTGATATAAGATAATTCAATAATTCAACACTGCAAAAACTGAATAAATGCAATGTACAAACTAGCAAAGTTTGCTCTAACAATACAATTATAAAAGCTTGACTCTAATGGTAAACAAATGAAATCAAGAAGATTGAACAACTTTACGGTCAACTCTAGCGGTCTTCAACATTTCTGGTTCGACTACCGACCAACTGATTCCCCGTTTGAGCCACCGATCGACGACAGCAAAACCTATTTAGAGATGAACTTTTCTCTTTTCTGTAGGCTGCTATCACATGCCAATAACGATGGAAATCACAATTAGCATATGAGCAGTGTGCGAAGGGTGTTTCAATCGAGGTTTTAATTTTCTTATGTTGATTAAATATCTTTCAAAATGCATTATGTATTTATCAGTAATTTATCGGAATGTGATAGTTTACTGTATTCTATTACATATGGCATAGTCGTTTTACTCTCTACTACAATGATTGAGACAGAAGAACAGTTTCCTTTAAGTTGATGAAATATCTGTTGTTATCACTGCAGCAGAAACGGTCCAAGGCGCCAGCGCGTATGGAACTCATCTAGCGGTCTTCAACACTTCTGGTTCGACTCCCGATCCGACGACAAAAAAATAATTAAAACATTCATGTGTGGGGGCATCAGTACCGTCGATAACGAAACGGTGCTATAAATAGATTTTTGTTTTGGTTTTTCGTGTTGCACGTATCAAGCATGTGAAATGCAAATGTACAGCACATGCATTTATATTACTTTAGCAATGGCTGTCAGCGTGCTGCAATATGTGGCACTAATTTGATTTTAGTGGGGCCCTTTTCCACTTTAATATTGCTTCAATGAGGTGTATAAAGTAATGCAGCATTATATTCATAATTTTAATTATCAATATATGTATAGCAAAATTGATGCACTTATATACGGCTTCGTGGTTACTTGGGTAGTTATTTAAGTGTTCAAATTGTTCCCGCAAAACATAATTATAGCACAATAATACGTTCGTTGAAAATATGTCACCGAAACGTTATATAATCGTTGGCACAAGTCGTTCTACAATCTATTGGAAGAATGATTTCTAGACCAACATGTGAAAAAGGCGGATTTCCAAAATCCTCGAATCGAGAAAATGCAATACAAAGTTTTTCAATCGAAAATTTATTCCTATTTTACAATTTATGGAGAATAGTTATGATTGATTCATGAATTACAATGAAAGCAATGCATTCTACCTGATGTGGTGCCAAAAACTACCAAAAACTGCATATTTGTGTAGAAAATTAAAGAAAACTTTATTACGCCCGCAATGAAAACTTTCCGTCATTACGCCTAACATGCTTCGCCGCTTGACAGCCAACACTGGATTTACGCCCGGCAATTAGTACCTGCTGCCGCTACCTTTTGTCGTTACACCCGAGTACTTATTTTTGGTTTATAGAAAGATTATAAACACTAAAACTAGCAGAGTGCAATAAATTAACGTTGGAAAATAAGAAACATGTTTTCCGAGTGTGGCGAGCAACCGGCGGACCAGCAGAATGTCAAGGTTTAGGTAAAATATCATTTACATAATTTGCAGTGAAATGATGTTTTAAACGCACTAGGTATATCTAATTTCCATTCCTGTACTGCTTATGATCGCATAACTGTCCCATAGAAAAGCCAGCGAATATGGGACTGATATGCGATCATATGCAGTGTAGTTCCACTTCGGAACAGTTCCATCTGTCATTCAAAATCTTTCTCTCGATACTTGTGTGTACTAATAATTAGTAATTATTTTTGGATTAGTGCACCTACGAATTTGTCATTCCACCGGCCGGACGAAGTAACAATAATCACACTGATTCCACTTTACCTGGTCAATAGGATTCACTTACCGGAGAAGCATAAAGAAGGATGCTTTCAGTTTACTGCTGCTGCTGTTGGGGTGTTTTTTTCATCAGAAGCAAACAAACGGAAGCTCCTGCCCGCGGAGGAATATCTGGTTTTTGCCATCTGGATTGGGATTCTCTGAGGGTTTTTCTTCAACGACGAAGACACGGCGAAGGGATATTATCACCGAAATTCATCAATGATGGGCCACGAACGGGTTGAAATGAACAAAAAACGAATAAAATTACCCGGGCGTAACAACAAACTGGAAGCAACAACAGTAATAAGTGCACGGTGTATTTCCACTTTGACATTTCAACAGGCGATGAAGCGGGGCGGAATGACGCATGCGTTTCGATGAGGGAGTAAAATCAATTTGTGATTTAAATATAAATAAGAACTTGACTTTTCGAGAAAAATGATGAACTAAAATGATAAAAAGATTGATTTAGCTATTCTTTCACAACTGTTTACCATTTTAAGCATTTTAAAGCATTTTTATCCAATGCAAATATTTTGGGCGGAACAACACATTACCGACAAGCGATAGTAGTGTGGAATTACGCCTTTATTTAAATTTGCTTTCAACGATGATGGATTAATATTTTTGGGGAAATTTCGAGAGGAGGCAACTATTTTTGATATGTTCTCTTGAAATATCAGATAATGTGATTTGTTTACATTTTGGCTCTTCCGCCCTTTTCAAATGTTGGTCTAGATTTGATAATGTATTATTTACTGTACCTGTCAAAAATGTGCATACACATATAAGAATGTGGAAGAAATATTTTTTTCTTAGATTTCTGATAGATTTGGTAATAAAACTCTTTATTAATTTTATAACATTCTCATCTCCTATGTTTTCTGTACAGTGATAAATCCTACGCTCAAAAATAATTAATATTTGAATTCGAATAGTTGTTTTAATTTTTTTTGTACGGCACTGTAAGCTTCATAGGTTGTCAGCCATATTGATTCTTCATGCGGAGTCAATAAACTGATAAATATCACAATATGGATGACTTATTTTAAATTATTGTGGTGGGTATTTTAATCAAATTCAACAGCGCTTAAAATCTGGGTGAGCAGAATCGAAACATTCACCATAAATCTTTAATTGCATGTAAACCAGTAGTAGCTTGAACATAATCCATGTCTTTATTCGCTATCCAATAATTGACTGCAATATTATTGACTGCATATTGTTTCCAAGTTCCATGTTTTTGCGTTTGAAGAAGTCAGACGTGTTATGTTCATAATTAAATTTATTCTATTTTGTTTTTTCGTACGTCAGTTACGTTTGTCAGTTTTCATTCCACTAACATTGTTGATTATCTTTGTTATTGTAGTATAAATGCTTTCTACCAGTTATATAACTTTCAAAAAACTTGGATCCAACTTCTGCAAATAATGTGTCGTACAAATGTTTTCTACGAGTAATATAACTAAGAAAATGCGTAATTTGAACTAATAAAGCTGATTGTATTATAAGTGTATTCTGCAAGTTATATTATTGATAAATATGTTGATACATTTTTGGGACTTGGAAAGTATGTACTTTAATAATGTTTTCTAGTAAAATAAATGCGTTGGGATACATCTTATATTACATGTAAGATGTTTTATAAGCCGCCATTTTTTGCGCTGTTTTGATTATATAAGTGTTCAAAATTAAGTAAATAATACAAGAAAAATACACCACGTTTTGTATGAATAGTGGAATTTCAACTCTTATACAGCCTCTTGTGTTACTTGGGTAGAAGACTAGAAGACTAGAAGACTAGAAGACTAGAAGACTAGAAGACTAGAAGACTAGAAGACTAGAAGACTCGAAGAAGACTAGAAGACAAGAAGACTAGAAGACTAGAAGACTAGAAGAAGACTAGAAGACTAGAAGACTAGAAGACTAGAAGACTAGAAGACTAGAAGACTAGAAGACTAGAAGACTAGAAGACTAGAAGACTAGAAGACTAGAAGACTAGAAGACTAGAAGACTAGAAGACTAGAAGACTAGAAGACTAGAAGACTAGAAGACTAGAAGACTAGAAGACTAGAAGACTAGAAGACTAGAAGACTAGAAGACTAGAAGACTAGAAGACTAGAAGACTAGAAGACTAGAAGACTAGAAGACTAGAAGACTAGAAGACTAGAAGACTAGAAGGCTAGAAGACTAGAAGACTAGAAGACTAGAAGACTAGAAGACTAGAAGACTAGAAGACTAGAAGACTAGAAGACTAGAAGTCTAGAAGACTAGAAGACTAGAAGACTAGAAGACTAGAAGACTAGAAGACTAGAAGACTAGAAGACTAGAAGACTAGAAGACTAGAAGACTAGAAGACTAGAAGACTAGAAGACTAGAAGACTAGAAGACTAGGAGACTAGAAGACTAGAAGACTAGAAGACTCGAAGAAGACTAGAAGACAAGAAGACTAGAAGACTAGAAGACTAGAAGAAGACTAGAAGACTAGAAGACTAGAAGACTAGAAGACTAGAAGACTAGAAGAAGACTAGAAGACTAGAAGACTAGAAGACTAGAAGACTAGAAGGCTAGAAGACTAGAAGACTAGAAGACTAGAAGACTAGAAGACTAGAAGACTAGAAGACTAGTAGACTAGAAGACTAGAAGACTAGAAGACTAGAAGACTAGAAGACTAGAAGACTAGAAGACTAGAAGACTAGAAGACTAGAAGACTAGAAGACTAGAAGACTAGAAGACTAGAAGACTAGAAGACTAGAAGACTAGAAGACTAGAAGACTAGAAGACTAGAAGACTAGAAGACTAGAAGACTAGAAGACTAGAAGACTAGAAGACTAGAAGACTTGAAGACTTGAAGACTTGAAGACTTGAAGACTTGAAGACTTGATGACTTGAAGACTTGAAGACTTGAAGACTTGAAGACTTGATGACTTGAAGACTTGAAGACTTGAAGACTTGAAGACTTGAAGATTGCAAGACTAGACATATACAAGGGTAGACAACTACGAGACCAGATGATTAGAAGACTATAGTAGACGAGAAGTCCAGAAAACTAGAACACTAGAACACTACAAACCAGAAATCCAAACCAAATCCAATCCAAATCCAATCCACATCCAATCCAAATCCAATCCAAATTTAATCCAAATCCAAATCCAATCCAAATCCAATCCAAATCCAATCCAAATCCAATCCAAATCCAATCCAAATCCAATCCAAATCCAATCCAAATCCAATCCAAATCCAATCCAAATCCAATCCAAATCCAATCCAAATCCAATCCAAATCCAATCCAAATCCTATCCAAATCCAATCCAAATCCAATCCAAATCCAATCCAAATCCAATCCAAATCCAATCCAAATCCCATCGAAATCCAATCGAAATCCAATCCAAATCCAATCCAAATCCAATCCAAATCCAATCCAAATCCAATCCAAAGCCAATCCAAATCCAATCCAAATCCAATCCAAATCCAATTCAAATCCAATCCAAATCCAATCCAAATCCAATCCAAATCCAATCCAAATCCAATCCAAATCCAATCCAAATCCAATCCAAATCCAATCCAAATCCAATCCAAATCCAATCCAAATCCAATCCAAATCCAATCCAAATCCAATCCAAATCCAATCCAAATCCAATCCAAATCCAATCCAAATCCAATCCAAATCCAATCCAAATCCAATCCAAATCCAATCCAAATCCAATCCAAATCCAATCCAAATCCAATCCAAATCCAATCCAAATCCAATCCAAATCCAATCCAAATCCAATCCAAATCCAATCCAAATCCAATCCAAATCCAATCCAAATCCAATCCAAATCCAATCCAAATCCAATCCAAATCCAATCCAAATCCAATCCAAATCCAATCCAAATCCAATCCAAATCCAATCCAAATCCAATCCAAATCCAATCCAAATCCAATCCAAATCCAATCCAAATCCAATCCAAATCCAATCCAAATCCAATCCAAATCCAATCCAAATCCAATCCAAATCCAATCGAAATCCAATCCAAATCCAATCCAAATCCAATCCAAATCCAATCCAAATCCAATCCAAATCCAATCCAAATCCAATCCAAATCCAATCCAAATCCAATCCAAATCCAATCCAAATCCAATCCAAATCCAATCCAAATCCAATCCAAATCCAATCCAAATCCAATCCAAATCCAATCCAAATCCAATCCAAATCCAATCCAAATCCAATCCAAATCCAATCCAAATTCAATCCAAATCCAATCCAAATCCAAATCCAATCCAAATCCAATCCAAATCCAATCCAAATATAATCCAAATCCAATCCAAATCCAATCCAAATCCAATCCAAATCCAATCCAAATCCAATCCAAATCCAATCCAAATCCAATCCAAATCCAATCCAAATTCAATCCAAATCCAATCCAAATCCAATCCAAATCCAATCCAAATCCAATCCAAATCCAATCCAAATCCAATCCAAATCCAATCCAAATCCAATCCAAATCCAATCCAAATCCAATCCAAATCCAATCCAAATCCAATCCAAATCCAATCCAAATCCAATCCAAATCCAATCCAAATCCAATCCAAATCCAATCCAAATCCAATCCAAATCCAATCCAAATCCAATCCAAATCCAATCCAAATCCAATCCAAATCCAATCCAAATCCAATCCAAATCCAATCCAAATCCAATCCAAATCCAATCCAAATCCAATCCAAATCCAATCCAAATCCAATCCAAATCCAATCCAAATCCAATCCAAATCCAATCCAAATCCAATCCAAATCCAATCCAAATCCAATCCAAATCCAATCCAAATCCAATCCAAATCCAATCCAAATCCAATCCAAATCCAATCCAAATCCAATCCAAATCCAATCCAAATCCAATCCAAATCCAATCCAAATCCAATCCAACTCCAATCCAAATCCAATCCAAATCCAATCCAAATCCAATCCAAATCCAATCCAAATCCAATCCAAATCCAATCCAAATCCAATCCAAATCCAATCCAAATCCAATCCAAATCCAATCCAAATCCAATCCAAATCCAATCCAAATCCAATCCAAATCCAATCCAAATCCAATCCAAATCCAATCCAAATCCAATCCAAATCCAATCCAAATCCAATCCAAATCCAATCCAAATCCAATCCAAATCCAATCCAAATCCAATCCAAATCCAATCCAAATCCAATCCAAATCCAATCCAAATCCAATCCAAATCCAATCCAAATCCAATCCAAATCCAATCCAAATCCAATCCAAATCCAATCCAAATCCAATCCAAATCCAATCCAAATCCAATCCAAATCCAATCCAAATCCAATCCAAATCCAATCCAATCCAAATCCAAATACAAATGCTAAGAATAATGCAGCTTAAAGATCATCCTTCCAAAGAAGAAAATTATTTCCTAAAAACAGTTTTCTTAAGAAATCATAAACCCTTGGTTCCTTCAGCAGTCGGGGAAGCCCTTTCGAACCCTTAAGAAATCGCTCTTTTGTTCTGCGGTGGTTGTGGCTGTTTATCCAACAAGAAAATTAAGTTGTTCTGGCTTCTCCCATCATTGGAGGGAATGGTGGCAATACGATACCGCTACCGCAACTACCAGCTGCTGCTTCTGCTGCCGGTTGAGAGGGACGGGAACCAAACACCAAGCCGGACAAACTGAGTGAAATCGATAGCCAGCTCTCGCTTCCGAACTGGGTGACTAGCTGAATGGGGATGGCTTCACCTCCGCACCGTCGTCGTGGTCCGTGTCCGTGGTGTGGAACTTGATGGGCACTTTCGTTCAGCAGGTGCAACAGCAAACAAAGTAACTCGCCGCCCTAGCAGTCAGCGGTGTGGCGGTGATCGGCAGCCAGCAGTCCTCCTCTCAGTGGTCAGGGTGGTTCCTGTTTCGGATCACTGCATCGAGTATGTTTCCGATAGCTCGTCGGCTCCATTCATCAGGCAAAGAAATTAATTTGTTGAATGGTAGGGTTGCATTTTATACGGGTGAGCTATGAAAGAGACTCGCATTTCACGAAGGAATGGTTACAAGGGAACCACTCTGGTGCTCACACTCCGGGAGCTTCATCAATCTTATGCAGGTAAAGGGAAATGTGTACAATCAACTCAGGAGTGGAATCCTCTCGTCAACAACAACAAGTTCCACCGACGACGACGACGGAGAACTAGGAAGCCATGGACTCGGAGTAGAACAACCAACCAGTAGTGGGAAGCCTTCTCTGTCTATTGATATTGCAATATTGCACGTGGAACTGGGTGCTCTCTAGTCCCACCTTTTCCAGTTACAAAACACCTGCTCTGTTAAGAAAGCAGCAGCAGGAGCTTGTTTACTTGGGTAGTGTAGAAATTTTCTATACTTTTTCACCTGGGGACTGAGGCGAGTGGATAGTTCCGATCTGGAAATAGTGCAATTAATTTTTACATGGCTTCAAATTGATGAAACAATTTCCTGATGGGTTGTTACACTTTGGTAAGGTAGCTGGTGAGAGTTCTGGTCATTCCCGGTAACAAACTCAATCGTACCTACATTGTATTGTTGGGCTCAACAGCAAGAGGTTGCTACGGCTTGGATTCCAAACCATTTAGCAAAAACGTTGTTCGTCGCACCACATTCTGTGCTTGATTGTTTTTGTATTAATCATTGAATGCTTTGATGCTGAAAATCTCGCACAAATTGCAAATATGTTGCAATCGGATTGAAAATGGGAAATATTTTATCACAGAGAACAGATCACAAAATGGAATGTAATTAGAAATCGACATAATCTTGCCCGAGCTTACGCAACACGCAACTGAAACCAAATATTCATTTGCGTGAAATCAAAATTCTAATTATGCAGAGTTTAACACCCTTTGGCGCTAATTGTGGTTTGTCTCTGTGAGAAGTGTGGTTTGTTGGTTCCTGTCTTGTCCAACCTCCACTTCCTCTTAGAAACGATAGAGGTTTATCACAACCAGTCGCACTGTGGGCTTTATCATATAATTGGATGATGAAAACTAATGGTTTCAATTAGATTTCTTTTGCCCATATAAAAATCTGAAAATTTACATGGAGCATAGACTTTGGTCAGATAAATTCAGCTTGATAACTTCCCACGAACTCATTCGCATTAGGTTGCAGACGATGGAAGATCTGGGATAGCACTTTGTAGGCAGCGTTCTGAACGGTGACCCAAGTAACACACGGCGCAGGTTTTAGTTGCGCAGAAGTCACCGTGACTTACTTCTAGCAAGTTAGTATTTATTTGTTAGAAGTAAGTCTCAGTGACTTCTGCGCAACTAAAACCTGCGCCGCCGTGACTCTTCTGTGACAAGTGTGTTACTTGGGGATCGCTCTGAGGTTCTCAAATTCCAAATAGTCACCTTTCTTGTGACTGGAACAGATTATACTCCTCCAGATGCTGAAAATCAACCGGTGCAGGCAGGTGGCCAACTTTTCTGGACCCATCTCATCAGCTGCTTTGTTGGGTGTGAGTTGGTAAACGGTACCCTTGACTTTCCACAGCGTGGGTGTTGGATCTTTTTGTGATCCTTGCTCTACTGTACCGTTTCCTCCGTTGCCTTCATCTCCTATGCCTACATTCTTGACGCCATCCAGGTGTTCGTCGAAGTTCTGTTTCCACCTTTCAATCATCTCGCGTCAATCCGTCATGAGGCTCCCAGATTTCGTAGCACGGAGCCTTTTCTGGATGCGTTGAGCTTCTGGTAGAACTTCAGTGTATCTCGAGAAATGCTCAGCATGCTGCAGCATTGCCGTTCACACAGCGTTCTTCTCCTCCAAAATTTCTCTGCACTCCTTGTTCAGATGACTCCGATCCTCGTACCCGATGGTGCTTTCGGTTGCGTCGTTATCGGCTGCTTTTACACTATACTCCTGCAACCCCCTTTTTTTTTTTCTTCTAAACCATAGGTAGTGTGGGGCTGAGGCCGTCTTCTACAACAAAAGAAAAAGTCAGGACTACTCTCTCCTCGTACCCACTTAACCATTCCTATGGTCGCCAAACCCTACGTCTCTCCGGAACCACCAAGAAGGTATTGCTTCAGAGAGGGGCTAGTGCGCATCGCACCCTCAAGGTTAGCTGCGTAGCCTAGCAGCAACGAACATCGATGACTCGCTCTGGAGAGTCCATCACGGTAACATGCTGGCGCTTAGCCAGTTTCCCAAGTGGTCGTCGCCACTCCCTTTGTCCTCGGAAGGCGGGCAAGGTCAACCCCGCCCGCGCCCAACTGCTTTGCAGACATCAAGAACTGATGCCCACGTGCAGCCCTCTAGAGAGGCCATATCGAGCTTGCCCTCACCTAGAAACGCTGCCTCGAGGTGAGATCCGGTTGATTCAGCCGCTCTAGGCTGTACCGTGGCGGTCGTCGGTACCGTACATAGTCGATGACAGAGAGTTTGGAACGCAGTTTGACTACCATTAAGTAGTGGTCAGAGTCGATAGATCCTAATGTCGATAATGTCAGAGAAGTACTAATCATCGATCCAAATGGGATTCCGTCGCTCGGCTGTGAATGATCTCATGTTTTTGAAAGTGGCGCAATAATTGATTCGTAGAAAATCTTCAAAAATTATAAAAAGTTGCCGGAGGAATTTTAAATAACTTTCGGAACATAATCAAAAAGAGCTATAAGAGTTCTGGAATAAATTAACAAGGGTTAACGCTAAATTCCGGAAGGAGTTTAAAAAAAATTGAGCATAATACTACACATTAACTAATAAATAAAATGAAGGAAAAAAAAAACAAAAGCATGGGTAGAATTTTCGATTTGATTTAATTTCGAAGGAATTCCCAAAGCAGATATATAATTGGAAGTACTGCAATTCCATTCGAATTACCAGAAATAAAAAAAACACCCTTTCAAATTTGTTTTAATCACATTGGAATACTATAACTGGAAATATTATTAAAATTTCCGAAAAACCAAAGGAATCTCCAGCGGAATTGCCAAACATATTCCCGAATAGATTTTCAAAGGCATAAAAAAATGACAAAACTCTCTGAAGAATTACCTCTAAGCAGATTACGCAATGTATTTCAGAACAGTAATCTTCAAAGTAATTCAACTCGCCGAACATATCCCAAAGATATTTCCGAAAAGAATTTTCAATAAAATTGCCGAAGGAAATCACGACGGAAGTTTTCAATTTTTTTTTTCAAAAATTTTTGTATTTTCAAAAAGATTTTACATGGAATATTTAATGGAATTGCTGGACTAATTTTCTTTGCTTTTTTTTTTTGAAAAAAGTCCCGAAAGAGTATCAGAAAAAATTTAGCCAAGCCAAAGAAATTCCCAAATGAATTCGAAAAATATAGAAAAATACCTTAAAGGAATTGTTGAATAAATAGTCAGAGGTTTGAGAAACCCAAGAGAGTTTCAAAGCAATTAAAATATCGAATTTATTAACAAATCAAAAAATAAACTGCCGCAGAAATTTCCAAAGCAATTGCCGAAAAATCCTCAATAAGTATCTTGTACCGACTTTTCGAACCCTCTAAGCAGAATACCCTCTTCGAATGAGTGTCATCATTTTCGTATCTTTTAATTCCGCCCTATTTTATAAAATAGCGCGGAAATAAAAGATACGAAACTGATCACACTCATCCTCAAGAAGTAGCTAAAGAAATTTTTATAGGATTCCTAAACATGTACATAAAAAATGCTTAAGCAATTACTGAACAAATTTATAAAATTCATGTCCAATAAATTCATAAAACTGGGAATACCTGAGGCTTGGCAGTAGCATATGGAATAATACGATGTGATGTTCAACTTCATCCGACGTTTCAATGTGTACTACCGTCAAATGGGGTAACTTGCAACACTTTTCGACTTTGAAGCAATATCATTGGAAATCTAAACATTTGAAACATCCTGTGAAGCATCGTGTACGCTAATTACCCCGAGTAGAATACTATGCAGCACTTGGTTTACCAAAATACGTTGCCACCTAATCAAGAGGTGCGAAATACATGCTTGTTGCAAGTTTCCCCATCTGTGGGGTAACTTGCAACATAGGACATGAAGCTAAATTAGCTAACATTAAACAGCACTAACATTCTAGTATTTAGTCGTATTATATATTTTTGATGTTATGCATGAAACATACCATGAAAAGATGTACACTAACCAATTGACATATATTTTTTCATGCAAGGATTGATAGTTATTGCAAGCGAGAGAATATTATTAAGCAACAGGTCTTATGTCCTTCAAACACAAAATATATATGATTCTCATGACTTAGCACTCATTACAAAATGTCAACAATGATTATTGTCATTTCTTGAAATGGTAGAGTGAGTCATCTTCAAGTAGCTTTCAGTTTGAAGTGGTGTTTGGCAATTTCAGCTAAATTAACATGATTGAAACACACCTATTCTACTTTGTAAATGTCAAACTCGCTAATTTGGGTATTAAACTGAAATAATTTACTCCATCTAGGTTCAGAATTGATGTTGGTGATTGATTTACAGCGTTCATAAACAAAAATTGAACTTTTAACATGATGAAACATGAATGAAACTTCAAAATGTGGTATTTCCTAACTATGATTGAAGGTCTCGTGCAAAAAATGGAAAAATGAATTGTCATTTGAAAATGAACGCGTTGCGTAATCAATAAATGATCCATTTCGGTTATTTCTGTCAAATATATTGTGAAATGAAGATAAATAATAGAAGGTTTCGTCAAATTCAACTGTTGCAAGTTACCCCATAGTGGTTGTCGAATATAATAATGATTTGGTGCATTACTTAGTCGATAAGTTTATCAAACTTTTATAAGTAAGCTAAGCTTACTTTTAGGTACCCTAACTGCAAGCAAGGTCATCAGACTTATCGCACTTACCATAAGGGAGAGGTCAAGCACGATTTTCATACTTGTTTTTATGACATAAATGAGCAATCCGTTTTGACAGTGTAGCTAAACCATAAACATATAAACAAAGCTAATTTTTATACTTAATCGATCTTTGATACACATAATCTCTATAACCGAAATAGTAGGGCATACTAGCTTTCATTATTATTAGAAAATGCTCCACATTTAGTGTATGTCATCGTGTTGCAAGTTACACCGCTGTTGCAAGTAACCCCGTTTGACGGTACGCAACGTCGTACTAAGGCAAATATCTTATCGTTTGATTGCATTTTCGACTGTCAAGTCAAAAATCATTTTTCCAGATTTCCAGATTTTTCAGTCGGTACCTGCCCACATGTGTTCCTTAGAAATTTCTTTAGAAAATGCGATCGGGTTCAGGCTCGGACTCGACATTATTCCATTGGCTCAAATATTACACAAAATAAAACAAAAGTCGTGAACTTATATCAACAACCAACATTTTTAATGAATAACTAAGTCTGATTTGCAGACCTTGAAGCACGGTTTAATTTTTATGTTTATGTTTAAGTTTTGCATAAAAATCGAGTTTTATAGTTTTTGAAAATATCGATTTTACTTAAATTCAAATATCTTGCATTGCAGTCTATCAATTTTCAATCTTTCTATGTATGAATAGAAAGCTTATTATAATACGTTTCGATCGTCTGAATACAGTTTTTGCGTCAGATTGGTTGACGTCGAGATGTTTATGAATATATGGGACAATTTTCTCAAATTTTCTTAAATTTTCAATATTCCTTAAATTTATATATAAACAGCCATTCCATAGAAAAACAATATAGTGCATCTCCGATTGTCGTGAAACTTGGTGGGCTTGTAGTTCTTCGGAAATAATTAGATCTGTATTTTTTTATTTCGTCACTAGGGTGACCAATTTTCATATCGAGTGGTCCAAAAAATCAAGGTTTTTCAAAACTAAAAATTTTCAAAAAATCGTAACTTTTTAACCATTTGAACAATTTTAATCTTTTTTTTTTGTTTGAAAGCTATTGAATTGTAGTTTTCAGGAAAAATATGTTAAAGGGGCTAAAATGTAAAGAGTACTATAAAATATGCAAATATATTAGTTTTTTCACGATTTCATGGTTTTGGGACCAAAAAGGTAACCTGGTTTTATAATTTTATAATTCAGGAAATTTGGCGTAACATATCAAAAAATCAGAAATGTATGTTGTTTTGTTTTTGAGATATGATTTTTTGAATATAGACAGTTACATATATATTTTAGTACTAGCTACTCTAAAATTGCTTGAAATTGCAAATTCTCATAAAACTATGCATAGTATTGCTTTTTAAAGTGATTCCTGGTGGTTTTGGTATCCATAATATTATAAGGAATCAAAATATAATCAAATTTAAAAAGGTGTCTTGTATGGGAAAATTTGACCTTTTATTTCCAAAAAATCATATCTCAAAAACTAAAAAACATACATCTCTGATTTTTTATATGTTACGCCAAATTTCCTGAATTTTCTGGTAAGAATATAAAACCAGGGTACCTCTTTGGTCCCGAGACAATGAAAACGTGGAAAAACTAATATATTTGCATATTTTATAGTACTCTTTACATTTTAGCCCCTTTAACGTATTTTTCCTGAAAACTACAATTCAATAGCTTTCAAACAAAAAAAAGAAGTTTAAAATTGGTCAACTGGTTCAAAAGTATCGATTTTTTGAAAATCTTTAGTTTTGAAAAACCTTAATTTTTTGGACCACTATATCGTTTTTAAATTATTTTAACGTACTATTAAAATATAAAATAAAGCGAATTGCCATACAAACTTCAGCTCAATCGGTGCATTGGAATTATGGAGAACGAGGTGTATGAAGAGAGCAAGCTCCTTCACGTTTTCGAGCTCAGGGAGTGATTTTACACTACAAATAATCATCAGCTTAACCGAGTTCAAAAATGCTGAAACTAGTGTACTCGATGCGATCGATGCGATGCAGGACCGTAATTCATGAAAAAAATAACTGGTTTATTGCTGTGCAGATCGAGAAAGCCACTTAAACTGTTTTTTCACTAATTCGCGTTTTTCATATGTACTTCTAATTCTTATCTCTTTTGACGTCTACTCACTGGATTTTTTTCACAAAATACTTTTAAAAATAACTTGTTATAAGTATGTAACTATCATGCTGCATATCTATGACGTGTTTGATATGTCCTCATAAAAATAACAAAAATGTTGGTAAACCCGAACCTCCATTAAAGTTACATATCGTTCGGGACTGGGACTGCCTAAAGAGATTTTCACCTGAATGGATTTCAAGGTAGCAAAGAAGTTTAAGAAGGGCAAGTGGCCAGCAGATGCAAAAGGGAGAGGGATCAAGGCTTTCAGATGTAGGGAGGGAAGGGTCCATCAGGTGAACTTCACGGGGGTTTCAGAGGCGTTTCAAGACGTTTCAACGCAATTCAAAGCGTTTCTAGGTATTTCAGGAGGTTTCAGAGTCGTTTAAGGGGATTTTACAGGGTCACTGATGAGCTTCACGATGATTTCATAGGGGCTTCAGAGACGTTTTAAAGCGTTTTAATGTATTTCATGGGCGTTTCAGAGGCGTTTCAAGACGTTTCATGAGATTTCAGAGAGGTTTTAGGGGTCTGGTGAGTTTCACGGATAGCGTTTCGAAGCATTTCAATTCGTTTCAGGGCGTTGGAAGAGTTTCCGGAGCGGGTTTGGGGGCTTTAGAGGCTCTCAGATTCCACGTAAGCTTCATAGGGGTATGAGACGTGCTTCTAAGCATTTCAAGGCGTTTCAATACGTTTCAAGGCGTTTCAATGTATTTCAGGGCATTTCTAGGGGGTTTACAGGGGCTTCTGAGGTTTGCAGGCAGGCTTGTAAACATTCGACACTTTCATTACCTTTGTTTCATTGCCGTGGTCGGGTGTCAGCCTGGTTTGTTACACTTGTGCGCTATCGCTAGCGGTAGAACAAAGATCAATAAACATAAAAACGAATCAAATCAACGTCGTCTGACACGAAAACATTTGTCTAATTCTACCTTTTCACTAATTCCAGCCAATTTTGATTATGACTGGTTAAATTAGTTTATTCGTGCGTGATGAATCTCTGTTCATGGAAAATACAGAAATAACAAAACCCCAAACCATCAAACAAAGACGCTATCGTGGTCAAGGGCATTCATTTGACGTTTTTGTTTGCACAGTAATTTGATCGCTTGTGTTGCGAATGTTGGAGACTAAGGCAGTCGAATATCGACGAAAAGGTGTCAAAGACTGTGATCGCTAACAAGACTGTTTGCAGGTGAATTCCACGGAGGTTTCGTGGAAGCTTAACGTAAAACTGGATGCATTTCCTGATTTTTTAGTTTTTGAGTTTTAACGAAGCAATATTTTTAAAATCGGTTTTCATACGAATTTGAAGGAAGGATCAAGGTATCTACTGATTTTTTTTCTTAATGGAAAATATTTTTCGTTTTTACGAAAGCCATTTCTTGGAAATTTTTTTTCCGTAAAAAAGGAAAATATTTTCCACTAGGAAGATACCGTCAAGGCACCATTCACCGTGATTCTAAGAGGATTCGGGGCAAATAAGGGCTGTTATTTGACACCAGTCTTATAAACATTGTTGGTGCCGCTTTTAATTGCCTTCCTTATATTTTCACCTATTAAAGCAATATCCACAGAAGTAGAAAATTTTTCACAATATTTGGTTATATAGTACAATTAGTAAAGGGTAGTAGGGTCGCCTAATTCCGTGGTAGGTCACCATTCACCGTGGTAGTAGGGACCCATTTACCGAGTATGAGAAATTTTATTCTACTTTGTTTAAAAATGATCAAAGCAACCTAGCCAAGGGAATTTTCTTCGTTTAAATTCATTTCAAGTAATAACTTGCAAGATTTTATTAGAAAAACGAATGTTCAAATTTTCGATTTTTTCTAGATATATGGGACAATATGGGGCACGGTGAATGGAGACCATTGATTTTTAGGGTACCCATTTACCGTGCCTTTTTGTTTCAATTAAAAAGTACGAGTAATCGTACTTTCTTGTTAAACTTACTTCGGTAATGCAAAATACATACCTCATATGTGAATTTAGTTGCTTCTTGGTGGAATAAAAACGTTACTACATTTAGTTTATCGCTTAAATCACCTTAGCGCAGTTTTCGGAATACAACCGCCAACACTGAGCACTCAATGATTTCGGCCTTATCAACGACGACCCCCTCAGTCCCAAACCCAATTATCCCACACTACCCAAGTAACCACAATGCTGAAGCCGTATGCATCGCACGCACAAAGCACACACAAACCACCAAGGCCGAACAAAAGCGGAAAGCGTTGCCACCACTGCTGAATCACGACTTTTTCAGTATAATTCAGCAATCGTAGATCCGAGTGAGCATTTCGACGGCGGCGAGCCCAGCGTGAATCAGTGTGTATTGGGATTTCGTCCGGGTGCCGGTATCGCGCGCTTTTGCTTCGTTGGGTCGATTCTTTTTCTATTTAGTTTTCTAATCGGTAGTGAGCAATGAGAGTATATTACAGGTGAGGAAGAAGAAGAGATGGCTATGTATTAGTAAGCAAAGAAAAATGTAAACACAAATAGTGACGTCACTATTTGACACGCGTTCTTATGGGAGCTCGCTTTGCTTGTAGTAGTGACATGTTTTGCACCAGACACGGATCTCACGCACACGAAGTATCTTCTTCCCCACCTGTAATATACCCTCATTGGGTAGTGAGCATTTCGAGGGCGACGGGCCCAGCGTGCATCAGTGTGTGATGGGATTTCGTCCGGGTGCCGATGTCGCGCGCTTTTGCTTCGTTGATTCGATTCTTTTTCTATTTAGTTTTCTATTCGGTAGTGAGCATTTCGACGGCGGCGGGCCCAGCGTGCATCAGTGTGTATTGGGATTTCGTCCGGGTGCCGGTATCGCGCGCTTTTGCTTCGTTGGTTCGATTCTTTTTCTATTTAGTTTTCTAATCGGTAGTGAGCATTTCGAGGGCGACGGGCCCAGCGTGCATCAGTGTGTGATGGGATTTCGTCCGGGTGCCGGTGTCGCGCGCTTTTGCTTCGGTCATTCGATTTTTCTTTTTCCCTATTCGGGAATGAGCATTTCGTTGTGTCGCGTCTTTTGTAGCAATACTGAACGATCACCTGACGTGGGTGATCGATTGTTTGCTTTCCGAGTGAAGCGAATAATAGCGTGTTAGATTGCATATTAAGCGACCACCTGATGCGAGTGGTCGATTGTTTGCTTTCCGCGAAAACCAAGCAATAGCGCGGAAACCAGCATGACACGAAGGTCATATTACTTATCAAAGTGAATCCAGACCCAACGATACCTTTCCTACTAACAAACACTCCTTCCTGCAGCCTTTGGTGGAGTCGCAGCGGTAAACGCGGGCCTTCACTTAACAAAGGTTGTTACTAATATTCCTTCCCTCTTCCAACCTGACTGCAAGGACGTGGCCGGCGCCGTTATTGTACCGTTAAAGAGAGTCTCTGAAGCGTGCACTGTGAGAATATTGACCACTCCCAGTCAATTATTCAGTTGATTCATTGTGCAACTGTCATTGATTCGGGTCAATCACGGAATAGCAACCATAGATGTGTGCAGTCAGTCTAAGCTAAGCTAAGCTAAGCTAAGCTAAATCACCTTAGCGCAGTTTTCGTTTTTTCACTAAGAATTCAGTGAACGAGCAGAAACCAGCTTCATGTAAACACACTTTAGTGTCAAAATAATACTTTTAAATGTTTCTAATGAGCGTTTTGACATGGTAACAATGCATTAGTGTTGTATTGGTGAAATTAAAAGGAAATTGTCATATCATTCAATCATAATATGGAAATAATAAAAAATAAATATTCGAAGGCACACGGTGAATGGCGACTTGACGGTACCAGATTTTCGGGAGATACCCACATCATTCTTCTAAATACGTGTAAAAACCGATTTTGAAAATATTTCTTCGTTATTAAATAAAAAAATCAAAAACCAAAATATGGAGAAAGCATCCAGTTTCACCTTAAGAGGCGTTTCAAGACGTTTTAAGACGTTTGATGGCGTTTCAGGTGGTTTCAGGGGGAAGGGGTTTAAAGTAGCTTCAGGGACCTGCAATTCACAAAGTTTTCATTTCAAAGCATTTCAAGGCATTTCAAAGCGTTTCAGGGTGTTTCGAGGCGATTCAGATGAGATTAGGGGGCTTGCGTTTCGGGTGGTTTCGGAGGGGGTTAAGGGGGATTCAGAGGCTTGCAGTTTAATGCCATAAAAGGGGTTTAAGAGGGTTTTCAATGCGTTTCAGGGCGTTCCAGGAGGTTCAGGGAGATTTAAGGGAGCTTCAGAGGCTCGCAGGTGAATTTCACGGAGGTTTCATGGAGTTTTTAGAGGCGTTTCAGTGCGTTCCAATGCGTTTAGGGCATTGCAATGCATTTCAGGAGATAATGAACTCACCACATCGTTGATCGATCCTGTGTAAAATCATAAATGTAATTCATAATGCTCCAATAGCTGATGACGATTGTAGATTCGATGACCTATACCTCAGGGAGTTCTCGGATATTTCGATACAATCATAGATATCCTGAGGCTGTGTAAGTATGAACCGTATTTATAATTTATGTAGGTATAACTAGTAGTTCTCGTAGGTTCAATGACCAGCATTCTAAGGGTCTCCAAGAAATCCCTGGAGTGCTGACCATCGAATCTACGAGAACAACTACCCAGCTAACACAAAGTCTTATATTATGTCGCCTCCACTTTTGCATCCTATGCAACATCATATGCGATCGTGTGTTGACTGGGTAATTATATCTAGAATATTGGAACTCACCACTTGATAGATCATATCTACCTGAGGTTGTGTGAATATGAACCTTACATAGTCATAAAGCTCTTAGGAACATCCATCTACGTTGGTAGATCCGATGGCCTATGCGCAAGAAAGTTCTTGAAGATCATCAAACTGACAATGAACTCACCACTTGACAGCACATAATTACATGAGGCTGTGTAAGCATAAATTTCATTTACAATTCTTCAATAGATCATTGATTATACTTGTAGATCGGTTGGCATAAACTCTAGGGAGACCTTGGATGCTACTATACAATAGCGTGGTTCAAAAAATCGTTTTTGCTCCACACCGCTTATTTGATTCCTAACCAGATTATATGCCTTTTCCCAAAATTTGAGCTCATTTGGTTGAAAATTGAGACTGCACAAGCCTTTCAAAGTTTGTATGGGAATTACTATGGGAAAACGATGTTTTTCATTCAATCCGCCGTAGCTTTTCCCCATGTGCCCTAGTGGGTTAGTCGACCCTTGATAATCCTAGGCTACTCTATCAGCTACAACTTTGCCGAAAACCGCATTCAAATCGGACGCCTCATTAATAAGTTATCGATTTGTATCCAACTGGGCAAACTTTAACAGTGATCCTCCAGCCTCCCAGCAGGCAACATTGCTGCATATGGCGCCAAAGATAGCACACTGAAATCATGGCTACTATGTTTCACTGCAAAATGCAGTGATGCCCACCGAATAGTTTAATTATCATGAGTAAAGATTTCGATTCTGAATACAAATCGGTAACTAATTAATGAGGCGTCCGATTTGAATGCGGTCTTCGGCAAAGTTGTAGCTGATAGAGTAGCCTAGGATTACCAAGGGTCGACTAACCCACTAGGGCACTAGGGGAAATGCTACGGTGGATTGAATGAAAAATATCGTTTTCCCATAGTAATTCCCATACAAACTTTGAAGGGCTTGTGCAGTCTCAATTTTCAACCAAATGAGCTCAAATTTTGGGAGAAGGCATATAATCTGGATAGGAATCGAATAAGCGGTGTGGAGCAAAAACGATTTTTTGAACCACGCTACTATACAATCATGGAACTTAAGACTTGATAGAACATAGATGCCAAAGGCTGTGTCAGTATGAACTTTATTTATAATCTTAATAGATACAACTCTCGCTAGTAGCTCTCGTGGATTCGATGATCTTTACTCAAGGGAGATCCTTATTTATAAAATATGTTGTTTCGTTGGTTAGTTTTATAACAGTTTTGTTGGTGTTTACCATAACGTTTCTATCCATTTGGTTTCGAATATATTCGTTGTGGTTATAAACACTACCATAAAGTTATGATGATCATCAAATTAATACTTTGGTAGTATTCAATAAAATTATTGATGACTCTTGAGCGTCTCATAAAACTATCTACGAGGAGAAGTAGGGCAAAATAAAAACAGTAACAATTGAAAAATCCATTTCCCAAAATTTTGACCATTCCATATTTACATGTGCAATCACTGATCCAGAAGTTCCACCCACCACCCTACTCATGATTAAACAACCATTCCGTAATTGGAATTTGCGGCAAAAGTAATAAAGTAGACTCGCGAGCACCACACCGCACCAAAGTCAAACAGTTTTGCATGCATATTTGAATGACCTAGTCTGCGATGCAGGCCCAGGTACCTAGGTACTAGAATTCGACGGGTTCGTTTGCCCCGGCGGAGCGTTGTGATGAGATCATAATGCGGGTAGGGTCGAAGTGTAAAGTTACCCAAAAATTGACCGCAAATCACGTTTCACAATTATGCGTTCGAACGTGCGTGCGTACGGGCGGGCGGCGGGGACAAAATGGACGCATTCGTAATCAGCTAGAATTTTGGAGTCGAAACCCGATTGGCAAGTGTATTAGATTTTGGTTGTTGTTGGGGAGGTTTGGGTTGACGGGGGAGGGCAAGATACCAATTACAAAATGCAGCGTAAATAGTGCATAATTTAGGCAGAGATTTATCGGACGATGGAAAAACAATAACATTCAAATTTGATTTGGGATCGTGATTATAGACTACTAGGTCGATTGCTGGAAAGGACGATTATGGATTATTTTATGCCAGCACTTGTATCGAGGGTTGCTGTCATCAGGAAATTGTAGTTTATGCAGGTTTCACAAAGTACAGCTGGATTTGTGACAGGAGTTAGTATAGGTATGTGAACTAAACAAGGCAGGGTTACCAGTTGACCGCTACTGCTCATAGCAATTACTTACTAAGTAACAATTTATTTCATTGGTTGGACACTCAAGAAATTAACGAGAAATGACCAATTGATTTCTTAAGAACTTTCATTATCATTTTATACGCGGTATGCACTTCAAACGGAATCGCTCTAGTAATTTTTGTTCAGTGCATTATTTTTCCGTGACCGAAATGGTCAAGAAGTTTAACACAGCAAGCCCCATTTGATTTGACGTTTCGTTTCAGCACCGTACTGGGATCCGGAATGTAGCGACGCTTGCTCATTTCTTGAGCAATTCCTTGCCTGAATTTCCCACGCATCGAGATAGGCCAAGAAATGTCTTGCGATCTGTGCTACCCTTCATTTAGCAATCAAGATTTATAACAATTTCGCAGCACATTACAATTTGAAAAATAATTAAGATTTCACCTAAACAATTCAATTGTCGTCAAACGGACAATAAGTGGGAACACTCCAAAATCATTAATGGATGAGGTTACCCTGTGGTTCCTTCACATTCCCCTACCCATGAATATCCAGAGCATCTTCCTCTTTGGAGCCACCATCTTTTTGTTTCTCCTTTACGTGTACGTCCAGCAAAGCTAACTTTACGACCAGCCAGATAAGAACTCTTCCATAGTTTGTACCTCTAACCTGTCCATATTTCATTCGGAACACGTTAACAATACGGCCTTTCCATCAATCATTCAGTTTGTTCTCATCTATGTTATGAACGTCTGATCCCTCTGCTTCAAGCGCTTTGTCAGTTGACTCTACTTGGCAAGTGTTCACGCACCCATAATTTTCAGAACTGATCTGACAAATGCTGGATCAACTCCCAACTGTCCCGTAGTGTCACACCCTCTGGAATGAAACCTCTCCTCTTAGTCAGCATCGTCCAGCGGGAAAGAATTTACTATGGCTTCGGCATTCAACACTGCCGTCTTAAGCTCTTCATGTCATGGATGACGTGGTCAATTCGGTGCCAATGATGGCTGCTAGTAAAGTTTTGACGGAGTGGACTCCAACATTCACCCATGTGAGGAACCGACGTGACGGTGTTGTTCTGGTATTTATGAAGGCGGCTGCACAATCCTGACGTATGGTCTGAACCTGTTATGTTAGCATATTACTGACGCTCTTGAAGCAGGTCCATAACGAATTATAACTGCGGCATTTTCTGACAGTCCCAGTTTCTACATAGTTGTCATACCTATACAGAATCATAAGCATTGAGTGATAGATATTTCGGCACTCGCTAAACATGGAAGATTTTTTTTTTGTTTCCAACAATACTTAGTCAATAAACGGTTAAATATTTCCAAAAAGGTAAGTTAGTTAATCAGCAGAATCTCCCCATCGTAAATTTCAACTAATTTGCATGATGCTGTTTGTCGTTCTCGTGTTACTAAATACCACTTTGCCAGTTCGATCGCTTGCAACCAAATGAAACATTTTACTCACATTGTCGCTAACGCCAATCGCACCGCCAGTGTACCTCTCTACACCAGTATCAGAGAGGAAAAAAAATCAAAAGTTCATAAAGTCAGCACACTATTTATCACGCTCTGCGCAGTGGCGTGGACTTTAAATTTTAATAATATCATAAATTGCTAATCTCTCATATATTTTTCTTTTTTCTTTCTCCCATTTTCCTTTCAACAACCAACAACAACTTGCGACCCGGAACATTAAACGATACCACCGTTCGGCACGGAACTTGGCTCCGCGAACCGGAAAAAAAATCCTGCAACAATGGACGGCCACCAACCAACAAACAATATCATCATTATCCCGTGAACCATTTTGCACACAAACACACACAGGTGCAATCTACGTGGTGGACGAGCTGGACTACGAGCAGCGGCAAAGTTATGAACTTTTAATTAGAGCAACGGACAGCGTGTCCGGTGTGTCGGCGGAAGTACCGGTGTCGGTGCTGGTGCAGGACGTCAACGACTGTCCGCCGGAGATCGAGCAGGATAGCTACAACATTACCGTTTCCGAGCGGGCCCAGTTCGGGACGGCCATTCTGAAGGTGCAAGCCAAGGATAATGATACCGGTAAGTGGAAGGACGAGGACGACGACGACGACGACGGGCTACCCCTTTCTCAGTTGCTTACTGTCATATCACACTATTGCCCTCTGGTGGGGAATGGTGTCTCTGATGAGCTGGGCGGGCATCCATTATTTTTTCTCGGTGATGAACGCATCAACTTTTCCACGGTGGCGCCACTGCTGACGACACTTGCGAAGATGCTGAAAGCTTGGCAGGGTTGGGTACCATTAGTTTCAATTACAATTCTGTAGCAGCACTGATGATGAAATTTAAACAAAAAAGAACAGTTTTAAGTAAACGGAAGTGAAACATTCATATAAAAAGTATATCTTAATATAACTTCTTCTTCCTGGTGTAACGTTTGGACTGAGGGCTAAACCTGCTCCTTAGCTTCTCCTCCAATGATTAAGCCTCCTAATGCATTAAGTTGGCAATTGCTCACTGACGTTGTGCACGAATTGGGTAAAAAATGATCCTACCAATGACCATTTTGCATGTGTAGTGTATATCATGTGGAAGCCATGAAGTCACCTATGTTTTCAATCCAAACCGTAATTGTTTACTGTTTCGGCTACATACATACGTTTATTTGTTCATCATCACATTTAAGACAAGACATAATCAACAATAGTACGCCACAATACTCGGTTTGTGGCTGCCGCTCTCCATCCTCGGTCGCGCCCAATGTTCGCCAGGTCACGCTCCACCTGGTCCGCCCATCGTGCTCTCTGCGCTCCACGCCTTCTTGTGCCAACCGGATCAGTTGCAAACACCAGCTTTGCAGGGTTGTTGTCCGGCATTCTTGCAACATGCCCTGCCCACCGTATCCTTCCGGCTTTGGCCACCTTCTGGATGCTGGGTTCGCCGTAAAGTGCAGCGAGCTCGTGGTTCATCCTTCTCCGCCACACACCGTTCTCCTGCATACCGCCGAAGATCGTCCGCTCGTGTCGCTCGAAAACTCCGTTTGCTTACAGGTCCTCCTCGAGCATGGTCCATGTCTCGTGCCCGTAGATGATCACCGGCCGTATTAGAGTTTTAGGGTGCATGTGGTGCGTGGGTGAATCTTTTGCGACCTCAGTTTCTGCTGGAGCCCGTAGTAGGCCCGACTTCCGCTGATGATGCGCCTCCTAACTTCACGGCTCACGTTGTTGTCAGCCGTCAGTAAGGATCCAAGGTAGACGAATTCCTCCACCACCTCGAAAGTATCCCCGTCTATCGTAACATAACTACCCAGACGGATCCGGTCGTTTTCGGTTCCGGCTACCAGCATGTACTTTGTTGTTGAGGCATTCACCACCAGTCCGACCTATGCTGCTTCACGTTTCAGGCTGTTGAGCCCGGCTCGTCGCATCACACATTCCAGAGCGATGTTGAAGAGTAGGCATGAGAGTTCGTAACCTTGTCGCAGTCCCCAGCGAGATTCGAATGAACTAGATAGTTCACCTGAAACCCTTATGCAGTTTTGCACACCGTCCATCGTTGCTTTAAACAGTCTAGTCAGCTTCCCAGGAAAGCCGTTTTCGTCCATAATTCTCCATAGCTCTGCGCGGTCGATACTGTCGTATGCCGCTTTGAAGTTGATGAACAGGTGATGCGTTGGGACCTGGTATTCAGGCATTTCCGGAGGATTTGCCGTACGCTAAAGATCTGGTCCGTTGTCGGCCGGCCGTCAATGAAGCCAGCTTGATAACTTCCCACGAACTCATTCGTTTTAGGTGACAGACGACGGAAGATGATCTGGGATAGCACTTTGTAGGCAACATTCAAAATAGTGATCGCCCTGAAGTTTTCACATTCCAAATGGTCGCCTTTCTTGTGAATGGGGCAGATTACCCCTTCCTTCCACTCCTCCGGTAGCTGTTCGGTTTCCCAGATCCTGACTATAAGCCGATGCAGACAGGTGGCCAACTTTTCTGGGCCCATCTTCATGAGTTCAGCTGCGATACCATCCTTACCAGCTGCTTTGTTGGTTTTGAGATGGTGAATGGCATTCTTAACTTCCCTCAGCGTGGGAGTTGGTTGATTTTCGTCCTCCGCTGCGGCTGCACTGGCGTCGTCGTTTCCTCTGCTGCCGTGGGCTCCCGTTCCTACGTTCAGATGCTGATCGAAGTGCTGCTTCCACCTTTCGATCACCTCACGTCCGTCCGTCAAGAGGCCTCCGTCTTTATCCCTGCATATTTCGGCTCGTGGCACAATGCCATTGCAGGATGCGTTGAGCTTCTGATAGAACTTCCGTGTTTCTTGGGAACGGCACAGCAGTTCCATTTCTTCACACTCCGCTTCTTCCAGGCGGTGCTTTTTCTCCCGAAAGAGGCGGGTCTGCTGTTTCCGCTTCTGTTTGTAACGTTCCACGTTCTTTCGAGTCCCTTGCTGCAGCATTACCGCTCTCGCTGCGTTCTTCTCCTCCAAAACCGTTCTGCACTCTTCGTCGAACCATTCGTTCCGTCGATTCCGTTCCACGTACCCGATGGTGCTCTCTGCTGCGTCGTTGATGGCTGCTTTCACTGTACTCCAGCAGTCCTCTAGAGGGGACTCATCGAGCTCGCCCTCGTCTGGCAACGCGGCTTCGAGATTCTGCGCGTCTGCTGAGGTGACATCCGATTGCTTCAGTCGCTCTAGGTTGTACCGTGGCGGTCGCCGGTACCGTACATTGTTCATGACGGAGAGTTTTGGGCGCAGTTTGACCATCACCAGGTAGTGGTCGGAGTCGATGTTGGCGCCACGATAGGTCCTGACGTCGATAATGTCGGAATAGTGCCGTCCATCAATCAGAACGTGGTCGATTTAAGATTCCGTTTGCTGTGGTGAGCTCCAGGTGTAACGATAAGGGAGGCTGTGTTGGAAAAAGGTGCTACGTATGGCCATATTTTTGGAGGCGGCGAAATCAATGAGTCATAGGCCGTTTTCGTTCGTTTGCTGGTGGGCGCTGAACTTACCAATCGTCGGTCTGAGTTCCTCCTCCTGGCTTACCTGAGCGTTTAAATCTCCTATGGGAGCGTCCATAAATTACGTTACGCAAAAATTTCTCATTTTCAACCCCCCCTCCCCCCTATGTCACACTTTTTGTATTAGACCTCTGAAATTTTTGTATGGGTTGTCACACTTTACTGACCCCCCTACCCCCTAAAAGCGTGACGTAATTTATGGACGTTCCCTATGATGATCTTGACGTCGTGGCTTGGGCAGCGATCGTACTCGCGTTCGAGCTGCGCGTGAAATGCGTCCTTGTCATCATCAGTGCTTCCGGAGTGTGGGCTGTGCACGTTCATTATGCTGAAGTTGAAGAATCGGCCCTTGATCCTTAACCTGCACTGCACATTCTTTCGTCGATCGGCCACCAACCGATCACGTGCCTCTGCATATCACCCACCACGACGAAAGCTGTTCCCAGCTCGCATGTGTTGCCGCAGCTCTGGTAGATAGTATGATTATCTCTAAACGTTCGAGTCATGGATCCTGTCCAACACACCTCCTGCAGCGCTACGATGCCGAACCTGCGGTCCTTCAGTTGATCGGCGAGTATGCGGTTCTCCCAATGAAGTTAAGAAATTCGCAGGTTAACGTACGGAGTTTCCAATCGCAAGTTATTTTGTTCGATGGGGTAGTAGCCGTTAGTCTTAGTCCGTATTATTCAGTTACGGATTTTCAGTTGTTATGGTTTTTTTTTTCGGCCTGACACCAGGGCCTGACACCAACCCCCTACTTTATGGAAAACATAGTGCACAGTTGAAGTTAGAGTCCTGGCCTGGAACGCTGGCGTCGAGCAGCCGCCATTTACATCAATTAACATCAAAAACAATCAATTTTATATTGTTTGAGATCTGTCATCCTCAACTAACCGTCGTCGGCCGTGTCAGTGGCGCCATCTACTCGTCAGTGATTGAACTTTCGTTAGAGCATCCCCACCGTTGCTGTTATCTTACAGTACCAAATGACGACATTGGATGTTTGTCATAGCTGCGCTCGCAGCATTGATGCTAATGAGGTTGTTTGTCGTGGTTTTTGGAAAGCGACTTTCCACTTCAGCTGTGCAAACATGTCGGAGGAATTCTACAATGAAGTGCGCGGTAAACCTGCCCTCTTCTGGATGTGCCCCGGCTGCCGTGAAATGATGGGAAATGCGCGCTTCAAAAATGCATTGTCATCTACGAACGCTGCAGCAATCGAAATAAATAATACCTACCAACAATTGATTGAAGAGATGAAGAGCGAGATCAAAGAAAGCCTGATTGCCGAGATCAGGCAGGAGATCAAAGGAGGATTCAACAAATTGTCTCCAGCGGTACTCTCGCCAGTTCCCCGATCATTTAGGTTTGGTCACACCAACTCCCCCAAGAGAAGACGTGACGATGAAGCTACGACTTCCGATCAACCGTCCAAAATACTCCGTGGAACTGGTCCGACAACATCCAACGTAGTCCCGGCCCGTGTAGATAGACCTGTCGATAAGTTCTGGATTTATCTCACCAAAATATCTCCCGACGTATCTGAATCGAGAAACTTGCCAAGGAATGCCTGCATACGGATGGAGTCACCGCGAAATCGCTAATACCGAAAGGTCGATCTCCTTCAACTCTGTCATTCGTCTCATTCAAGGTAGGTGTTCGTCATGAATTGAAATCAAAAGCCATGGATCCCATCTCTTGGCCACAAGGGATCGAATTCCGTGAGTTTATTGAGGATGAGGGACGAAGAACCCAGCATTTTTGGAAGCCGGCACCGCCTGCAGATGCTGGCCCAGCAATCAATGTGCCGGTCCCGTCGAACCTAAATGCACACCCAACACCACAGGATTAAATGAATTGCGAATTTATTACCAAAATGTTCGCGGACTACGGACCAAAATCGACGATTTTTTCCTGGCTGTCTCTGAACATGTCTATGACGTTATAGTTTTAACCGAAACATGGCTTGATGAGGTTATCTTCTCTGCACAACTTTTCGCAAATCAGTATTCGGTGTACAAAACTGATCGTTGCCGTTCCAACAGTTCGAAGTCCAGAGGAGGCGGCGTGCTGATTGCAGTCTCCTCGAACATCAGTAGTTATCGTGATCCCGCAGCCGTCAGCGTTTCTCTTGAGCAGCTTTGGGTGCGTATCGATATGAGACAGTACAACATTAGTATTGGTGTAATTTATCTACCTCCCGACCGAAAAGCAAACCTAACTGACATTCAAACCCATGTTGACTTCATCGGAGCAATTATGTCTCTTCTTGGCCCCAATGACTTCGCCCTGCAATTCGGTGATTACAACCAATCGTCAATTTCGTGGGCTTTACCCGATGTTGGACCTCCTGCTATCGACGTAGCTCGTTCGTGCCCATCTGTTGCTTGTGGTGCGCTGTTGGATGGATTCAACCTACACGGACTGACGCAAATCAACGCCATCGAGAACTCCAGGGGACGATTACTAGACCTTATCCTCGTGAATGATGCTGCAATGCCCAATTGTGTCGTCAGAACTGCTACTGAACCGCTAACGGCTATTGACGCTAATCACCCACCGCTTGAAGTTGACGTTCGCTGTACAGCGCCACTTGCTTTCGTTCCTAACTTTGATGCCGCTAGTTACGACTTCCGTAAAGCCGATTACTCTGTTCTGCATGCTGCGTTTCTCTCTCGAGATTGGAGACTTTTCTTCACGATCGACAACGTCAATGATGCGGTGGACTACTTCACCAATGTCGTCAGCGATATAGTTGCCTCCCATGTTCCTCTGGCCAGACCTCCTCCAAAGCCAATCTGGTCAAATCAACGATTACGGTCACTGAAGCGTCGTCGTTCTGGTGCCCTTCGCCGGTATTGCAATTGTCGATCGCAGTATCTGAAACAGCTGTTCAACGCCGCTAGCAGGGAGTATAGAGTTTACAACAAGGTCCTGTACACACGGTATATCTACCGCACCCAGCGCAATCTACGCCAAAATCCAAAGCAGTTCTGGAACTTCATCAAATCCAAACGAAACGAAGACGGACTTCCTACTTCAATGCACCTTGGAGAGCTAAAAGCCAACTCGATTGCTGAAAAGTGCGATCTTTTTGCCACTCAATTCAAAGCGACCTTCAGCAGTTCCGCCGCGTCATCTGCTCAAGTTGCGGCAGCCACTCGTGACACTCCCCGTGATGTGATGGATTTCAACACATTTCGGATTGATGCAGAAGATGTTTCAAGAGCGATTCGTAAACTGAAGTTTTCATACTCTGCTGGCCCAGATGGTATCCCGTCAGTTTTGTTGAAACGTTGCTGTCCAGCGGTTCTTGAACCGCTGGCAAGGATCTTCAACCTCTCGTTACAATGTCAGCAGTTTCCATCAAACTGGAAACATTCATTTCTGTTTCCAATTCACAAAAAAGGCGACAAACGTGATGTCAGCAATTACCGCGGAATAACCTCCCTACCCGATCAGAAA
Organism: Aedes albopictus; assembly: GCF_035046485.1. Taxonomy (NCBI): domain Eukaryota; kingdom Metazoa; phylum Arthropoda; class Insecta; order Diptera; family Culicidae; genus Aedes; species Aedes albopictus. The sequence continues at coordinate 239,828,987 of NC_085138.1, read as the reverse complement.
GGCATAACAAAAATGTAACAGAATTATATCAGCGGTTGATAGATATATCAACGTTTGTTATATTTAGATATATTTGACAAAAATGATTTGAAAACCTGATTTAATTATATCAGAATTATAACAAGGTCAGTTATAATACAAAAAAAATATTTTGATCATCTTTATATGAACATTATAACAAACTCAGTTATAGTTTTGAAAATGCAGTTTATGTCAAATGAATATTTTACAGGTGGTGTTTGGTACGCAATTACACCGCTGTGTGGCGGTACTGCGCTTGTGAAATGCAGGATTTTTGACAAGTTCGAATCATGATCCAGACCTTTAAGAAAATTCAGGTTATTCATTTAATTTATTTATTGACATACTTGTATTTAGATTCAGGGTTATCCATTATTGGAAGTTTAAAATCGAGTTTTTGATTATTTAGGTTCAAATTCACTTACACAAATTGAAATTCAAACCTTAAATAAACAAATGCAGTATTTTTGACATGTTTGAATCATGATCCAAACTTTTAAGAAAGCTCAGATGGATATTTTCGCGCAAATATTCACTGTACTTCACATGATTAATAGAATGCAGTGAATATATGTTCATGGTCGATGTTTTGATTTGCAGCGAGAAAACTGCTTTTTATTTTCCGAAAAATGATGACGGATGCTTAAGCCTTAAGATCATCTGTATCTTAGTGATGAAGCCACAATATTTAGTTCCTTAGCGAATGATTCTATATAGCATCGCACAGAAACGTAGTTAAAAAAAAATAGAAATGAGTATCCCAGCAGTTGTCATTGTAGGTGAGCTACACTAGAGTACCTAGTAAAATTTAATGCCCAACGTATGCAATGATTTAACCCTCCTAATATGTTAGGCTTTTGCACCACGAAGGCGTAGCGTACGTTCAGCGTGCTTGTCTGGGTCATATTGACCCCAACTTCCTACTAGGGTTAATGCAACTCTCAAACGGTCACATGAAGCTATGATAAGTGAGGCAACAAAATGGATATTAAAAGGATGACTTTCATTGAAACTGTTAACACTCATGAAGTAAGTTTTAAGTTTCACAATCCTCCATAGGTTTTGCAGTATGTAGTCCCATTCAAGATTATTTTAATAAATTATTCTGAAATTAGAAGTTTTATCATTGTTATTGAATTAACATGATACAACTGGAACAATTAGTCGTCTGCAAATGAAAACCACCTTAGTTTTTGAAGAATTGATTAATAACAAAATAATTTGTGGAGCTTTGAAATTTATATCTAATTTGGTCACGCCATGCCGTTAGTCTCGTTTCATTGCCATGTAATTAACGTCCATATCAATTCAGTAGAAATACAGCTTCTTATTATCTGCAAACATGTGGTGTGGATATTACATACTCAAAGATGAAGGAAGGCCGTTGATAAATAAGGCTAACATCAATGGTCCTGAAACCGATCTTTGTGGCACGCCCGATAGAGTACCGATCGGGCTTCAATGATTTCCTTCAACTTCCACAATTTTAAAGCGGTTATTCAAATAGGATTTACTTAATGAAACAGAATCTCAACTGAAATCAAATAGATGTGATAATCTGTGCAGCAGTTTAAAATGAGAAACACTGTTGAAAGCTTTTAAAAAACCAATCAATAGCAGGAGGTTATTTCTTTTTTACCGATGTGTTGATGGACATCGTCATGCATCTTGAGCAAATGCCGAAGCAAATGCCGAACACGTGCTTTCAACTAGTGGGGGAATTTCTTGTTTAAACTATTTTTGCTGAAAATTAAAACATTATATGATATCACGAGGCAAAGCAAACGCCACAGAATTGCTTTAGTTTGTCAATTCTTGTACCATGTAATGTTGAAATTGTGCTTCAAAAGTTCAAAAACTGCATTTTTTTATTTTATAAGCCATCTAAAACTGACAATCTTCAGAAATGCACACTAACGCCACGATGCGGTGAAATTTTAAACCACCAGACTACTGCATAACTTTGCCATAGGCAGGAATTTCCTTGATGGTGAGGAACATTAGATAATTATTTAACCCTTATGTGGCCGACAAGGTACCCAGCGCCCATTTAAAAAGCACGGTGTAGAAAAAAGCAAAAAGTTTGTCGGACACATAACGGTTAATAACACATGTCGAAATGTTCTGATCTAATTGCTCGCTAGCACCAAGAGAAGGTGAAATTGTATACCACTCTTTTCTCTGTTTAGCCATTAACTATCTCTACAACTTTGATGAAGATACGACATGTATTTCTGGTCTGAATCATGAGATAAAGCATGCCAAAATGCAGAGCAAATTATTGAGTTACAATTATAACCAAATTATATCCACTTTTGTTATTATATCCTAAGATGACGTAATTGCGATCAACTGTATCAAGAACACTTTTACGAGCAAGTTTCTGACGGTGCGTCTTTCGATTTCCGTCGTGCTGATTATGAAATGCTCACCAACGACCTCTTATCTATTGATTGGCGCTTTTTGGACTCGGAACGTGACCTGGATGACATGGTGGAATTATTCAGCAATGAAGTTCGTCGGATTATTGAGCGGCGTGTTCCACTTCAGCGTCCTCCGTTGAAGCCACCCTGGACAAACCGATATCTTCGTAAGTTGAAGCGGCGAAGAAGGTCAGCACTTCGGAAATATAGGCGTAACCGTTCTACACAGCTGAAACGTTGCTTCGTGGTTGCCAGTAACAAGTACACTAGCTACAATCGTCTTTCATACGCTCGATATGTTGACCGCGTTCAGAGGAATCTCCGACTACATCCGAAACGTTTTTGGTCCTTTGTGAAGTCTAAGCGCAAGGAAGATGGACTACCGACTGTAATGCACTATGGGGATTCTTCTGTGGAGACTGCTGCTGAGAAATGTAACCTCTTTGCGCAACACTTCAAGGCTGCCTTCTCGAGTGTCGATGTTACACCTGCACTTGTCGCTGAAGCAATTCGTGATACTCCATCGGACGTAATCGATTTCGGTGTATTTGATGTTAATGACGGACACGTTATCGGGGCTATCCGAAAGCTGAAATACTCTACATCGCCCGGACCTGATGGTATCCCGTCATCTTTATTGAAAAGGTGTTCCGCTGCATTTTTAACGCCGCTGATGAAGCTGTTCAACCGCTCACTACAGCAAGGAACCTTTCCGACCAGTTGGAAGACTTCCTTCCTTTCACCTGTTTTCAAGAAGGGCGACAAGCGGAATATAGCCAATTATAGAGGGATAACATCTTTAACTGCATGCTCGAAAGTATTTGAGATTATCGTGAAAAACATGCTTTTCGAATCTTGCAAGAACTACATTTCCACGGCTCAACATGGCTTTTTCCCGAAACGATCAGTGGCTACTAATCTCGTCGAATTCACTTCACTCTGTATTCGTTCAATGGATGCTGGAAAACAAGTGGACGTGATATATACGGATTTCAAATCAGCGTTTGATCGAGTGAACCATTGCATGCTGCTCAATAAGCTCAGAAAACTTGGAATGTCAGATGGTTTTGTCCGATGGTTTAACTCGTATCTGTCTGGTCGGTCTATGAAAGTGCGTATCGGCTGGAATCATTCGGATTCTATTACCATTCCCTCTGGAGTACCACAGGGAAGCAATCTCGGACCGCTTTTATTTTCGCTGTTTATCAACGACGTAGCGTATGTACTGCCCCGTGGCGAACGCATTTTCTATGCGGACGACGTGAAGATTTTCATCGTGATCACCTGCATTGAAGACTGTGTGGCATTACAGGCAGCGTTAAGCTCGTTTGAATGCTGGAGCAGGCGTAATGGTTTAGAACTCTGCGTGGGAAAATGCATTGCTATAACGTTTTGCAGAAAAAGGAATCCAATTCTTTATGACTATTCCTTATCAGGTGAAACGCTGGAACGTAGAAATGAAATTAAGGATCTTGGAGTGATTCTGGATACGGAGATGACTTTCAGGCCTCACTACGATGATGTGCTTTCTAGAGCAAATAAACAGCTGGGCTTTATGTTTAAGATTGCTGATGGCTTTCGTGATCCTTTATGCCTTAAATCGCTATACTGCGCTTTAGTTCGCTCCATTCTGGAATCAGCAGTAGTAGTTTGGTGCCCATATAGTCAGAATTGGATCGACCGTTTTGAGGCTGTTCAACGAAAGTTTGTGCGATTAGCGCTTCGGAGTCTTCCCTGGCGTGACGCTGTTCATCTTCCGCCGTATGAGCACCGGTGTATGCTGTTAGGGTTGGAAACTTTAGCGAGTAGGAGGTCGTCAATGCAATCCAATTTCATTGGGAAACTTTTGAACGGTGAGATTGATGCTCCTTCTTTACTGTCAGAGCTCCGTATATATGTTCCAGAACGACCACTACGGCGCCGCAATTTCCTACATTTGGATCCACGTAATAGTCGATACGGACAACATGATCCCATTAGGTTTATGATTTTAAATTTTAACAATGTATTTGAACAGTTTGACTTTCATTGATGTGTTTCGTTAGATTTTTTGTTCTTTTATAATGTTAGCATTAGATAGATAAGTTGTGTCGTATATGTAATTAATTATAATTTTTTGTCATGTATTACTTCAAAGATGCGGGTTTTTACGCCTGATTAGGGCTTTTCCCAGCCACACTTCATTAAGATCCAAGTAGATCAGATGAAGAGAAACAATAAATAAATAAATAAATAAATGTGACGTCATATTTTCTGTCTCCTGTACGTTGGACAAATGAGTCTATTTATAGACCAGTCGTCAAAACGAAGAACCACTTGATCATATACCGCCTTTCACTTCAAGTGCTGCAATGGTCTCATTGATAAAGGCGCCGGATTGCAGTTAAAGGCTGGCGTCCTTGGTTCGATTCCCGTCTGGGTGAGGGTTTTTTAAATACTACGCAGGGCAAGTTTTTTATACAAAAAATTTTTCGCTAAAAATAAATAACACTCTTAATAAAAATTAGTAAAAAAATGAGTTAAAATTTACCCAACTCAATTTTTACCCAATATATTTATATCTAATTTATAACAACATGTGTTATAACTTTTTGATCATTCCAATATTTATTATATCTCACGTTGTTATAAATTTGTTAAAATTGTGTCAACACCTGTTATAATTATGTTATGGCTAGAGCAATTTTAGTTATATTTTTTGTTATTTTAACACCTAACCGGCGAATTTTATAACTCATTCTGTTATGAAAAATCTTTGAAATAAATAACTCAATCGGTTATAATTTTGTTATGCCTTTCTGATCGGGTATCAGCCTGTTCCAAGGTATTCGAAATCATAGTAAATGATGCACTTTTTACCTGTTGCCAGCATTATATTTCAAGTGATCAACATGGTTTCTTCCCGAGACGATCTGTCACCACCAATCTGTCTCAGTTCACTTCAACGTGTTTGCAAGCAATGGATGCTGGGAAGCAGGTAGATGCTATCTATTTGGACATAAAAGCCGCCTTTGACAGAGTTGACCACGCCATACTTCTGAAGAAACTAGAGAAAATTGGAGTGTCTGGCCATTTTGTCGAGTGGTTCAGATCCTATTTGACTGGCCGATCGCTTAGTGTTAAAATCGGATCCCTTCAATCTACGCCCTTCAATAACGTGTCCGGTGTACCTCAAGGCAGTAATCTCGGCTTTTTACTGTTTTTGCTGTTCATTAACGATGCGACGTTGATATTACCGCCAGGAGTAAGGCTCTTCTTTGCGGATGATGCTAAGCTGTACGTCGTCGTTTCGTGCATCAACGACTGCATTGAGCTTCAAATGATTTTATCCCGGTTTGAGAAATGGTGCACGGATAACAGACTTACTCTCAGTGTAGAAAAATGCCAGGTTATCACATTCAGTCGGAAGCAGAAGCCAATAACGTTTGATTATTCGCTTGCGGGTATATCTCTTGACCGAGTACAGCAAGTTCGTGACTTAGGTGTTATCCTCGATCATGGTCTAACGTTCCGTTCTCATTACGACAAGATTATCTCTAGAGCGAACCAACAACTCGGATTTATAATGAAGATTGTCAACGAATTCGAAGATCCTCACTGCTTGAAATCACTCTACTGCTCATTGGTGCGCTCAATACTGGAGTTTTCCGTCGTTGTTTGGTGTCCCTTCCAGAACGCGCATTGAAAATGTTCAAAAGAAGTTCGTGCGTTTTGCCCTGCGGAATCTACCTTGGCGCGAGGATCAACGTTTGACTCCCTATGTCGACCGCTGCCAGCTTCTTGGGATTGACACTTTAGAAACGAGACGCCATACCGCACAGGATATGTATATTGCAAAGATCCTGAAGGGTAGCATCGACTCATCGGCACTCCTATCACAGGTTAATTTGTACGCTCCTGCAAGATCGCTTCGAAGACGGGACATTTTGCGGCTGGATCGACGAAACAGTCGATACGGACAACACGATTCTGTACGGTTCATGTCGTCTACTTTCAACGAAGTTGCTTATCTGTTTGATTTCAATGTTTCCTTGACTTCCATGCAGCAACGCTTCACAATGCACTTTCGAAACCTAAACCAAGTGAACCATCAGCTTTAAGTTACATGTTTAGTTTTAATTTTTGACGATTGTTGTTTTTCCTCTTTTGTTTTGTAATTTGGTTTCATCTTTTTGTGTGTTTTTTTTACTTCATTAAGACATAGTCAGATGAAGACTGGTATTAAATAAATAAATAAATAAATAAATAAACATGAGGATCAGACGTTTTGAGCCGCTCGTCCTGGAGAACAGACCCTCAGGTTTGCAGAAGCATACTTCTCTTCCCTGTCAGCCTACGACCACAGTTCTCACCGGGGTTGTTTACCCGATCTTCCCTAAGGTTGTTCGCAGCCCGGCCGGTACCACATGACACGCACATGGAGGTAGGAATAAAAGTTGCTGAGCAGAGGCCAGTGGATCTGAATGGGGTCTGCATTGCGCGAAATATCCAGCTTTTACTGTGTTGCTTTCCTGGACTTCTGGGTGATGTACGGTGCTCTCTTTTTCTTCTTTTTCTGGTCAACTAGCGCCGTTCAGCGCCAGTTATGTTTTAACGTCGGCTGGGTCTAGGAGCTAAACCTTAAATTCCAACACCCAGGGAGACAGCCACCACACCTGGGACCCTACATGTCGAACCCATCTACACATGGGCCGGGACCTACAGCTTTACTTCCTATCCGAGGGAAGGTGTGAAGGTTGTCTCAAAAATACCGACGGCGTCGACTAGGATTTCACCTACGCCGGGTGGGGTGACGAGTAGTTAACTGAGAGTAAAACCATGTTTTATCTTTTCCATCGACTCTTTTTTATAGAATGAGAAAATCTGCTAATCAGATACTCAAGAGATGGTTCCTCAGGTTATGCGAGGATCGACCCAGTAAAAACTCATTCTCTCTCGTCCTTACCTTCGCGGTACGGCCGTTAGAGATGACTTCGAGAAGGGGGTGGCCGTACATTACTACTCTCTATTGGTAATATTGGTAAGCGTTCCACCAGCTACCGCCAAGTTGTCCTCTCTCCTGAAAGCTTGAGTCCTGACTAGTGCCCCCGGATGGGAAGGCGGGGGGGAAGCGACTCTGTCTATGCACATCTGCGTAGCCTTTTTGATTATGTATCGGCGAGCTTAATTTGATACGGTCAGAATACCAGACGCTAAGAAAAAGTTACTCTAAAATGCTCAAGGTTCACTCAAAACTGAGCTAAAATGGAACAGCTCAAAAAATGAGTAAAGTGCACTTCCAGCGCTAGCGCCCAAGTTGAAAAGCCGGTTTTATCCCAGTTGGGACGTTACGCCTAGAAGAGCAGAAGAGAGGGTATGGATCAACGACTATCAATACAAGCTGACCACTCTAGATTGCGTCGCGTACGCATGGTACATACAAAGTTGTAGGTTCCAGATAGCTTCCGATAAACCTTGATAGTCACCCGTCCACCCTGAAGGTTGTTTTTATCCACTTGGAGGAAGTTTGTCCCAGTTTGGCATCATTTGCTTCCTCACCATCACCCACTGCCCAACAGCAACGACTGGCCAGGTCACACATGTGTAGTATTTCCCCCATATATCGGTACCTAGTACCTACTCTGTGCGGTTGTATGTTCATTATCAGCAATTAGAAACGATTTCAACTTTGTTTTGCACTCCTGCAGAAGTGTCGTTCGTTGCTACACAAAGCTCTCCGGCTCTGTGGAGCTGCTTCCGGCCAAAGGATAGAAAAATCGTTACACAATTGGTGCCAACTGCTAGACTTTCTCATTACGCTGCAGAAAAGCTCATTCGATAATTACTGAGGACGTGCGATATTGTCTCTCTATCTCTCTTGGTGGAAGTTCCCTCTGAACAGTTGTTGTGCAGTTTTCGTTAAGCAAGCAATCTAAAATCAGCGCAAGTTTGCACACGCTTATAAGTTGTTTGTTAGGGGAATGATTCTACTGACAATGAAGTTTTATGCACTAATCAAGTCGTTGGTAAACAAGGTCGACTCATTCAGTTTTAGTAATCACTTCATAATGGATTCATTTAAAATATTATAATATTTGTTGTGAGAAATTTAGTTCTGTGAAACTAGCAACACTGCGTAGAGTAAAGAAGAGAATTTGTCTAAAAGAATCAGTTATTGATTGGAAGTAGGATTGTTTGCAGGCCGCGAACAACACTACGATGTAAGTTTATACGAATAGTATTACAAATTTGATAATAAATCATGTTTTACAGCATTGAAGCTGCTACACCAAAAGCTGCTATCAATAGGTGTTCGAGCGTGGCAAAAAGATATCCGAACATCCGAACCCAACAATACTGAAGCTTACTTACCATACCGGTCAGGCTAAGGCCGGGGTGGCCTCTGCTGTACATAGTAGCCGCCTCCATTCCACTCGGTCCATGGCTGTTTGTCTCCAGTTCCGAACTCTGTGTAGGGTCCGCAGATCGTCCTCCACTTGTTCGACCCACCCAGTTCGCTGCACACCCCGTGTTCTTGTACCGGTCGGATGACTCTCGAGAACCATTTTAGTCGGGTTGCTATCCGACATCCTGAAGACGTGACCCGCCCACCGTAGCCTCCCGATTTTCGCGGTATGGACGATAGTTGGTTCTCCCAGCAGCTGATGCAGCTCGTGGTTCATTCGCCTTCTCCAAGTCCCGTCTTCTATCTGCACTCCACCGTAGATGGTACACAACACCTTCCATTCGAAAACTCCAAGGGCGCGATGATCCTCTGCACGTAGGGTCCATGTTTCGTGCCCATAGAGGACGACCGGTCTAGTCAGCGTTTTGTAGATGGTTAACTTCATGTTACGGCGAACTTTATTCGATCGTAGAGTTCTGCGGAGTCCATTTTCTGCCTCAATGTGCCTCTGAATTTCTCTGCTGGTGTCGTTGTCGGCGGCCATCAGTGAGCCTAAGTACACGAATTCTTCAACCGCCTCGAAAGACCATCACCTTGCCGTAAGCCGCTGCGAGATTCGAAAGGACTCGAGAGTGTCCCTGATTCTCGACCTACGCACATCACTCGATCCATCGTCGCCTTGATCAATCGTATCAGTTTATCCGGGAATCCGTATTCGTGCATAATCTGCCATAACTGTTCTCGATCGATTGTATCATACGTCGATTTGAAATCGATGAACAAGTGTATTCGCGGCATTTCTAATACACAAACAAATTCCAAAAATTTCAGGTTATGTGACTTATCTGTGTAAATGCGCCAACTGAATATGTTTCAAAGCATATTTTCTGATGTATACATGTATCAGAAGTAATTTGTTGATCATCAATACACGCTAAGAAAAAGTTACTCTAAAATGAGTAAGATTCACACAAAACTGAGCTACACTGGAACAGCTCAAAAAATGAGTAAATTGCATTTCCAGCGATAGCGCTGGCCCAAGTGCAAAAATCCAACTGGTTTAACGCGTATAATATTCTTCACATCATCAAGAATATTATACGGCTTAAACTGATGAGATTTTCGCATTTGGGCCAGCGCTATCGCTGGATATGCAATTTGCTCATTTTTTGAGCTGTTCCAGTTTAGCTCAGTTTTGTGTGAATTTTCTGACCGTGTAAAGGCATTCATAAATTCTAGATTGAGTTTAAATAAGGGCGAAAGTAACATGAGAGAGTTCTCTTCATCGACTCTCTCTTCTGCAAATTATAGTGACAAGATGCAAATTGAATCGAACTTTTTTACACTTAGACGCTAGATTGCATCGCAACCTAGCGATTTATGACTATAAAGTGCAACCATACGTGCATCTTGTCACTTTAATTTGAAGAAGAGAGAGTCGATGAAGAGAACTCTCTCATGTTACTTTCGCCCTTATTTAAACTCAATCTAGAATTAGGAATTGTTTTAAAATATAAAAAATAAATTTAAAATGTAATTGAAAAATGAAGCTTAAATAAAAACAAACTGAATACCATTACACGGTTGGTACGGTTGTCCCCGTTTCTTCCTCAATTTAATTCAAACAGGTTCGTCAAATATGTTATTCATAAGTGGATAACCTAATTGCCTTATATTTTTGAATTAATCTTCAACCCATTAGTCTGCACAGTGAGCCTGGCCATTTTAATATTTGTGTTACGGCTCTGACATGCTGCAAATATTAATGCTGACAAGAAAATATTAAATGATCAGAGCCGTAGCGTGGTCCCATGGCACCCTTGGCAAGCATCCAGGTTGGCGCCCCACGACAATTAGACATAGTTAACTTACTTAAGTTTGTAGTTATTTTTTTTTTCAAAGTTCCTTTAAAAGTTATATATTTATGTATCGAAGAAACAAATTTCCTTCGATTTTGTTATTATTTTCTTATAGTATTTTTCATTCGTGTATTTATTTTTTTTACCCATTTTGGCGATTATTTTTATTGCTTTTACCAGAATTGGTTTTACCTGTTACTCTATGAAAAGGTTTCTTCTGAAGTTTAATCAAAAATTTTCTTGGAAGATCAGTAAGAATATTTTCAGTTATAATAAGACGAACCATGGACATGAAGAAATACATAAGTTTTTTGTTGGAATCTCTGGAAGAATTGCTACTGGCATCGTTGGATTAGATTATTGAAGAATCTCTGGAGGAATTTCAGTAAAAATATCCGGAAGGATACTTAATGAAAATCCTGGAGTAATTTCAAAATCCATGAAGTAACTCTTGCTGGACTAGTTGCTGGAGCAGTTCGTGATGAAATACCTGATGGAATGACTGTAAGAATTTGTAAAGAACCACTGGAAAAGTTTCTGAAAGAATTCTAGGGATTTTTTTAAAGAAATCCCTGAAATAGTAAGGAATCTTTTGGGGGGGTTCAGAAAAAAAATCCTTAGAAGGTTTTGGAAAGAATTTATGTAAGACTTTTAAATGAATCCTTTAGAAAAATTTGGGATGGACTGAGTGGCATATTTTCCTACGAAGTACATAGCAAAATTTCTGAATGAATTCCAAGTTTATAGTTTTCTGGAGAAAATTCATGAAAGGTTTCCTTGCGGAATTCTAGCAGAAATATATGGAGCAATCCCTAGTAAGCATGGAACAATTTCGGTAGGTATCAATGGAAGAGTTTCTAAGCGATGTGATAGATTTTTTCTTTTTTAAGGAATCTATAGACTTTCTGAAGGAAACATTGGTTGAATTTCTAAAGAAATCCATAGAAGAGTTTAAAAAAAAACAATCCATGGAAGAATTTCTGAAGGAATTCTTTAGATTTCTAGCGGAATCTCTGCGGAATTTTTCATTGGAACCCATGGAGGAATTACTGAGAAAAACTTTTGAAGAGTTTGAAGGTAATTAATCCTTAAAGATATTTTCGCAGGAATCTCTTGAAGAATTCAAAAAAAAACTTAGGAACTTTGAAGAAATTTTGGAAGATTATTTAACCTTCCGTAACTGCCGCAGTTGGCCACCACCGCCAGCACCACGCTGATGCTAAATACAAAAAGCGAGATTTTTTCAACGTGTTGTACAAAATACAACAGCGCGATCGCTCGAGGGTTAATAAAATTCTTGAAAGAATATCGGGAGGAATATTTTGACTGATTTCTGAATAAATTCCTAGATATCTACCTGAAAGTCCCCCTGGAGAAATTGCTGGAGGAACGTAGAAATTCATTCGAGAAATGTTTTGGGAGTATAGGAGTAAATAAACTCACTGTGGTTTTTAAGGTGAAAACGATTTAAAAAATTTCTGCTAGATTTGCAAGAGTATTAGCCCAAAGAAACATTTACTGGAAATAATTGGATGAACTGAAAGAGCAACGCCGGATTTTTTTTATTTCAAATACTTTTTGTAAACATTGTAAGGTATTTCAGTAAATGCGAAGAAAATCCCCGGAGGTATCATGACCTTTCCCAGTACGAATGTTTAGGAACGTACTGAGAGAAAATTTCACTAGACTTTCGAAAGCTTATTGATTTTGTTTTGCTCATTTAAAAACTAATATAGCTTCTCAGAACAAAAATGTATCGAAATTCCCGAGTAACAGGTAAATATTCAAAATAATCTAGAGAATTCTAATTTTTTGGAGAACACGGAAGAGCATAATAACACTTAGATATTGTAAATAATGAAACCTTGATCACATTCAAGAAAACAATAGCATCTTCTTGCTTCCTTCTATCATTAGGCCTTTTTGGCGCCCCTCTGAGGCTGGCGCCCTTGGCGGGGGCCAACCTCGCCAACCGCACGCTACGGCTCTGCAAATGATGTTTTGATATTTCCAGGATGCTTTTCAATACTGGCTGTGCAAGCACTAGAAAAGAATAATAATAGAATAGAAACAAACAATACCATTACAGAAAGCTTCGACACATACTTGCCACAAGATCTAAAACATGACAAATAACTGATTCCATTCTGTATTTTGCAGGTATCAATCAAGTCGTCACATATGCTCTACAAACAGACAGTAAAAACACTTCCGAGTACTTCCACATGGATCCAACGGATGGAGTAATCTATCTAAAGAAATCTCTGGATCACGAAACCCTAAGCCACCATCATTTCACGGTCATTGCAAGCGACAAAGGTGTCCCCAGTCTCAGCTCGACAGCGCACGTGTGGGTCTCCGTTATGGACATGAATGACAATCCGCCGAAATTCGAACAACCATCGTACACCTGTGTCCTGTCCGAGCACGCCACACGTGGCCAATTCGTCACGGTGGTATCAGCCTCTGATCCGGATTACATCGATCACGATCGCCTCACCTACACCATAGCCCAGGGCAACGAGCTGCAAACGTACGACATCAACCCAGTCAGCGGCATAATCACCCTGGTTAACATGCAAAATTTTGCCGAAAAACATGTCACCATTCTGAATGTCTCCGTCACGGATGGGGTGTATACCAGCTTTACCCGCGTGAAAATTACCATCCTCCCGGCCAATCTGCATAATCCCACCTTCGAGCACTTGTTCTACGATGTCAAGGTGAACGAAAATCAACTGGCTGGTCGACTAGTAACAACGGTAAGTGCCTCCGAACCTTGGGATACCCGAGAGGGGAACTATGACATAATCAACTGGTGATCATATTTTATGCACAATTCCATACGATGTTGCTTTGGCTCACAACAAATTTAACAACATAACACAACTTAATGTGTCAGTGACAGTGTACATAGTTTTGTACATAGTTTTCAAGACTTGATAAAACGGTTATCAATCATTGAATTTCAACGGTAGACGCCATTCGACAGTACTTTAATAACACATCCCGCTCGGGCTCAGGATATCTTTCCGCTGATGACAGCAGAAAGAAGCAAACGCTTTTCCATTAGACCAAAGTGCCAAACAAGAACCCTTCAAGGAAGGAGGCGCTCCTCTTTGAAGTGTATTATTCTCATTATCATTCGTGGTGTTCATCCGCTTTTGTTCATGTCCCGGGCACGACGGAATGACAAACCCCCGGAACAATCCGGGCGGGGATCCACCAAACATGCACCGCACCGAAAACAACACACGACACATCCCTTTCACATCCTAACCAGCAGCAGCAAGTGATGCGACGAGTGAGTGAGGGCGTGGCGCGGCAGAGTGCAAGAGCCATGTGTTGTGTAGCGAGTGGCGGAAGGCGGAACAGCTCGAGCCATATATCCGTTCCGGAACCAGCCCATCTCTCGGCTTTCAACCGCCACTATATGTACTGCCGTCGTCGTTTCACATACGTGCTTTAATTTATGCTAAAAGCACATTTAAAATTAGTGCTGCAAAGTGAAGCTCGTCGGAGCGTGGTGTGGATTAAAAATTTAGATGTGGGTAGTTTCAGAGCTTGTATTAGGGTTTAGTATACACAACAAATTGGTGTCGGAACATCGTAGCGTAACCAGCCGAACGGGTGGACGCTTTGTCACACTTTTCACACCTTCGTGGCGATGCACTGCTGGAACAGCTGGGGCAGCATACGGGTTAAGACAGAGACACTTCCGATTCTATTAGGCAGGTGACGTCCAATATGAGCTATTTGTTATCGACTATAATGTTTCATTTTATCACATGTCAGTAATGAGACAATACCTAAAAGCTTACTGAAAGATAAATAGAATTTCAAGTTTTAATTCAACATTAAATTAATGCGACACATTAAGTCAGTAGTTTTCCGTCATAACACCGTTTGCAACTACAGTTCAGCTACGTCCTTCTTGTACATACCGGAACAATAGCGAACGTCGCTTCGCCTTTTAAGTGAGTGTAGTGCCCATTGGGACGTTCGTCAAAATGATCTATTTCCAAGATAAACCTTATTCGGCCATCGTTTCCCATAGCTCGATACTGTCGTATGCCGCCTTGAAATCAATGAGCAGGCGATGCGTTGGGACCTGGTTATTCACGACATTTCTGGAGGATTTGCCGTTCGGTGAAGATCTGGTCTATTGTCGACCGGCCGTCGACAAAGCCGGCATTATAACCTCCCACGAACTATACCTTTTAGGTGAAATTGGGCAGACACTAGGTCAGACAGTTCTTGTAAATGGATGATATTATCCCTTCCTTCCACTCCTCCGGTCGTTGTTCGGAATTCCTGATCCTGAGTTTCAAACGGTGCAGCCAAGTGGTCAACTTTTCTGGCCCATCTGAATGATTACAGCTGTGGCATCGTCTTTACCAGCTGCTTTGTGGATTTTGAGCCAATGAATGGTGTAGGCGCAGTACAAAACATGATCGCATATAATTTTGAATAGGATGCTAAAGTGGAAGCGATATGCGTACACTTCACATGCGGTTAAATGGAAGCATGTACACATATGACCACCACTTAAGCATCCTATTCTTCATCATATACGACTTCAAGTTGCCTGGGTTGGCCAAACGGGTCAAATTTTCGATAGCGAATTCTGGTGATATTTCAGCGACAAAATGGTCAAATAAAGATTTCATTTGAGTTATTGCAAAGTGAACAGCCAAGTCACACAATACTCACAATTCGGTGACTCCAGTGAAGTCCTAGCTACCATCTTGCGATGGGTCCAGTCTGGCAACCTAATTTTGAGATGATTGCAACGTCTTAAACTTCAGTCAGTTTACAGGTATCGGTAAAATTTCTTCGAAACTTTCCACCAACTCCTAATTCATTGCATCTACCTGATCGGCCAACTCCCGATTGGCACTCACGAAATGTGTTCCGTAATCCGTATAGAGCTGCCTGGCTCGGAACATTCATTCCCACCTAGAAAACAGATCACACTCGACGAATGAGTGAATCAAATGTAAATAATTGATATTCGTGCAATAAAAAAATTAGAAAATGCAATAGATAATTAAACAATTGCAATAAAAAAGTATATAACTCCCACCAAAAAACTTCGAATTTTCCATAAATAAATCCGATTTTTCCATAATAAGGCTGATACAAATTTAATATTGACTTTTTGGCTACCTCCCCACCCCCTTCAAATTTTTTTGGCTGGGTTTGGCATTTTGGGGGAGGGGGGGGGGGGTGTGTGACAGATAAAAAAATATTTATCAAAACATCGGGTCAAGACTCGATTTGGCAAGCCAAAAATTCTTTAACAAATCCGCCTAAATTAGGAAACTCACAATTGAAAAATATTTAAAAAGCAATAAAAAATCAAAAAGTGCAACAAACAAAAAAATAAATTATGTACCAATAAATGTCAAAAAACGAGCAACACATTTAAATGTATTTAAACTAAAAAATGTGAAAACCATGCACATAGAGGATTAAGGAACTGAGGCAACAGAAGGCCACCGAAGTTCCCTATAGCCGATGCACCGCAACTGCATCAATTCGGTTCTAGGCAAACCACAGATCCAAAAATTTGCTGTAGCGAGTTAGGACAGCAAGCAAATGGTCGGTAAATTGCAATCTTAGTTATGCCATCTCTTCAGTCGTTTCAGTCATTTTTAGCATTTTATCGCCTCATACTTTTCTGTATTTTTTTTCATGGATGATTTAGTCATTTTTATTGAACTTTTTTTATATATTTTATTGTGAATTTTTTTATTATATTATGAAAAAAATCGGATTTATTTATTGAAAAATCGAAGTTTTTTGGGGGAGAAATATACTTTTTTATTGCAATTATTGAATTATCCATTGCATTTTCAAAGTTTGTTATTCCATTAAAATCAATTATTTATGGAAACTTTTGATTGATTTATGCATTTTTTCATTTAATTATGCAACTTTTGTTATTTATTACTGATTGCACCCCTGTTTTTTTTTTCACTGGGACTTTTGGAATTATTTATGGTATTTTTTTTATTTATTATGGAACGTTTAATTGTCTGCCTGTTTAAAATTAGTCTTGGTATACGAAAATCGCTCATGTGTTGTTTTTCAAAGCAGAACTTTAAAATGCTCTCAAAAAAATAAAAGAAAAAAATTCCAAGCATGATTTTTTCTCTATTATCTAAGAAAAATCTAATTGTGGTGTTGGTATCTTCTGCTTCTTTCCATCAGAAATTCCACTAGGGATTCTTGAATTTTAGGGATTCCTTCAAAAATTCCTGTAGATATTTTTTTAACAAATTTCTCCAAAGATTGTATTAGGAATTCCAACGGAGATTTCTAAGAAAATTTCTCCAAAAGAGCGACCATAAATTCCTTCAAGGGTGGGGGAGTTTGCAAAGTGTGCTGAGCCTTACAAAAAAATTATAGGTCACATACAAAAAGTATGACATAGTGTAGATAAGGGGTTGAATATGGGTAATTTTAGAGCGACGTAATCTATCGACGTTCCTGGAGAAATTACCTTCACGGATTTTTTTAAATAGCCATTTCATTAGAAAAATTTCTTCGGGGATTGCTATTCAAATTCCAGAGATAACCTTCAGAATTTGGGAGAATTCCTTAAGAAATTTCCCAAAGAACACTTTCCAAAATCTGGGGTCTCCAGATAGCCTAGTGGTTAAGGCTATGGATCGCCAATCCGGAGTCGGCGGGTTCGATTCCCGTTCCGGTCGGGAAAATTTTCTCGACTCCCTGGGCATAGAGTATCATTGTACTTGCCTCACAATATACAAATTCATGCAATGGCAGGCAAAGAAAGCCCTTCAATTAATAACTGTGGAAGTGCTCAAAGAACACTAAGTTGAAGCGAGGCAGGCCAAGTCCCAGTGGGGACGTAGAGCCATAAAGAAGAAGAAGAACTTATTAAAATCTGGCATGGGTTGCTTTAGAAATTTCTTAAAGAATTACTTTGAAAATTACTCCAGGTATCTTTTTCTTTCAGAAATTCATCCAATGATTTCTTAAGATACATAGATAGATAAAAAATACTCCAAAGATTTTTTTTTTTAGGAAATGCAAAAGAAATTCTCTCATGGATTCTTTCAAAAAGCATAATAGGATTCAATCGATTTTTTTCCATAGATACCTGTAGAAATTCCGCTTGGCCCTTAATTCATCCATGGAATTTCAGAAATTATTTCGATGATTGTCTAGGAAAATCTACTATGGATTTCTTCAGAAATTGCTACAGCGATTCTTTCAGAAAATCATGAATCTGGCATTCCTTCAAAAATTTCTACGATTTTCCCTCCCACCCTCGATGACCGTAAGGACATGACCGGTGCCGTTTTTGACCTTACTATAGTTGAGAGCTCTCGAACTGTGTACATTAAGAATGGAAAATCTCCTTGGAATGCTCTTGAAGTTCCTCCAAAAACTTCTCCAATGAATCCTTTAAATAATCTTCCGTAGATTTCTTAATGAACTCTTTATGGGATTTTTTAAGGGAATCCACGGGTTCCTTCAATAATTCCTTAAGAAATACTTCAATAGATTTATTCAGAAATTACCCCGAATCAGCATATCACAGTCGTATCTATAAGAAAGTTTCAACATGGCGAGTTACTTTCAGCGATTGGACAACGAATTCGGATCCGCCACAAGAACGTTTTTTTTTATCTGTATTAACGAGATTTTTAGCTTAGGCTAGTTCATCTCGGGACCCACGCTTTACTTCCCTTCCGAAGGAAGAACTCACATTTTGCGAGTTTGTCGGGAGTGGGATTCGATCCCAGGTCCTCGGCGTGATAGTCAAGTGTTCTAACCATCACACCAGGTCCGCTCCACACACAAGAACGATGTTCAAAGATTACGCCACGCAAAATCGGAAACTTGGAAACATGGTCATCAGAAAAGACTTCCTTCTCAGGTGCAGGAGAACGGGGGTGTTTCCAACGCACATCACGAACGTCTTCAGGTGCGTTTTTTCTCTAATCGAGCACAACAGTCCGTACCTCGACGAACTGAATCGACACGTGATCCGGTTTAAGAAGGCGATTCTGAACATTGAGATCATGCACAAGATCAAACACCTCAAGCAAACTCTTTCCCATCTCAAAACCCGGATCGGCCAGTCGATCCCAGAGGAAGAAAGTAATGGTTTCTTCAACAACCAAGACTCGTTCTTCGACCGACACGTCCGGAGCAGCGCAAGTCGAACAACCAGGAAATATCAGAAATTTCCCCGGCAACTCTTTCAGAAAATCCTTTGGAGATTCGAGGAAACTCCCTCTTGAGGTTACTCACTCTCCCTCAGGGTCGGCATGGACGAAACTCTCTGATCAGAAAAGCTAAAGCACGGTGCTGTGCAATCGGGTCACTCACTAACAGGCGAGCACGAGGTAGTCGGATGGTTACTCGATCACTCCTGCGGCTGTCTTGTTCTCCTAGCCCACGGGTTCCCAACCGGTGGTCCGCGGCCCCCTGGGGGGCCGTGAAGCCAGTCCAGGGGGGCCGCGATGTTACCAAAAAAATGTTAAACTTTTATTCTATTCTGTGCAAATTATACAAATTTTAAATTTTAATTATCGCTACCCTCAAAAGCCACAATTTGAGGCACAAATTTTCAGTATCAAACACCTTCAGAAGAAGAAAAATTTCGGCTGCGTCGCTACTTTTCAGCTACGACTCAAATTGAATGTACATAGCATCATTATTTACGAAATGTGAGTGTCGAATTAAAAAAAAAACGTATCAGTGATCGTCGAAAATCCCTCCCACAGTAAATTTTTGGCTAAGCCACTGTACCAAAAAAACTCGGATTCGTTCATTTTTTTCATATTTTTTTCTAAAAATTTTCATTGGGCCCCAGATGTTTAGAGAATTCTTAAAGGGGGTCGCCACCTCAAAAAGGTTGGGAACCCCTGTCCTAGCCTTACCTAGGCGAAAACTGGTACCAAAGGGAAGGCACGTACGTTGTTACCCTGTCCAACCGCACTGGGGGGTCGATCTTCTACCCAGCGACAGCCAAGCGTAGCAGAGGGTATTTCAGGATAAAATCCCAATGGGTCCTACACGTGAGAATTAGGACGAGTCCGATGTAGGTCATTTGCTACCGGTTTCCAGAAATTGTATCCATACCTGATTCTGCTATGTCCTTTATATTCCTTATTCTTCACTTCACTGTTCTTCACTAGGCACTCATAATGCACCTAAGAACTACTTTAACTAAGGGTCTTCACATAAGAATCGGTGTGTTCACCTTGGCGGTATGTGTGAAAAAGTGTGCAAAAAACATTGAGAAAGAATTTTTTAAATGTTTTTATCTTACTGGAAAAAAATACATTTCTCAATATATTTTTGGAAATTTTGCTAAAATTTAAGAAGATTGTCCCTAAAACTCGTCATTATCTTGAATTTCATCAATCTGACGCAAAACCTGCATTCAGATGATCAAATGGTATTATATTTAGCTTTTAATTTATGGAAAAAGATTTAAAATTGGTTAAACAAAACGCAAGATATTTGAATTACAGTAAATTCCTTATTTTAAAAAGTTGTAAAATTCAAAAACTGTTCTACTTAACATTTTTTGATACAAGGTTTCAAAATCGACGCTAAATTGAGCTTTAAAATTTTTTGTCGTTAATCGAAATTCACGACTTTCGTTTTATTTTGTAAACTTGTGTTACTTGACTTCTATTCTTGAAAATTATAACAAAAGATGAATAACTATTTACAGGCACTATTTTTATGAATAAATCTAAATGCTATTGGATTTACAATCCTAATAATCTCTGGACATAATCTTGTTGGACCTATTGCTTATTTGTGTCTGTTTGTTCATAGCGAACAGCAGTATGTTGGATTTTGCTGTGTTGCTAATTTGAAGCTGCGCGCTCAATCTCCCTATCAGCTAGAGCCTCTCTCGTTGGGTGAAGGGCCTTAACTGTAACAAATTCTCCAAATATTTTTATGAATTTCTTTTTTTTTTGTTTTTTTTTCATTTTTTTTCAATTTTTAGTTTTAATTTCCAATTAATTTCATAGGAATATTTTAAAATATCTCTAGCAGTTTTTTCTCAAACTCTTCCAGAGATCCCTTCAGTTATTAACACAGATATTCCATCACAACCTCCTTCAACAGCCTTCTTCGGAGATTTAATCCATCCATTGAAATTCCCGATTGAATGTCTCCAGGAGTTTCTTCAGTGGTTTAAACAGGATGAATTCCTCTAGGACATAGTTTCCCAAAATGTGGTCCGCGACACCTCAGGAAGATTGCCGGCCATCATTCGGGAAGTCGTGATGGTCACTTTTGTTTTATGGTTTTGTTCAATGTTTTAGAATACTTTACTGTGGCAGATAACAAGTTAGCTAATTTCAAAATTTCTGTTAAATCTAGTTCATCCTTTTAAAGGATGTCCTTTGACTTTCCAAAATTTATACAAATATAAGCTAACAAAAGTTATTCCTTAATGGATTGATTAATCACCCTACTTGAGTGGCTTCTCCAATGCCAGCTTGCGCGATAACTTATCTGAGAACTTCGCTACTTCCACAACAAAAAAGTCTCATTACACAGCGTGGAAATAAGTTCTCAACATTTTTTTTCAGCAATAGAAAAGCACTTTATTTGGTATGAAAAATAAAGTCAGCAGCGTTTTTTTTTTGTGTTTTCCTCATCGTATTCTTATTTTTTATTCACGCCTTATCAGTTTTCTCTGGAGGATCGGCAAAGGCAGTCACGCACCTCAAATTTTGGGGACCTGTACTCTGGAAATCCTGCCAAGAATTCCTGCAGAAATATATGCAAAGATTTACTCAGAAATTCCTAAGGATATTGCTTTATGTACTTCACAGGAATTTATACACGATTTCTGCCAAGGATACTTTCAGGATATTCGAATTGTTTCAGAAATGCATTCCGAAATTTCTCCAGAAATTATTGGGGAAATTTCTATTAAGGGGTTTCCCAAGAAGTTTCTTCAGGTATTCCTTCATGTTTTACTTCAGGAAATCCAGCTTTGATTTCTTCAGGAATTTGAGAAATTCCTCCAGAGATTTCTACAGGAAATCGACTGGAAGTTTCATCAAAAATTTCTCAAGGATTCATTTAGAGAGTCCTGCTAAAATCCATTTGAACCATTCTGCCAGTGATTCCTTATGATTTTTCCAGTAATATCCAAAGTTTCTTCAAAAATATCTACAGAGATTCCTTCACTATTTCAAGGATTTCTTCTGGAATTTTAGCTGGGATTTCTTCAGGAATTCTTCCACGGTTCTTTTCGGAAACTTCTACAGGGATTCCCATACAAACCTTCACATCACATAACACAACACATAACACATAATGATGAGTTCATTTTGTTTTTTTTTATGGTATTTGGAAGTTGATTTTTAATCTTCCATATTATTCTCCCTGCTACTTTAAAGAGTTAGTTTTATACTGTTTTTTTTTTCAGACACTATTGCTAAAAAATGTACGAACAGTCAGAATTTTTTTTCCTATGACGAGCACTTGAGAGAAATAAGTTTGACGGTGTAAAAAAATTCTCTATTTAAAGGATTATCGTCCTGATTAGGAAAAATATCCAGGTAGTGTTCTCAAGACACAATACTGAAGTGATTTCCATGGGGGCATACTAACACGTTGAGTAACCAGCTCTGATTTTACCATAACAGCACTGATTACCTCCAACTAGACTACATCCTTGTACCGTTGACCTTGAACACAGTTATTTCCACCAGTTTTTGCCAATTGACCAGTCTAGCATTCTCATATCGTGTAGCAGGCTTTTTGTTCAGTGAATCCAGGAAAAAAATTCCATCATGTATCTACCGTACCGGCAATCGAATTCAGCCCACCAGAGATGGAAACACTCTAATCGTGAATCAACTCGCGAGTGTAAAAGCAACAAACGGTTTATTCATGGTGCCGAGAGTAAGCCGTGTGTGAGTTTAGTGAGATAGTAGTGTTTTGTGCTTTATTGTTCCGGAAAAAATAATCTGTCGGCCGTGTAAATTCGTTTTTTCACAAAATTGAAAAATGTTCAGAGCTGCTTCGCGAATCAATCACGAGTGCGACCAGCTTCGTTAACTCGCGAGTGAACGAAGTGCGAATACACGGTGTGCCAAAAACCGTTATTAACAAATAAAAATGTCCACCCAAATGGCACCCGGCATTCGAAAGATATACTATTCTAGTTTCTCCTCTGAAAACTTGAAAATCTTTCATCGAGGGAAACTCAAGTTTTTGTGATTTGAAGATTTTGAGCCATTTCAATAGAATTGTCTTATATGAGTAAATATGCGCGCTCGTTGTGCCTGATACCGCTATTAACAAATAAAAATGTACTCCAAACTAACACCCGGCATTAGAAAGATATACTATTCTAGTATCTCCTCCGAAAATTTGAAAAAGTTTTATCGAGAGAAACCAAAGATTTTATTGTTTGAAGATTTTCCTCTACTTTCATAGAATTAGCTCATACAGTGTATTAAGCAATTGTCCGTACAGCATTTTTTTTGGTCAAAATAATGTTTCATTCAAATGTCCATAACTTTTTATACGTCAATCAAAAACGCTGAAATTTTGACCAATCATGAATAATATATTAAAGCTCCATTGGTAAAATTCTGAGCGAGATCGAATAAGATTTCTGAAAGTTATGGAACTTTTAGAAAAACTTATAAGACTTTTGAACACATTTTTAAAACATTATATCTCAGTATGTACTCGATGAAACTTTTTTAATTTTTCGTGAGTTACAGCTAATACCAAAGGTTTCCATATGCAGCAAATTTTGAGGTTATATATTAACTACAAAAAATATGAAAAATGTGCGATGTTTTAAAATTTACCTTATTTTGCACATATAATCTGCCAAACGTTTTCCACCAATAAAAGTGCATTAACTGAACGAAAAATACATAGGACTTACTCTTCGTAAGTAGTTTAGTAAGTCCTGTATAAACATATTACATTAAGAGAGTTTAAAAACGTTGAAAACATTTGGCCCTTCTACTGATCAAAATATGATAAATTTCCAAATGACACTCTGAACATACACAGATTTTTCATATTTTTTGTAGTGAATATAAAACCTCAAACGAAGCTGCATATGAATCCCTTTGGTATAAGCTGTATCACAAAAAATGGAAAAAGTTTCATCGAGTACATATTGAGATATAATGTTTTAAAATTTTTTTCAAAAATCTTTGAGTTTTATTAAAAGTTCTATAACCTTTAAAAAAATCTTTCACATCTCGCTCAAAATTCTACCAATGGAGCTTTAATATATGGTTTATGATTGATCAAAATTTCAGCGTTTTTGATCGATGTATGAAAAAGCTATGATTATTTGAATGAAAAATTATTTTGACCAAAAATTGGTGTACGGACAATTGTTTGATACACTGTATCTGGGAATATTGTCATACGGTGCTCTTAATATCATAAACAAATAATAACACTGCACAACAAAATTTAAAAAAAAGATCGTATTATGAGATGAGAAAAAAGAGAACAGGGTTTTGGAACCCTAGAAGTGTCATAGTGAAAGAATTTTCGAAAAATATTGGAACGTGACTTCACAGTTCAAGACCGAAGTTTGAATTGAGAACTTGGGGTTTTTAATTGATATATGCATTAGGGTTTCTAGGGTCCCAAACCCCTATTATTATTTTTTCATCCCATAACGCGAACTAGTGTTGAACGGTGTAATGAATTTCATAAATTTCAAAAGTACAATATTCAAGCAACTTCTCTGAAAATTTGACAACATTTCAATGAGTGGAATGTCAATTACCATGATGTGAGAATCTAAATAATATTCCACAGTTCTACCTGTTACTCGAATACAAATAAAAATGTGGCACGCTTACAGCGTTGATAACATAAACTTTCTAAGAGTTTGACATCGTTTTTTTTGTTTTTAAACAAGGTATCTTGTCGATGAATTTGAAAACGTTCATGGTGAAACGAGAGTTAAAGTGAATTAACTGCCCAAGTTTTTGGTATTCGTAGGAAGCTTTGTAAATCATTGGTATAATGTTTAAGATATTGAATCTTTTGAAGTATACCTAATTGCTAATCGTTTTACTAGCCGTCATGTTACTAACGTGTTTGCCGTGAATTCAGAAATATTTCATTTGAATGATTATCAGTAACAACAATTTTAAGCTTGCTTTCAATTTCATTGGAGATATGCATACTATCGCTTTGTCTATAAACACCTCAAAGACACCTACTGAGTTTTGTAACAGTGTCGCAAAAAATGTGATATATAATCAAAGTTTTAGATGAGTTACAAAATATATATTCATTGCGAAGAATGATTAACATGAGAAATTGAAATAATATTCAATGAAGTTACTACATTTCCAATACACTTAATCATATCTTATATTTTCAAACCACTGTAATTTGCGATCGTTCCGATGAAATGTTGTCAAATTTCCAGAGAAGTTGTTATTGTATCTTTGGAATGATGTTTGTGAAACTTATTAATATATGTTTATGATTTGAAGAGCCATTGAAACATCGTATGACAATATTGCCATATAAGAGCTAATTCTATGAAAATAGAGGAAAACCTTCAAGCAGTGAAAACTTTCGTTTCCCTCGATGAAACATATTCAAATTTTCTAAGGTGATGCTAAAATGAATTATCTTTCGAATAACGGGTGGCAATATGATGTATATTTTTATTTGTTAATAGTGGTTCCAGGCACATCGTGCGCGCATATTTACTCATATAAGACAATTCTATAGAAATGGCTCAAAATCTTCAAATCACAAAAACATTAGTTTCCCTCGATGAAAGATTTCCAAATTTTCAGAGGAGAAACTAGAATAGTATATCTTTCGAATGCCGGGTGCCGTTTGGGTGGACATTTTTATTTGTTAATAACGGTTTTTGGCACACCGTGAATATATTCTGGCTTCTGTTGTTCACGAGTAGGATAGCTTTGCGTTTGTGTCTACTCAGCTGCATTCCTCACTGTTTTCCATCACTGCAGCCCACCTCAGCATGGTCTGAAAATCTGCGTGCTAGCTAGCTGAGCTATTGAAGCAAGTATTGAAGCCTTCCCGCTCTTTCCCAAAGACAGAATTCATTTTCTTCATATCAAATAGCGCAACACCTGAATAGCGGGAACCGTCGTACAACCAGTACGTCGTCAGTAGTGGCGGAAGAGGCGCCAATCAACAATCGCGCGTGCTGATAATTAAATTTTATGTTGGGAAATAAATCAGCACTCACGGCTAGCCAAGGGGATTTCTCGCCCTGCAATTTTAACACGACCCCCTGGAGCGTTGCTGGTTGATTCTATACACCAGTAGAATCACCTATAGTCGTGTCCTTGCTACCCTGTGACTGAATGTGGTGAAAGCAAATGGTTAACAAAGCCAACATTTTTTGCAGGATTGAAGCTTTTGCGATGCCTGTATTTTCTCAAGGAAGGAAACGGATATTATGGATCAACAAAGCTTGAGAGTTTAAAGTGCTACTTTGGTAATATTTAAAATTATACCCAATGGGGGACAAAACCCCAATGAAATTTGAATCAAATTAAACTGATGGAGACGCATGGTAGTTCATTCAGTTTCTACAATTTTGAATATTTAACAGGTGCAATTACTTTTTTCTAAAACCATCTCCATTCTGCAACACTTACCCCTAATCCAAAGCTGTTTGGATGCCATCCAGAAAACGAGCTGGAGTGTCAAAACGGAGCCAAAAAGAAATCACGAACACCACGCGGCTGTCATACATTTTACCTTGTTGCAAACAAAGAAACGATGAATGCTGCTAATTGCTTGCCACGAACGAGCCCCCGCGCAATACAATTACCATTAATTTTCGAAGTGCAGACCCCGAGCCAGATCCTTGGCCGCGCCTTTGTGCTGTGGGCGGATGGGGTTCAAAATATGCGAACGAGGAAGTTTAATTGTTTAATGAACATTCGTATGAAATGTGATTGCATACCTTTTACTGGCTGGTACTCGCTGTACGATGCTGGTGTTTATTGTGGGACTGCCTCCACTCTTCAAACACGTAATAACCATCCGTCTGGATAGTTTCCTACCCTTGTTCCTGCCCTTTCTTCTGCAAATATTGGCTCATTTCCCAGGATCTTTGTTTGGAGATGGAGAGTGTTTAATTTCGAGCAAATGATTTAAAGCTTTACAGATTTTGTTTATCAATACTCACTTACATACGTACTTATACATACTGGGTAGAATACCGCACGCTGTATGCTACTAGGTGCTGAATTCAGGAGTGGAGCAATTTGCTCCAGAAATTTGCTCCAATCATAGTCTCTTTTTTAGGAAAGACACAAAAAGGCGACTGGCCAGCTACAGTAGGTAGGTAGTTCTTTTTCTTCACAAGTCTTCCACAAGAGAACCGGTGTAGTATTTTGATCAACTACATCCAACCGTGTTTGAAATTTTTAACCAGTTTCTCGCCTTTTACAGCTGCCTTACTGTTCCTTAGTTCAAAACTGCTTTCAACTTTATCTAGCGTTGATGGATATGTTACCCGACGCGCTAAAATTCTCACTGTTCTCCCCACAGTGTTCTCTCTACATATCTGGCAGTTTCATCTGCAAGTCTGCAAGTTACCTAAGTAACACACTTGTTACAGAAGAGTCACGGCGGCGCAGGTTTTGGTTACGCAGAAGTCACTATGACTTACTTCTAGCAAGTAAGCATTTATTTGTTAGGATTAAGTCACAGTGACTTCTGCGCAACAAAAACCTGCGCCGCCGTGACTCTTCGGTGACAAGTGTGTTACTTGGGTACCTTATCAGTCAATTCACATATGGCGTAAACCGGCGCAGTTAAACTGTGTACACCATTGACAATTTCGTAAAATTTACGCAGATCATTCTGCTCTATACTGATTTGCGTTTCAGTAAGGGTCGTCCACAGGGTACGGGGTGGTTTCAAACGTGTGACAAGCAATGTATGAAGTATAGGTAATACTCGTGTGCAGGGATGGGGGGACGTTGGTGATTGTGAAAATATCCTATTTTTCGCGTGACGTTAACATTTTTGCTGCGTTTGATTCGTCCGCTCTCGCATGTTTATATTACACTCTGTTTTTAACAATTTCTGTCTCTTGTTACAGGTCAAAGCACAGGACAAGGACTTCGGGGAATTCGGACGACTGACGTACTACATCATATCGGACGAAATCCAGGAGTACTTCTCCATCGACAAGGAGAAAGGCGAGATTGTCACCAAGAAGAAGCTCGATCGAGAGGATCGTAAGCTCTACGAGGTACCAATCATGGCCATGGATAGCGGAGGTCGTGCCGGGTTTACCACGGTTCGGGTGAGCGTTGGCGATGAGAACGACAATCCACCGGTGTTCCTTCTTCGCGAGTACAAGGCGCTGATACAGGGGAATCTGACCGTCAATACGACATTCTTCCGAGTCAAGGCAGTGGATTCCGACGACAATCAGAACGCTGTGGTTAAGTATTCCATTTTCGATTCGCAAAACAGCGGCATTAAGGAACTGTTCGGGATTGATGAGAACACCGGGGGCATCTACCTACGTAAGAGTGCTGTACGATGGGGTAAGTATTAATCAATGACTACCAAAAGACCCAATATGCTTAATTTTCTCTCTATCTTTCGTAGAAAATCAGCTCTTCCAATTCTTTATCCGTGCCAACGACGGCGGAATTCCATCCCTATACACAGATGTCCCCATAGACATCTACATTATGAGCTCGGCGGAGAATCCTCCTGTTTTCGAGAAGAAGGAGAAGTTACTCTTCCTGTCTGAAAGTTCTCTTCCAGGAACGGTCATCACAAGACTGAAACTGTCCGGAAATATGACTGCCAAGTATCGTATCCTTTCGGATGAGCTCGAAGAGCCTCAGTTCTCGATCAACAATGTCGGCGAACTGAGGCTGGCGAAAACCTTGGACCGCGAATTAAAAGACGTCCATCTTATCGCCATCCTTGCTGAGACTGATTCAAGTCCTCCCCTGACCGCAGTTACAGACGTATCTCTCCACGTTCAGGATGAAAACGATAACACCCCTATGTTCGAAAGCAATCCGTACTCGTTCTCCTTAGCTGAAAATATCGAAAAGGGAAGTTCCATCATGAAGCTGACTGCCCGAGACTCGGACAGCGGATCCAATGGGGACATTCGCTACTCCCTCTCCTCTGACGTGGGAGACATTGTAAACATCTTCGACATTGACGCCTATACCGGATGGATAACTACCCTTGTTCCACTGGACAAGGAGAAACGTGAAGACTACAAATTCCAGGTCATCGCAACCGACAACGGACAGCCGAAACATTCCACACGCACAACGGTTATCATTCGGTTAAAAGACTATAACGACTGTCCTCCAACATTCAAAGAATCTCACTACAAAGCGTCTGTTAGTGAGGACGCGCTTCCTGGAACTGTGGTGCTACAAATAGAAACTACCGACAAGGACGTCGATTTGAAAACCAGCATCGAATACTACATCATATCTGGAGATCCTCTATCCCAGTTCCAAATCAAAAACACCGGTGAAGTATTCGTAGTAAAGGCACTGGATCGCGAAAGCATTTCCCAATACGAACTAGGTGTCATTGTCACCGATGGGAAATTCACATCTACAGCAAACATCTCGGTCACTGTACTAGACGCCAACGATAATCCTCCTTACTGCTTGAAGTATCGATATCGAGAGCAGCTAAGCGAAGGAGTTCACCCGGGAACGTTCGTTTTGCAAATTCAGGCCAACGACATTGACGAACCGGCAAACAGCAGGCTACGATTTTATCTCACTGGTAATGGAGCCGAAGACTTCAACCTCGATAAGGACTCCGGTCAACTGAAAACTGCCAGGCAGCTCGATCGCGAAACACAGTCCAAATTCCACCTCGTAGCTCATGTCCAAGATCGTGATCATCCTGGATGGGAATGCTCATCGCAAATCGAAATCTCCATCACCGACTTGAACGACAATCCACCGGACTTCTCAATGAACCCATACAGTGTAACCCTGCCGGAAGATGCCGAGGTCGGAACGTTGGTTACCAAAATCCACGCGACGGACGCAGACATAGGCATCAACCGCAAGATCAAGTACTCGTTCATCGACTCCTACCGGGACCATTTCAAAATAGCACCCGACAGCGGAATCGTAACCTTGGCAAAACCCTTGGATCGAGAAGTCAAAGCGGTCTACAACTTGACCGTCCGTGCCACTGATCAAGGCAAACCTTCGCTCTCCAATTCGGCTTTCCTCGTTGTGAACGTCCAGGACATCAACGACAACCCGCCGGAGTTCACGTCCAAGCATTACTTTGCTTCCGTACTGGAAAACAGCTCGATTGGTACTGAGGTACTCCGGGTTTTGGCAACTTCCAAAGACACAGGTATCAACGCTGAAATTACCTATTCCATCATCGGAGGCAACGAACACCGCAAGTTTGCTATGAACAATAAGACCGGAGTATTGTTCTTGTCTGATGTGGTAGACTACGAGCGAGCTAAGGATTACTTCTTGACAATCCAGGCAGTGGATGGTGGAACTCCCCCTCTCAGTAATTTAGCCACCGTCAATATTTCAGTAGCGGACTGCAATGACAATCCTCCGCAGTTCACGGCCAACTCCTACACAGCAACAATACGGGAAGATGCACAAAAGGGAGACAAGATGCTGCAGATACGAGCGAACGATATGGATTCAGGCGAAAACAGCCGAGTCAGCTACCGGATCGAGCGTGGAGATCGAATGGGTCAGTTCGCCATCGAAGAAGACACCGGTTACATCTCTGTCGCTGGAACTCTTGATCGCGAATCCATATCTAGCTACGTTCTGGAGGTTCAAGCTAATGATCATGGAAGTCCCTCGCTGTCCACCTACGTATTGGTGAACATTGAGATTTCCGATGCGAATGACAACCCTCCTCTGTTTACCAGCAAGAACTACACCGCGGTGGTGCAAGAAGACAAACAAATCGGTTTCACGCTGCTCAAATTTGAAGTAACCGATGCAGATGCTGCTCCCAATGCCGCTCCTTACACCTTTGACGTACGCTCGGGTAATGATGGAGGCGCCTTCCGTATCGAACAGGACGGAATACTACGAACGGCATCTCGCTTCAACAGCAAGATCAAGGATACATATTTGCTGGAAATTCGAGTATTCGATAACGGATCACCCCCGCTGTACTCGGACACATGGGTTTCGATAAAGGTCATAGAAGAATCTCAATACCCTCCGGTTATTACGCCACTAGACGTCTCGATCAACTCATTCCACGACGAGTATCCGGGAGGAGTTATTGGTAAGGTGTACGCCACCGATCAAGATCAGTACGACACGCTGACGTTCTCGCTAGCGCCAACCGCAGGCGTCCTGTACTCCCCGATGAATCTGTTCAACATATCCCGTAACGATGGTGTTCTGTACGCCTTCCCTCGTCTGGACGTCGGCGACTACCGAGTTAACGTTACCGTTTCCGATGGCAAGTTTTCTTCGTACACCATAGTGAAGGTTGCCGTTGAGCTCATCACGGATGAGATGCTCGCCAACTCGATCGTAATCCGCTTCACCAAAATAAGTCCGGAATCGTTTATCCTAAGTCATCGAAAAGGTTTCATCCGTTCGGTTCGAAACTCGATGGGTTGCAAAATAAAGGACATCATAATCATCTCCGTTCAGAAGTCGAACGACGACATCAACCTCATTCACCACCGTCTACGAAGGGAATCGGGTCTGCAGAACGTTACGCAGCACTACGAGAGAAGCCGCTCCAAGCGTGGAACGCTTCACGATTTAGACGTGCTGTTCACAGTCCGAAAAGGCCAGCTAGGTTACTATTCAGCCTACGAAATACGCAAGGCCATCGATGACAACCTCGAAGAAATCGAGGACGCCACCAAGCTGCAGATAGACGAAGTAGTCAAATCGAAATGTCTTCCGAACTTCTGCATCCATGGCGAATGCGAAGACAAGCTGGTGCTGGACCCGAAAATCGTCAATCCAATCTCGACGGATGTAACCAGTTTTGTTTCGGCACGTCACGTCCATAAGATGGAATGCAGCTGCAAGGAAGGATACGGAGGCGACAAGTGCCAGCACGCGGTGAACGAGTGTTCGAAATCACCCTGTCCCAACTACAAGAACTGCATTCCGGATTCCTCCGATCAAGGCTATCACTGTATCTGCCCGGAAGGTTTCGCAGGTCCAAAGTGCGACCGGGACATTAGTAAGTGCAATGATGAAACATGCTACACGCCGAGGAATCCGGTTTCGTTCAGCGGAAAAAGCTACGCGCAGTATCGGGTGGAGAAGGAGATCGCGAAGAAAAATTTGGAGGACCAGCTGATGTTGAGTCTACGGATCAGGACGGTACAACCGACTGGGAACATTATGTTCTCGGCGGGTAAGGTCGATTACAATATATTAGAGATTGTGAATGGAGTGGTCCAGTATCGGTTCGATCTGGGTTCCGGAGAGGGCATGGTCAGCGTTACCAGTATTTTCGTATCAGATGGCTTATGGCACGAGGTGCGGTTGGAACGTGAAAGTAACAGCGCAAGGGTGATTGTGGATAACAAGCACGTTGCAAGTGGTAACGCTCCGGGAGTTAATGGTGTACTGAATCTGCAGTCGGATGATATCTTCTTTGGTGCCGAGGTGAAGCAACACCCGACGGTGCTAGGGTTCGAGGATATTCAGCGAGGTTATATGGGATGTATGGATGATATCAAACTGTCGAAGGTGCCTGTTCCGCTGCATATGAACGGTGCTAGTTCCGTGGCTAGTCTGCGCCGGTTTGCCAATGTTGAGTTCAGCTGCGATGCGTCATCTATTCTGGTGCCTTTGGGAGTTTGTGGAACTCAGCCCTGTTGGAATGGTGGCACGTGCACGGATATTGGTGCAGGAAATTTTGAATGTTTGTGTCATTCGAGATTCTCGGGACCTTTCTGCAAAGAAGATCTTGATCCGTGTGCATCGTCACCGTGTTTGTATGGAGGTAAATGCTTCAAGGCCGGAGCTGGCAACTACACATGTGACTGCCCAGCAAGAATGTCCGGAAAGCGATGTGATTATGGTCGGTTCTGTACACCGAACCCGTGTCGGAATGGAGGAGTTTGTGAGGAAGGCGACGATGGCCCACTGTGTATGTGTAGAGGATATACTGGGTTGACGTGTGAGAACGACATAGATGAATGCGAAAAGCAACCTTGTGGAAATGGAGCGACGTGCATCAATGAAGCTGGAAGCTTCCGGTGTGTCTGTCCTCCGGAAACGACAGGTACAAGCTGTGGAGATCCAATGAACTCATTCCCTCTGAGAATCCCATTCAATAAAGTGACACAGGAACAGTGGATCATTGTAGGATGCAGCATAGCCATACTTGTAATTTTGGTTATTGTTGTATGGGGAGTAGTATGCGCATGCCGGAAAAAGAGACGAAGACATCGTCACGAGAAAATAAACAACGATCCGAAAGCAATGGTGCTCAATCCTGTCTCAGATTCGCAATATAAACGAACATCCAAAATGAGCAACCTAGAAATCATGCAACGAGATGCACAGAGACCTGTTTCGTATACTCCAAGCAGTAACAACGACCATGCGTACACTTGCAACGCAATGCTGCAGTACAACAATCTGGATACTTTGAGGAGCTATGGTTCGGCTGGAGATGAACTAGAGAACGTTCCTCCCGAATACCGTAAGGCCTCTTGCCGTCCGAATCAACAGATGGTTAACATCAATAGTGGACACCCCTCAAGTGACACAGATTCCCTTCACAAGCAGAAATGGGCCGATCACATGCAGACCTTCACCGACAGCAAAATCAACAACGATCTTAAGCGACTCAGCCCGATCTCATCGCTGGAATCCCACCGATCCGTTTCGCTGAAGCAACAACAGACGGGCATTCTGCAGGGTCGACTGCTCAATATGCCACACTCGCCGACCCATCTGCAGCCGCCGCACAGTTTCGAGGAATCGCCCGGCCTATCGCAGGGTGCCTACCACTGGGACTGCTCCGACTGGGTTGGTCGGGGGCACCACCCACTGCCAAACATCACCGAGGTCCCCGGCAGTGAGGTACCGGACTCGTCCAGCTTCCACAGCAACGAAAGCAACGAGTCCCACCCGAAAAACAACCTGCTACCTCCGAGTAAGTGTCTTCGTTCGATTGATGTCGCAGGTCCACGGGTTAAAACCTTCACATCTTTTGTTTTTCAGTCCTTGGACCAGTTGACCCGGCCCGGGACATCGAAACGCTGAACGAGGACAACGAGTCCGAGTTTGTGGACGATTCCGAGTGTGACCAGAGCGAGCAGCCGCTATCGTTGGGCTTCGAGCAAAATACTTCCATTCCATGTCTGAATCCTCTCGATAGCGGCAGTGAGGACTACAGATTCAATACAGGTAGGTCAAAACTTCACACGTACAGACGGTGGTACTTTCTGGTATTAAGGTAGCCTCTCTTTTTGTCATTCACTCATGCTGCTCTCCATGTGCAGTGCCTTTAAAAGTTAATACACGTAAGTACTTTGAAGGCACAAAGTTATCCACAGAACGGAAGTGTTGGCAAATTCTCATGTTCTTACTTTCTCTTTCGCAGCTGATAGTTATCTACGACACCCGAACAGCTACTTACCCAAGTACAATATCCAGAGTGAAACGGAAGGTGAGAGTGCACCGCTGACCGGCGGTGTGGGTAGCCGAAAGCCATTGAACGGACTGGAGATCGGTCCCCATCAGCTGGTGGAGTCTGACGACGAGGATATCCAGGCGTACGGGTTCCCGCAAAAACGGCGTAACCGTCGAGAGCCGAGTGATATCGACTTAGTTCTACACAGTGGAGGTAATGTTCTGGGATTTGGGCAGTTGAATACAATTTCATAACACACCAATTGGAAACCACATCCATTTCATGAAATGCATCAGCTGGCCAAATTGAATAGTCGGTTACGGATTCTTACGGAATCCATCTGGGGCCGTCCTATAAGCTTCTATTGAATTTTTCAAATACTTCACATATTTTCACCCTAAGCATACGCTTTTTGTATTTTGGATGCATCAAAGTCATTCTTAATTATTATTTCGATGTGGAGTGAATCTGGTGTGACGGTTAAAACACGTGACTTTCACGCCGAGGACCTAGTTTCAGATCCCACTTCCAAACAACTCACACAATTTAAGTTCTTCCTTGGAAAGCGATTCGTGAGTTCCCAGATGAATTCGCGATCGCTTCCGAGCTAAGACCTGTAGCACAGCGGATAAACCTAGAATCAAATAGCTTATAATCGGACAGCTCTTTATGGCCTAATCAACTTTGCCAAAGACGACATTTTTCTATGTATTCTGATCCTCGAGATACAGAAGTTTTGAATTTCTAGACTCACTAGCGCCACCTAGCGGATATATTCCGATTCAACTAGCTTATCATCTGACGTCCTGATCAGTTTTATCAAAGGCGTGGTGAGGTCTGATGCCTGAATAAATCAGTTTAGAATAACGACATTTACTAGCGCGACCAAGTGGATGAACCTAGAATCAACTAGTTCAACTTCGGATAGCTCTTGATGCCCTGATCAACTCTACCAAAGATGAAATTATTCGATGTGGCCTGAATCTCGATACACAAAAGTTTAGAATTTCATAGGCTTATTAGCGCCAGCTATCGAATAAACTTAGAATCAATAGTGCTATGACTATCATTTACGACTGAAACTTTCAATGATCTCGCTCTAGAATCAATAGTTCATCATGAGACAGTTCTTGATGTTCTGATCAACTTTGCCGAAAATAAAGTTCTTCTATTGTTCTGATTCTCTAGATACAAACGTAGAGAATTTCGAATAATCACTAGTGCCACTTAGCGGATGTATTCAGATTCAACTAGTTAACTATCGGATGGCTTTTGATAGAAATCAATATTACCGAAGACTCCGCACTTAACCCAAGAATAGTTTCAACTTGTTCTATATATACCACGCATAACAAAACCACGCTGGTTGTGCACAGCACGAACGTGTTGGTACTAGCAGTATGGCTGTTAACGCAACACCCATCCAAGCAAAATATGTAATGATCACTAGCGCCACCTACTGGAGCTAATATGTATCAAGTTGCGTACGATCAGAGAGTTCCTGGCATCCTCAACAACTTTGCCGAAGACACTGGTTCCCAAGCAACACACATGTTATGTAAGAATTACTACAGCGCAAGTTTTGGTTGTATAGAAGTTAACTCGACGTTAATTTAACATTGTGTTAGAATTACGTCAAAAAAAACTTCTATACAACCAAAACTTGCGCTGCAGTAACTGTTATATAACATGTGTGTTGCTTGGGTCTTTCAACATGCTTCATTTCTCCACAGTTATACTTATCGCAAAAGTTATTGAATTATAAACAATTCACTGGGCGTTCGAGGCATTTGATCTCTAAACAGATCGCTAGGCTTAAATGGGTTAAGAATATCCTTCCAAAAATCCTTCAGAAATCCCTCCAAGCATTCTTTTAGAAAATCTTTTACGTATTCCTTCAGAAATTCCTGTGCCGATACCTAAAGGATATCTTTCAGGCATTCTTTTAGAAATTCTTCCAGAGATTTCTTCAGATATTTCCCTTAGAGTTGTCATTATTTTTTCAGCGAATCCTTTAGAAATTCCTGCGAAGTTGCCTGCACAATTTGTCCAGGCATTTCTTTCAAAAGTCCTGCAGGACTTCTTTCAACAAAAAAACAGAAAAATATGGATTACTCTAGAAATACCTCCATTCAGTATCGCCTCTAGAGATTCTTCCAGAAATTTCTCGTTTAAAAAATCTATCTTACATCCCTCCCAAAGCTGCTCATGCTCAATTGGATCCTTTACGTAACTCTTGACAGACATCTTCAGAATTTTCTCCAGGGATTCTTTAAGAAAATTTAAAACCTAAGGAATTCTACGAATAAGTTCAGGAATTACTCCTTCAATTATTTGGAAAACTGTTTTGGGGATTTTTCGAAAAATATTCCTTCGAAAAATCTACCAAAGATTTTTAGGAAATTCCTCCAAAGTATTCTTGGAAATTCTTCCAGTGACTCCTTGGCTAAATCTTTCAGGAATTCACTCTGCGATTTCTTCGAATTTTTATTTCTGACAATTTTCCTGGAATGCCATTTGAAATTCTTGTGCCAAACGTGAAACATGCCTGCACTGAACGCACGATAATTCTTTTCTTTTGATTTTCATCATCAAAATCATCGTAAATGAGAAGAACACTCAGTTCGGGTCAGGCTGCTTCAAGAGATTCTTCCAGAAAGGTTTCCTTCGACTATTCCTCAAAGACTCCCTTTTTAGAAAATTTATATCGAATTCATCAAAAATTACTCCAGGAATTTTATCATATAATTTTCCAAGGATTCTTTCAGAAATTATTTAGGAGGTTTTTCTGATACTCCAGAAATTCTTCCAAGGAGTCCTCTAGATATTCCTGTAGGAATTTATTCTGTATTTCTTCTAAAGAATGTTTCAAAAATTCTTTAAGGATTCCTTCAGAACATCTTCTAGTGATTTTTTAGAATCCCCATTTTTTTTAATTCCTTCAGGAATTT
The DNA here is from genome assembly GCF_035046485.1 of Aedes albopictus. Taxonomy (NCBI): domain Eukaryota; kingdom Metazoa; phylum Arthropoda; class Insecta; order Diptera; family Culicidae; genus Aedes; species Aedes albopictus. The sequence goes on along the minus strand of NC_085138.1, from coordinate 239,791,705 downwards.
TTCCAGATAACCTTTCAAGAATTGAATATCTTTCATGGATTCATTAAAAAGATCTTCTCGAGGTTCATTCTAACATTGTCTCCATGAATTCCTCCAGAAATTTCTCTCGTGATTGAAAAAATGTAGAATTTCTTGAAAAGTTTTCCTTTGATTTCAGCTTTCCATTTCATCAATAATGTCCCCGTGAATTTCGATTTCATTCGGGACTCCAGCAGGAATATTTTTAGAAATTCCTGTAGGAATGTGTCAAAAGATTGTAGTCTGATTTTTTTTCCAATGGTTCTAGTAGAAATGCATACTGATTTTTTTTTCGGAGTACTTCCCGGTATCTTCCCAGAAATTCCTCCAGATTCGTTCATGGAGGAAGACCCCTGAGAGTTTTTCCACGTATTTTTCAAAGTATTCATTCAGAAACATCTTCAAAAATGCTTCTGAAGCTTTGCAAAGTTTTATTCAGGTTTGCCACAAATTCCTTCAGAAAATCTTCTAGGAATCTTATCGATACAGCCCTTTCATGAAAAAAAATACGGACGCAAAAAAGTGCTCTGATATTGCTGAAATTCGATAGGAATGGTCTTTACCAAAAATAATTAAACCCATAGTTCTTTATTTCGCCATTAGGGTTGCCATTTTAAAAATAGAGTGGTCCAAAAAACGACATTTCTCTTTTTTTATAATCAAACCGTCATAATTTTTAAAGCAGTAGATTTGTTTGCATTTTTTACACGAATGAAAAGATTATTAGTTTTAGATTTTAGAAAAATTTTCGCGAAAAACAATATGTGAACTATGATATAAAAAAATGGTCAAAACAACAGTTTTTATGATTTTTACAATGTTGAACCACAATGGCATTTTTTTTGCTTTAACTGTTTTTACAAAACATATAAAACAATAAGAAGTCGTTTTTGAGCAGCATTTTTTTGAAAATTTCAAGTTTTGAGCTTATCCACGTATGAAATGACCATGCGTCTCTATCCCTTTGTGGGCTTCGTGGCTGTGTGGTTAGCGGCGTCAGTCGTCTGGGCGATTCGTAAGCTTCGGAGTGCGGGTTCGATTCCCGCTCCAGTGGGGGAAAACTTTTCGTCAAACGGAAAATTCTCCATTGGGCCACTGGGTTGTCTCGTGTTAGTGTAATGTTCAGTCTGTGCAGCTTTTTCCTAATCAGCCATTCCATAGAAAATCAATATTAAGTGTCTAAAATACCATGATACTTGGTCGTTAGGCCATCAATAATTATTCTGGAATAGCGTGGTCAAACACACCAAAGTTTTTTTTTTCAAAAATTCATAACTTTTGAACCAGTAGGCAGATTTTCAATTTATTTTTATTTTGTTTGGAATATAGTTCTTTGAAAAAGTATGCCGAAGGGGCGTATTTGTGTTTGGGTACATAAAAACTGTCAAAATATTGGTTCTTTCACGCATTCGTGGTCTCGAAACCGAAAAATCAGAAATGTATAGCTTTTAGTGTTTGAGATATAATTTTTATTTATTTTTCTTTCTTTTTTTGAAAATAGGGAGCCATATATTGTTATACTAACTACTCCTCAATTGTCTAATATTGTAAATTATGCATTGTAATGCATTTTTGAGTAATACCTGGTATTTTTGTATCCTTTGTTCTATAGCGATTCAAAATACAATCAAACTTAAAAAAAGGTATCTTGTATGGGAAAATTTGACCTTTTATTTACATAAAATCATATCTCAATAGCTAAAAAAACGTACAGTTTTTATTTTTGGATACGTTACGCAATAAAAATATAAAATCAATTTACATCCTTGATCCCAAGACCATTGAAACGCGAAAAAAAAAACTAATATTTTTAAATTTCTAATTTTGTTTTTTTTTCTCAAAAACTATGATCAGAGTCACTTAAGAATTTCTCCGGTATCACAGAAGAAACTACTTGAAAAATCCCCAAAAACCCGTGAAGAAATCCTAGAAGAAGGGAATTCTAGAACAAATTTCTGGACGAATACCGAAAGAAATCACGGTTTAAATTCCCAGAAGGAAGAATATTTGCAGAAACTCTTGCACAAATCCCAGACGCAACTCCTGGTCAATCTAGGTAAATCTTGGTGGAACCCCAGAAAAGAACTCCAGGAGGTATTTGTAAAGGAATTCCTCAAGGATTTCTCTAAGGAGCTTATGGAGGAATCCACGATAGACTGCAAAAAACTCCTTGAGAAATCACAGAAAGAATTCCTTAAAAATCACAGGGAACTTTAGAAGAATTCCCAGAACGCACTGCTGGAGGAATTCTCAAAAAAAGGAAATCCTTACAGAAACCTCTGGAGAAATCATAGAAAGAATTTAAATCTCTGAAGCCACGCTTGGAGAATTTCTAGAAGGAGGTCCTGAATTAATCGCAGAAAGAACTGTAGGAGGAATCTGAGAAGGAATTTCCGTACGAAATTTAAAAGAATTTATAGAGGAATTCAGAAGGACCTTCAAAAGAAATGCCCTAAGGAATTCGTGGAGGATTATAACTTTTATTATTATGTACAAATTAAATAAATAATAAAAAAATAATAAAATAAACGGCTATTTTAAAGTGATGGAGACGCATGGTCATTCCACACGAATATGAGCACAAAATTTGAAATTTTCAAAAAAATGCAGCTCAAAAACGGCTTGAACAACATTTCGGATTTTTCGATATGTTGTGTAAAAATTGTGAAACTTTTTTTAATTAAAATATATAGTCATTGTGGTTCAACAATATGATAATCATAAAAAACCAATGCGAATAAAAGCTTACTATTTTTTCGCAATAATTTTTCTCAAATCTAGAACTAATAATATTTTCATTCGTGAAAAAGATGCCAAATCGATCTGGCAAAAGGTATGCGGGTAAATAGAGAAATGTCGTTTTTTGAGTCACCCTATATTGGAAATGGCCACCCTAATGGCGAAACAAAAAAAAATACGGGTCTAATTTTTTTTTGGTGAACCGAGTTTGAGCAATATTACAGCATTTTTATTTTCGAGTCCATTCTTTTCTCACGGAATGGCTGTTATAAATAATTTTATAAGAGATACTTCTCGCATTTTGTCAAGGGTTACCTTCAAGTATTCCTACAGAAATTTCGCTCAGCATTTAAAAATGGTAATAACACACATTCACCATGTCTGAGAAGTACGATGGAATGTTTTATTTATCATATCCGTATTATGTTCCCACGTACGTTTAAGGCAAAGTTTTTTGTGGACTATTTCAGACACAATTTAGGCGGAAAATCGTATGCTTAATCAGTAACAGTTTTTTTTTTCAGAACTACAAACTATTTTTTTAGTGAGAAAAATCTTATACGATTGCAAGTCATTTTAACAAAAAAGTACCCTCAATATAACTAAGCCAAACAAACCGGTTTTCAGTCTTTTGCCAAAGAGATGTCATTCAGATTAGAAAAAGTCATCCAAATAATTTTCATAGAACGAAATACTGAATTCATTTCCTTCAATTTTACCATGACAGCACTGTTTCGGGGCCGACCAGGAATCAAGCGTGTCGCCTTTAGCATACAGTTTTGCTAAACAAATTAACATCAAAATTTGATTGCGCAAAATTTGTTAGGTACCAGAAAGGTGAAACACAATTTTCTAACAAAAGATTTCTTTTTTTTTGCAGGTGAAGGCAGCTCCCTACTCAGCCATCCCCGAAATCTGAATAGTTCCAACCATTCGAATAGCGACCTATCGACGCATTTGTGCGAAATTGACGATTCCGAGTACGAGCAGGAACAACTGCAGCTACCGATGCATCAACCGATGCAACAGCATCAATCCACTTCATCCCTCTCATCCGGCGGGCCAGGCCGGCCCAAACAGAACAAGGTCAAGTGGGCCAACATCGTGCAGCAAACGGAGGTCTGACAGCAGCTCGTCGGCAGCGACCATTTAATAGTGCTAAACGCCAAGACTAACTCTAGCATTAGTACACTTTTGATACTGTTTTCTAGGTTAACTTATTTTATTTATTTTAACGTCAAACTCTCGTAATAGCTATACTATGTGTCGTGAGATCATCATACTATACTATGTTTGTGTTAAGATGATTCGTTCAGTTTTACAACAGGAAAGAAGTTGTGCAAGCAAAAATCAAAATTTTTATTAGCGATCTCTCTATTTTTGTCACAAACAATTCCTAGCAAAATCATCAACAAGTGAAGGTTGGAGACGGAGACATAATTACATAAGTAGGATAATGAATTTACACAACCCAACTTTGTATAAAGACAGAATCAGATAGTTCATTAGAAAACCAACTTAAGCCGATCTTAGGTCGAATCACGTAATGCATCATACACGCAACAAGGAAGACGACGAACAACATTGAGATTAAAATCACACACACGAAAGCCGATTCTCACGCATTATCAAAACACACAAGGTTCACTGAAAACCACGGTAAACGGCGAAATAGGAAAGTGTAAGATAGTATTTGTTTAGAAGAAAAAAAAAAGTTGACTTGGAATGCAGCTAGTAAAAGAAACTCGTAAACTTCACATAGCATTGTAAAACAATAAACATTGGCAGACAAAAAAAAACGTTAGGTCTAATATTTTCATTGAAAATTTAAAAAGTCTATATAGAGAATAAGATTTTTTATTGCGCAGGTACACTGTTCGAAAGAGAATACAATCAATGACTGATACAAACAAACAAAACAATGTGAGATGAAAAAACAACTATTTTATATTTCACAGACTTCAAAATATCAACACGCTCGAAGAAAGATTTCAGTTCATGTTAGGCAAGGAAGTTTGACTCATGTTTTCCATTGTAACACATTGAAACTAAATTGCAAGAAAAACAGGATGTATGACAGTTTTTGGAGGAAAACCATCAACCAGTATTCAATTTATTACATTTTAACATTATTCCTTACAGTCTTACTAAAATCTTCTTTTATTCAGAAGCTGCCTATTTTGTTCTTCAATTGTTCAATTCCTTGCAGCTTAACTGGTTTAGTTTAACCCTTAACATGCATACTTTGTTAATTCCATGGTGCTCTACTTACTCTTGAAACCTACGAAGCCACATCAAAAGCTCACTGTCAACTATACCTGCTTGTTTTTTTTACGAAATCTGATTGTACGTCTTTGTCAGAATACAGCTAAGCTCTAGGACAAACGTTAATAATATATTTGCCATTAGACTTTCCCTTCCTATTTGGTAGCTACATTTTTGTTCTCTGTATACTCGTATCAATTAACATAACGAAACACTTAGGTTAATTTCATATAAATGTTCAAATAATTTAATGTCATCATTTCGTAACCGAACGACTGGAGTTAAAAACGAGGAAAGAAAACAGCATTTAGGGACACAATATATCAAAAATTGAAAAAAAAGAATGACGACGATGATGATTTACATACCACATCGAGACATCGTTTAGTTCATAATTTTGCGTAGGCGTCGAGTTCGAGTTGATCACAAACCGTCGGATTTCTACGGTTCCACAAAACTGACGAAAATTTAAGGAAGCAAAATTAGGAAAACACACAAACACACTCGTTCGTCTCGGAGAATGAAAGCATTTATTCTGATCAACCGTAGTGGATAGAACATTTTTATGTATTTGTTTAAGACAGAATAAAACACGTGGAACATCCGAAACATTATTTAACATTGAGGAAAATAAAGAATCTGAAGAAAATAAACTTTTTAATAAAAAAAAAACGAATTGTTGTTTTGTTATATGTACGAAAGAAATTTATAATATGTATGAACATTTGTAAGTTACACTATCATGCATTCAAAAACGACGTCGGTTGTTAGGAACCGTGGAATACGCACTTTCGAAGAAAAACGCCCTTACATCCTGTTTCATTATATTTACAGATACGTTTGATTTTTTTTCCAGATACAAGCAAACTAGATGTAGAATGTAGATGTAGATGAACCGTTTTAGCCCAATAATGACTTGAATAGTCGAAGGAAAAGTATTGAAAACGATGATTTTACTACTGGAGAAGACTTTCTAATGTGAAGCGCATGGAATTTAAGCGATTAAGCGCTGATTACACTAGTTTACAAAATAAAACGAAAGTCGTGAACTTCTGTCAACGACCAAAATTTTTGAAGCACAATTTAGTACTGATTTCGAAAACGTGCTTCAAAAATTTTTAAGTAGAGCACTTTTTGAGTTTTAGCTCAATATCGAGTTTTACAACTTTTTAAAATATGGAATTTAATAAAATTCAAATATCTTGCGTTTTGTTCAACCAATTTCAAATCTTTTTCCATAAATTAAAAGCTGAATACAATACCCTTCGATCATCTGAATGCAGGTTTTGCGTCAGATTGATGAAATTCAAGATATTGGCGAGTTTTAGGGACGATCTCCTTAAATTTTAGCCAAATTTCCAAAAATATATGAAGAAATGTATTTTTTGCAATGAGAAAAAAAACAATCTAAAAATTCTTTCTCAACGTTTATTTGACATATCATATGTAGGCGAGTTACAGTAAAAAATTCAGCTCAATCGTAGCATTGATTACGGAGAATGAGATGTGTGAAGTGAGCGACGTTGCTTAAAAATAGGACAAAAATCCATTTCAAATCATCAACCTTGTATGGAAAGTCGAAAAAATTTCCGCTTTACTGTATTTTTTTCCTTCGCGTTTTCGAACTCAGGGCAAGATTCTACACCAAAAATGATCATCAACTTACCGAGTTCAGAAAATGCTGTAAACTAGTGTTACATGGCATAAACCTATTATCTACCATGCGACACCTACACCATCCGTTGGTGCCGCGAATGGTTCGATGGAGCCACCTGGTATTTCTTTACAACTCAATGCGAGAAATACCAGTGGGCGTTTTGCTCCGCCTCAAGGTACGTTTTGCCCCCAAAAGTTTTCCAGTATTTTGAGCGATAAATTTGGTATCACGTAAGCCAAAAGCTGGCGTCTCTCATTCATCTCTTAAAGAATTTTTGGCTTACTTTAACCAAGAATCATCGTTTCTCTGCAACGGTTTGCTCACATGTAGGATAAATTGGCACAGAAATAGCGAAGATTTGAATGCAACATTGTAGACAATTTTGTATGCAATCAAAGCTTCACAACTTTGTCTCATCACCAGTCACATCGGTTGCCAAAAAGATAAAAGCTTCTTTCTAATGTCATGTCATTATGAACTGTGATGTAGCAAACAGGATAAAAAAAAAATCAAAACCAGAGCCGTAGTTCGGTTCCAGGGCGTCCTTTGCAAGCACCCAGACACTTCATTAAAACTTTTATTGTTTTTTTTTTTAAATAATCTCCTCCCCATTTCTTCTTTTCCTAAAAAAAGGAGTGAATAGCCTTTCAATACACATTACCTTTACGAGAAAGGCAAAAATGTGTCAAATTTTCATTGAAAGCCGTTTTATTTTGTTTGGAATTTTATGTAGGTATTCTTTTTTCATTTTTTTACATGATTCACTTTGAAAACCCGCGCTTAGACCAGCATAATTCTCATATAAAAATGTATTACGTAACTGATTTATACATTGATATGTTGATATGAGATTTTATATACTTTTTTCAACACAGCTGCAATTGGCTTTCTTTTTAAAAATACTTACTTAAGTTTAAGCATTTTTCTTAAGCCCTTAACGAAACATATGACGTTCTTTTTTTCTGTTTTCCGTATAAGTCCAAGTTTTGTGTTCAGTTTAATGTTAAATTTGTGCTGATCCTAAGTCTAAATCTTTCTAAATGTAGTTTTTCTGAAGTTCACAAGAATTTTATTTGAAATATTTTCCAAGTAGATCTGAAGAAGTTGGAGGAATTCTTGGAAGAATTCCTGGAATAATTTCTGGAGGAATTCAAGGAAACCCCCTGGAGGAATTCCTAGAGGAATTACTGAAGGAATTCCTGCAGGATCTCCGGAAGAACTCGTGGAAGAATCCCTAGTGAAATTCCTGAAGTGATCCCTTTAGGGATTCCTGGAGGAAGCCATGGTGGAGCTCTGTTGGGTACGTCGGTTGGCCAAAGGAGACCGCCTTTAAATATTGTTTTGAAATAATAGCTTATTCTCGGTCACAATTTTGCGCTATACCTCAATTTATAGGACAAAATATGCGATTTTGGGCTTTTCTGACTGCAATCCAATAAGCATGGAAATATATATTTTTTTTCAACCAATCAAAGGAAAAATTGGCCAATTAACATCTAAATTAACGACTCATGCAAAATATTTCGTTTTACCAAATCGAATTTGATAGTTTTAAGCGATTTATGTTAGGTACGATATTTCTTGTGACTTTTATACCTAAAAGTTGCATGCAAGTTTACATACTGACTTAAAATGCTTAAATCTATCAAATTTGATTTGGTAAAACGAAATATTTTGCATGAGTCATGAATTTAGATGTAAATTGACTAATTTATCCTTTGATTGTTTAAAAAATATATTTTCATGCTTAATGGCATGCAGTCCAAAAAGCCAAAAATCGCATATTTTGCCCTATAAATTAAGGTATAGCGAAAAATTGTGACGTGCTGGAGCAAATCTGAGCCCGGATTCGGATTCAGCGGCCCAAAATCGGTCAGAGACACATAAGTTTGCTCCTGAGACAAAAAAAAATGTTGTGCTGTGTAATCATAGCCTATATATGTTGACCGGGAACTAAAACCCAAGAATCCACCACGGTTAACCTGGATATTTCGGATTTAACATTGTCGATACACGAACTCGAGTTCAATAATCTATTCAACGGTCGGCGAACCGTTCTGCCGCACTCGCTTATTGATACTTATCCATACAATCCAATTGAGGAGAATACAAGGGAGAATAACATGAGAAGACGTATAAAATATTAAGGTTCGCATCTAGGGATGTCCATTTTTGGTCATTTAAAAAAACAATATTGTTAGTAATGTAAGGTGGGGTAAAATGCCATTTTTCAAACTTTTATCATTTTCAATAACAAATAGCCTCATTTGTTAGTCATTCAAAGTCTTAACAGCAAACAAACAATATTTGCTTGATACTTCAGCAGAAACATTAACAAAACTAATGCATTTTCATCGAGTTTGAGCGATTTTGAAAACTAGTTCGTAAAACGGAAGGGTGCAAAACATCCTTCTGCCATGGGGTAAGATGCCACTTTTTGAAAACAATCAAAAATTACATCCATCATTTAGAGGAAAGTGGGGTAAGATGCCATTTTTCAAACATCGTTTTCAATGATATATAGCCTCATTTGTAAGGCTTTCAAAGTGGTAACAGCAACTAGGCAATATTTGCTCGATGCTTCAGCAAAAATATTCACTATTTTATTGCATTTTCATCGATTTTCAGCGATTTTAAAAACTGGTTCGTAGAACGGAAGTGGTGCAAAAAGGCAGATGGCGTAAAATGCAACTTTATGAAAACATTCAAAAATTACGTCCATCAGTTTTCGGGCTTTTTCGGCTAACTTCCACCCTTCTGTCACGCTTTTTTCGTATAATCAATGGAGTGTCAGACCTCTTCCCCGCTAAACGATGGTCGTCACATTTGCAGGGATGGCATGCTCCTCAGTTTGTGTGCAAGTGTGCGCGTTTTTAATATGAAAAAAAGCTGCACTGTGCACAATTTTAGTGCGGAATGCCATCTCTGCACATTTGAATGACCCCTAACAAGGATAGCGTAGATATCAACAACCATGCGCCTCCATGTGTGCCTCAACCTCCTTGGAAACACATGGCTGGTAATAAAATCACCCGAAAAACTTAATTGCAAGTACTAAAAACCGGAAGTTGCTAATTTTCAGTGGGGAAATCAAAAGATTTTCCGTGGGTTTGGCAGCCTAGCTTCTAGAATTTTTAATGCAAACATATCTTGACACCATCCACCTATACTGCCCCCACTCGCATAACAGTCCCATTTGCAAAAAGTAGGAATTGAGAAAACTGCATTTGAAGTTTGAAAGTTTGTTTCCATATAAAACTTTGAAAAATCGCCAAAATTTGAAAAATATTTCGATGATCTCGAATCTTTCACAGATTGCTTTGCACATGAATATATAACTGTAAAAAATATTACAATCACCACAAAGTTGTTCAGTTTTGTGTTACGTAACACAAAAATCCATTATGGGACTGTTATGCGGGTACTTTTGATATGGGACGCTCATAACTTGGTATTTTTTTCACACATTGACATAAAAATTCGTGATTTTTATTGTTGTTTTTCGAAGTACATAAAAAATAATGACTATTCATAACGTTAACTCAAAAGTGATGAGAAGTCAAATGGGACTGTTATGCGAATGGGGGCAGTATAGTTATGATCATGTCCCATTCAGGAACGATTTTATTAGTTGGGTCATTTTACCCTATCTTGGCATTTTTGGCTCTTCGGATCGGGGATCGGGTTCTTCAGATCACCTTTCTCCTCTCTGTCTCGCTTTTTCGTATACTCAATACATGAAGTGCATTTTTTATCCCCTCCCCCTAAGCTATGACCGTCATATTTCAAATACCTCTAACATGGATAGAGTAAGCATCAACAACCATGCACCTCCATGTATTTATCAATCTCCTGGAAATCACATGACCGATAATAAAATCACCAGAAAACCTTAATTGCAAGCAAGAAAAACCGGAAGTTGCCTATTTTCATTGAAAAATCAAGAGATTTTCCGTGGGTTTGCCTGCCTGGTGTCTAGAAGGATGTTTTCTGCAAACATATCTTGAAACCATTCACCTATAGTAATAATCAAATCACATAAAGGCCAAGGGAAGAAGAGTACTTATGTCCTATTTTAATCATTTTTCGGCTATTTGAAAAGTACGGATTGCATTGGCACCAACTACCATGCGACTCCACTTGCTTCTGGTAAACAACATGTATATTAGTGTGGGTCATCGGAACCGTTTTCTCACATCAAAGCTTTTCTGGTTCCGTTTCGGGTCCTGAGTATCTGTGCAAAATTTGAGCACGATCGGTTGCGTCTACACTTTGCGCATTGCAAATGAAATTTGTATGGGATTTTGTATGGGAGAACATACTTTTTTGCATTTTAGTCATAAGTTGAAAAACTTTGTCTAAAACTTTCTAACCGATACAGTAAAATGATAGCCTATAGGATGTTCTGAAAAACTTTGTTGAAGACCGCAAAGCGATCCGATGCTTGCGAAAAAAGTTATAAACAAAGAACCGCATGCATGTGTTTATGTTTTAACATGTAAAGGAATAACAATTGCAACAAAATCATGCTGTTTCGACAAGCAATGTTAACGCTATAACTTTTTTCATACGCATCAGATCACTTCGCGGTCTTCGACAAAGTTTTTCAGGACACCGTCGGCTATGTTTTCACTTTATCGGTTACACGGTTTTAGAAAAATTCGAGCTTGTTATGAGAGATATGCAAAAAAAAGTGTGTTTTCCCATGTAAAACCCCGCGCGATGCGCAAAACGTAGACATAACCGATCGTGCCCAAATTTTGCACTCATTTGGGTCCTGAAATGGGATCAAAAAAGCTTTGATCTGATGGGATACCATTGTTTTTTTCATTTTTCCATATAAACGATGACCCACTCTAATGTATATACTCTTCGCAAGAATGCCAGCGCTGGTTAGCAACTGTTAGGCAGCTCACCAAATATAGGCGTCGCGGTAAAAATAAAACGTTAAGGAAATAGAAGTGAAATTCAGGTAACTAAACTAAGGTACATTTAAAGAAATTTGGTGATGAGAAGAGTCGAAAAAAATAAATGACAAAGACACAAGGGTTTTCATATCTGACAATTTTATTGTTGTTTCTGATAATAAATATACATTTCATACAATGCAGATCCTAGTTAAATCAATGTACACTATCAATATCGAAATCCTTCTACTTTGTTTGTGGATTGAAACTTTTTCTCTGTATATGAACCAGCAATAATACACTTCTAAAAATATATGAAACTAGATGACAGTCCAATATTCTACTGTAACAGGTGATTTGCCTTTCAAAAGACAAACATTTTTGATTCCACCTCGAGGAAAGAGATATGTGAAGTTCTTTTGATTACGGTAACATTTTAGCGGAAATTTTGTAGCATATGTTCAAAAGGCAAAACCGGGTGAGATTCTGATGTAGTGAAAATTTATTTCCAAACTAGACAAGGGTTCCTTACGATACTTCTACTAAACGACTATTCATGACCAGAGTTCAGCAAACAAAACCAAAGAAATTGCCGCCGTTCGTCAGCGAAATGATGGTAACCATGGTTGTTTTTTTCTATACACAGTGCTTTTGTCCTTTTTACTATAATGATGAAGGAAGGAAACGTTGGCCACTTTTTGTTTTATTCTGGATTCTTTAAAATACCTGTGCACTAGTTTTTTTTTCTTTTGATTCCATGCTCCTCCCTACGGTTCACATGCGATCACAGCGTCTCTAATTTTAAAGTACACACACATCTTTTAAAAATTCACATCGAGATTAGGTACTGCTTTTAGTGCAGCATCTTTGTTCTGTTTTAATTTTTATTTAACACACATGTATAGTGAAACCATTCTTTCGTCTGTTAGCTGTACATTTTTGTATTATTTTTTTAGCGTAATATTTTTTTGAATATGGTTCGAAATGATCTATAACAAAATTTCGAATGCAAACAGTTTTCTGTACGGCGGTTTTACTTGAAAAGTTCTAAACGACTACATCTGAAATTCCAAAAAATTAAGTGCTCCCGATTAGTGAAATTCCAGCAGTTTTTGATAACCAAAAAAAGGTGAATAACATAGGTATTCGACTTGTTTGCAGCATAAGTTTATTTTTCCCATCCGGTATGATACACATTCAGCTGGAACGAAATTCATATTTGTTTCATTATCGCGAATCCTAGAAACAGGACGACTCGTACATTTTAAAACCTCCTAGTTGTAATGTTATCGAATAATTTTATCCTACTTCACAGCCTGTGATTCACTAAAACTATACAATATTTATAATGAACGAATAGAAAGTCCTGATTGATGTTTACTCATTTTCTTAGTTGTTTTGATAATCATGCTAATCCAAAAACAAGAATCAACTACGCAATCGACATTCTACGATGCTGTCATCCACTTTTGTGTTTAATCCTTTTGCGATTCAGTTTACTTCCACATTCTTTTTGATTGCTGTTTCAGTTTTGATTTTTTTTTTCTTGTATTTTGTTTACAACATGGCACTTATTTTCTCACATGATCCTAGTAGTGGTTTTTTGCTTTTCTTGTTTTGTTGTAAGTCTCTTAAGAGCTAGAACTGTTTTGCTTCACCGCTTCGGCGAATTTAGTGGCACACAGTAGAACGAATCGAGTTCTAAATTGAAATGAAAAAAAAAACTGCGGAAATGTTGCACTTTAGTTTTAAATCCTTCAGATCTTTAGTATTTAGTTTGATTTTTGTTTGTCTTCTTGTCGGAATTGTACAGCACTCAAAAAGGAACCTGAGGGTCAAGTAGTGCAAGTCGGTATGTTCGCCATAGAAGGGTTTGTATGCGGACTTTTGACAAATTTACTTTTTTGTGGTTTCTTACTTGAATTACAAAATGAGAGCTTAAAGGGATCAAACAGAATATGAATACGAAAATGGCGTGAGTACCTTTACAGCAGTGGCTATAGGGGCCCTCACCTAAAACCTACGAGAAATCAATCTATACATGTGTCTGTGAATATGTTAGCATGGAGAAGAGTGGTAAGCCGCTTCTCAGCTCAGTGTTTTATGAGCATTTCCTATGTCGAAAACTGAGAAATTTCTTCACCAATTGAGCATCGTATGTCAGGCACGATGATCGGCGTGCATCGGAGAAATCCGGTTGAGCATAGCCGGAATCTATCGGTAGGAGGTGAAAATCAGGCCTCACACATTAACCTTCATCCAGCCAACGTACATTTTCCACCTTCGGAAAAGCACAAAAATGGCCATAACTTTTTTGTTTTTCGATGGATTTTGATGAAATTTTCACAACTTCCCGAAAAACTCTTCTAGTTTATGATGCCGGCGACATGGGTGCCTGGTTCATATGGTTCCGGAGTTATTCCGGATTGTCTTGGGGTACCAACATTGGCCACATACTTTGCGCGACGTATATCTCAAGATCCCGATGAGGTAGAAGTATAGTGTCTTCGGCGAATTTGTTCAGCAGGTTAAGAACTAACTGGCAACGGCAACTTTGGTTCGCGGTTCGGCCGCTGCTAGGTGGCGCCAGTGTCAAAAATATTCAAACCCTCATATCTCAGAAACCTGATAAAATAGAATGATGTTGTCCCTGATAAAAAATATCAAAGAGATACAACAGAATGGATTGTTACAACACGCTGAATTGAATGGTACTTACCATTAATTCAATTGTTTAAAACGATAGAGTAACAACAGATCTTATGGTTTTCACCATAGCATGTATTGTAAATGTCACTTTTACAATAGAAAATGGGGATTGTTATGTATCTTTACCATAAAAAAATCCAAATTTTCTGGAAAAAAATCAAGTCAACTACCATTCATCTTATGGTGTTTTTATTATTGAAATCTTTAGTGCCATTGATTTTATTGTACACGTATTGTAGTTCCAATACACCATTTTCAGCAGGAAAATACGTACACAATATAATTTGTTGTTGAATAGTCAAATGTATCATTATTCAATGGTAGTTTATGGTGATTTTATTGGAAATTTTTATCAGGGGTCTTCGGAAAAATTCTTCAGCAAGCTCAGAACTATCTGATAGTAAAGTCTTTGGTTTGGGATTTATCCGCTAGGTGGCGCATTGTGTCTAAAAAATTCAAACACGCAGGCTAAGAACTATCTGGCAATGGCGTCTTTGGTTCGAGAATCATCCGCTAGGTGGCGCCAGGGTAAAAAATCTTCAAACTTCTATATCTCAGAATCCTGATAAGATAGAATGATGCCATCTTCAACAAAGTTCTTCAGCAAGCTAAAAACTGTCTGTCTTTGAATCGTGATTTATTCGGTAGGGTGCACCTTGTGTATAATATTCGAACACGTGTGTCTCGTTACTGTGATAAGCTAAAAGCATGGCATTTTCTGTGAAATTGTTCGGCAGGTTGAGATCTATACGGTAATGGGGACGCTAGGTGACACCAGCAATCAAAACATTCATACAATTTTATCTCAAAAATCGGAAAACGTCCAGCAAATTGTTCCGAAAGTTAAGAGGAAGTAAGACGTACCTGGTGTTCTTGGTTCTGATATTATTCGATAGGTTCCGTCTAGTATTAAGAAAATATTTGTATGAGCACCCTAATGAACAAGAAGTATTCCATTTCCAGCATATTTGATCAGCAAGCTAAGAGCCATTTGGCAGGATAGTAGACGGTAGAGTACGGTGATACAAGAGGCAATACTTTAGCACCGTCTTTGACCCCCTGCAGACAAATTTTGTCGCCCTACAATATTGCTGCTTTTGCTGCGTTTTTTTTCTTCCGGGAATATCTCCAAGAATTTCTACAGGAACTCTTCGGGGAATTTTTCCAAGAATTTCTCCGGGAATTCCACCGGGAATTTATCCAACAATTCCACTGGGAATTCCTCAAGAACTTCCTCCAGGAATTTCTTCAGGAAATCTTCCGGGAATTCTTTTTAGACATTCTCCAGAAGTTCCTCCGGGAAATCCTCCAGAAATTCCTCCGGGGAATCCTCCGGGAATTTTTCCAGGAATTTCTCCGAGAATTCGTCCAGGAATTTATCCAACAATTCCACTGAGAATTCCTCAAGAACTTCCTCCAGGAATTTCTTCAGGAAATCTTCCGGGAATTCTTCTTAGACATTCTCCAGAAGCTCCTCTGGGAAATCATCCAGAAATTTCTCCGGAAATTTCCCCAGAATTTCATCTAGGACTCCCATCAGGAACTCCTTCAGGAATTACTTCGGTAATTTCTGCAGGAAGTTTTCTGGGATTTTTTCCAGGAATTCCTCCGGACTTTTTTCCAAGAAATTACTCCGGAAATTTCATTGAGTGTTTCACCAGAAATTCGTCCATGGGTGCCTCCAGGAATTCCTCCGGGATGTTCTATAGAAATTGCTCCAAGAATTTCTCTAGGAATTTCTCCGGGAATTTTTCCAGGAGTTTCTCCATAAATATATCCGGGAATTTTCTAAGGAAATCTTCTGGGAATTTCTCCAAGCTTTCCTCTGAGAATCCCTCTGAGAAGGAAATTTCTCTAGGAATTCCTCCGGTAATTTCTCCAGCAATTGCTTTGGAAAATTCTTCAGGAAATCCTCCTTCCTGGGGGATTCCCTGATGGAAATTCCTGAAAGAGTCTCTGGAGGAATCCCCTGAGAGATTTCCTGGAGTAATCCCCGGGAGAATTCCTGGAGAAATACCCGAAAGAATGCCTAGAAACAACCCCGGAAAAAGTCATGGAGAAATTACTTAAGGAATCACCGTAGGAATTGCTAATGGCAGTCTTAGAAGAATTGCCGGAGTAGTTCCTGAAGAGAATGGTAAAGAAATTCCTAGTGGAATTTCAGCAAAAAATTCGGATTTTCAGGATTTCCTGAAGAAATTCTTAGTGGGATTTCTGGAGAAACTCCAGGGAGAATTTCCAGAGATATTTCCGAATGAATTCCCGGTGGAATTCCTGGAGAAAGGAGGCATTCCTAGAGAAATTCCCAAAGGAATTCCTGGAGAAAACCCCAGAGGAATTCCTGGAATATAGGAATTCTCAGATGGTTTTCTGAAAAAAAAAAAAACAGTCACTGAAGCCTTCCTGGAGAAATTCCCTGTGGATTTTTTTCTGAAAAAAAACGGAAGTTTTCCTGAAGAAATTTCCGGAGAAAATTCTGGGGGAATTCCCGGAGGAATTCCTGGAAGAATTTCTGGAGGATTTCCCGGATAATTTCTTGAAGAAATTTCCGAAGCGATTCCTGGCGGATATCCTCAACAAATTCCCGAAGGAATTCCCGGAGACATTCCCGGAGATATTCCCGGAGATATTCCTGGAGGAAGTCGTAGAAAAATTCTCGGAGAAATCCAGCCAGGAGAAATTCTTGAAAGAATTCCTGAGGAAAATCCCGGAGCAATTCATGGAGTAATTCCCAGAGGAACTCATGGAGGTATTCCTGGGTAAATTCTCTGAGGAATTCCGGAGGAATTCCTGGAGAACTCTTGGAGCAATTCCCAGAAGAATTCCTGGGGAAATTACCGAAGGAATTCCTGAAGAAATCTCCGCAGGAGTTCCTAATATGGGTCCTAGAGGAAATCCTGGAAAAAATTTCGGAGGAATTCCCGAAAACATTTCCAGAGGAATTCCTAGAGAAATTCCGGAGAAATTCCTGGAAAAAATGCCCGAAGAGTTCCTGTAGAAATTCCCGGAGACATTCCCGATAGGAAAAACGGAGCAATATTGTGAGGTGACAGAATTTGTCTGCAGGGGGTCAAAGACGGTGTAGCGAATAATCTAGCGAATAAATCACGAATCAAAGACTCAACTATCACACAGTTTTTAGCTTGCTGAAGAACTTTGTTGAAGACAACCTCATTCTATCTTATCAGGATTCTGAGATATAGAAGTTTGAAGATTTTTTACCCTGGCGATGATTCTCGAACCAAGGACGCCATTGTCAGATAGTTCTTAGCCTGCCTTCTTTAGCCTCATCGGGATTTTGCGATATACGTTGCGCAAAGTATGTGGCCAATTTTGGTACCCCAAGACAATCCGGAATAGCTCCGGAACCATGTGGACCAGGCACCCATGTCCTCGACATCATAAACAAGAAGAGTTTTTCGGGAATTTGTGAATATTTCATCAAAATCCATCGATAAACAAAAAAGTTATGGCCATTTTTGTGCTTTTCCGAAGGTGGAAAATGTACGTTGGCTGAATGACGCCGCGGTGTACGTGACGTTTGTCGAGATATTAAGAAATCGTGCTTAAGACAGGGCGCTCAGAGTCCATATAGCCAAAGCGGTAAGCAAGACCATGTTGAGGGTGTCGGTTTCGATTCCCGACCGGTCCAGGAACTTTCCGTAATGGAAATGATCTTGACTTCTTTGAGAATAGTGTATCTTGATGATGATTATGATTGTCCCCCCACATATCCGTGGTCTTCGTGCCTGTCACACGATATACACATGCAAAATGGCCATTACCAGAGGAAGCTTTTAGTTAATAACTGTGGAAGTGCACATAGAACACTAGGTTGAGAAGCCAAAATTGAACGAGCGAAAACACGAGGTGCCAAAAGCCCACAGTGAAATACTCCAGAGCATGGTATTACTTTTGCCATGTTTAATAACAGTCAAGCACAAATACACAACCTGATCTGATTGGCCATTGTTGGATTGCGCAGTCCGTGTCTGCCCAGAGATGATAGGTCACCCGTGAGTGAATCAAACGGTGAGTCGATAAGGAGAGCGTCCAACATAGCCAGCTAAGAGTTGTGTGCTTAGCTGATAGTGCAGCCTGGGCACTGTTGTCCTTCTGATTCCAGCTAGATTGAAGAGGTACGACCCGAGCGTCGCCAAGGAGGTGCGGCTCAAACAGCGTTTGTTCTGGCATCCAGCGGCTGAATAAGAAACGCTGCATCACGCCCAGCTAGATCCAAGGTGGTAGCCCCATCAGCGTGGTCGTCTCAGTGTTGGTTGGGACGTTAAACAGAACTGGCACGATGGCCCTCCGGCGAGACAGGAGTGTTGGCGTAGGCCCAATAAGCCATCCGTAAAAATCCCCATTGCGAATAACATAGGAGAAAATACGACTCGATACAAACGGCCACGCGACGAAATAAGAACTACGATTGGAAACTCGGAACATGGAATTGCAAGTCACTTGGCTTCGCAGGATGTGACAGGATAATCTACGACGAACTACATACCCGCAACTTCAACATCGTTGCAGAAACTTTTTTAGACTGGACAGAAAGTGTGGGAAAGCGAGCATCGAGCGGCCACCTTCTACCAAAGCTGTGGCACCACAAATGAACTGGGAACAGGATTTATAGTGTTGGGCAAGATGCGACAGCGTGTGATCGGGCGGCAGCCAATCAACGCAAGGATATGCATGTTGAGAGTTGAGCGCCGTTTCTTAAACTACAGCATCATCAACGTGCACTGCCCACACGAAGGGAGACTTGATGACGAGAAAGAAGCGTTCTACGCGCAGTTAGAAAAAAAAACAATACGAAGGTTGCTTGCCGCGTGACGTGAAAATCGTTGTCGGTGACATGAACGCGCAGGTAGTAAGGGAGGACATGTACAGACCGGTAATCGGGCGAAACAGTGCGCACGCCGTATCGAATGATAACGGCCAGCGATGCATAAGATTTTCAGCTTCCCGTGGCATGGTAGTCCGAAGCACCTTCTTCCCCCGCAAAGATATCCACAAAGCCACCTAGAGATCACCCGACCATCAAACAGAAAACCAAATCAACCACGTTCCACCAAGCCGCTGGAGCATATCAACTGCCAAGCGAGTTACTAAAATACGGTGGAGAAGCACTGGTGAGAGCACTACACTGGGTCATTACTAATATTTGGGAGGAGGAAGTATTACCGAAAGAATGGATGGAAGGTATCGTGTGTCTCATCTACAAAAAGGGCGACAATTTGGATGGCGGTAAATATCCCCTGAGCGCTGTCTACAAGATAATCTCTTAAATGCCGCCATTTATCACCGATTGCAAGACAGTTCGAGGGGCAATATCAGGCTGGATTCATGGGTGAACGCGCTACAATGGACCAGATGTTCGCCATCCACCAGGTGTAGCAGAAATGCCGCGTATACAACGTGTCCACATATCACTTGTTCGTCGACTAGCTATGGTAAATTATGCACGAGTATGAACTCCCGGATAAACTGATACGATTGATCAAGGCGACGATGGATCGAGTGATGTGCGTAGATCGAGAATCAGGGACACTCTCGAGTCCCTTCGAATCTCGCAGAGGGATACGACAAGGTAATGGTAATTTGCCCATTACGCCTGATGTCTGAATGAAACTTGGAAAAGCGTCGATTGTTCATTCCATGTAAGCAAAAAAAAGGGTCATTCCATATGAAGTGACCGATAAAATGTGAAAACTTGCAACCGACCATTACGGATTTGAACCAAATTTGGCTGAAACATTTGTTTAGATGGTAAAAGAAAAAATCCAAATTCTGGTGCCGATCGGATCACCCGTGTTGCGCGGCAACACGTTCACAATTTTTTAAATCCTTTTTATACTCGATATTGTTCAAATCAACACAAAACGTCTTTATATGGCATCGAACAATGTTTTTTTACGAAATTTATAAACTGCACCTGATTTTATATGATACTTTATATGAAAAAAATGAATATTTTCTCTTAAAAAAGCTATATCTCAGGAACGACGCAAATTACCTTGGGTAGTTAAGCTTTTTCGATTAGAAAACGTCTGACACGTTGGAATCAAAATTTTTAAAATCAAAATATACGTATTTTGAGAAAATTCGATTTTTAGTTTTAAAATTGGAAAATATGATATCTGGCAACACTGTATCAAAAAAATAATATTTTTTCTGGATTCCCTGAACGATTTCCTTTAAAAAAGCCGAAGGTCGAAAATGTGCACGTGCAATCGTTTCAATGATAAAAATAAAAGAAATAAAGGATAATTTTCGTAACGGCCAAAACGAGGGGTGCTGCCACGGGCCGAGGGGTGATCCGATCGGCACCAAAATTTGGATTTTTTCTTTTACCATTTAAACAAATGTTTCAGCCAAATTTGGTTCAAATCCGTGATGGTTGATTGCAAGCGGTCGGTCACTTGGCGCGGAATGACCAATAATCAATTTTTCAATCAATGTCATGCACTAGGTATAACCTAAGATTTGTCAAAGTTTGGGTGCAATGATTTATGTTTCAGCCGACGCCTCGTATCCCATTATTTTTTTTTTTTTAGTAAATCATTCCGTTTTCCCCTTCAAGCAATTCATTTCGAAAAAAATCGTCAACCACTGATTAAAACTTCCTAACTATTGTACTAAAATTGAAAACAAAAGTCTATGCTGCGGGTTACCACTCGCAATCCACTTCCCACATCAAACCATACTTTCCTTCTCTGGCGTCGACTGTAATTCTCCGAAACCCGTCACCCCTGCCACGCCCACCGGCAGTACTCCCACCTTCCGTAAACTAGAGTCACTCGTTTTGAACCCGATTATACCGACCAGCCACGACTTGATGGACCCCCGTGTAAGCGATTTCTTACTGCAACTGTCCTCGTCTGGCACGCCAACATTCTCCAGCGAGTACCATCGCTTGTGCGTACTGAGGCTATCCTCCTGCCCTGGGGTCACCAACGAGGTCTGCCGCATCAGCAAGGGATAGTGCGATTCCTCGTTGTTCCCGATGGAACCGTTGCAGTTGTTGTTGAGATACTTGTGGCCATCGCCCTGGTTGTAGTCCTCCGGCACCGTCGTTATGATCATCTTCGACGATTGATCTTTGTCGATCGATTCGCTGCTGATCGTGCTGACTCCAGCATCGAAGGATTGCGAGCCCTTATGACCCATGCGAGGTTTCCTATCCAACTTAATACTTTCATATCGCTTCCGACCGTCACTGGGAAACGGATCCAACGAGCGGCTCTCCCGCAGAAATGTCCCCGAGCTGCAGATGTTGTGGTAATCATCCGTAGACGCGATGGAACGTAGCATATTCCTAACTTTCTTACTGCTGCTATTGTTTAAGATGACTTTCTTCACTAGACTATCACTAGAATGGGTTTTACCTATTGCATTTTGCTGTTCTAAAGTACTTTGGGAGTCGTCATTGATGCACAAAGGAATTCGTTCCAGCTTTCGCTGATAGGCACGGGGCGAGTCTCGCACCGACGGTTCAAATGACGAACCTTGCAGACTGTAATTGCTTTCGAGATCTTTCAGCGCGCTGGACTGCCGACGGCTGCCCGCCGTGTAGTTGGCGATTGCGATGATACTAGGATGCCGCGAATCGTAAGTCAACCGGGGAGATCGCCGTGGCCTACAGAACAACGGCGGAGGTAGATCCCGATAGTCGACCGGCTTCTTCTGGATGGCCTTATCCGTTGCTGCTTCCAACCAGTACGTCATCACCTCACCTTTCCCCTTCATCGAGATGAGACCCCGCTCGACCACAACGTAACCGCCAAGCCGATCGAGCGCTTCCTTACACTGACCTGATATATGTATTTTCAGCGCTTCACCGTTGGACTCCATCCGCGAGGCCGTATTGACTGTATCACCAAACAGACAGTACCGAGGCATTGTAAGTCCCACCACACCGGCCACCACCGGACCCGTGTGTATGCCAATTCGCAGCTTAAGTGTTTCATTTGGACGATGTGAGATTCGATGTGACCTTACAGCCTGCAACAGTTCCAGAGCCATCGAGGCGATCTCTCCGACGTGACGGTTCTCGTTGAGTAAAGGAAGGCCGGAAACCTGCCGAATGGAATAAATCGATTAAACAAGGTCTACATTTGCCATACTTCCAACACTTACCACCATGTAAGCATCACCAATAGTTTCCACTTTGTACACGTCGTACCCTTTGATAATCCTATCAAACACCGTGTAAAGATCGTTCAGGAAATTCACCACCTGCAATGGTGTACTTTCGGCCGACATCGCTGTAAAACCAACGATGTCACTAAAGTATATCGTTACAGAATCGTACGACACAGGCTCCACGCCCAAACCCATCGTTAGCTTCTCCGCAACGGGTTGCGGCAGCATACGATGCAACAAATCCTCCGTTTTCCGTTTCTCCTCGCACAGCAACCTCGTCCGGTCTTGAACGATCTCCTCCAAATTGTTGGCATACTTCTCCATCATCTCCATCATTTGGTCCATGATGTTCTTGGACTTGCCGCCTCTCATACGTTTCAATCGATTCCTGAAATCAATAACGAACCCAGTCAAATTCCATTCCACACAAAAGGTCCCCAAAACCATTTTACCTGATCGACGCAAAATCCGGTCGCTGATCCGGATTCTCGTCCCAGCAGTCCGCGATGCAATTGATCACGTAGTCCGGCACGCAATCACTCTCGATCACGCTCTTGATATCCGGACGAAACGGTTCCTGTCCGTCCTCCGGGATGGCCCGAACCAGTTCAATTATCCGGATCGGCTCCAAATCGCTGTACCCGAACGGCCCCTTCCGTCCAATAATCTCGAACAGAATGATGGCAAAGGCATACACATCCCCCTTTTGGCTACCGTAGGTGGCTTCGGTTCGCTGCTCGGCCCGTAATAGCTCCGGCGACTTCCAAAACAGGTCTGAAAGGATGTTTTCATGAACAGTGTTATCAAAATGGATTACGTGCTGATGATATCCAAATCTTACTTCGGTAATGTTGATGTTCCCCTATGGACTCGTTCTCGGCGCAGTGCCGCAAGTCGTGCAGACCGAAGTCAGTGACCTGCAGCATCCAGCGGGACGTGACCACACAGTTGGATGACTTAAGATTCCCATGGTAGTTTAAAGCTGAACTATGAATGTATATCATTGCCTGTTGATTAGAATGGAAATGATTTTATACAATGGTATTTTGGATCAGAATGATCAGATAAGTCGATAGAGACCATGGTCCATTGTTAGTTTTTATTTATTTATTTATTTATTTATTTATTTATTCAGTATTTATTCCGTAGTACATAAGTGCAAATAATGTTCCCGAGCTGAGATATGGACTACCTTTCAACAGCTATATAATTCAATTTCTGCAATCTAGCGCTTAACAAACAACTTCAAAAATATTATCAAATAAAGGAAAAATTACAAAAAAAAACCTTTGAAGTAGCAAAAAGTGTTGGTATAGTTGGAGGAAAGTATTATTCTTAACCTAATATCACAGTTTGTTTATGTAGCTAGTTGTTGTAGCAGCGGATTTGCTGAAGAGGCGCATCCCATCCAAAACCTTGGGAGCACACGCTGGAACCAATCGTCGATTCGTTCTATTTTGGCAGCCCTATGAACGTCATCAGTTGAGTGGAACGCATTCAAGTTCAGCATCATTTTTAAAATTCTATTCTGCTTTATCTGAAGCTTCTTCTTGTGAGTAGCTGCACAATTATGCCATGCTGGAAAACCGTAGGTCATCGCTGGTTTGAACACCGTCTTATACAGCAACAGCTTAGAGTTTATGTCCAGATGCGAACGGCGATTTATCAGCGGGTAGAGCATCCTTATAAGTTTGTCACACTTGCTTAAAACATTTTTTATGTGTGTGGCAAAAGTTAGTTTCCGGTCTAGGGTTAAGCCCAGATATCCTACGTCGTCTAACCAAGGAACTTGGCGACCCCAAACTGTAATCTCGTTTCTCGGGAGTTTTCGAGGACTTCGTTTCCGGGTAAAGAAGATTGCTTGAGACTTGTCAGCATTTGATTTAATCTTCCATTTCTTTTGATACCTTTCGATTGCGTTTTGGGCTGCTTGCAGCTTGGTAATCACTATAGCTGGATCGGAGTCCGAAGCGATAAAACCAGTGTCGTCAGCGAAAAGATAGTATTGGACATCATCCAACTTGACCAAGTCGGCGGTGAAAATATTGTACAGCGTGGGGCTCAGCACAGCCCCTTGTGGTACACCGAATGGTATTTCGTGTCGATCTGAAGAATGTCCATCAACAGACACATGGTAGCAGCGGTTTGACAAGAATGAGCGGATTATTTTCGTCAGATACATTGGAAAGTTTCCTTGCAGCATCTTGTGTAGGATTGCTTCCTGCCATACTGAGTCGTACGCTTTTTCGACATCCAGAAGCACCATACCGGAGGACTTTCCTCGCGTGAAGTTGGTACGAATTTCCCTTACGAGCCGGGTAAGTTGGTGGTTGGTGGAGTGACCTATTTTGAAACCGAACTGCTCATCGGGGACAATCCGTGTATTCTCCAAATGTTGCTGGAGGCGTTGAAGAATCACCCGTTCCAGTATTTTACTGAAAGATGATAGCAGGCTGATCGGTCTGTAGTTGGATGGAATCGAGGAGTCTTTATTCGGTTTCGGAATGGCGATTACCACGGCGTGTTTCCAACTGGTTGGAAAGTATCCAAAGCGAATACATGCAGAGAAGATTTTTGCGAGAAATATGAGGGCTTTACGAGGTAACTTCTTTAGCACACAGTTTCGAATTTTATCCTGACCAGGAGCTTTTTTTGATTTGAGCTTTCGTATGATTTTGGCTACTTCCTTTGGACGAATCAGCCACGGATGACCTCCAGTCAGGTCAGTCTGATCGATATGAGCGATTGATCTATTTACGGCTATGACTGTTTCGGGATCGTCCGGCAGCTGATTAGTGTGCGCTTTCGCGAAACTCCTTGCCAGAAGTTTCGCTTTCTCTAGAGGAGAAGCAACCATGCTGTCGTCTTGGCGCAATGGTGGACTGCACTTGGTCGACTTCCGCAAAGCCTTTGTTATTTTCCACAATGCGTCACGATCTCCGTTCAACGAACGAAGAGTCTCGCTGAATCTGCTGTAATTCGCCTGATCACATTCTTGACGGATTCTACGGTTCAGCGCTAGCACAATGTCCCGATATATAGGATCCCTTCTTCTGTACCACTGCCGCCGGCGTTTGTTCCGCAGCGCGATCAATCTACGTGTAGTCTCTGGAATTTCCGCTACTTTGTAGGTACTTTTCTGGACTTCCGGAACCGAAATAGCTTCAGCGTCCAATAACGTTGTTGTCAGGAACCGAATGGCGGCATCAACGTCAGCTTCGTTGTTGAGGGTTGTAGTGACCGGATCAAGCAAATCCAGCTTAATGTTGATTTCACGCTGGAAACGCGGCCAGTCCGCTCGTGAGTAGCAACGGTACTTCGGTGTTGATGCTATGATTGGAGCAGAGAGCCTGACGCTGAACGTTACAGGAAAGTGATCCGATGACAACTCGTTGTGTGCGACCGGCTTAGTCATGTCCAGCAGGTTATTTGAGAGAGTTAAATCCAAAGTGGACGGTCGGCCGCGACCTGTTGGTTGTAACGTAAACGAGTCTGGGAAGTGGATGAAGAAGTTGCGACTAGCCGCCTCTTGGTGCAACAGTGTTCCAGCTTTGTTTGCCTTCAAGCAATTCCAGTGACGATGGCGTGCGTTCAGGTCACCGATTATGAAGAACGGATCAGCTCTTCTGGTAAGGGTGGCAATGTCCCGACGAAACTGTGACCAAATCGATCGCCTCCTCGCTCCAGGAAAGTAGGCAGCAATTATATGGAGGTTTCCGTTTGGGGTAGTAATAGAAATGCCCACACTTTCGATGACCTTGGTCGAAATGTTGAGCTCGGTGAACTTGATGCCTCTTCGAATTGCAATCAGCACCCCTCCTCCTCTTTCAGCGTCATTGGAAACACGATCGAGACGAATACAACAAAACTTCGGGTGACTAAATGCGTTCTTATGCTGGAGCCAGGTTTCGGTGACGATCCCTACGTCCACACTATGTTGGTCCAAGAAGTCAAAAAATTCCATTTTCTTTCCATGAACGGAGCGCCCGTTCCAGTTAGCCAGACGCAAGTAGCCTAAGTTATCCATTATAGACGTACTTGGTCGTTAGCTCGAAAAGAGCTAGAAGTTGTTGTTGCTTTGTTTGACAGGTAGCAAGCCGGTCAAACATTTCTCTCGCCAGTGCGAGAAATTCGGATACCGAGAAGAGGTTTTTATCACTACTTTGATTTTTTAACACTTCAGCGTATGAATTTCCCGAACTACTAGGACGGCCCTGCAGAGGGCGCGGGGGTGGAGGCGGAGGGGCAGGATTTCGTCGCTCGGCTCTGATTTTCGCCAGTTTCTCAAGATAATTCTTGCGACTGGGGCAACCACGATAATTAGCTGTGTGCTGGCCGCTACAATTTGCACATTTGATGGAATCACGCGTCCCGTTCCTATCACCGAGCTCTAGGTCCGCCTTCTTTGGGAGGTTACACTCAGTAGATAGATGCTTTTCCCCACACTTTACGCATAACGGTAGAAGATTGCAGTTTCGCATTCCATGTCCGAATTGTTGGCACCGGTGACATTGGACAGCATCCGTTGGTTTCCGCTCGAAGTAACGCCATTTCACTAACGTATTGAAGACTGCCTTCACTTTCCGCAATTCAGATAGCCTTACGGATCCTTTCACGAAATGCAATAGGTACAATGCACTTTCTTCTAAACCAACAACCTTCCTAGAAAACAGCTTCACCTCTGCCGCAACAATGTTGAAGGAAGCAAGTTCTGCCTCCAGCTCGGAGATGTCGTACACCGACAGTCCGGACAGAATTATTCTTACCGGTTGTTCGGCAGCCGGAGTGAAAGTGTGGAACTGTATTTTGGACGTTTTCAATGCACTTACTGCACCACGATAGCCTTCCTCTCCCATGCACAAAAGCTTGACACCTGTTTTGGTTGCCTTCATGTGGTATTCAGTCTGCGAAATATCACTTTTCGACATCACTTCACGCACTTGTTTGGTTGTTAGGCCCACTACCGAGATTGGTGGGACACGGACCTTCTTCGATTTAGGTGGCGGATTTGATATCGCCGGCGCTGGAGTTAGTGTCGGCATTTCGTCATCTTCACCCTCTTCGTTTGACAGTAGTTCGTACTCGTTGTTTACTGTGATGTTGATTCCATGTTGCAGGGAGCCGCTGCCGGGAGATAGAGCGGCCGGCCCGTGGGATTTGGAACGAACCATGGATTGCTGCTTGTCTGATGACATGAACGGGCTTTTCGCGCGCGGGGGGTGCAAATTTGTTTCACTGTTGTTTTGCTCTACCTCTAGGCCTCGTTTGTTCCGGGAATGGGTTTGACTTCGGAGGGTCATGTGCGTCATATCGGTGACCGCATTTTGCCCGACCGGGTCTGGAGGAACCTTCTGCGGCTTCAGGTTGGCGTTTCGCGAATTTAACTTTGATTTGAACGAAAATAAATCGCGAAAAAGCGGAGCTAAAAAAACTTGTTTACTAGGTACACAGGGCTGGTACCGAATTCTCTCCATTGTTAGTTACGCCTATGGTTTTTAAGGATTTCTAGACACCCCTCCCCCTAGGCTAAGTGGAAGCCTAGGATTCTTTCCTAAGCGAACCACATCCATACACCAGTGTGGACTACTACCTCTGGCACCGGAAGTTGACCGAGCTCCGGATACATGGGTAGCTTAAGCAGGGTAAACCTAGGCGTGGCGGGGCTCAGCAGTGGGCCCTGGTAAGAATCTTCAGAATTTCCAGACGTCCGGAAGCAACTCTGCACAAGCGATATGGCATCGTTTCCAAAGTGCCAGAGTCCAGCTAGGAGTACTTCGGGCACATCAGGAACGACTCCAGTATGATCCTGATTATAGTATACTGATCTTGCTTTGAAATTGGTAATCAAGAATGGACATGCGTAGGTAACAACGCAAAAATGAGCTGGTAGCGACGGCATTCTATACTCTTAGTAGAGTCGGATGACACTGACCTGAAACGCCGTTCCCGACCTGTACCCAGCTTAGGCAACTAACTGGGTAGGAGTAGGTTCAGATGAACATTCCTGATTGACGCTGATCCAGCTCTGAGTACAGTCCCATGAGGGACTGTGTAAACCCTCGGGTGGCCTCTCTGCTTGCATAGATAACCACCAGGATCCTTGGCGACTACTTCATTGGCAGAGAGGATAGTGGCTCTAAGGAGGACCCAGCAGATATTGCTAGTAAAACTACAACTACAATCAAAGTCAGCGAGAGCGGTGCAGGAAATGGAGCGACGGTTAAGCCGTTCGCGAGAGGCAAACTGACGAGATCGTCACCACGAGGGGTGGGGTTGGAAACTGGAGTACCCCCCAGCGAACAAACAGCAGGTGTATCACGAGACGGTACAGCACCGGCTGAGGATGCGCAGATGACTGATTCAGATCTCACACGGGCGCTGAATCAAAAATGTTGGTGTTCGCCGAGCAGCTCTAGGAGCTGATGGGTTACACGAGCGGGCGGACGAACGTCAGCAAGGTCTGCTGAAGCTCCACAAGTTGATACCGCTGGCCAAGAAGGAGTCTGACCTTCTGGCCGAAGAGCGTACCGCCGTCGAAGAGCGTGAAGAAAAGCGGTCCACACAAAAGGACAGCCTCTTCTTTGCTAGCAGCGTGACGATGGCGCACGAGACGATGCAGCTCACCGGAGCAATAGGGGAGAGGGCCAACTGCCCCGCGTTTCGAGCTGCAAGGCCGAGACTTGCCGTGCAAGAAGCGCCCAACAAAGTTGGGCAAACCGTCGAGAAGGAAGGGTGCGGCAAACGCAAGCAACCATGTCCCTAAGGCGGAGGCGACTCTCCAGTGTGAAAAACCTGGACGAGATCACCGACGCAGAGGAGACCGCAACCGCCCTCAAGCAGCAATGCGAGGTTAATGTACCAAGCGCATCGATCCGTCTAAGGAAAGGCCAGGAAGGTACGCAGATCGCCATGATCAAGCTCCCAGTAGGGTGTAGGTGAACGAGGTGACTGCAGTCGGGGTATCCCGGTAAGAATCCCCGAAGAGAATCCCTGAACAAATTCTTAAGGAATTTCATTGAGGAGAACTTTCAAATAATTAAATTCTTGGAAAAATCCTGAAGTTCACCTGAAAGAATTCTTTCGAATCGCTCCAATGCGAAAGAAATGTCTAGATTTAAGAAGTTTCAAGAGGCATTCCTGGTGCATGTATGTACCTATTCGTTTAAGGAAAGTCACAGTGACTTCTGTGCTACCAAAACCTGCGCAGCCTTGACCCTTCTGTGATATATGTGTGGCTTGGATGTATCCCTGGAGAACTACTGTACAAATTACTGATGGAATCCCTGAGTAACTTCTGAAGAAACTGCTGGAGGGATTCCTGAAGGAATCCCGGGAAAATTGTTTTTTTGGAGAAATTCTAGGAGAAATATCTGGAGAAATCCCAACACAAAACTCGGAAGGAGATCCCTGGTGAAATTCCTGAAGGAATCCAAGGATAAGTTCTATACCAATCGTTGAAGCAAACCCTTGAGGCATTCCCGGGAAAATTTCTAAAACAGTCTCTTGACATTTTTTTTGGAATAATCTCTTAAGGACTTTCTGAAGCAACACCCTAAAAACATCCCTGGGTAACTT
The DNA here is from genome assembly GCF_035046485.1 of Aedes albopictus. Classification (NCBI taxonomy): domain Eukaryota; kingdom Metazoa; phylum Arthropoda; class Insecta; order Diptera; family Culicidae; genus Aedes; species Aedes albopictus. The sequence goes on along the minus strand of NC_085138.1, from coordinate 239,761,687 downwards.
CTATAGGAATCTCTGGAGGAGTTCTTGAAAAAAAAAACAATGGATAATTTCTTGACGAATTTCTTGGAGAAAAAAGAATCCTCAGGTTATATTTATGAAAAAATCGCAGGATGAGTTTCTGAAGGAATGTCTTTGCAAGAGCTGCAGGGGATATTCTTGAAGGCATTCATGGATGGATTCCTGGACAAATCCGTGGATGAACTCCTAAAAGATTTCTTGGAGATACTTGTGAAAGAATTCCTGGATGATTTCTTGAAGAATCTTTACTCCTGTATACATCACTCTAAAATTATCTAATGGAATTCTAATACAAATTTGGAGAAATTCGTTTAGAAATCCTTTTCAAAAAAATCTTTCTGTAATCCTTGAGAAATTCTTGGGTTGGGCACTTGGGCTCTCTGGAAATGATGATGTAAGAATTCATGAAATTTGTAAATGAACCCCTGAATAAATTTTTAAAGAGATTCCGAAAGGAATTTCTGAAAGAATCACTAGAAGAATTCTTGGAGAAATCCATGGAGAAACGCCTGTCAGAATTCCTAGAGGAATCCCTGAAGAATTTCTAAAAATACATCTGGAGGAATCCAGGGAGAAATTCCTGGAAAAACCCCTGCAAGAATTCCTGGAACAATCTCTGAAAGAATTCTTGGAGGAATCCTTGGAGAAATTTCTGAAGACAACTCTTGAAGAATTCCTGGAGGAATTTCTAGAGGAATTTCTGGAGGAATACCTGGAGGAATTCTTGGAGAAATCTCTGGAGTACATCTTGGAGGAGTACCTGTAGCAATTTATGGAGGAAATCCTTGGAGGACTCTCTTGAAAATCTTCTGGACAAATTCCTAGTAAAATCCCTGGCAAAATTAGTGGAGGAAACCCTGGAGAAATCCGTAGGAGAATCCCTGGAGGAATACTTGGAGACATCCCTAGAGCCATTCTTGGAGGAGTTGCTGAAGTAATCCGAGAAGAAATTTGTAGATAAACTCTAGGAGAAATCTTTGGAGGAGTTCCTGTGAAATTCCTGGAGGAATTTTTGGAAGAATCCCTGGATAAATTTCTGAAGAAATCGCTTGACAATTTTCAGGAGGAATTCCTACAAGAGTTTTTGGAAGAATCCTTGGTGGAATTTCCTGGAGGAATTTCTGAAGGAATCCTTGGACATATTTCTGAAGAAATCTCTTGAGAAGTACCTGCATGAGTTCCTAGAGAAATTTCGGAAGGAATCTCTGGAGGATTTTCTGGAATAATTTCTGGAGGACTCCCTGAAAGAATTCTCGGATAAATCGCTCGAGGATAACCTAAAAGAATCCCTGAAGCATTTCCTGGTGGAAATCCTAAAGGAATGCCTGGAGAAACCCTAGTAGCACACATGTCATACATGAGTCGGTATGACTCTAATATGACCAAATTTGGTCATATAGGAGTCATATAGACTCATCTAAAACATATGTGTTATTCGGGAACTTCTTGACAAAATCCTGGCGCAATCCTAAGAAGAGTTTTAGGAGGATATCCAAGAGGCATTCCTAGAGAAATCCCTGAAGGAGTTCTTGGATGAATCTTTGAAGGAATTCCTCAAAGAACCCCCTAGAGCAATTCCTTGAAAAAGTCTCAGAGGAATTTCTAGCGTAATTTCTGGAGGAATCCTTGGTTTAATTTCTGAAGTAATTCCTGACAGAGTTCCTGGGAAAATTCTCAGAGGAAGCCCTGCAAGAATCCCTGGAGAAATTCCTGGAGGAATCCCTGAAGCAATTACTGGATGAATCTCTGGAAAAATTTCTGAAGGAATTCCTGGAGAAATGCATGAAGGAATCTCTAGAGGAGTCTCTGGAGGAATCCCAGGCAAAATCCCTGGGGGAATCCCTAGAAAAAATCCTGGATAAATTCACGGAGGGATTCTTGAAAAAAAAAATCCGGGAAGAATTCCTGGAGGAATCCTTGGAGGAACTCTTAGAGGAGGCCCCGGTGGAATCCTTGAAACCCTGAAGCAATTTCTGGAAGAATCTATGGAAGAACCGCTGGAGGAATCCCCTAAGCATTTCCTGGAGGAGTTTCTGGAGGTATGTCTGGAGGAATTCCTGATAGAGTACATGAAGAAAGTCCTGGAAGAAGGCCGAAGAAATTCCTTGATAAATTCCTGAAGAAATTCGTGGAAAAATTTCTGAATGAATCCCTGGTAGATATCTGTAGAAATTGCTGGAGGAGTTGTTGCAGTAACTTGTGAAGTTATTTCTGGAGGAATTCCTTAACCAAAACCTGGAAAAATCCTGGAGAAATTCCTGGCTGAAATCCTGTAGAAATGCCTGGAGGAAAGCCTGGAGGGATTCCTGCAGAAATGCCTAGAGAAGGAATTGAGGAATTCCTGGAGGTATCTCAGGATGAAATTCTGGAGGAATCACTGGAGGAATCCCAGTAGGAGTTGCGAATGAAATCCCAGGAGGAATTTTTGAGGAAATCCCTGTAGCAGTTCCTGAAGAAACCCCAGTAATATTCCACAAGCAATCCCAAGAGGAATTCCGTAAGGAAATCCCTAAACAATTCCCGGAGGAAGTTCTGGATTAATTCTGGGAGGTGTCCCCGATTGAATACCAGGAGAAATTCCTAAAGTAATCCCGGAGTTATTTCTGAAACAATCACAGAAGAATACCCATGTGAATCCCTGGAGGATTTTTTGGAGGGATTCCTGGAGAAACCCATGAAGAATTCCTTAGGAAATCCTGAAAAAGCTTTCATAACAAATTTCTAGGAGAAATTCCGTAGGAATCTCTGGAAAAAATCTGAAAGAATTCGTGTGTGCAGTAGTTTCTGGATGAATATTTGAGAAATCCTTTGATGGGCTCTTGAATGATTTTTGTACAAAATGTTCAAGGAATTCCTAGATTTATTTTGAATAATATCTGGTAAAATTTTTTGAAAGAATTCCTGGAAGAAATTTCTGCAGAAATGTTTTGAATAATTCCAGATGGAATTATTGGAGCAAACACTAGCAGAATGTTTGAAGAAATATACGGAAAAATCCCTGGAGAAATCTATAATATACCTAATAATACCTGCAGAAATACCTGAAGGAATCCTCGAAATAAAGCATTCGAAAAACCACTAAAGGAAGTTCTAAAGATTTCCCAAGAAAATTTCCGGAGTAATGTCTGGTGAAATCCCTAGAGGAATTCTTGAAGGAATCACTGGAGGAATCCATATTTCAATCCTTGAAGGAAGCTATGGGAAAATTCCTGGATTAATTTGTCGATGCATCCTTGCAGAAGTATCCATAAACATTTCTGAAGGAATCGTGGGAGAATCCCGAGCAGAAGGGAATAGCAACAGCATAATAAAATGTGTTATTTTGGAAAAATAACTGAGTAGCGGAAAGAGTTATTTTCATGTTATTTACATAACATATCCTGTTATAAACTTGTCTGTCATAAGCGGCAAAATAACAAACATTATAACAAAAAAATGTTCCTGGAAGACCTGTTTAATAACATGTTTTGTTAGTTTCAATAACAATTTAATAACAGCGAATTTTGAAAATATTTCAATAACAAATTTTGATATGAATACGTTATTGATTACAATCTTAAAACAAAATTTGCTTTTTTTCTCTGTTGCGGATAGGAACTCCTCCAAAGTGCCATATGCATTCAATGGGATAAGCAACAATAGGATCTATTGTTAAATGTTTCATTCATAATTGGGACGCTATTGTTATCTCAAGCGATTGCTTATCGAAAACAGAGAGAAACAATAGTTCTCGTTTATTTTCCAAACAACTTACGATGAAAAACTACCGTCGTTTTGAAACCCTTTTTTAGGTGGTTCATTGTTTATAAGATTAACTCACATTATTACCACATTGATTGACACATTTATCCTAGTTAATCTAACTGGGCTCGATGCAGTGAAATCAATAAAAATAAAATGTCTAAAAATAATCAATGGAGTTCTTGATGACTTATTTTTTTTACATTTTTGTCGAAAATGTGTTGTTTGTCGTTGAATTCCACCAGTCGACCCAAAATGTTTCGTAAAATGGCTAACACTCTATTACACTCTCTATTTTCGTATTCATACCTAACTGAAACTGGGACAAAAAAACAGGTATACTTTTCAAAGTGCTTATAAAACAAAAGGCTGATAAGTTGGCACTGTAACGTAATGTCAGTAAGAAGAGATACTGATGACAAAATAATATTTTCTCTTTCAGTTCCTCACGGAATGCTGTGAACAACGAAAATCTCGAATGGTGTAGTTTTGATTGCAAAGCTAGTTATGTTGTAATATAAATGATAAAATATTTATACTAGTCTCAATGACACAATAATAACTGAACTTGTGCTACAACAAAACATGTTAATGAAATGTAATTTTAAGAAAATATATCAAGAGCATTATCATAACAAAATGAGATTGCCCAACAGAACATGTTATGGAACGGTGATGACTTAATAAGTTAATAATAACAAACCGAGATATAAAAACAGGTTTTGTGGTTCCGTTGTTATTATTTTGATATTTTCCTCTGCTCGGTCTGCTTAAGTTTCTGAATCATTTCTTGGAATAAACCCTGAAACAATCACTACCGGAGCTCCGCAAGACGTCCATGAAGGAATTCACGAAGAAAAAATCCAGGAGAAGTCCCTTGAGGAATTCCTGGAGGAATCCCTGGAAGAGTTCCTGAGGAAATACTTGGAGAAATTTCTGAAGGTGACCCTGGAGGAAAACGTAATGAAATCCCAGGTTATTTTTTTTGCTCTTAGCATAACGTTTGTTTGAATTATATACTAGTGAAAATTCGTGGATTTTGAGTTACTACACTCGATAGCAGAATATGATTCTACCGGGACCGGTTCCGGCATATCCGGAAAAATTGGCATTTTTTTGTATTTCATGAATAAAAATTATAAAATTCAGCTATTCTACCAAGCTTGCTATTCGGTTAAATTGTATGATAAGATTGAAGTAGTGCTTTTAGAGAAATAGTTGCAAAATTTATTGTGGTTTTCTCATTATCTTAAGTTGGTTTGAATTGGTAAAAAAATATGTCGGCCAGGGGGGATGGCACGCCCCCTTGCCGCCCTCTGGCTATGCCCATACTTACGAAACGCCTAAACGACTGGCAAAAATAACCGTACGGCCACACATCTCAAGTTCTTGATGTAAATTCAACGTACATTTTTACGTATTCACACGACCAGCTTCAGCAAAAGCTGTCCACGGATTCGTGGTGGTACAAAAGAGGAAAGTGTGTCGTCTCAAGCGCAGCTTCTAAGTCCTGAAGCAAAAGGCCAGGTGCTGGAATCGATGATTACACGATACACTATTACACAATTTAGCTGATCGGCCGACGCGACAGAACTGAATATAGGTTATCCATATGTGAGGAAATTTGCATTAGTAATAGTAAGTGGTAGGCGGCTTTGTCCAACAGTTTGCAATAGATTTGAATTATGTGTTGGGAGTTGAGCATCTGAAGGCCTACCACGAAAAGCGAACTGAAACGTAAGCGTGAGTTATATTATGATAGATAATCGTAATGTTAATTGAAGCCAATCAACTTCTAGCTTTAGGCTGCACTACAGCAGTTTCTACATAGTAGTATTCAAAATCATCTATCAAATACCAGAAGCAGATGAGAAATTTTGCAGTAAACTTATATTGGAAGACACAAACTCAAATTTTCAAAAGATTTGATCTCTAAATCATTGTGCATTACTACAAACTGTATTATCATGTATGAGAAATAACTAGTAAACGATTATGGATCCGACTTACACTAGAATGTATTCATAAATCATAAACGGGTCAGATGCCCGACAATATCACATATTCACATGAAAAGGGCTCTTTGCATGCTTTCTTGCACAGCATACTGCACACAGGCTCCTTTCGGCTACAAAGCAACTGCAAAAACTATTCAGTAAAAGTTTCAATATTAAACGAGGAGCAAATTTACACAACCGCTTAGTACGCTCCTGCAAAACCAACAAAAGCGAAGCGGAGTGCTGTAATACACCGACGACGACGGGCTTCTCTTCATTGATCGACCGACCCCGAGTTAAGTCCCACGAAAATTGAATAAGAGAAGCTGCACGACTATTAAAAAATTCAGCAACCATCCCGGAATCCATTCCCTCCGACGACGACGACAAGAAATACTCACCTTAATTAAATCGTGTACTAAAGATGCTATAAATAATTCATCTAGTTTGATATCCTCGTTCTCGATGATATCGTACAGGCTACCCTTGGCACAGTAATCAGTGACTAGTAATATCCGCATCGGTTCGACACAGGCCCCGATGAAGCTATTGATGTTGTCGTGCCGGAGGTCCCGCAGCAGTCGCATCTCCTTCATGATCTCGCGGGAAATGTCCTTGCGGCGGGAGAATTTCAGCTCCTTGATGCGCACCACCACGCCCCGGAAGCGAGCCGTAGGCGTAAAGACCTGGTTGGAGCACCGCGACCCAAATGACTGCGCGCTGGCCAGGCTGAGCTGTTGGGTTGGAGAAAGGATAAGAGGAAATTCATGTTAGCGGTTTTGCCGATTGGTTGGTGAATACTGGATTAGGTGATTAAGGTGAAACATCAAGAAATCCCGTTGCAATTTTTCATACAAACTTTAGAGGCACAAATCTGACGAACAAAGCATCGAGCCAAGCCGCACTTGTTTTTCCTGGCTTTGCTCACTTCCAAAAAGAGGCAGCTTTTACAAATCGAGAGCATTTGTTTACAAATTTTCAAGATTGGTGCTCTTGAAAACGTGAGTAGGGGACCAAGTCGGCCATTGTGGCAGCCATGTTTGTATTCTCTGAAGTTTCTCCTTAATGCTGCTAGAATGGATCCAAATTCCGCAGAACGGTACATGATTGCAACTTCATCAATAATACTGAGACATTGATTTCGACTTTTGACGAAATGCTAGGTTAGGAATAACTGTGATTTGCCAGAGAAAAAAAATAGATTCGAAGCCCGTAGAAGTGTTATAGTGGAAAGGTATTTGAGATGGAAATAATAAGCGTATGCGATACAGGGTGACGAGGGCTTGACTAAGAAACCTTGACCGATTGATAATTGTAAAACTAACTAAAAGTTTACAAATTTTGTAATGATAGTTGAATAATTATATTTTAAAACCCTTGAAAAAGGTCCCATACGGAACGAAACGTCGGGAAAAATCATAAACTAGTGTTTTCGATTCCCCCAAAAGACAGCAAAGCCAACATTCCGAAGCAAAATTATCCCAGTCGTATCCCAACCAAGCATGGCTTCTTCGATACTTCTTCTTCTTCTTTATAGCTCGACGACCCCACTGGGACTTGGCCTGCCTCGCTTCAACTTAGTGTTCTTTGAGCACTTCCACAGTTATTAATTGAAGGGCTTTCTTTGCCTGCCATTGCATGAATTTGTATATTGTGAGGCAAGCACAATGATACACTATGCCCAGGGAGTCGAGAAAACTTTCTCGACCGGAACGGGAATCGAACCCGCCGTCTCCGGATTGGCGATCCATAGCCTTAACCACTAAGCTAACTGAAGACCCCGTGGGATGATAGAGTGCAACCATGTACCCATATCTCCATTTGTGTTGCCAGCTGATCAAGGTCTCCTAACGGGCCAATGCAAAAAAAATCGTCGAAGGCAATTTGACGCTCGTAAATATCACCTTAGCCAGAGAGTCAGCTTTCTTATTGCCCTGAATCGAGCAATGTGAAGGGACCCAAGCTATGATGATGGCGCATGTGCGTTTGGATAAAGCACTCAAGACTTGGCGTATTCCATTCAGGAAGTACGCTGAGTGCTTCATCAGTTTCATTCAGCCTACAGAGAGCTTAGACTGTCGGTAAACATGAAAAGTAGTGCTCAGGTGAAAGAGTGCTAATGTACTCTAAGGTGTAATATATAGCCAAATCAGTAATATATAGCCGCTAGCTCCGCAACGTATACAGACCAGGGTTTTTGAAGCGTGCCATGACCTATTCGGCACTGGAAGCTCGCCCCTGTTTACTAGTTCAAATTTAGATTACAAATGGTTAAATTCAAGATAACATTCTCCAAGTTAAATTTAAATAAATTCGATAACTTTATGACAAATATTGCAGAATACTATTTGGATGATCAATTCTACGACAAATAGGCTTTCATTTAACGTATTCACTCATTGCCTGTAATATAATGCGTGAGCTGTAACCCTTACGGGACGGAGCGTGAAAAGGTGAAATTTCCATACAAATACTTCAACTTTGGCTATCTAGAACTTTTAAATTTGGGGGTGGAAGCTCAGGTAAAATATTATCTCCTGGGCGCCCATTAAAAACACCACCCCCGGCGAAGACTGGCGCTTGAGCCTAGCTATTTAGCACTGTAGTTGGAGGAAATGCTAATGCAGAACCCGTAGCTTCCGGGAAGGTAAGCCCAGCTCCCTGGGTTAGTGGGTTGGTGTCAGGCCCTGCAAGCCAGCCGTAAAAAAGACTAGCACCGGAAAATCAACGAGAGAAGAATGCGAACCGATACCAATGGCGACGACCACAGCGACGAAAAGGGACTTGCGATTGGAAGCTCGGTACGTGGAACTGCAGATCTCTCAACTTCATCGGGAGCACCCGCATACTCGCCGATATACTGAAGGACCGCGGGTTCGGAATCGTAGCGCTGCAGGAGGTGTGTTGGACAGGATCTACGGTGCGAACGTTTAGAGATAATCATACCATCTACCAGAGTTGCGGCAAAACACGTGAGCAGGGAACAGCTTTTATAGTGGTGGCCGATCGACGAAAGAATGTGCAGGTTGAGGATCAAGGGTCGATTCTTCAACATTAGCATAATAAACGTGCACAGCCCTCACTCCGGAAGTCCTGATGATGACAAAGACGCATTTTACGCGCAGCTCGAACGCGAGTACGACCGCTGCCCAAACCACGACGTCAAGATCATCATAGGGGATCTAAACGCTCAGGTAGGCCAGGAGGAGGAATTCAGACCGACGATTGGTAAGTTCAGCGCCCACCAGCTGACGAACGAAAATGGCCTACGCCTCATCGATTTCGCCGCCTCCAAGAACATGGCCATTCGTAGCACCTTCTTCCAGCACAGCCTCCCGTATCGTTACACCTGGAGATCACCACAACAAACGGAATCGCAAATCGACCACGTTCTGATTGATGGACGGCACTTCTCCGACATTATCGACGTCAGGACCTATCGTGGCGCTAATATCGACTCCGATCACTACCTGGTGATGGTTAAACTGCGCCCAAAACTCTCCGTTATTAACAACGTACATTACCGGCGGCCGCCCCGGTACGATCTAGAGCGACTGAAGCAACCGAATGTCGCCACCGCATACGCGCAGAATCTCGAGGCGTGCTCGATGTGGCCCCTCTAGAGGACTACTGGAGTACAATCAAAGCAGCCATCAACAACGCAGCTGAGAGCACTATCGGGTACGTAGAACGGAGTCGACGAAACGATTGGTTCGACGAGGAGTGCAGAGCGGTTCTGGAGGAGAAGGATACAGCGCGGGCGGTAATGCTGCAGCATGGAACCCGACAGAATGTGGAGCGATACAGACAGAAGCGGAAGCAGCAGACCTGTCTCTTCCGGGAGAAAAAGCGCCGCCTGGAAGAAGCGGAGTGCGAGGAAATGGAACTGCTGTGCCGTTCACAGGAAACACGCAAGTTCTACCAGAGGCTCAACGCATCCCGCAAAGGCTACGTGCCGCAAGCCGAAATCTGCAGGGATAAGGACGGGAGCCTCCTGACGGACAAACGTGAGGTGATCGAAAGGTGGAAGCAGCACTTCGACGAGCACCTGAATGGCGAAGAGAATGTAGGCACGGAGGACCAAGGCAGCGGAGGAAATGACTATGTTGGTGCAGCAGAGGACGGGAACGAACCAACTCCCACGCTGAGGGAAGTTAAGGATGCCATCCACCAGCTCAAAAACAACAAAGCGGCTGGTAAGGACGGTAGGGGCTGTCCATAAACCACGTGGTCATTAGGACGTGTATGGACTAATGACCACGCGGGGGGGGGGGGGGGTTGAAAAGTCCCAAAAAAATGACCACGTGGTTTATGGACAGCCCCGTATCGCAGCGGAACTCATCAAGATGGGCCCGGAAAAGTTGGCCACCTGTCTGCACCAGTTAGTAGTCAAGATCTGGGAAACCGAACAGCTACCGGAGGAGTGGAAGGAAGGGATAATATGTCCCATCCACAAGAAAGGCGACAAGTTAATGTGTGAGAACTTTTGAGCGATCACCATTTTGAATGCTGCCTACAAAGTGCTATCCCAGATCATCTTCCGTCGTCTTTCACCTAAAGTAAATGAGTTCGTGGGAAGTTACCAAGCCGGTTTCATCGACGGCCGGTCGACAACGGACCAGATCTTCACCGTACGGCAAATCCTCCAGAAATGCCGTGAATACCAGGTCCCAACGTATCACCTGTTCATCGACTTCAAAGCGGCATACGACAGTATCGAGAGCACAGAGCTATGGAAAATTATGGACGAGAACAGCTTTCCCGGGAAGCTGACTAGACCGATAAGAGCAACGATGGACGGTGTGCAGAACAGCGTAAGGATTTCGGGTGAACTATCCAGTTCATTTGAATCTCGACGGGGACTACGACAAGGTGATGGACTTTCCTGCCTACTATTCAACATCGCCCTGGAAGGTGTTATGCGACGAACCGGGCTCAACAGCCGGGGTACGATCTTCACGAAATCCAGCCAATTTGTATGTTTTGCGGATGACATGGATATTTTTGCTAGGACATTTGGAACGGTGGCAGAACGGTACACCCGCCTGAAACGTGAAGCAGCAAAGGTCGGACTGGTGGTGAATGCGGCTAAGACAAAGTACATGCTGATAGGTGGGACTGAGCGAGACAGGACAAGCCTTGGCAGCAATGTTACGATAGACGGGGATACTTTCGAGGTGGTAGAAGAATTCGTCTACCTCGGTTCCTTGCTAACGGCTGACAATAACGTGAGCCGTGAAACACGAAGGCGCATCATCAGTGGAAGTCGTGCCTATTATGGGCTCCAGAAGAAACTGCGGTCAAAAAAGATTCACCCCCGCACCAAATGTACCATGTACAAGACGTTAATAAGACCGGTGGTTCTCTACGGGCACGAGACGTGGACGATGCTCGAGGAGGACATGCAAGCACTCGGAGTTTTCGAGCGACGGGTGCTAAGGACGATCTTCGGCGGCGTGCAGGAGAACGGTGTGTGGCGGAGAAGGATGAACCACGAGCTCGCTGCACTTTATGGCGAACCCAGCATCCAGAAGGTGGCCAAAGCCGGAAGAATACGGTGGGCAGGGCATGTTGCAAGAATGCCGGACAACAACCCTGCAAAGTTGGTGTTTGCTAACCATCCGGTTGGTACAAGAAGGCGTGGAGCGCAGAGAGCACGATGGGCGGACCAGGTGGAGCGTGATCTGGCGAGTGTTGGGCGTGACCGACGTTGGAGAGCTGCAGCTGCAAATCGAGTATTATGGCGGCAAATTGTTGATTCAGTATTATCATGAATTTGATGTTAACTAAATAAATGAAATGAAATGAACTTTTAGATTTCCCAACAAAATAACAATTGTTGTTCCTCATTTGGAAGAACTTCTCTTCATCTTGACTGTCTAGATAGATCGGTTAACAAAAATATGCAACATATAAAACTTTTTCAGGATTTTCTCCGCTTATTGTGGTAAATATATCATATGTGGTAAATATCTCATGCAACGTAAACAAAATTTGAATATAAAAGTATAATAACAGGTCAATTGTTACAACAGTCTATATCCCATAAAACAAAAACTTGAAATGAAAAAATATGCACAACTGTTATTGCTCAAGAGCACAAGGGTGCACCAAAAATGAACTTTGCCTAGGGAGAAATGAGTGAAATAACAGGGATTTTTATTTGCTCAATTTCAATGGAGAAAACGCTTTATTCCATGCTTTTGAGGTCAATGTTATCAAGTACTATTACGGATAGTCGTTTACCACATTTTTTCCGTAGACAACACTCGAAACCAGTTGTTTATCTAATAATAAAAAATACAGAGTGAATTCAGATTTCGTATAGAATTTAAGAATCATTTTTTAATTTTTGTTTCGATTGACCATTAAGAATATCAGAAGTGCCGTTTATCGTTTTGTACCACTTTGAAAAAAAAAGCCGCAAATGTAAGGAAATCACTCAAAGGGGCTTTTCCCTCTTCCAAAATCAGAAATTAAAAAAATAAACATAAAAATAAAAATAAATAAAAAAAGCCGCATACCCTTAGAAAATATAAGTTGAAATACAGATGTCCACTATGTGATTGGAAAGAAAGTTCTCAGATAATAACTATGAAAGTATTCATAGCTCATCATGCTGGCTCTGTCCCAGATGGGACATCAACCAAACAGAAAAAGAAAACTAAAATATATGCAAATGTATCGTTTGCAATGCAATTAAAATAGTGTCAATTCAAAAAACCACTCACCTTACTCGGAGACGAAACAATCTCCGTGTTGAAGTATCCCTTGATTTCGTTGCTGTCGATTTTCCAAAGCAAACCCTCGATTTCAAGTTCGATTTTCCATTTCCGGTAGATGCTCATCATGATGACACACGCACAGAATAGCACCAACCCCAGGACACCCGCTATCACCATGGATGTGACGTGCGACTCATCCTTCGTGCAGTATTCGTTCATGAATCCACAGGAAGGCTCATCCATTGGGCGTTCCGAACCGGCCCAATCAATTGCAGTGCCCGCCCGAGACAGTTTGAATTCCTAACGGAAACCACCAACAAGAGAAAGAAGAGAAAGACCGTCAATTAGTGAAGGATATCCTTGTACCCAAGGGCGAGTCACAAAACCGAGTCTAGTTGCAAGAAATCATGGATGAAACTTTCCACCAGAGAGACCAAAAAACCCAACAAAATAAATTAAAATAACGACGACTCACTCACTGGGATTTCATCGCTTCGTTTCTGGCTGGAATCGTTGCTCTGCTGAAACTGTCTCATCTGGAAGTGGGCCACCGGTTTCATTTGGAAGTCGCAGGAAAAGTTGCCCTCCGTGTAGAATTCATTCTTCAGTGCCAGCACCGAAAAGTTGCCCTCAGAATCGCCGAACTCATCGATTCTGATCATCGCGCCCGCGATACCTATTTAAGGAACAAGTTTTGAAAAACATGCCTTCAGGTCGTTAGGATGTCGAAACCCGCAATCGGAACCAACCGGCTCCACTTCACTGTTACTTACTTTTGTAGGTCCTGTTCTGGATGATGGTTTCGATGATGCGGGTTCCGTTGCTGGCCACCTCGTAGATGACGTCACTCGTTAACGGCCGGTGAGCCTGCTCCGCTTTCAGCAGCTTATCCAACGCCCACGCGTACAGCTTCACCGAGTCGTACAGGTAGGCGGCGTAGATCGAAACGTACTGTGGGATAAAGGTCGAAACATGATGTGAATGAGGAGGATATAAAAAAATCTCAGTTACGTGTATTATCTTTCATTGTACCAGTAGGAGTGATTATAGCAACATACTGTATCAATTTATGAGAAGAAAACCATCGATGAAAAAAATTGTTTGTCAATTGATTTGAAGAGGGTTGAAGCATATTTGTGGGGTTAGCAATTTGTGGGGGTTGAGTTAAATTAAATTTCTCATAAATGTAATTTTAGAATGTTCTTTGGCTTCTTCTTCAGCAATTCTTATCCCCACCTCCTCGTTGAACAATTCCGGCCGAAAATTGCGATAAGAAGGTATTTTATTAGCTAAGGCACCGTACACAAATTACGTACGGGGAGTTCAGCTTAGCGTTGCGATCCATACCAAAAATGTTTTTTTTTTACAAAAAGCGTTACAAAGGGGGAAGGGAATGGCAGGGGAAGGAGGCAGGGAAGGTGAAATGGCAGATTCTAGTGTTGCGTAATTTGTGTACCATGCCTAAGCAGCATGTTGGAGGTTGTACTCTGTAGATATCCAAGCATTTACAAGTAATTATCTCAGTGTGAAAGTTGAAAATAGGTTGAAAGATAGTGTTGAAAGCAGCTTCTGACGGAACTTCCCCAATAGTTTTTTATGTAACGAGTTGCAAAAAGTTGATTTTTTCAGCACGAGTCGTACATTTATCCAACGACTCAACGAGGCTCGCCACGTTTTTTTTTTATTATACAACTCATTTGTGTTCCATAATGTTCATAATTCAACTCAAATGAGTTGCATAATGAACATTATGAAACTATTTTTCATTATTCAACTCATTTCAGTTGCTGAATGAACCGGTACGGAAAAATAGGTCGTTATGATACAGAAATGCTGCTAGTCAAAGCCGCCACTCAATTACGAATGTTTCTGCGTATTATCAGTGATCAAGTAAGCAGTAGTACATGCCCGGTGATCTTGTCGCAGTTTGCATAATCGGAACGTGCCGGAGATTCTGCATGTCTGTTTGTGCGAATACCACCTGAAGCATCCAAGTTCTGTCGAAAACTGTGACAGTGGAAAAATTCACTTGCCCCAGCTGTTTTGCGGACTCCACGGCGGATGTCGCAGCGTGAACAGACTGTTGCACACAGGACAAAACAGAGAGCTCCTCCAACAGCAGGCAACGGGTAGAAGAAGAGGCGGCTAGGCCAAGGCCAAGCCCTCGCAGGTGGAAGACATCATACTTCGACGAAGGGGTATTTAAGGAGGCGCTCCGCCTTAAATCCTACAAAAACCGCCCAGAAAGCACTTGAGCCTAAGAGAAGGGGAATTCGTTTCTGTGCGGCAGTGACTCTGGATGTAAGGAATGCGTTTCATAGCGCCAGCTAGTCTGCTATTGCCGATGCGCTCTTGCGTCTGGGGACACCAGGGTACCTGTACAGGAGTCCCGCAAGGGTCCATCCTGGGTCCGGTGTTATGGAATGTCATGTACGACGAGGTGTTGAGGTTAGAGTACCCAGTGTGAGTGAAGATTTTCGGATTTGCCGACGATATTACGCTCGAAGTCTACGGTGAAACGATCGAGGAGGTGAAGTTGACTACCGACCACTCGATCAAGGTTGTGGAGGCGTGGATGCGGTCCAGGAGACTGGAACTGGCTCACCACAAGACTGAGGTGACGGTTGTTAACAACCGGAAGTCGGAGCAGCAGGCGGAGATCAGTGTAGGTGAGTGCAATATCCTGTCAAAGCGCTCCGTCAAACACTTGGGCGTGATGATCGACGATAAACTTACTTTCGGTAGTCACGTCGATTATGCCTGTAAAAGATCCTCCACAGCTATTGCGGCACTGCCCCGGATGATGTCCAATAGCTCTGCGGTGTACGCCAGTAAGCGCAAGCTTTTGGCTAGTGTTGCTACGTCCTTACTTAGGTATGGCGGCCCGGCGTGGGGCACCGCGCTAAGTACTAAATGCTACCGACGGAAGCTGGAAAGTACTTACAGGCTTATGTATATGCCTGAGGGTTGCGAGCGCGTACCGTACCGTGTCACACGATGCTCTCTGCGTCATTACTGGTATGGTGTCTATCAGCATTCTTATCAGTGAGGACATGGAGTGCTTCGAAATGCGCGGCACAAGAGGCATACGCAGGACTGCCAGGATGGCCTCTATGGTCAAATGGCAGCGCGCGTGGGACAGTTCCACCAAAGGAAGGTGGACCCATAGGTTGATACCGAGGGTAGATAGTTGGATTAATAGGCGCCATGGGGAAGTTACATTCCACCTGACACAGGTCCTTACAGGTCACCCGAGCAAAGCCGAATAACAGCCCCATAACAAAATGATAACTGGTGCACACTCCAGTACTCATTTAACAATATTGTGTTATCACCCTGATAATTCATGTTACCGCACCTGTCAAACTCTAAGGCGTCAACATCGACCACCATATCGGAAGTTAGTTATCAATGACCGAGCAAATATCTCACTGATAACAAAATGAGTTTTCAAACAGATCAATTCAATTGATTTACAGAAGTTGTTATCAGGATGCCGCTGATGATAACATAATGTGATATTTTCATGATACCGTGGGTATAATTGATTGTTATCATGTTTGTTATGTTGGCTGCTTATTAAACCAAACTGAGAACAAATTTTGTTAATTATTTTTGATATCAGATAACACAGTTAGTTATCTTTGTATTATGTAACTTTGCTCGGGCATGGTTGCTTCCGACAGTATCTACACCGTTTCGGGCATGCGGATTCTGTCGAATGCCCAGTGTGCAATGGTTTAGAGGAAACGGCGGAACACGTTTTGTTCTTGTGCCCGCGTTTTCGCACAATGCGTGACCGCATGCTTGCCACATGCGGGGAGGACACAAACCCGGACAACTTGGTCCAGAGGATGTGTAGGGATGAATTTGGCTGGAACGCCGTTTCAACGGCTATCACCCATATCGTCTGGGAGCTACAGAGGAGGTGGCGCGTGGACTCGGAGAATGGCTAGTTCAGATGCAGTACAAGAGGTGGTCCAGGGGTTCGGAGTCGGCTTCGTAGGTCATACCGGTGCCATGCGGTCGAGATCGACCCTTACAGCGATTAAGTGGCCGCAGAGAGGAAGTCCCGGTAGCGGTGCTGTCGTGGCGTCGGTCTACTGGGTTGGATCCGAGCCCGCGGTTAGAAAGGGGTCCCCGGCAAGGGTTGGGGCAGGTGAGACCCTGCTGTCAGCAACCTTCTGGTGCAGCTGATAGGGCCTGCACGGGTTGCACGTGGGCATCAGTTCTTGATGTCTGCAAAGCAGTTGGGCGCGGGCGGGGTTGACCCTGCCCGCCTTCCGAGGACAAAGGGAGTGGCGAGGGCCACTCGGGAAACTGGCAAAGCGCCAGCATGTTACCGTGATGGACTCTCCAGAGCGAGTCATCGATGTTCGTCGCTGCTAGGCTACGCAGCTAACCTTGAGGGTGCGATGTGCACTAGCCCCTCTCTGAAGCAATGGTTCCGGAGAGACGTAGGGTTTGGCGACCGTAGGAATGGTTTAGTGGGTACGGGGAGAGAGTAGTCCTGGCTTTTACTTTTGTTGTAGAAGACGGCCTCAGCCCCACACTACCCTAACCTTCTGTTAGGGTGTCTGTTGGGCAGATTATCCCCCTATGGTCTAGACGGTTAGGTGATGACGGTTGTGCTGGCGGCGGGTGAACATGATGCGACTGCTGATGGCGTTTCCGTGTTTGATGATTTCTGTCTTCATTCGCGTGGTAGAGGAAAGTGGGACACTTTGTCCACCGGTACTGCCGATGGGCGCAAACTCTGGGTTCCATGAGGATTTCATAAGGCTTTAGTGACATTTAAACGAAATTGGGGGATTTAGGTATGCGTTAGGGCGTTACAGAGGGTTTCAAGAAGTTTTCGAGGGATTTTGGGTGTTTTTATAAAAGTTTCAAATGGTTTTGGAGGATGTTTCAGAGCGTTTCATGGGGTTTCAAGAGGTTTTAAAGAACGTTTCAGAGGAT
Organism: Aedes albopictus; assembly: GCF_035046485.1. Taxonomy (NCBI): domain Eukaryota; kingdom Metazoa; phylum Arthropoda; class Insecta; order Diptera; family Culicidae; genus Aedes; species Aedes albopictus. Next base: position 239,744,247 of record NC_085138.1, on the reverse strand, counting down.
TCTGGGAGTTGCAGTGACGTTCAAGAGTTCTGGGTGATGATTCCTATTAAATTTCAGGTTCCAGGAATTTAAGTCGGATAAAGAGGGCTCCAGGATAGTGACCTAAAATTCTCATAAAACACTTGCTGTACAACATTTTTTTCTCTGCCAAATACATGACACAATCGCTCTTAAACTACTTGAAGCGACCTGAAATATACCTGAAACACCTTCAAACCTCGTTGAAATCCAGCTGAAACCCTTTAAAACGGTCCTAACCTCTCTAGTATGCCCCAGAAAACCCCTGAAATTTGCTCTGAACCCTTTAAAACTCCCAGCATTACTAAAACTCCTTAAAACGCCTTGAAGACCCCTGAAAGTCCATGAAACCCAAGAAAACCCATGAAACGTTCCCAAAACCACTTCCTCTCCTCTTCTTGGCGTAACGTCCTCACTGGGACAAAGCCTGCTTCTCAGCTTAGTGTTCTATGAGCACTTCCACAGTTATTTACTGAGAGCTTCCTCTGCCAATGACCATTTTGCATGTGTATATCGTGTGGCAGGCACGAAGATACTCTATGCCCAAGGAAGTCAAGGAAATTTCCTTTGCGAAAAGATCCTGGACCGACCGGGAATCGAACCCGTCACCCTCAGCATGGTCATGCTGAATACCCGTGCGTTTACCGCCTCGGCTATATGGGCCCCAAAACCACTTGTAACCCCCATAAAGATTACGAAAATGCCGTGATACTCTTCAAAACGTGTCTGAAACCCTCTGTAGTGCCCTGTAACCCCCTAACCTGTTTCTCGTAGCTACTTAAACGCAGGCTTGACAGAAACTCACTCGCGAGAAAATGAGGAAGCGATTTTGGCGTTTTTCTGAGGAGTAAAACTCAGAAATCACAACGCTAATCCTCAACAGCACCGAGCGCGAGCTTGCCGCGCAGCGAGGAGTTCGTCCAACACTCATAATTACTTGTTGTGTTTCTCACGTCCACTCACACTCAAAAAGCTCTCGCGAGTTCCACTCCCATACAAAGAAAGACTCTCGAGGCGAAAATCGCACTCAAAAACCCGAAATAATCAGCGGCTCTTTTTTTGTTCCCCTCTTCCTCGCTCAGTTTTCGTTCGCTCCCTCGCGACGAGGCAAAAGCAAAACCCCGCTCTAGAGCATGTTGCAAAACTCTTTTGATTTCGAGGAGGATTATCAAGCCTGCTTAAACGCTCCACAAACTCTTCTGGAATATCCCGGGAATCTCCCTGAAACTTTTTTAAATGCCCTGGTTATATCCCGTGCACGGCAAAATAAATGTGCGTGCAACACACAACTCAGGCAACCAAGAATCACCTATGGATGTCCGTATTACATCGACTTTCCTCCACTACGACTCTTAAATGCTTTTGTCAGCTATGATATAACATTGTAGAAAAATCATTAAGTTTGAAACCTTTTTCTGAACAAGCAGTTTTCAAATGTGATCCATCATGCCCCCCTATTTCACTACATATTCGATTTCAAATAGGAAGACAATGAAAAAACTGTTGTTTAACTGTAGCTATAGTGCCTAAAAGCTGTATGAAAGTGAATTGCCATCATTATAGGTTACAAAGTCACTATTTTTTATTAAATTGCTCTGATATACAATAGTGGAAGGCACAAATCAGAAAGTGATAGCAAACGGCCACCTAGGAGGGGCATAGCAACTACAGCAGTACAACTCCGATGATCTTGGCAGTGCGAGTATCCATTAAATACGTCACGCTAAAATTGGGATTTTTTTTTATAAAATAAGGAATTAAAGTACGTCTGCTGACCAAGATGCGACGTCAAGATCATCATATGTACAAGTGCTAATCGCTTAGGCAGCCCAGGAAAAGGAATTTAAACAAACGATTGAAAAGTTCAGCGCCCACTAACTGACGAACGAGAATGACCTATGGTCTGCACATCGACCACGCTCTGTTTGATCGATGGCATTTCACTGACATCATCGACCACATGACATATCGTGGAGCTAACATCGACTCTGACCATTACCTGGTGATCGTCAAGCTGAGCCCAAAGCTCTCCGTTATCAACTATGTATGGTAGCGACGACCGCTTCGGCACTACTTGGCTTGACAGTAGCAGCCTGATGTCGCCTTTGGATATACCCAAAATTTCAAGGGAGAGACACCGGACGAGGAGTAGCTCGATGTGACCCCTCTATACTGTACTGGGGTACAGTACAAGCCGTTTTGTCGACGGCCGGTCGACAACGGACCAGATCTTCACTGTACGACAAACCATCCAGAAATGCCATGAGTAGCAGGTCTCAATGCAACACCAGTTCATCGAATTTAAGGTGACAATACTGGCTATCCACCGTTCATAGCAATGGGAAATTATGTACGAGAATGGCGTCCCTAGGAAGCGCATTTGATTGATCAAAGCAACATTATTGTATGGATTGCAAAAGTTTTAGGTGTACTTTCCAGTTCAGCGCGACCCAGCTGGGAACCGAACCTAACTGAGAGTTTCTCATGGGTTCTTTTCAACATCGCCCTTGGAAGAGTAATGCGGTTAGAGGATGTGAAGACCATGGACGGCATGACCTAGAAAATGTGGAAAGCAACCAAGACAGGAAGACTGTATCTGTAAACCCAATTAATATAATGCTAACAAAAATAATTGAACACTCACCTTTGCGTACTCTTTGAACAGCATCGGCATTTTGAAGGAAAACGGTTCCTTCTGGTTGTACTCGCGCACTTTGTAGGTGAACTGCTCGAACTCGGGATGCGGCTCCGAAGCGACCACCACCAGCAAGCTGCGGCCACGCTGCAGAAACGATTCCATGTCTTTGCAGTTTTTGTGATGTGACACCCGATCCAACCGCCACAAGTACTTTTTAGATTCTCTGAAAAAAAAAAATGGTGAAGAGGAAAATTGAAATTGAACGGGTCGAGCTGCAAAGGTTGTCAGATGTTGATATCAATCACGTCACTCCGATTGAAATGATAGAGCATGAAAAATGTGATGCATTAATCACAAAAAAATGTACAGTGATAATAAATAACATTATTCAATAAATCTAATATTTATGACGTGCATTATTACGATTCACGTCATAAATATTCAATTTGTTAGATAACAATTAATTATCACTTTAAGTAAAAATAATGCTTACTTCAGTGAGTACGTCATCATGTCGACGAATATCACCAGATATTCGCCTTTGGAGAACAGCTGCATTGCATCCATCTGTGTCATCATGTCGACTAGAGCGTTTGGGTTTCCCAAAAAGACGTAGATTCGCGTCCGGTTCATCGTGTTCTGGATGATCTGTTTTGTCGCCGGAAGAGGAACGAAACCAAATAAATAACAGAAATGGTATTAATAATTTTCAGCACGTTACGCTCTGCAAACAGCTTCATGGAACTCGTGGGCCATTTGGAAACAGTTTAATTAAAACACAAAGCGCGACCCGCCCGGCCGAAAACGGTCGATTGGATTTACATAACTCTGTAGTGCACACTATTAAGCGGGATAATCAAATCAACAGGACAACCACGAATGCAGCGACGTGCTTCATCTACTGCACAGAATAAGCTGATTACACTTAATTATTTATGTAATAACATAATACCGTATACCAATATCCACTACGACAACAATCCAGATTGTTCTCGCAGCACTTGTGATAGTCGATCACCTCCTCCACGTGGTTGACGGTCAGGTTGTTGCGCTGCGCCTGGTTTTCCAGCGACACCGCCACGTTTTTCCACATCTCCTCGTGGATGATGGAAAACTTTTTCCACCCGTAGTACATCAGCAGCGAAACGATGGATTTGGTGACCTGTGGGTGATTGGCGAGAGCAAACAAACACGCGCAATTAGCCGTAATCGAGCTTCGGTGAAATGTTGTTTTGATGGTCAACATGTTGTCGTGCACTTTTATCAATCAATTTGGTGATTTGATTTACGGGTCGGGTGCTTTACACAGATTCGAACAGATCAAATTTATGATATGCAGCTAGTTTTTTTTTCTTTAAAATTAATCACGGCATCTATGGTGCAAAAACATAATTTAAATTAAAAACATATCTGCAAGTAGTCATTAAATAAAATTTGAAAGTCTGATATACGTTTTGTTTCGCATAGAGATGTAAATATTCCATATATATTAAAACGAAGCTAGAGGCTGAAAATCTTTATAAGAAGTTCCATCTCCTAAGAATGGTGCGTTACAGCGTAAGATCTACAACGTCAATTATCATATCATATTAATTTCTTTTCCCAATTAGCCTAGATAATCGATACCAATATGGTTTTATTGCCGCTTTTCTCATTTGTGCTGTGATTGTAAAAAGCTAAATCTAATAACTAGTAAGGATAGTGGCTACAGTTAGAATAGCTCAGATCAATCTTCAGCATGAAAGAACAGTATCGACCAATCTTTGCAAAATGATACCACTGAAAAGGTTTAAGTTCAAAAACCGTACTTCTAAAGGGGAATTTGTAATTAGGAAACCTTGTAAACCCGGTGCGATGATTGCTATTTTCAGTAAAAATGAAATGGCAAACATGCTTGTAATGCCTCGAGCACGTGTGATTGTCAACAACGCAATTGTCACTACACTCTGTCTCTGTACTAACCACCAGAGATGTATGTGCTTTTACACTTGACGTAGCTGCTTTGAATCTCAACTGGAAATGCTTCTATTGTTCGGGTTATTTATCGCATGAAAAACAATCCCCTGCGGATGCTTTCAAGCATGTCTTCGCATACTGCACTTCAAAATGCCTTTCGATAATTATTAGAAGTGATGCTAATGCTTAATCATATAGGAGTCGTCCATAAATGACGTAGCTTTTTGTGACGATAGGGGGGTAGGGGTTTATTATATGCTACGTAGCTTTCTACTACTGAAAAAAAAATTTCATCTATCTATGTATATAAAAATGAGTTCCAAGTCCCTTTGAGGCAACAAAACTCACGAACGGGTGAACCGATCAGGATGACTTATGCAGGGTTTGATTCGTATTCATGGTGGCTGTGTTTATATATCCAAAAAGTTACGAAAAACAACTAGAAAAGTAAGAAAATTGATAAAGTACTGATTTTCGTGAGCTGGGAAGGAAATCAACACGATTGAAATGAAACCAATCTAGAGTGCGGTGACGTTATGACCTCAACAGTTGTCAAACCACCACAGGACGGCAAGACAAAGTTTTCCGGGACTGCTAGTAATTAATAAAAATTTTACTTGCATTAAGTATTGCGGATTTTTTGAAAAATTTCCACTCTGCGGTAGCCGCCGAGTTCTACCGCAGCTGTCAAGTCCTACCGCAGCCCTGAAAATCATCATATCATTGAAACAGACGGTTTAATCAAAGTATGCTTGCAATGTGAATTGCTCTGGGAAGCAACAACAAACAATGATCATAGGCGTCGTATCCAAGGCGTCTCTGTCAGGTAGTCTGACAGCTGCGGTAGCTTTCTCAATCTTCCGTAAAACGGAAATTTTTCTCTAAATTAGTAATATCATTATCCAGTAAATACAAAATCTATATATATAAAAATGAGTTTGAAGTCCCTTTGAGGCAACAAAACTTAAGAACGGCTGAACCGATCAGGATGACTCTTGCACGGTTCGATTCGTATTCGTGGTGGCTGTGTTTATATGTACAAAAAGTTACGAAAATCATCTAGAAAAGTAACAAAATTGAAAAATTTAGATTTTTCATGTGCTGGGAAGGAAATCAACACGATCAAAATAAAATCAATCTAGAGTGCGGTGACGTTATGAGCTCAACAGTTGTCAAACCACCACAGCTGGGCAAGACAACGTTTGCCGGGACAGCTAGTATATATATATATATATATATATATATATATATATATATATATATATATATATATATATATATATATATATATATATATATATATATATATTGCATGATTTTTTTTTTCATTCACATTAATGTAAATAACAAATAATGGAAATAAATGCCGGTTTCATTTTATAAGCCATGCAGCTATCGGACGCAACAACTGTATCTGAGAAAATGGTTTTGAAATCCTGCGTAACGAAGAATGTATTGTGTTTGCAGACAAAAATCAATTTCGCTCAAATGCTTCTGATGACTAATAGTTTACTGCTTGCTATAGGGCACTGCACGCCGCTAAGGTTGCAAAGAAAAAATTTTCTAACGTTTTGGCATTACGCCATTATTCCAGGAGTTCCTTATATAGTTTCTACAGGACTTCCTCGAAGAATTCATCCAACAATTTCTTAAGGAGCTCCTCTAGCAACTTTGTAAGGAATTTCTCATTGTGTTCTTTATTGGTTTCCCCAAAAGGAGAAGGATAACATTTACACAGGAATTCCTACTGGGAATCCCAGAAAAAACTTCTGAAAACATTCCCAAAGGAATCTCAGAAGGAATCCCTGAAGGAACTTCCAGAAGAATTTCAGAAGGAACTCTTGCAACAATCTTGAAAGGAAAAAGATAAATTTCAAAAGAAATTCCGTGAGAAGTATCTGGAGCAATACTTGATGAAGCTTTCGGAGAAATCTTGAATAAGCTTCTGGAAGAATCTTGGAAGGAGATATTTGTAGATTATCAGAAGGAACTCCTGGTTTAATTTCTGAAGAAAGCACGAAACAAATAATTGAAAGAATCCCATAAAGAATTTCTGAAGGAATCCCGAAAGTAACTTTTAAGGAATTATAGAAGATTATCTGGATATAACTCCTGGTGAAATCTAAGGACGAATGGAGGAATCCTGGATGGAGTGAATGGAGGGATGCCGGAAAAAGTTACTGAAGGAGTCCCGGGAAAAAAATCCTGGATAAATCTAGAAGGGAGTCCTCGAGGAAACCCAGAAGAATCCAGAAAGGAATTCCTGAAGGAATAAAAAAAAACACCTGGATGAATCCCAGAAGCAACTCCTGGGAGGGTTTTGAAAGAATGCAGGAGGGGTTACCTGCCGAGATCTTGGAATGAATATCTGAGTGAATTTCTGAAGGAAACCAAGAAGGTACACCTGGAGGAATCCCGAAAGGAACTTCTTTAGGAAACACAGAAAGAAGTTCTGATGGAATCTCAGAAGAAATTCCGGTTAAAACCCCTATAGAGATGTCCAAAGAAACTGCTGGTGGAAAAGAGGAGAAGAATACCTTGAAAGAACTCCTGAAGGAAACCATGGATAAACTTTTAGAAAAACCTTTGAAAAAACTGCTGGAGAAATCTTAGAAGGAGCTTTTGGAGGAATCTAAGAAGGAACTCCGGAATGAATTATTGGAGGGATCTTTGAAGCAACCCCTGAAGGAATACAATAAGGAGGAATTCTCTAACGGAATCCCAAGAAAAATCCATGGAGTCCCAGAAGGAAGTGCTGGAGGAATTAAAAAAGAAGACATTCTCAAAAATGGGAATCCCAAACGAAACTTCTCGAGGAATTCCAAAATGAGCTTCTGTAAGAATTTTAGAAGCAATTCTTGCAGGGTTCTTCGAATGTCGTGGTAAATTTTATTAAAATGAAACCAATTCGATATTCTTTATAGATCTTATTAATGAGCAAACTAATATCTTCGGAAGAGCTTCTAGGCTAATATGGTATTGTGAGCATCAATTTCCGGTTCTTCGGCATCAAGCAGAACGATGGGTGGTTTATTGAGTCATAAGCTTTGGTGATAATCTCCACTGGTTGCACCTATGGTCTTGATGTTGGCGATCTGATCTTGGCAGTCAGCAATGTTTTCTTGCTATTGTTGTTTTTTCATAATATTCTTGTATGTTAAAATTGAAATCAGAGCTAAGTTCGAGTTTTTTTTACATGAAAATTTTGTTGAGGGGGGGGGGTGTTTAACAAGCTACGTCATTTATAGAGGGGGGTACCTAACTGAATTTGTGACGAAATTTTACGAGGGGGGAGGGGGGGGGGTATTAAAAATCGCTTAAAAAAGCTACGTCATTTATGGACGCCCCCACTTGTTTCAGCTCAGACATTAATTTGAAAGGTTCCAGACACATTCTACCGTGACATTACAACGTTTTAACGCCATTTTGGACAGATTTTTCTCTATAATTCGTAAATTCGACCGTAAACCCGATGAAAACTATCTGTTCAAGAGATCATACTTATTGGAAATTTCACAAGGAATCCGAATATGCAAAAATATTTGAGGGTTTACGGTCGAATTTACGAGTTATAGTGAAAAATCTGACCAAAAAGGCGTCAAAACGTTGTAACGTCACGGTAGAATGTGTCTCCAATTTGATGCACTGCTTAAGTACAACAGATCTTGGATTAACATAGCCAATCGTCCAACCTTCATAATATCTGCTAGAGGAAGATAAAGTGTTAGACAAAACGCTTTGGTCTAACACAATTGGGCAATGGGCATGTGCAAGGTGAAGAATCTATATCTGACCATCGCTAAATCTTTTTTGAACACTTCTATGTTATTTCGCAAACTTTGCGTTTCAGAAATCAATCAACTGGGATCTTTTCGCCGAATTGGTTGCGGCCAAATTTCATGGAAACTCACCATACAATGCCACTCAACGTGATTTAGATGACGCCGTTGATACTATTTACAAGGTCCTTCGTCATGGGAGCTTTTGAAGAACCTTATCCTCTGTGGTCTGTAAAGGATACAAGCGGATCCCCTTGATGGAAATCTGATCTAGCCAAACTCTGGAAACAATGGAGAATCAGTTGGAACAGACGAAGTTCGACTGGATCGGAGGCTACAAGAATGCTCTTCGGTCTGCTGAACAATCTGGCTTGAAAAACCTTTGTTTAAATGGTTTTAGTTTAAGTGAAGTCGGTTGCAATGTCAAAGGATTTTCGATTTAACGAACTTCATTTGCTAAATGGCGATTTCACTTCCTCTGATAAGGATGTTTTGGAATGCCTATTCAGCACACACTTTCCCGGGCGTATGGATATGTATGTATGTATGTATGTACAGTGTATCAAACAATTGTCCGTACAGCAAATTTTTTGTCAAAATAATTTTTCATTCAATTGTTTATAACTTTTTTATGCACACAGTTGGCTTTCTTCTCGAAGGACGAGCTGGTGCTGGTGTCCACTCTCGTGAGCTTAGGTTTCATCAGTCTTGCTCACTTGGTAGACACCGTTTTTCAGGCCGAATTTTTTGCTCTTATGTGCGGAATGCAATCAACTCTTCAGCAACACGTAATGGGAAAAGTTATATATTTTTATTCAGCTAGCCAGGCTGCTAAATATCCAGGGAGGAATCACCGCGCCCGTGGCAGGAAATCGTACTTACTTTGGACTCCGCAGAACTCTACGATCGAATAAAGTTCGCCGTAACACGAAGTTGACTATCTACAAAACGCTAATTAGACCGGTCGTTCTCTATGGGCACGAAACATGGACCCTACGTGCAGAGGACCAACGCGCCCTTGGAGTTTTCGAACGGAAGGTGTTGCGTACCATCTACGGCGGAGTGCAGATGGAAGACGGGACTTGGAGAAGGCGAATGAACCACGAGCTGCATCAGCTCCTGAGAGAACCAACTATCGTCCATAGCGCGAAAATCGGGAGGCTACGGTGGGCGGGTCACGTCATCAGGATGTAGGATAGCAACCCGACTAAAATGGTTCTCGAGAGTCATCCGACCGGTTCAAGAAGACGTGGAGCGCAGCGAGCTAGGTGGGTCGACCAAGTGGAGGACAATCTGCGGACCCTACGCAGAGTGCGGAGACTGGAGACTGGAGACAAACAGCCATGGACCGAGTGGAATGGAGGAGGCTACTATGTACAGCAGAGGCCACCCCGGCCTTAGCCTGATCGGTAAGGTAAGTAAGGCTGCTAAATATTAAAGCACTTGCTTCGACCAATTTTTTTTTTTTTTTTTGTTTTGAGAGACTTTACCCAGAGGGGGCATTCGTCTCTATTGAACGTTTATTATCGAAGAATTATATTTACATAACAACTTATTACTAAACGACTTATACGCTACTGAACATTTCAATATTTTTTAGGAACCTTATAACTTTATCTTCCGCTTGCTTGTTATTGCACAAAATTTCGCTTAGGTTCGACCAATTCTAGGTCGATGTTAGTTATCACTTGCCGTACTGAAATTGAGGAGCTGAATTCAGCAAACGCTGTTCACCTTGAATGGGTACCTGGCCAGTGGCCACTCGTTCATCGTTGGAAATGAATTGATCGATGAGTTTGCTTGCACCGGAGTATCACATGGCTCCATTGGACCTGGGCCAGCTATTCCGATATCGAAGTGTTGGAAAAAGCTTGAGGTTGATACCTGGGCTGCCACTCAACACTAACAATACTGGAATAGTTTGGATGCATTTCACCAAAACAAAATTGTATTGTACTGACCCATCTCAATGGCTGGCAAAGTGCCGTCAGGGCGCTGTTTAAACCATATTTTGCGTTGGTTCCCCTATAAATGCGAAAACTATTCGATATAGTATATTGGCACTAGTCTGCAACCTGTTAAGTGACTAGGCTATACCCGTACAAAAACGAAATCAAACAATTGTCACCTACCTACATCGTAACTAAAAGAATGTCATTACCAGCAAAACTTTGCACGTGCTTTAAATCTGCTTTGAGCAGTTGAAATATTATACACTGAGGCGATTCACTATATCGCCAGTGCATTGAGTAATTTGAATAGCAGCAAGCTTCCTATTGCCAAACTTTGAAAGCGGAAGCACTAGATCAAATTGCACAGATATAAATGGAATTCATTGAACGTATGGAAAACTCATTAATTATAAAAATGCGAAGCAAGCATCATTTCACTCCAACACCAGTAGTGGCGTTGCGGCTAGCACCATGAATGTTGATTGATTAATGATAAATACCGCGCTTCAATTACCTGCGTATCCGGGGGCTCGGTTCTGGCAAACGTGGGGATGGGTGTGCTTCGATGCAGTTCGGAACAACGCTGAAAACGAACAAAAATGAGTGCACATCAGTTGCTGTGGCCACTAAGCCCGCTCGACAGTCATCACTCACGTAGGAGATCATCGGAATGTCCCGGCTTTGCGACACGATGGCTTCAGTCTTGCAGGTCCCTTCCGGGCCGAAAATGGCAGCCACGCCGTCGCAAATCATCTCGGTGATGGCACGAGTCGCTGTCACGGTATCACCACGGGTGTCGTACCACCGCAGCGCCAGTGTCACATTCGGCAGCAGATCGGGATCATCGTTGATTTCCTCCAGGGCAATCGTCAGCGCACCGGAAATGGCCAAGCCTTGCTTGTCCTTCATGCTGCCCTTGAGTGCCGTGAGATAGCCAACCACCAGCTGGGTGCGGTTGTTTTTAAACTTTTGATACCGGGAGTTGGAGGTAGTTAGCTTGGGAACAAATGTCGCCCCCGAAGCGTAAGGATTTTGCGCTTGCGGGAGGCTAAACAGAGATTGTGACAATTGTTGCTGTGACTGTTGTTGTTGGTGCTGTTGCTGCTGCTGATGTTGCTGCTGGTGATTCGTTGTTCCCAGGGCAGCCTGGGCGGCGGCCAGCATCGGTGAAGCCGGGGGCAGCGACTGCGACAGTAATGTCGAGCCTGCTGCTGACGGTTGGAACGTTCCATCGGTGTTCGGGGCGCCGGCAAACGCCGCCGAGAGCAGTGAGAGCAATAGAACGGGCCAACGCGTCATGGCCCCTTAGAACGGGGCCGATCGGCGCGACTCCACGCGATGGTTAACACCTGCTGGAATCGGACAGGGAGAAAAAAAAGAATAGATTAATATGGAATCAATCAAGGAGAAAATAAAAGAAATACAGTAAGGACCCGATTTTGTCAGCCCCAGATTGCGACAAACCTTTTGCTCTCGTTATCTTACAGCCAAATTTCAACCAATTCATCCATGTTTAACGTCAAAGTACAGCTAAAGGGCAGAACATAGAGAGATACAAGTTGGAAAAATTACTTAGGTTTTCGAGGAGTGCAAAAAATGTGTTCCGAAAAGAGGCTGACAAAATCGGGTCACTTATGTAATTACCATGAACCAGGTAGGGGGTAGGGTGGCCCACACTTATATGAAAAACAAAAATTTTGAAAAATACTAAGTCTTAAATCCTAAATCAGTTGTTTTGGACTCCCAGAAGCTACGTTCAAAATTTGAGCAAAATCGGTTGAGCCTAAGGGGGCGCTCAAAACGCTTGAAGTTTGTTTGGGAAAACTTGGCCAAATGTATGCAAAAATTTGAAGTTTTCAAATTTTGCCGCTAGGTGGCGCTGTAAGCGTTCAATAATCAAACCCTTTGGTATTATTGAAGGTGACTATATGCCAGAGAACTTTGTCGAAGACCGCGAAGTGATCTGACGTCTGTGAAAAAAGTTATACCCTAGGCAAAGTGAGGCAAAGTATTGAGATTTCATTATTGATATTATTCCTTTACATGTATTGGAAAAATAACAATAAAGTTTATCCTCACTTTTCCTAGGTTATAACTTCTGTGAAGCGTTGGATCACTTTGCGGTCTTCGACAAAGTTGTTTGGCATATAGTCACCTACAATAATACCAAATGGTTTGATTATTGAACGCTTACAGCGCCACCTAGCGGCAAAATTCGAAAACTTAAAATTTCTGCATACATTTAACCAAGTTTTCCCATACAAACTTCAAGCGTTTTGAGCGCCCCCTTAGGCTCAACCGATTTTGCTCAAATTTTGAACGTAGCTTCTGGGAGTCCAAAACAACTGATTGAGGAGGTAAGACTTGGCATTTTTCTAAATTTTTGTTTTTCATATAAGTGTGGACCACCTTAAGGTTGGGGTAGAGGATTTTGTTTCCCAGACTGAAAAAAAAAACCCGGGATTTAGGATTAATATTTTTCAAATTCCGGGATTTCAAAAAAAAATAGCAAACCGCATTGTTGCTATTGAAAATGGTGCGGATCGGTTGAGGCGTTCCGGAGTTATGGCAATTTTAGTGATCCAGACCATCACCGATCAGAATATGCAAAATGGCGGTCCAAAATCCAGATGGCGGCCCAAAATCCAAGATGGCGGCCCAAAATCCAAGATGACAGCTCACAATTCAAAATGGCTGCTGTTTTAAAAAATTTTAGGATTAAAAATTGAGCAAAATGGGTATATTTGGCATCGAAAAGATGTCCAAAAAGGGAGACTAGAATATACAAAATGACGGCCCCAAATTCAAGATGGCGGTTATTTTAGCATAGCTTCCCAACCTTCGTTTCGCGACCCCCCTACCGCTTGCAGGCACTCTTCGATTGTTTTACGAAAAGCGCTCTGACGACAGACTGGGGGGTCGCGAGAGCCAAGGTTGGGAACCGTGGTTTCAAGGAGTTTTAGGCTCATGAGCCATATGGGTATATTGGTATAGTCCAGAGTCCAGAAATGGCGACCAGAATATTTGAGATGACAGTCCAAAACCAAAGATGGCAGCCTACAATTCAAGATGGCAGCTATTCTATGGAATTTTGGGCTAAAAAACCATGCAATGTATGGGTATATTTGGTAGGCAGAAAATGTTCAGAGTCAAAAAATGGCGCAGTACACTCTGTGAAATATTTGACAGCTTCCGGTAAAAAAGTATCGATTCACTGATTGTTCGGTAAAATAACTTACAGAACTTCTGTAAAGTTTGTTATTTTACCGTAAAAATGTAAAACTTCATGAGTACCGATTTATTTCGGAGAGTAAATTACCGAACGAGGCAAACGAATCTAAGTGTGTACACACTTAGGAAAAATGACGGATTACGGTAAAATTTTACCGTAATCTCAACAGCTGAACGTACGGTAAAAAGTACGGTGATTTTTCAAATCACCGAACATACTGTGAATCTCAGAAAAATACATCTGTCAAAATCACCGGAATGTTCGGTACTTTTCACAAATTTACCGTAAAAATCGCAGAACGTTCGGCATGTTTGTTTACGAATGAACTGTCAATATCACTGAACGTACGGTAAATTTTACAAATGATCCGTAAATATTACCAATCGTACGGTAGTTTTTTCACAAATTCAAGGTGATTTTATGGGAGCACAAAAAACCTCTATTTTCGTAAGAAGGTCGATCATGTGAGTGAACACACGACCTTCTGTTCAGGAAGCACCCTTGCTACCACTGTACAGGAGAGTCTTGCTTGAAGATGATGCGCAAAATCTAATAGAACTGAGGCTCAAAGCTGCCGGTGAAGCTGCCAAACGAATTTTACAGTAGTACGGTAAAATAGTCCCATCACCGATCTGTTCGGAAAAATATTCACAGATCTCCTGTAAATTTGTCGGATTTCACCGGTTCTTCGGTGATGTCTTAGATTTTACCGATTTTCTCCTGTAATTTCATCGATTTCACCGTAATACTGTAGTTTGCTTGTTTACAGACCAGTTTTGGTGATTTTTTCACCGAATACTGTAAGTGTGTAGGAGTACTCATTAAAATAAAGTGGTGTTGTAAACCTCAGGCGTTTTCAATCTGGAGTCATGGGCCATACAAATTTCTCAAAAATCTAAAGCGCGATAAGAAAGGGAAAAAAGTTTTCAGATTCTGGTTCTAAACATGCATTTTCTAGAATATAGCGGTATAGCAAATATCAGTGGTTACAAAGCTAAAGTTACAAGCCATGCTGCTTTTGCAATTACCGAAAGCCCTAGGCGAAGGAGTGAATGTTTTCAGTATTATGAGTCTCGGGGCCCAAGAAACAAAAAAGTAGCAAGATTCCCTTCAGCTGAAGTTTGCTCAAGCGCAGTTTTTTCAACGCTTATACCAACTACTATACTATTAAGTCTATGCTTATACAGCTACAATACATATGATAATATTTCAAAGCTCAGTGGTTCCTAAGCTTATTCCACAAGAACCTAAAAGTGAGGACAAAATTCGTGGCCGAGCGGTTAGCGGCGTCAGTCGTTTAGGTGTCTCGTAAGCCTCGAAGTGTGGCTTCGATTCCCGCTCCAGTCGGGGAAAACTTTTCGTCTGACGAATAATTCTCCACTGGGCCACTGGATGTTATATGTGTTGTCCATTGTCAAATGTTAGTATTG
This sequence comes from Aedes albopictus, assembly GCF_035046485.1. Classification (NCBI taxonomy): domain Eukaryota; kingdom Metazoa; phylum Arthropoda; class Insecta; order Diptera; family Culicidae; genus Aedes; species Aedes albopictus. The sequence continues at coordinate 239,729,242 of NC_085138.1, read as the reverse complement.
TTCAGTCTGTAGAGGCCGCAAGGTCGAAGACGGCGTAATTGTCTTTTTAAATGGAAATGTTTTTCAAATTCTGCGTCATAAGGAGCACTTACTACAGTACACTACACGCGTATACTGCCCATAACTGCATATTTGTAACTTTTGCATATTTTGCTGGTATTGAGTTAATATTGGGGATCATCATCAAATTACAAGTGCTTTCGACCACATGAATAAAAAAATCAAGTTTGTTCTAGAAATTATGAAAAAAATACCAAGTCATTTTGTCTCATTGACCAATGTGACCGCATAACAGTCACACTAGGAAAATAGACTGGCTTTGAAACGTGACATCAATCATACTGAGGTCCGATTTATTTTTTGACAATTCCCCCAGCATACAGGAAGTGCTGTAGAAAATTTTATTGCTATACGACTGATGACAAATTTATGGGAATTTTTTAGAATTTCGATTTATTCTTATACTATCTAAAGTTGCAACTTTGGGTTCCATTTTCTCCAATGCCTACTTTTGTCGAATGTTACTGTTATGCAGTTATGGGCAGTATAGTTGTATGGCAAATTTTGGCACTTGCCAGTTTATGGCAAAATGCCACGCAATTCTCCAACGAACCGATAGTGATGAAGAAGTGCAAGTATTTTCAGATTGAGCATCTTAACTTACATACGTTCAGTCATGAACATCCATGGTGGTGCAGGTGTCGAAATCATTTGAGGGCACTATTGAAAATAAATTGATTTGTGAACTCTATGCTTTTCAATCCAGTGTGAGGGGTCATTATTATATTGCAATTAGTATTACTTATTACTTAAGACGTAAAATGTATAAAACATTTGCACTTATTTCCAGTACACACTTAAAACAGAATGCCGAGATCGGTTTTGCGAATCTCGGTTAAAGTTCATTTGCAAAAAATCTCAGCTAAACGTTTGACGTTCAATGTTTGATGCTAGCGGTATCCATGGGTGCTGCTATGAATAAACTCGATTTTTTGCTGATATATCAGGTAAATTGCGACTGCCGAGTGCTCGGCTGAATTGAAATCAGCCGAGCTCAACTGAGTGTGTACTTCTGGTTTTTCAGAAATTTACGTAGCCCGTGACTACAAATTGAGAACCACTGAGCATTGATACACAATTACATAAGTACTCCCTAGGCGTAAAATCCGAAAAAAAAAAAAAACAATTTCGTGTCCTCGCAGTTACTGATCTTGAGAAGTTCACGTGGCCCGTGACCATAAACAGTTATCTACTGATATTTGCAACACATCTAGATTGAAGATACTCCTCCTTGGCAATTCTTCCAAGCATTTTCGGTTTTTGAGAAATTGTTGTGGCCCGTGAGTTCAGATTGGGAACCATTAAGTTTTGCAACATAACTTTATTGAAATCAGTGCTTCGTGAGGCGCAGAATCAGAAATACTTCTTTATTTCATCCTCAATTTTATGGTCGTCAAGAATTTCGCGTGACCCGTGGCTTTGCGATTGAAAACCGCTGATATTTGGTATGTTGGTATGATCCCGTGGCCCGTGACCTGATATTGGGAACCATTGAGTCATATTTTTAGTAGGTACTCCCGAAGGCGTAGAATCCGAAACACATTTCATATCGCCGTCACACTTAGTGTTATTGATGAATTCGCGTGGCGCGTGACCATAGATTGGAAACCACTGATTTTTCAACATATCTATCTAGGATCAGTATCTCATCCTTGAGATGATCAATCCGAAAAACATTTGTTCTTCTTTCAAGCACCTTCGGTTCCTTTCGGTAGAGCATTAGTGCCATCAGTAATCTCACGCTCTCAAATTTATCCTATTCGAAAACAAGCGATTACGACACCGATTGATTCCGTTCTTTTTATTTTCATGGGTGCTAACTCCTAACAAAAAATACAAAAATAAGAAACAAATAAACAGCCCTTCAATCCTTTATTTTTCGTAGGATGAAAATGGGACCCACATGCTTAATAAGGGAACCAATACATATCTCCGTCGATTTGCGTCCGATTTCAAAACCCTAGATCTCATTCAAATAATAATAAATCGAAGAAACATTTAACATGATTAAACTGGAACTTTTACAAAAACTTTTCAATAAAAATGAATATAAACTTTAGGCAGTGTTGCTGGAAGTTCGGTCGATCAAATTTTAAGATGAGAGCGGTAATATAACCTATGTATTTTCTATTAGCTTTCAACTGTTTTTTCCGAACCTGAATAAAAAAACTAGAAAAAAGGTAATTAGGTAAATTAACTTTTGATGTCATCAACCAAAAGTTTGAGGTCACCCCTCAAAATGATGTATCAGCCAAAAGTTTGGGGACAGTTTTGTAACACATGGAAAGGTGATGTTATGATATCTTCGTCATCTATAGTTCAATTTTAATTCTTCTTGACTCATTTCAAAGATAATTAATAAAATTAACAATTGATTATTTAATTTAGCGTATTCAACGATTTTTATATACAAAAATGTTATGTGTATACAAACATTTGTGTAAAAGTTTCCTTTAAATCATGTTCAAAGTTTCTTTGACTTTTTATCTTTTGAATGAGATCTAGGGTTTTGAAATCAGACGCAAATTTGCGGAGATATGCGTCTACAAAAATGATCTTGAGGCGGTGACCCAAAACTTTTTATCGGGAGTGTACATGGTTTGCATTATTTTATTTCTGTCGGGATTGTATTTTCATTAACAAAAGAATAGATGCAGAATAAGATCTTTGTGCTTTCCAAAAAATGTCAATCCCTACGACAATCTACAAAATAGTCGTTCAATGCAGCGAACAATGTAGAGTCTATTACATTCTCTCCGGCAACGTCAACAGTGCACCTGCGTGATTTTCGCATGAATTCTGAAGCGCATAGCAAACAGAAGTAGAAAAAAAAAACTTCATTCGTAACTAGCTGCTGTAGGGCTTTTGTCGATGAGAGATGTCTGTCCGTCGCCGTCCTAGCGAAGGAATATTGCTTTTAACCCATCATCATTCCATGTACTAGATAGAAAAGTTTTGCTGAATACGTTCGCCCCCGACGACGACTCTAAGAGACTTGTTTTGTGAAATATACCTTCATCCGTTGCCCTCGACTGACTGCACTGCTTCTGGCATTAAATGAACTTTCTTATGAGTTTTGTGTCGGAATGTCGGCAACTTCGGATAGAGAGGATTTTTTTTTTGCTTGACAACATTTGATTTTTTTTCTTTATGGAAAGGTTGGAGTAGCTTATGAGGTCATGTGGTCAATGTGTTTTCTTTTTCTAAAGCAATGCCGATAAATGAGGGATATCTTCAAATGGAAAATTCTGCGTATTAACATCTATCGTTATAGTTCGGCAATCACCACAAAGAGGCTTGTGGTGAACCATACCGAAGAAAAAAATTAAAATTTTGCTTGTTATATTAACTGGAACGTTCCATATTTCAATTTGAAGTTCTTCATAACCTATTCCAGGATGAGTTCCGAAAATTCATTGAAATATTTGCTACTGGACAAGAGCTCGCTTCTCAGTATTGTACTTCTTCAGTTACGTATTTGGATTTTAAACTTACTCTTATCCATCGTAAGAAAAAAGATCGAACCCAAACATGACTAGCTCATTTTTTATATTGTAGCTACGCCTTGAGCTACGAGAGGTTCTACTAGCAATAAGTATAGACACAAAACAGCATGAATCCGAAATGGGCAAAGTAGTGGAATTTCATCGCCCACTAATGGAGCCGGCTGTGCGAGCGAATGATTTGTTTATTCGGATAGTTTCGAGAAAAGCAGCAGTGGTCGAACGATGATGACTGACAAGCTGGCAAATGGCAATAATTATTCAAATCTATACATCTACATTTAGTCGGTAGGTAGCACATGAGATGATTTAAGCTAATGGAGCTGTTTGGATTGGCCGTATCCAACGGAGCTGTGAAAATAAACAGAATATCACGGGATGGAAATGTTGTGACAAATTGGCAATATATTTTGAAAGCAGATTGGTTGACAATTTATTCCATCAGGTTGATTGATTGAATTAAGATAATGATTAGTGAAAAATTCGTGTCAGTGTCAACACGCAGACTAAATGATTGTTTTTGTTAGGAATATCTAAGTTTTAATAGGCTGAGGCCGATTGAGGAGTCCTTCGTCGGCGAATACCAAGCGAGTTTACGTGAGGACCGATCAACGACGGATCAGAAGTTCACCCTGCGGCGAATTCTCGATAAATTTCGGGAGTACAACTTGCAGACCCATCATCTGTTTATTGATTTGAAGGCGGCGTACGATTCAGTGAAGAGAAATGAGCATATGACAGATTATGATCGAACATGGTTTTCCGGCGAAGCTGATTAGATTGATTCGTGCGACGCTTGACGGTTCGAAATCAAGTGTACGGATTGCGGATGAAATTTCGTCTTCGTAATAAACGGGCTGAAGCAGGACGATGCTCTTTTGAACTTACTGTTCAACATAGCGTTGGAAGGAGCGATAAGGAAAGCTGGTGTTGCAAAGGAGCGGAACCATTGTCACGAGGTCATATATGCTCCTGGGCTTCGCGAATGATATCGACATCATCGGGATCGACTGTTGGGCCGTGGAAGAGGCGTTCATAACTTTTAAAAGGGAGACTGCGAGGATTGGACTAACGATTAACACCGCAAAGACCAAGTACATGACTGCTGGTGGTCAACGTCGGTCCGGCCGTGGTAGTGGTGACGAAGTGGTGCTAGGTGGTGAAAAGTTTGAAGTTGTGGACGAATTCGTTTATCTTGGTACTCTAGTAACGTGCGATAATGATTTTACCCGCGAGGTGAAAAGACGGATTACAGCTGCGAATCGGGCCTTTTTCGGTCTGCGAAACCAGCTGAAGTCCCGTAGGCTGCAAACGAAGACAAAGCACGCGTTGTACAAGACTCTGATTCTTCCAGTCGCTTTTTATGGCCATGAATCGTGGACGTTGAGAGAAGCTGATCGGAGAGCCTTTGGAGTCTTCGAACGTAAAGTGCTGCGAACAATACTCGGCGGTAAACTGAAAGACGACATCTAGTGGACACGGCAGGCTGCGGTGGGCTGGGCACGTAGCTCGTATGTCGGAGGAACGACAAGCTAAAAACATATTCAGCAGAGAACTAGGAAGGAGTCGTCGGCTTCGTGGTAGGCCGCGCACACGGTGGCTTTTTGCAGTTGAGGAGGATCTAAGGGCTCTAAACGTTCAGGGTGACTGGAAACGATTGGCCCAGGACCGAGACCAGTGGAGACGAATGCTTCATTCGGCGTAGACTCACCGCTAAGAGTTGTAGCCTATCAAGTATCAAGTAAGTATCAAATATTACCCCAGTAAGGGCTGGGTATTGATTAATACTGACGCCATTAAGGCCATTGGCCTCTTCCCAGAAACTCCTATCCCTATCTCCTCGAGATACCAGCCAAAAATTGTGAGAAACCTCAAGGAAGATTGGGTAACTATCTCACGGGTAACCAACCATGGGACGTTTGCTGGTAGGCTACGGGGAAAGGTTGCTTCTGCAAACCTGAGCGACTGTTCTCCAGGAGGAACGGCTCACAGCAGCGTCTGTTCTCCAAATTTTAAGAAATCATTTAAGAGATTTTTCCAAAAATTGTTCGTAGGACTGCTTAAGAAAACCTTTTATGGGTTTCTTAAGGAACTTCTGTGTGAATTTCTTTACAATGTTCTGCATAGATTTCTTCAGAAATTTCTCCACAGATTCTTATGGATGATAGAATAGAGATTTCTCCAGAAATTTTCGAGCGACTCCATTAGAATGGATCGTCCAGGACTTCCTTTATGAATATTTTTACAAAATCATACTGAGATTTCTTCCAAAATTCCTCCAGTGAGGCAGGTAGTTTCAAAGGGGTTTCTTCGGAAATTTGGCAACTCCTCATCCTTCAATTTTTTTCCAAGTTTATCTTTAGAAAACCATCCATTAATTCCTTAAATCCTCAAAAGTTTCAACCAAGAATTCCTTAAGAAATTCCTCCAGGAACTCTTCCAAAAAATGTTTATGGGATTCCATCAAAAATTTCCGTAGCGGTTTCACTCAAAAATTTCTCCAATGACTCTGTAAGAAAATCGTACATGGCGTGTTTCGGAAATTCCTTCATGAATTTCTCCAGTAATTTTTCCAACACATCTTGGAGGTTTCCTTCTGAAAACGTTCCATAGATTTCATAATTAATCCCTCCGGGAATTCCTTTAGAATCCTCCAGGGATGCCCTTCACCACCAGGGATTATTTTGTAATACTTTCGAACAATCTTGAAAATACTGTTTTAGGAACGACTTTATTAATTTCTCTAAAAATACTTTCAGAAATTCTTCCCTAGATTCTTTAAAAACCCCTCCGAAAAATCCTTAATTTTTCAGGGATTTCTTTCATATAATCTCCTTAAGATTGCTTAAGAAACTCCACTATAAATTCCTCCAGAAATTCTAGAAAATACTTCTTTCGTAAATCTTCCACGGTTTGCTTTCAAATTAACTGCTGATTTTTTTTAGAAAATGCTTTAGGCATTATTTTCTTAAAATTTTTCACGGATTACTTAAAACATTCCCAGGCATTCCTTTTTAATGAAAATCTTACATGAGCTGCTTCAGAAACTTCTTTAGATATTCCTTTAGAAATTTTCCAGTGATCCCTGAGAAAATACCTCAGGGATTCTTTAAACCTCAGAAATTACTCCGAATAATCCTTAAGAAAGTCTTCATCGGATTTTTTTTTTAAGAAATAGCTCTAGGAGTTCCTTCATAAAATCTTTCATGGATTCCTTAAAAAGCCTCCAAGGACTACTTCAGAAAATTTTCCAAGAATTCCTTCTGAGCTTTTTCCAAGGATACTTTCGGAAATTCCTCCAGCGTTTATTTCAGATTTTTTCCCCAAGGATTCCTTCAGGCATTCGTACATGTATTCCTTCATGGACCCCTTTAGAATCGTTTAGAATTTTCTCCAGAAATGTTATTGTCATGAAAGAATGGCTTTCAAAGTTTCTTTATGAAATTCTTCCTTGATTTCTTCCTCTGGTTTCAGGTTGAAATTTTCAGCGATTTCTGAGATTTTCTAGGAACTTCAACAGGATTTCATACAGAAATTTCTCCAGAGACTCTTTTAGAAATATTTACAGATGTTTATCCATTTTTTCTTTCGATCAAGATATTTCCTCACTGATTCCTCCAGAAATCCCTTCAGACAATCGTTCCTTGGTCGGGATGAACCTGCCTACGGCAAAAAATCCCTAAATAAAAAAGAAAAAGAAAATCTTTCCTTCAGGAATTCTTCTACAAACAGCTTAAGATTTTTTAGGAGTTCTACCAGGGGTTCCCAAAAATATTTTCAGGTATCCTCTGTTTTTTTTCAGAAAATCTTTTTTTTTTTATTCCAAAAGGGATTTCCCTTTATATTCCGAATTCAGCTTCAGATATTGGGCAAAATTCTGTTAAGGGGTAAAATGCACGCATTTATTTCAGTTTTTTTTACGTTTTATATTTTTATCAGAGGTTCCCTGGTTTTATACTTTTTTCCGAAAATTCAGGAAATTTTAGGATATATCAAAAAATTATATCTTAAAAACTAAAAAAACATACATCTCTAGTTTGTTTTATATGTTACGCCAAATTTCATTCTGATAAAAATGAAAAAAAAAAACATGAAAACGTGAAAAAAACTGAAATAAATATTTTTACCCCTAAACTTAATTTGACCCCTAAACGTATTTTTGCTCGAAACTACAATTCAATAGCAAAATAGAACAAAACAGAAATGTTTAAAATCGGTCAACTGGTTCTAAAGTTATGATTTTTTGAAACATTTTTGTTTTGAAAGCCTTGTTCTTAGGACCACCCTATCTGCAAATAGGTCACCCTAATGACAAAATAATAAAAAATACGGGTCTAATTATTTTCGATGAAATACAAACCTACCAAGTTTCACGACAATCGGATTTGTATACCAGAGAGAAAGTTGAAAGAAAGATAGAAAGTAGGATTAAAGGGACGAGCCAGGGATTTAACCCAGGACCTTCGCCATTTTTTTAAGTCTCGACTGAATACAGAAATCAGCATCAGTTAGACAAGAATGTGTCGTTGAACATCATACGTCTCTGGTAGGTGTTAATACTTCATCCGCTTGCATAAACCCCTCCAATTGTGCAACAGTTCATCTCTCAGCTAAGATATCTTATCGGTTTCGTTTGGTAGAGTAAAAGCACAAATCTTCAATTTCGATTTCATAATGGTAAAAAGAGCTTAGATTTGAAAAGAAAATGGAGACGCTTGGTTGTTGGTTGCTCTCTCCATGTAAAATGGCAGATATCGTCGGTTTCCTGCAATAGGGGCACAACTCAAAATTTGTCATTTTTGAGATTTTGATGGCAAAAGATGAAAAACTATGTAAAATTTAATCTCACAAAGACCCGTTCCAAAATTCGTTGTGAAACGTGAGATTTGGGCATTTTCAAAAATTTTCCGCAGTAAGGGCACAACTCAAAATCAGTCAACTTTTTCAATAGTCGTTGAAAAATAGTTGTCAAAAATTCATGAAACAGATAGTCCTTCAGCCCCTTTCAATAATACAACAATCAAAATTTGTTTACTTTTGTCAAATGATGAGAGAAATAAGTGAATTTGCAGGAGGTGCTTCATGATTGCCTGTCGCCACGTCGATGGTTTGGTCAAAGTCTTATTTATCTGTTGTAAGCACAATGTATTCAATGCTCATTCTTCACTTGATTATAGTAATGGCAAGAGAAGTGCCACACAAATTATTATAATGATTTATAATGATTTATAATAATAAGGAACATAAAAATTGTAAAAATAACGTTTGGTGAATCGCGTTGGTCACAAATTCATGTAGACCGGTGTAAATTCCAATGTGCAAAAATCAATCTGAATCGATTGGAAACGAGACAACGTTCCACCAAACGTTATCACCATTATGCTTTGATCGCGTAGCGTTATGGAAGGGACTGTTTTGGATAAACACATAATCCAGCGCGGAACAAACCGCGCGTAGTAAACGATTAGTCCAGAGCACATATTTATAAACAAATCATTTGCTTTCCACTTCCCTGATGCTACTACGGTTATGCTTGGCAATGGAACTCTAGCGCAAGATCAATGTCAATGTCAATTATTAAGGCTCAAGCATCCGTCATCATTTTTCGGAAAACGAAAAGCAGTTTTTTCACTGTAAATCAAAACAATGACTATGAAAATATATTCACTGTATTCCATTCCTCATGTGGAATGCAGTGAATACATTTTCATGGCAAAATCTTTTGTTTTGAACGAGAAAACTGCTTTTAAATTCTTGATGATGGCAATGATTTCAATGACGAATGGTTCAACGTTAAGCGTATGATACGCAGATCGCATACATTCAGAACATTATAGGGAATGAATGATCAAGTTGTATTGAATGAAAACGTTTTCATATTCAGGATCAATCATGATCTTTACTACGCGTTTTCATATTCAGGTTCATTCATGATCCATATGATGCAAGAATTCTAGATGTGTGGTAGTACAGAAATTAGATCGATTCATGGAGGCATCTCCGGTAATACGCATGCGTGAGATGAATTATGCGATCGAATTTGATATTGCGCACTCAGATAAAGCCTTGCCACTTATACATAAGCATTATGATTAAGCAATATTGTGAAACCCTATTAAACCAGACAAGCACCGCTAGGATTACAATTGTATGCAACTATCCATGCTCACCACCAAGTGTTAATCCAGGAAAACTCTAATCTATTGCAGAGGCTTAATTGCTGAAAAGATTCTCAACTCGGCTAAATTAATTGTAAGCAAGATTTGCTTGGAAGGTTTATAGCAAGATTATATGTATGCAAGTTAGAATCTCGATCGATCATGGCAAATTAATGATGTGAAAAGGATGAGCATACTTTCTGGACGGCACATATACAAATGGAATAGTTTTCCACAGGATCAGGAAAAAAACATGTTAAAAAGAGGGTGCGAAAATGTCTGGAGAGGTCTGGACGAGGGTATATAAAGGGACCCCGTTTCATGAATAAAGCATTCGCGGTAGATTCTAGTACGAGTCAAGTCAGACTCTTTGTTTTGAAATATCCGAAACCACCTAATTCTCTTCGGGTAACCAGTCCCTTTTGGAGGAGAATTTTGTTTTAGAACTAGCCACAGAGTGGATCTCTTCGGGTAACCAGTCCCTTTTGGAAGAGAAGTTCAACCTTAATCCTCTTCGGGTAACCAGTCCCTTTTGGAGGAGGATTAACCCATCAGGGAACAATCAGTGAAGCTCTTCGGGTAGCCAGTCCCTTTTGGAGGAGGCCACTGACCTTGATGGTTATTGTCGTGAGAGTTTTTGAGGTACGGAAATTCTGTATCTGCTCGACGGCAATAAAGAGGAAATCCTTCGCTTCCTCTAGGTTGAACACTCCCTCACATTGCCAATTTTCAAACGCTTATTCTGAAAATTCACATTTTTTGAGTTGTGCCCCTATTGCAGGAAACCGACGACAGGGTGGCCACACAAAATCAAAATTGAAATTCCCGCATTTTTCCCGACTTTTTCCCGCATTGATTTTGAAATTTCCCGACTTTTCTTTATATATTTGTGGAGCATGTAAAACATCCAAGAATCCAAACTTGTGGATCTGTAAAACTTACTGATGTACAGTGTCATTGTAATACTGTGACAGTTTATAATATTTTGGAGACGTTAACATCAGAAGAAACTTACAAGTAACAAATGATTGAAATTTGCTTCTTATTCAGGATGTCTTTAAACGTAAACCTATACTTGAAAATATTTGTGTCGGAATTCCCAAAAGATTTTTGTGAACTCTTTAAGAAACGCTTGCTGAAGTTCCAACAAAAAAATCTAGTCGGCTAACTAAAATATTCTTTAGTGAATTCCGCTATCCCAGGAATTCTGAAAGTATGAAAGACAGCATTCTTGACGTAATTCTGTTATAACTCCTATAGTCAGAATTATTGGGCTGTTTTCTGGTGAATTTCCTAACAAAGAAGAAATTTATTGCAAAAATACTGAATAAATGTTTGTGATATTTTCTTACATACTCTGCTGGTAAGAAATATAATTATGAAGAAAATTAAATTCCGTTATATGAACAGGTTCATATACAAACCACCAGATTCAAAATTATCCGAAATCCATTAGTAGATTATACATAGTTAAATCTTTCGTATATGTATATAAACGTTTTTACAAGGACTCGCTGGCGTTATATGTCAAAACTCTTGAAAAATTTCTAAAGAAACTGGCTTCTAAAGATACATTTAGATAAAAAAAATGCAAAACTCAGATAAATTGCAGTTGGAACGTCTCAAAATTCCTGCTTAGTGGGAATTGATAATTTTCAAAAAAGAAAAAAATATGAGTTTAGCTATGACAGCACAAGCGCACGCTATGTCCAAAGGAAAGTATTATGAAAATTGAATGTACCTCAAGCTTTATTCGCTAGAACCGTATTTTTGGAACTCTAGATTCAGAATATGTTCAATATTTCATCTTGGGTTTTTTCCCACACATTTTTATATGGGACTAACCTCAAAGTGACTTTTTTCGATATTTATATGGGAAAATAGAAAAAAAAACAAAATATAAAAAACCCAAGGTGAAACATTCTAAGCCGCACAGATTCTGAAACTAGAGGTTCAAATCTTCGAACCTAGCGAAAAACATTTGGGGTATATTCACTTTTCATAATACATTCCTTTGGATAACGGATTTTTTTTTCAAATTTTGTAAATATCTGGGGATTGTCATAAAAGGTTTCCTATTCATAAACAATTTTCAGCTTAATCTGTACAGAAATTCACAAACCCTGAAAAACAAAACTTTGACATTTCTGACTAAATTTGTTAGGCTCTTTTTAGATATTTCAGGAAAAATTCGATATTCTGGGCTTTCTAATCCTTTTAAATTTTTAATGAACTCATTTGAAAACTCGTGAATAATTTTCGATGAGAACTTAACAGATGAGTATAGGTACATCTTTTCAAAAAAAGTAATTTTTCCAATTTAAGTCGAATTTCTGTAGGATTTAAAATGTCTAGAATCACAGCCGGTTTTGAGTAACAAATCCAAGATTCGGCATTCTAAATTAAGTGTGTGTGTGTCAGTAGTTCTGCTTCAGAGGCACGTTCTTCTTCATTTGGAAAATTTCTACCGAGTAACAAGCTATAAAAATTTTCTAAGGAGATGTTGGAAAAGTATTTTATGACATTTTTGATAAAAACATTCAAAATTTAACTACCAAAATTATTTTTTCACTTTTTTTTTTAGATTGGGTTTCTTAGTCGTTCTAAACTTCATTTCTAAAAATTATGATTTGAAATATGTTTTGCCTAAATGAGGTCTAATTGTTGACTCGAGCATCCGGACAATAAAAACCTGTTATCGTATAATTCCTATCAAACAAGAAATCACTCGTAATTCAGATTCCAATGCTCATCTGCATCATTTGGATTTTGAAATTCCTGCGTGAAGCTTCTGAAACTGTGTATGAATTTGGATTTGAAGTGAATCAAGTGCTAAATCTAGGTTTGAGTTTACATTCTGAAGGAGTTACACATCATTTCAAAAATTCCCGATCATAAATAAAATTCCCGACTTATTCCCGCATATTTCCCGATGGATTTCAATTCCCGACTTTTTCCCGCATTTCCCGAATTTCCCGAGTCTGTGGCCACCCTGCGACGATATCCCGTCATATGAACATATTTTGAAAATGCTGAAAAATGATGATAATGGATTTGAATTGAAACATATTTGAGATGCCGTATATTTCATACTAGGTATGTAGTCACTGTGTTATCACTAGAAATACAACATTGTTATTGATGATCCTCAAAATCCGCTATTTTACTTTAGACTTTCAGTTAGCAATATAATCTTTCAAGCGTCGGACGTCAGAAAGTTCAAATAAAGATTATGACGGATTAATATTTCACCGGTATCACCACACAACAACCCACTCATACAGTTTCGCTTTTCACCATTCCGGTTGTTGTTAGTTAGCTATGGGTACATGAGCGAGCACATTCATAGGCACTCACCTGCGCACGTTTGCCAGCGTCATTTTAATACTGTAACTAAACAAACCTACCACGGACGTACGTGACGCCTTAGGTGAAGTTACAGGCATTTTTTTTTCATCTCGTTTCTCACGACTGCCTACGACGACGACGGATTAGTAGCTTGCTAATGTCGGTCGTTGTAGTCGTCGCGTCGTTCAAAAGAACGTGCACTGTTGTGCAGCAGCCAGCAGCAAGCAAGTGTGTATCGAGTTCGAGATGGTGGGTGTGGGTGTGTGTATATGAAACATCGTCGTCATTCATATTTGCCCCGACCCGACTAGGCCCGGTGCCAGCATGTCTGGTGTGGTTTTCAAACGAATAGCAACAACATACTACTTTAGTAAACGGCGGCATCAGTGAAACCCCTAGCGATTTTCCCGGTATCATCAAACCGGGTGCTGCTTGCTACAATGATGCTGTAACGAGTTGCTTTGCTCGTTGCGGAATGTGTGCGCTAATGTGACGTTTATGAGGGACGTGAATGTGGTGAATAGAATCCTGGCTGGAGTTAACAATTGTGAGCTACCAGTGCAGAAATTCAAGCAAAATGTTTCATATTTCCTGGGAATATAACATAAGCGATGTGAACCGCAAACGTGTGAATCATGACACGGAAAGGCTGGGTAATGCGTAATTCAGATCCCATTTGGATGGGACCACTAGCCTCTCCCCAACAACTCCTATCCCTACCTCCTCGTGGTTCCGGCCGGCGACTGCGAGTAACTTTTAGGAAGATTTGGTAGCCAACCCAGGTGGGAACTTTGGTCGTAGGATAACAGTGAAGAGCAGGGGGTTTACTTCGGCAAAGCTGCCGATCTCACAACTTTATCGGGAGCACCCGCATACTCTCCGATCTACCGCGGGTTCGGCATCGTAGCGCTGCAGGAGGTGTTTTGAACGGGATCCTCGGTGCAAAGCTTTAGAGGTTATCATACTACCTACCAGTTCTACGCAAACACACGCGAGCTAAAACCAGTCTTTGTCACGATGGGCGATGTGCAGATTGCAGACCAAGTGCCGATTGATTCTTTAACTCCAGCATAATCAATGTGTACAGCGCTCACTCCGGAACCACTGATGATGACAAGGACGTACTCTATGCGCAGCTCGAACCGTCATCCAAACCATGACGTCAAGATTACCGTAGGAGTCCTCAACGCTCAGGTAGACCAGGAGGAGGAAAGCAGACCGATGATTGGAAGCTTCAGTGCCCGCCAGCTGACGAACGAAAACGGCCTTCGATTCCTCGATTCCACCTCGTCCAAGAACATGGCCATTCTTAGCCCCTCTTTCTAACACAGCCTCCTTTATCATTACACCAGGAGATCACCACAGCAAAGGAATCACAAATCGACCACATTCTGATTGATGGACGGAGCTTCTCCGACATTATCGACATCAGGAACTATCGTAGTGCTATCATCGCCTTTGACCCCTACATGGTGATGGCCAAGCTGCGCCCAAAGCTTTCCGTCATCAACAATGTCCAATACCGGCGACCATCAACCTAGAGCGACTGAAGCAACCGGATGTCACCTCAGCATACGAACAGAATCTCGAGGCTGCGTTGCCAGACGAGGGCGAGCTCGATGAGGCCACTCTAGAGGACTACTGGAGTACAGTTGAAGCAGCCATCAACGACGCAGCCGAGAGCACCATCGGGTACGTGGAACGGAATCGACGGAACGAATGGTTCGATTGCAGAGCTATTATGGAGGAGAAGAACGCATCGCGGGTGCTCATGCTGCAGCGCAGCATGGTATCCGACAAAACTTGGAATACAATAGAAGTAGAAATCATATTTGAGGCGGGAGGAAGCACACCGCCTGAAAAAAGTGAAGTGCGAGGAAATGGAACAGCTGTGAAACGAAAGTTCTACCAGAAGATAAACGCATTCCGCTGCGGCTTCGTACCGCAAGCCGAAATATGCAGGGGTCAGTACGAGGCTTCTTGAGTCTTGAGTCTTGTACAAGTATATATGAACGACTTTTAGAGGATATGATGAGCTCTGATTTCAAGTTATAATCGTTCATGTAAGTGTTTCCGTTCGAATAATCAAAGCGAGAACATTTGACCAGAAGTTCATTTCATCATGAAGAATTTTACTTCACCGGTAGGTTGCCAGACATTTTATTTATATATGGACATGCCTTCTCATGACGGTCGATTTTGAGGTGATCGAAAGGTGGAAGCAGTACTTCTATGAACATCTGAATGGTGTGGAAAACGTAGGCACGGGAGCCCACGGCAACAAAGGAAATGACTACGTCAGTGCCGAAGAGGGCGGAAAGGAAGTTAAGAATTTCATTTACCTTGAAGGTGGTAACATTAACAGCTAACATTAAGCTGGTACATATCTATTTACTCAATATTTATTTATTTAATTCCAATCTTCATCTGATTATGTCTTAATAAAGTAAAAAACATACATAGATAAAACCAAATTACAAAACAAAATAGGGAAAACAACAATCGTCAAAATTAAAACAAAACATGTAACTTAAAGCTGATGGTTCACTCGGTTTAGGTTTCGAAAGTGCATCGTGAAGCGTTGCTGCATGGAAGCCAAAGGAACATTGAAATCAAACAGATAAGCAACTTCGTTGAAAGTAGACGACATGAGCCGTACAGAGTCGTGTTGTCCGTATCGACTGTTTCGCCGATCCAGCCGCAAAATGTCCCGTCTTCGAAGCGATCTTGCAGGAGCGTACAAATTAATCTGTGATAGAAGTGCCGATGAATCGATGCTACCCTTTAGGATCTTTGCAATATACATGGCCTGTGCGGTATGACGTCTCGTTTCTAGAGTGTCAATCCCAAGAAGCTAGCAGCGGTCGACATAGGGAGTCAAACGTTGATCCTCGCGCCAAGGTAGATTCCGCAGGGCAAAACGCACGAACTTCTTTTGTACATTTTCAATGCGCGCTGTCCAGGTGTTCTGGAAGGGCACCAAACAACGACGAAAAACTCCAGTATTGAGCGCACTTATGAGCAGTAGAGTCAACAATCAATACGGGACTGGCAATTCGCCCGTGACCCCAGTTACATCAAATTTCGATGACCCCAATCCCCCAGTGCATAATTTTTGAATGTACATAAGAAGGCGGCGCTTTTGACGCTTCTCACTGTCAATCAGTACTTATGTTTTTCTGCAAATCGTTCAGAATGGCATCGACAACTAGATGATTTAGAAAATCTTTCAAAAACTTGTAAGACTTCTGATGGCAAGAAAAATGAGATTTACATTGAGGATAAAGCAGTAAGGTTTTGTCAGATTCAAGTAACAGTTTTAATTATTGTTATATCTTTAACTTCTAGACCAACCAAGGAGTATATAACGCCCAAAAGATTGAATGTGCGTAGATGTCATATAGCAATTCATCCGACGGAATCTTCCGCGATGAGATCGAGAAGTCTCTTTCAAAACGCGGATCCCAGAGCATTTCAGAACGAGAGAGAGAGTTGGTGGCAAGATGCTAATTTCAAAGAAATAAATTACTTCGCATCTCGTTAATTTCTTCAACGTCGAGAGGAGAAATAATTAGTCTAGGGGCCGTGCATTGATTGCGTTAGGGTTTATGGGGTATGCGGGTGGTCTCTGATACAATAAATCTTACAAGGGGAGGGGTGTCAAAAAATCGTGAAAATAGGTGAAAATTACCTTACACAATAAATGGACAGCCGCTCAAGTGGTGTCTAGCTTACAAGTAATTGGCAAATTATAAATGGTTAAGACCTGTTAAGACGTCAATGTGTCGGTAGTCTGTAATGGGGCTCACGCGAGAACTACACTGCTTCGATATAATCGAAAGGTTGGGTATACGTTTTTTTTTCTGTAAGGCAAGAACTAAGTTGAAGGGTGAGCGTAATTCTGATGGGCCTTTTTTGTCGGATCAATCGTGCTGACCAGATTTCGACATGTATTGACGGACACAACCGCCGATTCCTCGACTACCCACTGGGTAGTACCCAGGAAGGGATAAAGGCCGTTTTTGATGAACGATCAATGAAGTTCCCGCCGAGAGATCTTTCACTGGCGTGACTTGAGATCACTTTATCCGAGTCACTGCTTGTTGGAAAACTAAATGAAAGGCACTTCCTTGATCACTCTGAGAAGTACTGATAGATGTTATTCTGCGGGAACCGAAGTACACGATACACACGTTCGTCATCTGAAGTTCATCATATTCAATATACTTCTAATACAGTCCAAAGTTTTCTGACATCTGGCGCTCCACAGACTGCCATTTCCTTGGCCATTTCCGGTATTAAACCAAATTTTCTTTGCAAGCATACGACAGTCAATTTTTACAAAAGCCCAGTTTCGTGTTCAAAAGGAATCGCTCAAGAAAGTTCTTGACCGATTCCTGTCAGAAACTTTCCACAGTGACTGCCATTTGAATTGCCATTCCTTAGCAACTGCGTACTGCGATCGAAGAAAAACGGTTTCTTGGGCGATTCAGGCAAGGAATTTACCATGCATCAAGATAGGCCAAAAAATTCCTTCTGAACTGCAAATAGCCCTAAACATGAAATAAATAAACAAGAACATCCCATGACCGTGGCAACGGCTGGTTTATTGGTTTGCTTTGATGGATGGGCGAATACGTAAAGCGAATTGCCAAGTGAAGGCGCCGCTTCAAGCGAAATGAGAAGGGGCGAATTTACTGGGGGAGCGAATGGCGTCACGAATTGAACTGAATTTGTTCCTGACCTTGATATCTTAGAGTTAAATCTATGGTAGAGTGATGTCAAGCAGTGAGGATCAAGGTAAGTAAAAGGAAGGTAATCCAATATGTCAGATTCCACCATCCGCCATATTGGAAAACCTAACGACAGCTGGCCAGTTTGTATTCAATTTTTTTCACTAGTGAGATGACAAACAAAAACTTTCAGCCCTAGCAACGTAGCAACCCCACAGAAACCATGCACGCTTAACTTTCTCAGCACTAAAAGTGGACAAACTCCATGACACTCATCGAGTGTTTCCTACTTACACGGATTGCAAATTACCTCGTACACCCACTCAAGCAAATATTTTGCAATATATTCGGCATAGCAATCTCTTTTGGTTAAGAAATCACCATTGTATTAATAATTAACAAAAATGCGGGGGCACGAGCAAATTTTAAACCTGGGGGAATATTACTCATTTTATGAGTGCCATGGAAATATGTCAACATTGGTTATCCGTGTTGAGAATGTTGTTGGCGATGCGGCATAGCAACGCTTCTGTAGCGTTTTGCAGCATAAACAAACTGGCCGGCTGTCACCTCCATCCCCCCGCAGTGTGCCGCACTCCCCGCGTCCACTTACTGCTTATACGCTAACACCTTCCTTATAAACATCTTGCTTCCGACTGAATGTGATAACCTGGCATTTTTCTACACTGAGAGTAAGTCTGTTATCCGTGCACCATTTCTCAAATCGGGATAAAATCATTTGAAGCTCAATGCAGTCGTTGATGCACGTAACGACGATGTACAGCTAAGCATCATCCGCGTAGAAGAGTCTTACTCCTGGTGGTAATATCAACGTCGAATCGTTAATAAACAGGGAAAACAGTAAAGGGCCGAGATTACTGCCTTGAGGTACACCGGACACGTTATTGAAGGGCGTAGATTGAAGGGATCCGATTTTGACACTAAGCGATCGGCCGGTCAAATAGGATCTGAACCACTCGACAAAATGGCCAGACACTCCAATTTTCTCTAGTTTCTTCAGAAGTATGGCGTGGTCAACTCTGTCAAAGACGGTTTTTATGTCCAAATAGATAGCATCTACCTACTTCCCAGCATCCATTGCTTGTAAACACGTTTAAGTGTACTGAGACAGATTGGTGGTGACAGACCGTCTCGGGAAGAAACCATGTTGGTCACTTGAAATATAATGTTGGCAACAGGTAAAAGTGCATCATTTACTATGATTTCGAAAACCTTGGAGCAGGCTGATAGAGAGGTTATTCCGCGGTATGTGCTGACATCACGTTTATCGCCATTTTTGTGAATTGGGAACAGAAATGAATGTTTCCAGTTTGATGGAAACTGCTGACATTGGAACGAGAGGTTGAAGAGCCGCTGAACAGCAACGTTTCAACAAAACTGACGGGATACCATTTGGGCCAGCAGAGTATGAAAACTTCAGTTTACGAATCGCTTTTGAAACATCTTCTGTATCAATCCGAAATGTGTTCCATCACATCACGGGGAGTGTCACGAGTGGCTGTCGCAACTTGAGCAGATGACGCGGCCGAACTGCTGAAGGTCGCTTTGAATTGAGTAGCTGGTACATATGCGTAGTTGTAGGGGGTCTGCGGGGCAAATCAAATGATGAAATATCCGGAATTCACCAAAAGGAATGCCTGGACGAATAGCTGGAATATATTTAAAAAAATGTCTGGAGAAGTTTCAAAAGCAATTCCTAGAAGAATTTGTGGTACATTTTCTAGAAAAAAAAAATCTGAAGAAACTCCTTTGCAGAAGCTGCAGGGGGTAGTCTTCAAGGAATTCATGGATGGATTCCTGAATAAATCTAAGGATGAACTCAATAAAGATTTCTCGGAGATAACTGTGAAAGTTTGCCGGGGCCCGTAGCGTAGTAGCTACACGTTCACTTTATAGGTGGGTGGTCATGGGTTCGATCCCAGCCCCGGCACTTGCAATTTTTCGTCAGTTGTTCTTCCCCCCGAGAGTGGTTGACACCCGACTCTCTTCTGAGTATATGCTCTAACGGACCCGGAAACTTGGATATCGGCTAACGGCAACT
This sequence comes from Aedes albopictus, assembly GCF_035046485.1. Taxonomy (NCBI): domain Eukaryota; kingdom Metazoa; phylum Arthropoda; class Insecta; order Diptera; family Culicidae; genus Aedes; species Aedes albopictus. The sequence goes on along the minus strand of NC_085138.1, from coordinate 239,709,378 downwards.
CATAATGGACCTCCCAATCGAACTGGAAATGAATCAACATCCACACAGCAACATCGTGCTCATCATTCTACCATGGACAGGGTAAAACAGTGACAGCAGCGCAAAGGCTACCAGTTCGAATAAAAATTAGTGGAATAAGAATAGAATACATTCAGGCGCTGTACAACGTGTAAGTGCAGTCGCCAATTAGTGCCCTAGTGGACAAAAGAGCTGTAAATTAGGTAGAGTGGTTGAAGAATAAAAAAAAACTGTGAAATAATTTCTGGATGACTTCTTGGAGAATTTCCTGACTCCTGTATCCTTCTAAAATTATCTTGAAGTATTCCAATACAAATCGCTTAAAAATTCCTTTAGGAATCGTTCAAGTAATTAAAAAAAATCTTCAAGTAATTCTGGAAAAAATCTTGGGTGAATCTCTGGAAAAAATAAAAAACGGATTTCTGAAATTTCGGACTGAGCCCCTGTATAAATTTTTAAAAAGATCCAGAGAGGAATTTTTGATGGAATCACTACACGAATTCCAGGAGCAATCCTTGCAAGAATTTCTGGAGCAATCCCTGAAGGATTCCTGGAGCAATTTCTAGAAGAATTCCTGCAAGAATTTCTGGAGCAATTCCTAGAAGAATTCCTGCAGGTATGATGGAGTACACCCTGTCGCTGGAGGAAGTTCTGAAAGTATACTTGGAGGAATTCTTGGAGGAATCCTTGGAGGAATATCCCGGAAGGAATTCCTAGACAAATTTCTGGAGGAATCCTAGGGGGAATTTTGGAACGAATTCCTGGAGGAATTTCCAGAGGAATTCCTGGAAAATCCCTGAAGGAATTCCTAGAGGTTCTCTCCCTGGGGATTCCTCACAAAAATCCCTGGAGGAATTCCTGCAGGAATCCCTGCAGCAATTTCTGGAGGAACCTCAGGAGGAACTTCTGGACAAATTTTAGGAGAAAAACCTGGAGAAATCCCTACAGGAATTCTTGGGGTACTTCCGAGGAACTATTTCTGAAGAAATCCCTGCATGAAATTCTGGAAAAATTTCTAGAGAAATTCTAGGAAGAATCCCTGGAGAAATTTCTGTAGGAATTCCTAAAGGTATTACTGGAGGAATTTCTGGAGGAATTCCAGGAGGAATTCTTGGAGGACTCCCAGGAGGAATTCTTGGAGGAATTCCAGGAGGAATTCTTGGAGGAATATCTGGTAAAAGCTTTAAAGGAATCCCTGAAGGAATTCTTAGTAAATTCCTGAAGGAATTCCGGGAAATAGTTATTGAATAAATCTCCGGAGGAATCCTTGGTGGAATCGCTAGAGGAGAAATTCCTGGAGAAAACCCTGGCATAATTCCTGAAGCAGTTACTGAAGAAATTGCTGAAAGAATTTGTAAAGGACTCTCTGGAAGATTTCCTGGAAAAATTCCAGGAGAAATTGCTGTAGAAATTTCCAAAAAAAATACTGGATCAATTTTTGGAGAAATTCTTGGAGGAATTCTTGGAGGAGTTCCTGGGGAAATGCCTGGTTGAAATCGTGGAGAAATGGCTGGACGAATGACTGGAATAATTCCTGGGTAAATTCCGGGAGCAATTCCTGGAGAAATTTCTGAAGGAATCCCTGGAGGAATTCCTGGGGGATTCTTTCAGAAATTCTTGAAAGAATTCTTAGAAGTATCTCATTGGGAATTCATGCAAGAATGCCTGTGTAAATTTCGGGTAGAGGATTTCCAGGAGAAAACGCAATAGTAATTTATGAAGGGATTCCTGGATTAATTCCAGGATAAATTCTCAAAGGTATTCTTGGAGAAGTCCCTGAATGAATTCCTGGAGGAATCCCTGGATGAATCCCAGGAAGAATCCCTATAGAAACCTCGAGGAACTCCTGGAGGAATTCCTGGAGGTATTTCTAAAAGAATTTCTGGAGGAATTACTAGAGCAAGCAATCTCTAGAGAAACTCCTGAAGGAATGCCTGGAGGATCATTCGCCTCACTGCAAAAAGGTATATCACAATAGTTCTAAAACCTGGACGCAGTGATCTTCACCCGACAAACGATGCCTGGAGGAACCCCCCAAGTAACACACTTGTCACCGAAGAGTCACGGCGGCGCAGGTTTTTGTTGGGTAGAAGTCACTGTGACTTATTTCTAACAAACAAATGCTTACTTGCTAGAAGTAAGTCACAATGACTTCTGCGTAACAAAAACCTGCGCCACCGTGACTCTTCGGTGACAAGTGTGTTACTTGGGCCATGAAGAGATTCCCGGAGAAATGCCTAAGAATTCCAGGAGGAGTATCTAGAGAAATTCCTTGAGAAATCTCCAGGGGCACTCCCAGAGGAACCTCTAGCGGAATTTTTGAATGAATTGAATGAACGAATCCCTGTAGGTTTTTTTTTTTGACAAATCCTTGAAGGAATTCACATGAGGAACAATTCCTGAATTTCTGAAGGAATCCCTTGAGGAATTCCTGGACGAATCCCAGGAAGAAATCCAAGGATCAATTTCTGAGGGAATTCCAGCAGGAGTTTCTGAAGAAATCTCGTGAGGAAGTAATCGCTGAAGTTATTGAGAAAATTCTGAAGGAATCCTAAAAATAGTACGTAGAGGAACTCTTGAAGGAATTTTTGAAGCAAATCCTGAAAGAATCCCTGGAGGAGTTCATTAAGAAACCCCAAGAGGAATCTCGGAAGCAATGCTAACAGGAGCTCCTAAGGGAATCTCTAGCAGCTCCTGGAGGAGATTCTGAAACAAAAATCCAGGAGGAATTCTTGAAGGAGCCCCAAGAAGAGTACTTGGAGGCATTTGTTGATGGTTCGCGGACGACATGGATATAATCAATAGAACATTTGAAACAGTGGCAGAGGTGAACACCCGCCTGAAATGCGAAGCAAGGAAGGTCGTAAAAATTATAAAGCATAGGGACTAACATGAACACACTATTTTCATAGCGAATAACTGTAATATAAAAAAAGTGGTAGATTATGATGATGATTAAAAAGACACCAAATTCATCAGGAGTGCCACACGTCTTCAAGATGTCTTCATCCATCGAGTGATGCTGCTAGAAACCAACGCGCATTTTCGACGGTTGTTGGATCTGTCGAACCGCGCCATCGTCGTCGTAACGATGATGGGGAAGAAAGAGGCCTGGGCAGACATTGCTGTAGCTGTAGGGTTGATAAAAAGCAATCAACTTGTTGGCTTCTTTGCGCTCTCAGACACAACGTGCAAAGTATTCTATTTTTATAATTCCGGTTTGTTGCTCTCGTGTGTTTACCTTTTTCGCTTCCATTCTGGGCAAGACTCGTTGTTTTTTTTTTTTTTGCAATTGGTAATATTCCTCTTTTTGCTGATCTTTCTTACCGGTTGATTGTAGGAATTTCTGTTTTCGTCTGTGTCGTTATTTTTTCTTTCCTTCTGCCAACTCGATTTGTTTTTTCCTGTTTTCTTTTTCCCTGGCATTGCTTTTGCTTATAATGTTTGCATACTCATTCATGCAATCTTGTTTGGGTAGTTTTTCCCCTGCAGATTCAGCAGCGCGTTGGAGAAAACGGAGCACGGCGGAAGGATAAAAATATGAACCGACCGCCGGCGTACGTCGATACATAAATATAAATCAAGCCAAAAATATCGCGGTTTACTTTAATACCTACCGCACGGGCGGGCGGGTGGATTCATGGCTCTTGGACCAGCAGCAGCATTGAGATAAATTTACAGCCCCTTTTTCGCGTTGCTTTTACCATAGGCCAGAGGAGCACGAAAACAGATCACTTGATCATCGATGATCGTGCATCGAATCACACACACCGAACCGTGTCTTCGTGTCGCCTTCATTGATCAGGCCTGCCAGGTCTTCCTATTTCGGCGACTCTCCGAATCTTCCGTTCTTTGTTTACGTTAGCAATCTCGCCGAGCGCTAATGCTCTTTAGGGTCGAATCGCGCGCAGTTGTTGAACGCGCGTGATAGCGCAGGTAATAAATTGCTGGAACATTTTAATATTTTTTTATTCTATTTTTAGCATCACGGTGATAGACAAAGTCAACCGACACTAAAATTCCCAAAAATAGACGTGACTGCTCGTATTTCAGCGATAGCGTATCATTTCCTATCGCGCGACTGATTGTTATGTTTACGATTTTTATCACATGCAAATTAGTTAGCTGAAGTCAAAATGATTAGCTTCGAGCTATAAATAAAATTAGTACAACTAATCATGACATATCGCTTGACACAAGTTGAGTGTTGGCATAAATTATATTTTTATTACTCTGCATTGTTTGGAGATTAAGATATTGAAAGAACTGCCGAACGTGTTTTGAAGATTTTCAGACCGAGCGAATTGGTTTTATTAGTATTTTGTGACGCGGTAGGTAGATATGTGAGTTTTATATGCGTTGTAGCAATAGCTGTGAAGGCTATAAAACTTTGAAATAACCTACGATTGCAACATTCTTACGCAAGTTTTACAAGTTTTTGGCGCCTTTATGTTCAGTTCAAGTTTTTGTACTAAAAGCGTTTCTAACACGTGGAACGATGTATGATCTCACAGCTTTGTTTAACCGTTATGTGTCCGACAAACTTTTTGCTTTTTTTCTACACCGTATGGGTGCTGGGTACCCGGGTACCCTGTCGGCTACATAAGGGTTAATTAGGTTTATATGGAAATAAGCAACTCTTAAACCCTTGTCAAAATCTTAGCCAAAATTGGCCAAACCCGCTAAAATATTTTTTTTGTGTTGTTTTCGTGTTCTTGCATCCCTTACTTACCTCTTTCTACTTTCAGTAGTATAAATAAAACAATGAAACTTAATTAAAGTTAAGAGTTTTGTGGTCAATATAATTTTATGATTATTGGAGCTAACTTATTCTCTACGCTATTGCGAACAAATCAAATCGTATTTTGAAAATATTGACCAAAATCGAATGCAAATCTTTGCAGCAAACGAACATTAATCGTTCGAAAAATGAAGAATCCTTTTTCATTGACTTCCTTAAGCATAAAGTTACGTTGCATCGTGTCTGCAAAACAGTCATTAGTTTTAATCAGCATTTTGCAAATTTCGGCAAAGTTGTTTGGCATATAGTTACTTACAATAATACCAAAGGGTTTTATCTTTGAACACTTGCAGCGCCATCTAGCAGCAAAAATCGAAAACTTAAGATTTCTGCTTACATTTGACCACGTTTTTCCATACAAACTTCAAGCACTTTGAGCGCCCCCTTAGACTTAATCGATTTTGCTCAAATTTTGAACGTAGCTTCTGGGAATCCGAAACAACCGATTCAGGAGGTAATTTTCAAAATTTTTGTTTTTCATATTATTGTGAGCCACACACTGAAGAACCTCTGGAAAAAAAATCCTCACGGACACCCGGGAAGTGAGGAGGCAATCCTGGGAGACCTCAATGAAGGCATTCGAGGAGGACTCAATGAATGAATCGAGCTAGGACTGGATGACGGAATCCTGGGATAAATTTCTGAAGAAATCTCTTGGAGTATTCTCTGAAAGTTTTTTTTTTTTTGATATCCTGGAGGTATCCCTGAAAAATCCTGGAAGAAATTTCTGTAATAATCTGGAGGAATACCTGAAGATACCCCAGGAAAAGCCCTTAGAAATATCATTCAAAAATCCTTGGAATAATCCCAAGAGGAGTTAATGTAGTCATCCTGGGAGAAACCTTCGAAGGAATTTCAGAAGAAATCATATTAAATTTTGGAAGAAATCCGAAAAAAATCAATGAACGAATCCCAGTATAAATCCATAAAGCAATCCCGGAGGGAATATTTGAGAGTATACCTAAAGAATCTAAAGAAAAATTTCTAACGGAAGCCCGGGAAGTAATTAAGAATGCCGGAAGAACTCCACTTCATTAAAGATTCCAGTAAAAAATCAATGAATGAATCCTGGTGGAACTCAATGGCGGAATCCTGGGAGAAATTTCTGAAGCTCTTGGAGTGTTGTCTGAAAAAAATCTCAAAAAGAGTCCCTTTAAATATCCTGGAGGGTCTCCTGAAAGAACCCTGGAAGAGATCACCGAATCAACCAGAAGAAACCACAGGAAAAATCCCTTAGAGGTTTATTTGAAGAATCCCTGGAAGAATTCCAATAGGAATTATTATAGAGGAGAAATACTCGAAGAAATCTCAGAAATAATTTCAAGAGAAATCCCTAAAACACTGAAGGATTTACGAAAGGAGTTTCTGAAGGAATGCATGGTCAAATCCCTTTAGAGGTATCCCGGGAGAAATCCTAGAAAGGACCACTGAAATAATCATTGAAAGAATCTCGAAAGGAATCCCGACGAAATACCGAGATGGATTCCTGAAGGAAACTCGTCAAGAATCAATGAACGCATCACGGGAGTAATTTCTGAAGAAATACCTGAAAAAAAAAAACAAGAAGAATCACTTACGGAAGCCCTACAGGGAATCATGGGTGAAATACCAGAAGCATTGCAAACCAGATGTTATAGTTGTGAAGCCTTCATAGATCTAGACTGGCAGCACGTGGAAATTAACCCTCCTTTTGCATTTGGGTAATTTTTTACCCAAACCGTGCACTGCACGCTATGTCCAAAGGGATATATTATGAAATGTGAATGTACATCAAAGTTTTTTTTTGCTAGAACCGTATTTTTAAACCTCTAGATTCAGAATATGTGCGATTTGAAATCATCCATCTTGGGTTTTTTTTCATACATTTTTATATGGAATGAAATTGACTTTGAAATTACTTTTTTCGACATTTGTATGGAAAAATAGGAAAAAAAAGTCAAAAATATCAAAAAACCCAAGATGAAATATTTTAAGTCGCACAGATTCTGAAACTAGAGGTCCAAACCTACGATCCTAGGGTATAACATTTGAGGTACATTCATTTTTCATGATACTTTCTTTTGGACATAGCTTGCATGTGTTTCCAACGTGATGCAAGAGGAAGGTTAATAATACATGTTGTAATTTAAAATAAGCCTAACCAACATTTCTGGAATACCCTATTATTATAAGATGAAGTGAGTATGAACCGAATTGAATTGGGAGATCAGTTGTTGTAGATGCTTACGACAGGTCACACGATGTGACCTGATCGTGTTAATAAATAAGATTGAATTGTAGAGTGTCGTTTTCGTGTATCATAGTCCGAAGAATTGCCAAAGCATTATGACTAGTTGGTGGTATCAACCTGGGATTCCCACATACATCTATCTATCTATATATATAAAAATGAGTTAGAAATTCCTTTGAGGCAACAAAACTCAAGAATGGATGAACTGATCAGCATGACTCTTGTACGGTTCGGTTCGTATTCGTGGCGGCTGTGTTTATATGTACAAAAAGTTAAGAAAATCAACTAGAGAAGTAATAAAAATGATAAAGTACTGATTTTTTATGAACTGGGAAGAAAATCAACATGGTTGAAAAGAAACCAATCTAGAGTGCGGTGCTTTTATGAGCTTAACAGTTGTCAAAACACCACTGCTTGGCAAGACAAAGTTTGCTGGGACAGCTAGTATAGTATAAATTGAGGTGGAACTTTGTAAACCCAAGCAGCACACAAGTTTCAAAGAAGTGTCGACAGCGCAAGTTTTTGGTTGTACAGGAGTTATATTCATGTAATTCTAACCCGAAGGAAAAATAACTTGAAAATAACTCGTGTTCAACCAAAAACCTGCGCTGTCGACACTCTTTTGTAACATGTGTGCTGCTTGGGAAGCTTGGCTAAAACACGGTTTTCTAGCCCCAATTAAATACGGAAACCGTTATGTGGAGTGCTTCTGGGGATCTCAGAGGAGTTTCAAGGAAATTACTAGGAGTACCAGAGAGTGTACCAGGAGGTCTTAGAGGCGATTGTGGGGGTCTCAAGGGGTTCCAAAAGGTCTCAGGAGCATTTCAAAGGATTCAAGGGCTTCCAGGAGATCTCTAGGGCGTTTCAGTAGGTCTTAGGGATGATTCAAAGGATCCAAAGAGTGGTACCTGGAGGTTAGGTCGGGGACATTGATTAGGGGCACCGTTACGGGCGTTTCCGAGGGCATTTCAAGTGAGGATATGACGAAGCCGCATCTCGAATTTCCAAGAGCACAAATCTGAAGAATCAAAAGTCGATTTGTGCTGAACAGTTAATCGAATGGTTACCCGATACTTTTCAGCGCAAACTGACATCCGGTTATTTAGATTTGTGCTCTTGCAAATTCAAGGTGTGGCTTAGTCATATCTTCAGGAAGTATCAGAGGATTTTTGGTGGATTTTGGAGGCTTTACGGAGGTGTTTTCAATGATTTCGGAGGATCTCAGGTGCGTTACATGGATTCCATGGGCGTTTTAATAGAATTTCCGAGGAATTTCAGGAAGCATTAGAACTTTTTTGGCGGGTTTAGAAGGCATAGGCGTTTTCAGTGGGTCTCAGGTACGTTGCACGGGGTACGTTGGGGTTTTAGGAAGATTTCATAGGCGTTTCAGGAAAATTCAGAGGATTTTCAGAGACCTGTACACGAAAACCCTTGAAACGCCCCAGAAATGCCTTGAAACGCACCTGAAACGTCCATAATCACATTGAAATACCCTTGAAATCTCCGTAATGCATGCCGCTGAAACACTAAAATGTTCCTAAAACCCTTCTGATATGACCCTACCTGAAATACCTCGAAACGCCCCTGAAACCTCCATAATCGCAATGCAACGCTCTTGAGATCATCAAAATCAATTAAAAAAATAACTTAAACCCCTTGAAACACCCCTGAAACTCTCTGAAATTCCTTGAAACGCCTCTGAAACTCCCTTTCTACTGCTGAACCTCCTATAAAATTCTCGTAAAAACGCCAATGACGGAACGCCTTAAAATGCTCCTGAAATCTCCTGAAACGCCCCCGAAGACCCTTGGAACCCCCTTTCGATGAGCTTCTGGGAACTTCATGGAAATCCCCTTCGCCCCATCTCAAATGCCCAGGAGCAAGACCTGTTGACGCGAACTAGATTCCCTCATAAGGGGCCATCCATAAACCACGTGGACACTAGCGGGGGGAGGGGGGGGATCTACCGAAAGACCACGAAAAGCCAAGGGGGGGGGGTGTTGTCACCAAACCACGTGTTTTTTTTATTTGGTGTTTTATTTTTCCTGTCTGATCCAAAAGCATAAAATCAATTTTTATTCAACTGACTGTGCTGATTATTCCTGTCCACAGCACGAAAAAATATGTTGTCCATCTAGCACAGCTAATGCTGAGTATCAAAAGCGAGATTTTTTTCAACGTATTGTACAAAATATAGGTTGATGAGAAAATTCAAAGAAACTTTTTCTTTTATTTTGAATACTTTTTCGTTTTTTTTCTCATGAATATTGAAAGTTGCATGTTTACAAGGTCAGGTACAAGTTCCAGTTTGCCTAAAATGCTATGTCACATATTTCTCTTCTAGTAGAAACAAATTTATATGATTTGAATTCAGGAAAGGGAAACATCACCTTCAACAGCTAACGTGGCTGATCACCAAATCAGAATAAACCTTAATAGATCTTTTATTTTTACATGTGCTGCTAGTGTTAGAATGAATTCACCTACTCTCCCGTTTACATGATCCAAAAGCTGCCTCCTTTTTCTAAGCCTGTTATCATTGTAAAAAATCCAGCTACAGTGAAGTTTAACCCTTCGGGGACGGATGGATCGTATGTGCCCAGTCGAGAAAATCGGCCATCACAAACGTATTCTAGACCAGTGAGGTTGCATCCAGAAAGGTGAAAATTCCGTCTCCAAAGGGTTAACACAAATTTTCTTCTTTGGCCGCAGGAATTTGTCGTGTCTCTCTTCAAACTAGTGTTTTTTTGAACACTTCAACTATTATTAATTGAAGTGCATTGCATTCTTTGTTTGCATTGCATAAATATGCGTATTTTGTGTGGCAAGCACAATGATACACTGTGCTGTTATTGTGTTGTGGTTATTTTGTAAGTGTTTTGAAAAAAAAATGGATATAAAAAAAAAACACGTGGTAACCCCCGGGGGGGGGGGGGTGGTCAGCCTAAAACCACGCAAGACCACGGTGGGCGAGGGGGGGGGTCTAAAATTCCGGAAAAAATGACCACGTGGTTTATGGACAGCCCCTAAGAGCCCTGACTTAATGTATTAGCATTAGCATTAAGCAAGTCGCACAAATTCGTAGGTGGTACAGTCCTTGACCGCTGTTATGAGTGTTGCCTCCTTCCCGTCCGAACCAAAGCACAAAGATTTGGGACTAATCTCTGACTCTTAGACAAGATTGACGCAATCATCCAACGGTCGAGTGCTGCCCTGGACACGTCCTTGCGACAGCTGAGGGATGGGAAAGGAAGACTAGTTGGACACCTAAGAAAGGTATGCAGAGACATCTACCTCCTCTCTGGCCTAAATGTCACGGGAATGAGGGTGTTATTAGTGGAAGAGTTAAATTCAAAGGAAACGTTTGGTCAACGTTTAGGCACACGATATGCAGGAACAAACTCACCAGACCATACGAATTCCAGTACTCGCGGACTCCCATTGACATCTCCCGGACATCCAGCAGCAATAGGGGGATTAGGGGCATAATGGACACCCGGGGCGAAATGGATACCCCTGTTATTGCCGAAACTGCTGACTTTTATGTTAAACTTTTAATGCACAAGTGTAAAGGATCTAGAAATTGTTCTATTTAAATTCCTCCAAAATAACCAAAATATCATTAAAATTGAAATATGTTTTTCATATGATGAAATTTTTATAATTTCGAAGCAGCAGCAAATAAGGTATTACAAGTATTTGAATGTGACCACCATGAAAACAAGTAAATTGTTACCTTATCTACATGTATACGCAGATTAGGCAATGGATGAAGTATTTTAGTTTTGATCAGAATTCACTCAAAATTGCAACTCCAATGTTGTAGTCGATTCGGGCGGAATGAACACTGGCAATTACGAATGGATGTAAGCGCATTGCATACTGTTAGGCGTTCAAGAGAATTTGAAAACAGTCAATTCGATTATTTTAGCCTAAAATTTATTTAATTAACTTTGATGTTATGTAAACTCGTCTAAGATGGAGTATTATATCTGTGGTATTGATCTCCGTAGGCAAATTAGTTAACTGGTCGATGTAATCAAAGTATTGACGTACACTGAGGCAAAAAAAAACTTAGGAAGAGCATAAGATCCCCTTAAGATTTGGCGACACTACGATTATTGTTGAAAGTCATAAATTTCACTTATGATTAAGAGAGGAAAATTTTTATGGTGAGTCACTTACCAAAATCATAAGTTTTGCTTAGAAATAACATTGGATCAAAACTATAACTATCGTATGTTTTCTCTTATTAAAATCAACTACTGAAACTTATAGAAACCAATATTGGTAATTATGAATGTCATGCCGCAAGCAAAATGATATTGGTATTCATATATTGTGGATTTTTTGAAGAAATAATTCTGCTCCAACTCATGTCATGACTCTTGAATTACTGTGTAAGTAAAATGGTCGATTTCTCTTCATCGATCACATGGAATAACGTGAAAAGGAACGTGTTCGACTGTACTACCATTTAAGAATGCAAGTTTGTATGCGGTTTGTTTTTACCACACAATGCAGTCAAACTTGCTTCTTGTAACTTTTACGAAAAACGCTGGGATCAATTTAGAGGAATCGACCATTTTACTTACGTACCGGTGTAATTCCATTGTTGTTGTTGAATTGCGAGAATTTATGGGCACTCAAAAAAATCAATTTAATCAATTTAATCAATTTAATAATGTAAGCCCCTATAGTCGAGGCGGTAAACGCACGGGTATTCAGCATGACCATGCTGAGGGTGACGGGTTCGATTCCCGGTCGGTTTAGGATCTTTTCGTAAAGGAAATTTCCTTGATTTCCTTGGGCATAGAGTATCATCGTGCCTGCCACACGATATACACATGCAAAATGGTCATTGGCAGAGGAAGCTCTCAGTTAATAACTGTGGAAGTGCTCATAGAACACTGAGCTGAGAAGCAGGCTTTGTCCCAGTGAGGACGTTACGCCAAGAAGAGAGAGAGAATAATGTAAGTTGTAGATATGGAACGCGTTCCCGACAACTATGAAAACGAAAAACGAAACTGAAAAATAGTTCTTTCAGAAGTTGCGACTTATTAACTTCCTAAGTATTTTTGCCTCACTGTAAAATATGCAGAAGTAAAATATTGAAGTGAGAGTGGTTTTCCGTGATTTTCTTGAAGAACTGGTCTAGCCAAATAAGTTTTTCATATAGGGTCTTGTATTTGGGCAGGTGTACCTATTTTGGGCACTTGCCACTATAACTAAGTCAATTTCAAACCGATTGATTTCAAATTTTGTATAGAATTAGGCACGCACAGTATCTAACTCTGTACAAAAATTCAAATCAACCGGTTTGAAATTGACTTAGTTATAGCAAGTGTCCAAAATAGGTACACCAGCCCAAATGGTACAAGACTCTAGGTACCAAATTTTCAGGTTCAGCTTCTGAAATGAGCGGTAGGTGATTGAATCTAGATTTGTCGAAATTACATTTCCAGCACTGACTGGCTGTAACAGCTCATTAACTGTTACAATAACACGCCAATGCATAAATTACTATTGCAAAATGTTTTATCACAATCACAATATAATTAATAATCGGCAAATTTTCATTAATCACAATGCTCGACACAACACTCGAAATAAGAAGTCATCAAATTAAATAGTTCAAATGCAGCAATATCCATTCACCAACTCGCCCTCGCTCCAATCCAGCAGAAGCTCGTTAAAATTTCATACATCGTATTATTGCATCCTCAATCCAACATAGGATGAGCGAGCCATCTTCACACGTATAAGCTCAAAGAAATCAAACATTGTCCGAACCGTGTGAGCAATCGGATGGACAACGATATACATCCTTCCTGCCAATAGAAGAAGACATCAATAAAACTTTACGACCCGTAGTGTGTAAAGTTATAGTTCACAAGCGCACCGAACCATACCGGACGAAAAGGAACGGGCCGAGAGCAAGAGTGCTCTTCACCATGACAGCAGTGCAGTGGCAGACCGGAGCACCCCGGAGGGCAGCTACAATTGCTCGTTTCATCGATGTGTGTCCTGACGCTGGCAGGCACTGCCACCACACCACTATGTACTGCTACTGCTCTGTCACCTGTCGGAATGATGCAACTAGGAAATAAATCCTGCTTACCGGTTGCAATCAGATCAGACATGTGTGAATTTATAGTGCGCTCAATAGGACTCACCAATGACCGGCAGAACCATCACCCGGCAAACAGTCAGTATGGTGCGGTAGTTCATTTCAAGCTATATTAATTTCTAATATGTACCGGGAAGCGGGTGACTTTCGTCGAGTATTTTGATGTTTGGTCTGGGAGATGCCTTCGAGGATTATTTCTTAAGATATTCCACCAGTTGCAACCTTGGAACACTTGCAGAAAAGATTGCGAACCAGTTTCTAATCCGAACAGCTCAACGGGCCAATGTCACCCCATTTCAGGGTTCCGTCATGTACCCTAGCACAGAATGATATTCTTTGGTCCGTCTACTGCGAAGAGTGAAGATGTGCATCGGGAAATTATCAACTTTATTGTTGAATTTATTATGCGCACCACGGTTGATTGTTATCTACGTTGCATACGGACTCTTTGCATGCGTTTGGTTGGGGCGCTAACACACCGCAACGGCAGTATGGACTGAAATGACTGTTAATGAGGAATTCCTCCACAGAGAATCTCTATCGGAAGCTAGTTGCCCGTGCCAAAACGGACCGACCAGATGGAATATGACAAATCGAATCGCGTTATCACAACGACCTACAGAAGCGCCACGTGATTGGCGTCCCAAACAACACAACGCTGCCCGTCGTCCTCCGCCATAATTAGCGCGTTATTTGCATCGTTGAGTTTGAAATATTTGCTCGGCACTCGCTTTTTACTTTATCTTGGTGGTTTTGTGACGTCAATACACATTTTTTTACGCAAGGATGACTCAGCAGAAATGCTACCGCCGGGCCCTGCTGAGACGAATCGCCAATGCCTTTGATTTCGATTGGAGCCAACGGTGAAGCGGTTCATCTGGGCAAACAACAATCAACACGTTCTTTGAGTTTACGAGTAAACCAGTATGAATAGCCGTTTCTGGGTGAATGTGGTTGGCATTTGTAATGAGTCGCGTTGACTGTGTTGTTTATATCCTTAGTAACATTCGACTGAAATATTTGGCATTCAGTTAGAGATTTAGATATAGACATTTAGAAATCTTTTAAAAGGGTCAAGCATGTTAATGTTTGGAAATCTTCAGTACCCCAGCATAAGAGGTTATCAGACCTTTGCCATCGCGTTGAACTTTTTGCAGCCATTAATTATTTTCAAGCCATTAATTATTTTCACATGCAATACGCACTATGTCAAACACTATGTCATACATATAAATTCTGACTCCATATCTTGGTACATACACTCGAAGTCAAAATCGTGATCCTTTGGGACAGGCAAAAATCGATATGAATGCATCATAAATCTTACTGCAAATATGCACTGATCTATACAGAAACCTTCAATTAATTTCAGCCCGTCGAGTTTTATTGACATTTTTAGGAGTGTCACGGTGCACTTGGTAAGTGTAGGGTCCACTTCCGGAAGTAATTATCACAACGGCAAACTCCAGCTCTCCAGTCCAGAAGCTTTCTCCGGTCGTTCTGATCCACCAGATTCCCACAGGTTCGCTGTCCGTCCTCCACCGATGCTCCACTTCATCGCAACTGTCACTCTACACGCTCATTCGTAACTGATCAACCAGCTGCGATGCGGCCATGTTTTTGAAGTCATCATCTGTTTCAGGTCAAACATTTGATTTAGGCGTAGTTTACGAATGATATTTTTGCCTTTCTCGTACACTAAGTGTACTGGAAAGGCTATATGTTCACTCCAAAAATGACTTTTTGATAGAAGGCCCGGAGGGTCGAGTCACATATACCAATCAACTCAGCTCGACGAATTGAGGTGATGTCTGTGTGTGTGTATGTATGTGTGTGTGTGTGTATGTGTGTGTGTGAGTATGTGTGTGTACAAAATAAACTCACATATTTTTTTGGCAGTAAACCTCAACCGATTTTATTGACCGACGGTTCATTCGACGCGGAATCTGGTCCCATTGTTTCCTATTGAAAATGGTTCGGATCGGTCCAGCCGTTCCGGAATTATGGCCATTTAGGTGTTCCGGATCGGTACCCCAGGGAGGGGCCAGATATGAAAATGCTACAAAACCATGCATGCGACATATCAAACCACGGCTATTTCGATAACCTGACGAACGGTAAGCAGGAAAATACTCTCAGTCCATATCTGAACCAGGTGTATTCCGGAATCGGTTCCGGATGTCCCGCCGGAAGTGGCAAAATATAAAAGTGAGCCGAATCCATGCATATGACACATCAAATAGCGGCTTTTTCGATAATCTCATGAACAGTGAGCAGGAAAATAGCCTTGGACCCAGCAGAGACTACCGGTAGTGTTCCGGAACCGTTTCCGGGTGCCCCGCCGGAAGTGGCCAAATATAAAATTGAACCAAACCCATGCATGCGACACATCAAATCGCGGCTCTTTGGATAACCTGATGAACGCTTAGCAATAAAATGAAATCAGACTATATTTAGGAAAACCAGTAGTATTCCGGAACCGGATCCGTGTGTCTCGCCGGAAGTGGCCAAATGTAGATGGGAACCAAACACATGCGTGCGACACATTAAATAGCAGCTTTTTCCATAACCTGAAGAACAGTAAGCATGAGAATAGCCTTAGATCACAGCAGAGACTACCGGTAGTGTTCCGAAACCGGTTCCGGGTGCCCCGCCGGAAATGGAAAAAAATAAAAGTGAACCAAACCTTAGACCAAACTAAATGCATGCGACACATCAAATAACTGCTTTTTCGATAACTTGGTGAACGGTAAGCAGGAAAGTAGCCTTAGATCACAGCGAGACTACCGGTAGTGCTCTGGAACCAGTTCCGAATGTTCCTCCGGAAGTGGTCAAATATAAAAGTGAACCAAACCCATACATGCGACACATCAAATCGCGGCTCTTCAGATAACTTGATGAACGGATAACAAGAAAATGGTTTCAGACCATATTTGGTACAACCAGCAGTATTCCGGAACCGGTTCCGGTTGTTGCTGGAAATGCATATGAGAGCCAAACCCATGCATGCGACATATTGAATCGCGGCTATTTTGATAACCTGATGAACGGTTTGCAGAACACAGCCTTTGATCACTCAGAGACTACCGGTAGTGTTCCACAACCCGTTTTATATGTTCCGCCAGAATGACCAAAATGTAAAATGAATAAAATCCATGCATGCACATCAAATTTCGGATTTTCAGAAAACCTGTTGAACAGTTAGCAAGAAACTAGTCTCAGACCATAAGTTTTTAAAACAATAGGTACAGTCGTGGAACCGGTTCCAGGTATCTCATAGGAAGTGGTGAAAACAGCGATAAATATGTGTAAGAGAACAAAATCTTTACAAAACTGAAGCAGGCTCAACGAATCACACCTGTTTGCCTTTCTCGTACACTAAGTGTACTGGAAAGACTATATGTTCACTCCAAAAATGACTTTTTGATTTTCTAATTCCTGTTTAAATCGCATCAAACACGAACAAAATTTTTCAATCCCCTTTTGCGTCTAAAATTACTGCGCAAAATTTTGATCCGACTGGTTGCTCCTCGCGCTCTGTGATATGGTTTAAATTTGAATTGGATTCAGTATGAAAACTTTCACTTGCTTCAATTTGTTTGGTCAAATTTTATGAATCTAGTAACCAGTAAAGTGTACAGGAAAAAGTTTATCAAAGACTGTAAAGTGATTTTTTGTTGTGAAATAAATTAAATTTTAGCTTGTTATAAAGTCTTGGTATTGATCGGCCTCCAGTAATTACTATTATAATAGTAAAGGTGGTCAGTCAACTAAGAGGTCTGATATTTTTCAGCTGTCTATACATTGACCATAACGTTGGAAATACAGCATCCGCTCGATAACTGGACTGCTTTTTAACTGGGCGCTCGATAACTGAGGCAAAGTCGAGTTAAAAAGCAGTTATCTGTCAAAAATAAGCGAAATATATCCTCACATTTTACAAATCGGTAAACAAAACAAAATATAACAATAGCCTCCGGCTCCGGAAGCTCAGTCCAGTTATCGAGTGGCTCTCGCTTACTGGACTGTCGACAAAGCCCAGTTATCGAGCGGAAGCTGTATAGGGAAATATGTGCCATCAATAAGTTTCTCAACGATGATTAGGCTGGATAAAATTTGTGCTCTTATAAATAAAGTATTCACAGGATTCAGGGTGCTTACGTCGACGGAAAGATCATGAGTACATATTCGACGAGAAAGGCACTATCACCACTAGGTGGATTAATCCGGGTTTTTCTTTAACAAAAAAGTTCTTTGCATCCCCAATTGCGGCCTAATTTGAACACGTTTTTATTTATTGTAACATATTTCAGCTAAGAGAATTAGATTTTTTCATGATTCTCCTAGTATTTTCGAAAATGTTCTTTTTTGTTGTGGAAAATATTACGCGCTTTTCAAGAGTTGGTCCAGAAAAGTGTACTGTTTACAAACTTTTGCTGTCATAATGGGGTTCAACGCACAATGGGGGTCAGAGATGTTGGCTCGCTTTTTTACTGTGGGGTAGTATTCGGATGACAAGTGGCTGTAACTGATCAATTCGCACTATCTACACACTCAATGTAAACATAGAGAGTGCTTACCAGCATAAACCCTACAGTAAGTCTTTCATGTGTACTAACTAAACCGTGGTGAACGATGTGAAACCCCGTGCCTCAGTGCCTTTGGATTGCCAATTCGTTCCAGTTCGATTTCCGTTTGGTCGCTAAAATTGCATTTGTTAAACAGAGTAATAGTTCAGTACATTATTTCACAGTACGACATGAGAATATTTGTATTACTGGCAACAATTCGAATGTTTAACAATGTTGTAGTGCAATTCATTATTTTACATTGAGAGCCAACCAACTTGTAATTGCTGGCAGGTCATGGGGATACAAAAATTGCTCCCTAACCCCACGTCTCCACTAGACAGAAATGTCTTGCCATTTTGCTGCCAGAAAGAAAAAAACGTAACAGAAATGATCAACACTGCTGCTTTCCATGCAAACAGCGAGAGAACATTTCCGTCATGACACATCTGTCCAGCAAAATGGCAAGACATTTCTGTCTAGTGGAGACGTCGGGTAACGCATTAAAAAAAATTGGCCGAGCCAGCCTTTTTCTAACTCATACTCCAAAACATGCAAGAGAAAGAGCGGGATGAAAGAGGAGGTAAGATGCCTAATCTTTTATCTTATTTTTCTCGTGTGTGTTTAGGAAAGTGAGTGAGAAAAAAGAAAATTTTGACTCCGCCAATGGAAAAATCCTAAGATACACATTATGCATAAGGCGCAGGAGTTCTCAAACTTTCCAAGCTCGCGATCCACTTTTGATTTCAATAGAATTTGGCGAATTTGGCGACCCACCATCATATAGTTTAAGTAATTTCATAAAATTATCATGTCAGAAAATTTTGAAATTACTTTGCAATACTAGAACCCAAAAAAAATCCTAAATTGTCCTACTTTTTTATGACGGTCTTCGTGAAGGTAGATTAGTCATTCAGGGCCCTTCAGGACGCGCGCTGTTGTAAAAAGTACAACACTACCAAAAAACCTCGCTCGTCGTATGCAGCGCGAGCGCGATGCAATTTTGGTATCAAACAGGCGCGCGCTGAAAGGTTAAGAACTAATGTATGTATCTTCCAATATATGAATAAATTTAATACGTTACAAACATTATCAAAAGCTTTCATTCTTTCGTAAGTAAATCTTAATATTTATTGAGATAGCAGCTTCACGTGAGTATCAGAATTTAAAAAAAAAAGTTTTTTGAGGAACTCCTTTTTATATTTTTGTAAGAACTTGGCATAAACTATAAATGCAATTTTCAAATTATAAAAAAGTCTTGAACCACAGAGAAATAGACGTCACACTCTAATTGCTTCCCATCGATCGCCTTTTCAACGGTTGATTCAAATATTCAGTAGAAGGTCGATCGACCACTCGCGGCACATCGTTTTTGCTCCAGTTTGACGTTTGCTCACTACCGCCATCTAGAGGCGGCCCGGCCAAAAACAGTACGTTTAACATTGGGCGATTACGTTTTCGTGACGATGTTTTTTAAAGAAATTTGTTCTAAGTGTAACGTCTGTTTCTCTGTGCTTGAATTGTCGCGCAGGAATAGCGTAACTCTAGAAACTGTGTCAGAGTAAAACAGTGATTGACTAATGATATTAATGTTTCAATTGAAGCATTAAAACATCTAACTCCTTATGCCCTAATTTTTCCACTTGCAGAATTTGAGAAGCAAAATACATAGTTTGAATAAGACACATCGTAACATTTATTACCTAATTGTTCAAACTTTCGCGACACATAGTTTAAGGAACGTTGCATTAAGGCGAAACTGGAAGCATTTCCCCATTTTTTTAGTTTTTGATTTTTTATTAAATAACGAAGCAATATTTTCAAAATCGGTTTTCGTGCACATGTAGAGTATGCATCAGGGTATCTTCTGATTTTTTTACGCGGTAGAAAATGTTTTTCGTTTTTGCAGAAACCATTTTTTAGTGAAATTTCGTTCAAAAATGGTTTCTGCAAAAACGAAAAACATTTTCTACGACGTAAAAAAATCAGAAGATACCCTGATGCATACTCTACATGTGCACGAAAACCGATTTTGAAAATATTGCTTCGTTATTTAATAAAAAATCAAAAACCAAAAATTGAGGAAATGCTTCCAGTTTCGCCTTAAGGGGCTATATATGTTGAGGTGCGTGAAACTGAGCAAAAGTTTGAACTTTTGTAAAAGTATGTAATCATATTTTTTTCAAATTCTCGTTTTACGTCATACATAGTAGAATTGTTAATATGTAAAATGGTCAGCGTTCAGTCAGAGTGGACTACGCGATTTTTCGGACAGGTAAAGATTAGCTGAGGAATTCGTTAAACTTTTTCTTTTCTCTCGCAATACCATTTTTTTGCATCCTACAGGGTGTGCCAAAATAAAAATAATAATTGAATTCCTATATTATTAGTATTTTTTTTAAATATATTAATAACATTGTTTGTTTAACGAACCAAACAGTTCTCGTCCTAAAGAAGAAACTGAATTGCTAATAACTTAAGGCTTTTCTTTTCCTCTTTTGCACTTTTGACATAGGGTAAGTGTACCAATTATGGCTATAGTACCAATTATTCGCCATAGTTGATTTTCACGCTTTAACGATGTAAATCAACAAGAAAAAATTTGTGAACAACAGCTAACGTTCACAAACGTTGGTTGCACTCATTAAAATTCCACATTTTGCTCAAATTATGGTTGAAATAAATCATTTTCCTTAAAATTTCGGCTTCCTTGCACCCTTTATCGCCATAGTGTACCAGTTATGGCTAATCCCATAAGGAATGCATGCGAATAGTGCGAAAAGGAACCGAGGTTAAAAAATGTATCCATAATTGGAACAGGGTTCCTATCATTGGCACACGCAGTAATAAATACTAAACGTAGTTTTGGGTCCGTTTGTATATTTTTCCTGTAAAGTATGGAAACTTATCTATCTTTTAACATATTGATGACATTCGTCGGTCTTCTCGTTATTTTTGTACGAATAGTTTTCCTTAGGTAGTGCCATAATTGGTACAGTCACCCTACTGCATAAATTTGTTTCCACATGGACGATTCGATTGGAGGCGAAACGCCTCCCAATGATATCATTGCTCGTACGCGGTTTTATCAGCCATCTTCGCCTGAGCCTTGAGTTGTCTATTTCCGGCGCAAATGCAAACCATTGAATATGCTTTCGATTTCTCGAGCGCTGACGCGTAAGTATCTGGGACCGTTATTCACCAAGTGAAAGCATCCAAGTTGCGTGTTACCGCACCTAGCTCCAAAGCAGCAAATGAAATTCCTCAAAGCACGAAGCGTTTACTATTGAATACGCGGTCTATGTGCCAGCACGAGAAGTGGAGGTGGAGGGGAAGATCCTCGACGAAACGCTGACATGTAAGGACATCAAGACCGGCTTTGGTCGTTTCAAAAGTAGGTCAATTCCTGATGTGGCTATCCTAGACTGTAAACGCTTATCTAAGGTTTCCATGGAAGGGAATAATAAGGTGTACTCACCTTCACCGTTTCTTCGAGTGACTTTTCCAGGCTCCGTCCTCCCGGAATTTGTTGTAGTCGATGGTGGTTTTTACCCAATGCGTCTTTTTAGGCCGAAGGTTTTTAATTGTACCAAATGCAAGCAGTTTGGTCACAGTGTTAGCTTTTGCAACAACAAGCCCCGTTGTGGCAAATGCAACCAAGCTCATTTAGAGGACTCTTGCACACAGGAAGCGGAAAAATGTAGCTACTTTGGTGGAGATCCACATGACTTGCGTGAATGCCCGGCTTACAAAAGACGCATTCAAAATGTAAAACATCCATCTTACTTTCTTACAAAAATAAGGGAGCAGATTGGTGCACTGGTCGAAATATTCTACAAGATCACCTTTGTATGGGTCTCCTCACATTGCTCAATTTATGACAATGAGAAGGCGGACTCTCTCGCAAAGGTTGGCGCACAGGAAGGTGAGATCTGTGATAGACGAATTTCACATGATGAATTTTTCCTTTTTGTTCGCCAGAGTTTTCTTCAAATTGGCGAGATGACCAGGTGGTTACATTCCATTATTCCTAATGTTTCTTTGCGAGTGTAGTGGTATGTTTTGGATGTAAGTCGCAATTCCATTCGCGTGATGTCAAGATTTATGTCCAACCATTACTCGCTAGATGCGTATTTACACAGGATTAACTTCGCTTTGAGCAATGTTTGTGCTAAGTGCGGTTCCGGTTATGATGGCATCGACTACGTGGTTTGGCAATGCCCGGATAATGACGCCTCCAGAGCGCTCCTATTGGATACCCTTGAGGCCCGAGGTTAACAACCCTTTGTTCTTGTGAGAGATGTGTTGGGGACCCGCGATGTCACATACATGGGATGTATTTTCGACTTTCTTCGCTCTGCTGGTATAAAAGTTTAATTCGCTTGTGTTCTTTTCTCCAGTTTTTTTTTTGCTCTGTTTTGTCGTCTTTGTGTTACCAAGCTGCTCCTGGCCATCCGGAAGACCAAGTCCCACAACAAGTTGGTACCAACACCACAAGGCACCGAATATGCTAGCAAGATGCGATTCACCCCCGGATGAACTGTAGTGAAACCTTTGGTCCAATCCTTACCCTGTCCATCCCTGAAAATGTGACCTTCTAACCTCGAGCTGCCACGAGTACCCTGGCTTCCACCCATTACTAACAGATATTAAAAAGTTATTACTCTGTATAATGTATACTATTAAGTACAAAGAAAGATCCTCGGCTCCGTAAAGCGTTATAAGCGACTGAGCCCAAAATAAATGAAATAGAAAAAAATACACGATTTTTTCTAGATATGTAGGACACCATATGCTGCTAGCTAGCGTGTGGTAGTTTAAAATTCACGAACTTTCACCAGTGTTCAATTCAAACAGAGCAAAAAAAAACTTGGATTTCTTTATTAATGCCTAAAAACTTTAAAATCCACCAGGTAGGGTATGTGTTCCATCATTAATCTCACGCTCCCATATTCATCCTATTTGAAAATGAGCGATTACAGCACCGACTGATTCCGTTCTTTTTGTTTTCATGGGTGCTCACTTCTAACAAAAAATACAAAAATAAGAAACAAAACAAACAGCGCTTCAATCCTTTGTTTTTCGTAGGATGAAAATGGGAGCCACATGCTTAAGAAGGGAACCAATACCCTATTTTGAAATTCGTTCCACCAAGAATTTCTCAAGGGACTTTTCCAGGAATTTCTTCTTTATGAATCCCTACTTGAATGTCTTCCAGGTCCGATAATGATTGGGCTGCAAGGGCTAATTCCGAAGTTTCAGAAATTCTTGCAGAGAACTTTTTTTGCTTAATCGTTTATTTTTGAGGCTCATGCGCCATATAGCATAACGGAGCCGAATCCATTTACATTTACTTTTACATACCATTTACATATACAATTTTAACTTAATAACTATGTTAGCTTTGGGGAACCGTAAAACTCACGTTTTGGCCGAGGTTAGGTGGAACAAAAACGTTTAAGGAAGGGATAGGGTAATGGGGGTTTCTCGTTGATCTTCAGCAGTGTGATGTGGCATAACAGCTGCTGATCAAACATAGAGTGGACAGAACGACAATCTGCAACGATACAAAAAAAAAGAATTTCGCAGGGACACAAGATGAACTAGCGGAGCAACAAGACGGACACAAGCTTTATGTACTGAAGATGGATTCTACCCAACATATCTTCTCTAATGTCTTCCTTTTCTGGTTTTCCTTGGGCCCAGAGGGATGCGCATAAATCGGATCTGACAACACCGTATTCGGGACATTCCCAAACAACATGGTTGATATCTTGAAAACCTGCACCACAGCTACAACGATTGCTGCCTGTGAGCCCTATTCGATAGAAATGCGAACCATGATTGGACATAACCCAGCACATTACCTTGATAAAATCTCGACCTATGTCCAACCCAGTGAACCAAGATTTCTTCGATACCTGTGGTAGAATGGAATGTTACCACCTGCCCAATTCCTCTGCATCCCATTTTTGTTGCCAACTGATCAAGGCTTGCTGACGAGCGAGTCCGCTTTGTCATTGCCCGGAATCGAACAATGCGAAGGGACCCAAACCAAAATGATATTATATGTTTGATACCATAAAGCACTCAGAATTGATCGTAATTTGCTTAGGAAATACGGAGAGTGTTTCACCGGCCTCATTGAACGAATAGCCTCTATGGAGCTGATTGATGATAGGGAAAAGAGGCGATTTGCTCTAATGCTTTGTGTATAGCCGCCAAGTCTGCGACATATACTAAGCAAAAACTTTAAAGTTTATAGGCGGCGCTATGAAACTCATTAAATACACCAAATGGGGATTTCACCAGACATTCCCTTGAAGAATTCCTCCAGGTGAGTGTAGAATTAGCATTTAAGTTAAAATACACATTAATAAAAACTAAAAAAAAAATCCTCCAGGGAAGCCTTTAGAGGTTTCTCCATCGCGTTCCAGTTCAGTGCGTTTTCGAGGACTGCTTCAAGAATTTCTCCAGAAATACCTTTAGATATTTCTTTAAGAGATTTCTTTGGAGATGGCTCCATGTATTCCTGCTAGGATTTCACTAAAGGTTCCACCAATAATTGCATCTGGAACTAGTTATAGTATTTCTGAAGGTTTTTTTTTAATTCTATCAGAGATTATTTTAACATTACTCAATAAAATCCTTCAAAGTTTTCTACAAAAAATCCCATAGAACTCCTTAAATAATTAATCAAGAAATTACTATAGACATGCAATCTTTCAATTTTTTTTACCAGGGACTTCTTCAGGAATTCTTCCTGAAATTTCCTTAGCTATCTTCAATGGATTGTTTTTGGGATTTCTTTCAGGATTTCTTCAGGAATTCCTCCAAATATTCTTTCAAGAACTTTTTCTGGGGTTCTTCCAGGAACAACTCCAGGGATTATTCCAATTGGACTTAAGTATCCCTCCAATGATTCCTCCACAATTTTTAAATTGGATTCCATCAAGAACTTCTCCAGCAATTCTCCCTACAATCCCTCCCGGGATTTATCCAGGAATTCCTTCAGGAATCCCTCCAGGAACTCCGGCAAGGATTCCTCCAAGAATTCAGCCATGAATTTATTCAGGAATTCCTTCAGGGCTTACTCTTGAATTTCTTCAGAATGTTTTAAGGGATTCCTCTAGGAAATCCTCCCCCAGTCAACACAC
The DNA here is from genome assembly GCF_035046485.1 of Aedes albopictus. Lineage (NCBI taxonomy): Eukaryota > Metazoa > Arthropoda > Insecta > Diptera > Culicidae > Aedes > Aedes albopictus. Next base: position 239,684,474 of record NC_085138.1, on the reverse strand, counting down.
GATCGCATATGATGTTGGATAGGATGCAAAAGTGGAGGGGATATACGCACACTTTACAGGGGTTCCTCCAAGAACTCCTCTAGTAATTCCAACGAAAATTCCTTCCGAGGATTCCTACAGAAATTCCTTCACAGGCTACTCCAGAAATTCTTCAGAATTTTTTCAGGAATTCTTCCAGGGATTTCTCGAGAAATTCCTCTAGGAATACCTCTAGGGATTTCTCAAAGGATTTCCCATGGAACCCCTCCCGGAATTCCTCTAAGAATTATGCCAGGAATTCCTCCAAGGATTTCACAAGATAATCCTTCAGGATTTCATCCAGGAATTCCCCCAGTAGTCCTTGCAGGGATTTCTCCAGGATTTCCTTCAGGGATTCCAACAGAAATTCCACCAGTGATTCCTACAGAAATTCCTCGCATTCGAGGAATTTCTTCGAATTTTCTCCACGGGTTACTCTAAGAATTCTACAGGATTTTTTTTCAGCAATTCTTCAATAGATTCTTCCAGGAATTCTTCCATGGATTGCTTCAGAAATTCCTCCAGAGATTTTTCCAGGAATTCCACCAGGATTTTTCCAGAAATTTCTACAAGGTTTCCTACAGCCATTCCTCCATGAATTTCTTCGGGATTTTCTCCAGTGGTTACCCCAGGGATTTCTCAGATTTTTTCATGAATTCCTCTAGGAACTCTTCCAGCGATTCCTCCTGGAATTTCTGTAAGAATATATTTAGAAATTCTTCCAGGGATTCCTCCAGGATTTTTTCAAGGATTTATTCAGGCATTCCTCCAGGAATTCCTCCATAGATTCCTCCAGAATAACTTCAGAAATTTAATCCGGAGTACCTTCAGAAATTGCAGAAATCCTTTCATTATCTTTTCAGGGATGTCTTCAAGAATTTCTCCAAGAATGCCTTAAGATCCCCAGATCTCCAGATGCTTTTTCCTTTCTCCATGGCTTTGCTCAGGAACTCCTCCAGTGATTCCTCTAGGCATTTTCCAGGTAGTTTTGTGGGGTACTGGAAAAACTTGTAATTAGATGGCATGAAATGTTGCTAATTGACAAATTGGAAGATAAAATTTATGAAAAAAAACGCGTTTTGGTGAGATTCGAATCCACGACTCCGTATTCGCTAGACCGGTCTAGCGTATACAGAGTCGTGAGTTCGAATCCCACCAGAACGCGATTTTTTTTACAAATTTCATCTCTCATTACAAGTTCTTCCAGTATGTTTCAGGAATACCAGCTAATCTGGTAAAATGCCAGTAAAATAGGCAATATGTGTCATTGTAGTTTTGAGGGGATTCCTTTGAAACTTCCGGATGCTTCCGTAAAATTCTCAAGGGATTCCTTCAGGGAATCCACCAGGAATGCCTAGAGGGTCTCCTCCATTTTGTGTTAGGACTCATCCTAGGATGTTTTCAAGGATTTCCTTATCTTGTTGGGATCTTGTTGGGATTTCTCCGGAAATTTCTCGATTGTGCATTTTTTTATAATGACCAGAATTATGAAAAGTTATGATTCTTCGTTTCTTGTGCCAAAAACTCTCAAGCATCAATATAGATCTATTTATGTACCGTTGCAATTCCCAACAAGAATTCCTGAAAGAGTCCCTAGGAAAAGCTCTAGATAAATTCAAAGTTAAATCTTCAGAGTAATTTTAGGAGGAATTATTGGATAAATCCCTACAGAAATATGTGCATCCTTAAAGGAATTCCTGTATACATTCCTATAAAAAGTCCTACAGGAGGAATGCTTGAAAATAAATCACAGAGAAATATCCAAAGGAATTCTTATGAAAATCCCAGAAGAATTTTTGGAGAAACACCAGCCGAAATTTCTGGAAGAGTCCCACAAAAAAACTGCTTGACGAATCCCTGCAAGGTTTCTAAGAGGAATTCCTAGAAGCATCCCAGCAGAACTTCCTAAAGGAGTTCTGAGAAAAATTCTTGAAATAATCCCTAAGAAAATTTCTAGATAATGTTGGGAGATACAAGGAAAGACATGCAGTTCGCTCTACGATCTACTTTATCATGACGCGTTAGAGTTATTTTTTTGCATCACAGCCTACTACAGTCCGGCCATTTTGAAATAACACATCGTCCTCGATTCTTACCATTCTTATGCGTTTTTCCTTGAAAGTCTTACTCGATGACTTAATCTTTGATGTTGTCAAACTGCTTCTCTCATTACGCAACGCCTTTCGCAGGCCTTCTTGTTCGAAAGTGTCTCTTCCAGCTTTCTTCTCCAAGCTTCAACCCAAGCAACCCACATGTCATATACGAGTGGCGGCAGCGCAGTTTTGGTTGTATAAAAGTCAATTCCACGTTATTCTAACATAGTGTTTTGAAAAACGTTACATTAAATTGTGTACAACCAAAACTTGCCCTGTCCTAACTCTAATATGACATACGTGTTGCTAATTTGGGGTAACAGTATGCTAAAAAGTTCTACATCGATTTTGAACACGCATTTGCCTCACCTTATTCTTAATCAATGTGTTAGATTTGCAATAACTTACATCATTCCATAATGGTAGGACAAGTTTCTCATCATCGGGAGCAAATATTTGCCCCGCATTTCGTTACAAGAAATAGACGTTGCAACAGATGATGAAGAAGCGACTACGATGGATTAACTTCCTTCGCAGCAGAAGTGTAACTCATTCCCCATTCATCTAACTCCAAACCGCCAGTCCTAAACAAGTTTCGATTGATTCATCACCCGAAACACATGGACCACTTCGTCTATTAACAGCTTCCAAAACCCTCCGGCCACCGCACCGCCCTAACAGCCGTTATCTGTGCGTGCTTACAACTCGTTCCCTGCGCGATGTTACACCCCGGGCTCGGAGTCTTGAACCTGTCTTTGCAAGCGATGTTTCAATCCCGTCCAAATCCCAAAACCACAACGGGAGAAGGATGGCTCATGGGTGATGCTCTCGTGACCAAATGGCCAAGCAATATTCAAATCGATCTAACTGCGTGAACACAATGAATAAGTAAATAAAGATCGCGGCGTTCTAAAAATAGCCCTTGCGCGACGAGTAGTGACCCAACCGGTTAAGGGCAGCGAGTTAGATTTGATCGCTGTTGTTGGTTGCTGTTGCTGTTGTTGTTGTTGTTGTCGTTGCTGACCAGATCGGATCATAGATGTACAAGAGCTCGGTAGGTATGTACACAGACTAGGGAGGAGGATCACTGAGAACAGGCACCACACACGGTCCGGTTGATCTGGTTGGTTGATTGGCTGCGATAGTTTGTGGCCTGCGATGATTGGTTCGGGCGGGCGGTGGCGCGTCTTTGACAGACGCACTTTGGGTTTTTAACGCATATTCACGGAAGAGGCGTCCGGAGGTGTATAATGCACAATTGTTCTATTGGACAGAAAAATGGACATGCAGTTCGGATTTTCCACAATAAATACACAAATAAACTCCAAAATTACATTCTGGTGAACTGGTATCGTATATGTGACTAATGATGTGAACTGATCGAAAAAACTCTAATACTAACACAAAGAGCAAACTTCACAATTTTTACTACTTTGTATGATTCTACCAACTGTGAAGATGTTTCAAAATGTATAAAAATATGAAGTTTGTCTTGGTGTTTTTTTTTTCGCCCAGCCAACGGTTGACGTAAAAAAATGACGAGGTGTACTGGAACCTCTTAAGGAGGGTTTAAGATGGTTTCAGAGAGCTTAAGGTACATTTCAGGACATTCTTGAGGCTTTCCGGGGGTTAAAAGCCCCCTTTAAAGAATTTAACGCCCCTGCAATCCCTGAAACGACCCTAAAATTCCAAGAGACTGCATGAAATGCTCTGGACCCCTTAGTTAGAACGCCCCTGAGACTCCCTGGAATTCCGCTAAGACTCTCTAATACGTGCCTGAACCCCAGATCCTCCTGAGTCTCCCTGAAACTAAGACCTCATAAATTACCCTTGTATGCTCTACATTAAACCCTCCCAAACTCCCCAGAGAGCAACTAAAACGCCACGAAAAGTCCTGAAACGTCTCTGAGTCCGTCTAAAACCCCATGAAACGCTTCTAAGGCCGAATGAGAGCCCAATAAAGGTGTGGAAGAAGATAATCCATGTGCGTGAGATCCGTGTTTGGTGCAAAACATATCACTACCACAAGCGAAGGTAACTCCCATAAGAACGCCTGTTAAATAGTGTAGTCACATTTGAGTTTACATTCCAAAAGGCATGTCTTCTTCTTCCCCATCTGTAATATACTCTCATTGCCTAAGACCCCATGGATCCTCAAAAAAAAAAACAAATGTCCTCTGAAATGCCCCTATATCCTCGTGAGACTCTTGAAAAAGCCATGAGACTCCCTAAAACGCCCGAGAAACCATTGAGAACCCCTAAATCCTGGAACTCTCTGTAACCCCCTTTAAATTCCGCGAGATCCCCCTTGGCCCTTAGGCCCCTAGGCCCCCTGTAACAACCTGAAACGCCCCTGTAAACCTCATACAACCCCATAAACCCCCCAAACTCCGGTGAAGCGTTCCTAAATACCCCCTAAAACCCTCTCAAATATCCCTGGAACATCCCAAAAACTTCGCTCCAACGCTCTGAAAACTTCCTGAAATTTCTAGAAAACAACTGAAGCCTCTCGAAACCACTCTGATACTCTTCTGGAACTTTTTTGAAATCACTCTAAAACCACTTGAGCATCTGAAATCTCATTGTGCAACTTAACCCTAGTAGGATGTTGGGGTCAATATGACCCAGACAGACACGTTGAACGCGTAGCGCACACCATTGTGGTGCGGAAACCCAAATATCTTAACCCTCTGGAGCCGGAGGGGTCATATAAGACCCCAACATAGAAACGACTGTATAAATTCACACATTCAATAAAACAGAAAACTGTCTTCGGCAAAGTTGTTGCAAATTATTAGGGAAAAATGGGAATATTTGTACGTGAGACTTCGCTGACATCCTAGAATACTATGAAGTTTGGAGAAACGAAATAATTGACATATCAATTGTTCTAAAAGCTGAATTTGGATATGTGCTACGTTCATATGTATTAATTTAATCTTCGTCAAGAATATCAAAAGGTGTTTTATATTCTGGGATGTTCTGGGGGTCCAAACTGTCGTGTAATACAGTCCTTCAAATATACAAGATTATTGTTATGTGTTTTCGCCATGAACAATAGCATTGTTCAATCTACTGGGATCCGTGAAGCTCTTGACATCTACAATGTCAATTTATAGACACTATAGGGATATTGCAGGTCAGAGCCAAACTACGTTGGAGTTCAGAACTTTAGGTCTACACTCTTAACAGTAGCCTATATCTGTTGTACTGAGTACCGTTGCATAATCAACCGTGGTTACTGGACCAATCTGAGGTGTATAAACCTTTGGGACATTCAGGGTCGTCCAAACTGTCCTATAATGAAATCCTTCAAATCTACAAGAATAACTTTATGTGTTTCCGACATAAATAATAGAATTGAATAATATAGGAGATCCGTGATGCTCTTGAAATCTCCAATAGCATTTAGAGACACTATAGGTATATTCCAGGTCAGCCAAATTATGTTGGAGTTCAGAACATCAAGTTAATCAGTTATACTGAGCCATATCAGTTATACTGAGTAACGTTGCATTATCAATCGCGGTTACTGGACCAACCTGAAGTCAACTATATTTTATGATGACCCTTTGGTACATGAAGGGCCGTCCAAACTGTTCTGAAGTTTAGCTCTTGACAGTAACAGTAGTTATTCTCACAATGATATATAATATTATACATTTAACTGTAATATGTAATCCCCCTGGCATTTCATGAGTCTTTCCAAGATAGTTTTGAGGTATTCCAGATCAACCAAACCACTTTGGAGACCACAGCTTCAGGTCTACACTTGTGATAATAGCTTTTGGGTAGCTATACGTTAAGTAGTGGTACATAATCTACTTTATTTACCAAAGTAGTTCGGGGATCAATAAGTATTGTTGTATATTTTTGGTATATTATGGGCCATCCTTACTGTTATGGAGCTTAGTTGATAAAAACAACAACTGTAACATGAGGTGATTTTGTTTTACATAGTAACGGTACACAACCCAAAAGGATCCAGGTACCTCTTAGCTCTCTAGGGTTACTTCAGGATAGTTTTATCCAATCTTTCATGAACTACACAACTTTATATCTACACTTCCAATCACTGAATAATGATACATAATGAACCATATTTACTAATATTCTTCAAAGACTAGGCATTGTTCTGTACCTTTGCTTGCTCAAACTTTTATCAAACTCATTTATTTAAAATCTAAATTCGTCGTAGTAATTATTTGTGCTATAAAAAGCTACGTTACTTAGTCTAACCCACCCAGATCCGTGAACTTGTGTGATGCTCAGTGCCATTCCAAAATACTTTTCAATTCCTAGGGGAAAAACCCCTCCCTTAGCGCCACTTCTGTGCACGGGCCTGTCTGATACTACCTATTGAACTTTCAAAAGACTTACTGGACATGATAGATTACAAATCGTAGCTTTGTATAATGAAAAAAGTTACCATTACACCCGTAGACTTTAGGATCTAAACTCAAGTACAGTTTGGTTTACCTAGGATATCTCGCCTGATCTGATACTATCTATTGAACTTTCAGAAGACTTACTGGACATGATAGGTTACAAATCGTACCTTTGTATAATGAAAAAAGTTACCATTACACTCGTGAACTTTAGTATCTAAAGTCTAGAACAGTTTGGATTACCTAGGATATCCCGACTGATCTGATACTATATATTGAATATCCAAAATACTAACTGGACATGATAGATTACAAATCGTAGCTTTGTATAATGAAAAAAGTTACCATTACACCCGTAGACTTTAGGATCTAAACTCAAGTACAGTTTGGTTTACCTAGGATATCTCGCCTGATCTGATACTATCTATTGAACTTTCAGAAGACTTACTGGACATGATAGGTTACAAATCGTACCTTTGTATAATGAAATAAGTTTCCGTTACACCCACACACTTTAGGATCCAAACTCAAGAACAGTTTGGATGAACTAGGATATCTCAACTGTTCTGATACCGTCCATTGAACTTTCAGAAGACTTACTGGACATTGTAGATTACAAATCGTAGCTTTGTATAATGAAAGATATTACCGTTACACCCGTAGACCTTAGGACCTATACTCAAGAAAAGTTTGGATGAACTAGAATATCTCGACTGATCTCATACTATCTATTGAACTTTCAAAAGACTTACTGGACATTATAGAATACAAATCGTAGCTTTGTATGATGAAAGAAATTACCGTTACACTCGTAGACTTTAGTATCAAAACTCTAGAACAATTTGGATAACCAAGGATAACCTGACTGATTTGATACTATCTATTGAACTTTCAGAAGACTTATTGGACATTATAGAGTTCAAATCGTAGCTTTGTATAATGAAAGAAGTTATCGTTACACCCGTGAACTTTGGTATCTAAACTCTAGAATAGTTTGGATTACCTGGGTTATCCTGACTGATCTGATACTGTCTATGGAATATTCAGAAGACTTACTGGACATGATAGATTACAAATCGTAGCTTTGTAAAATGAAATAAGTTACCGTAACACCCGTAGACTTTAGTATCCAAACTCAAGAACAGTTTGAATTTCCTAGGATATCTTGACTGATCTGATACTGTCTATAGAATATTAAGAAGACTTACTGGACATGATAGATTACAAATCGAAGCTTTGCTTACTTAATGAAAAAAGTTACCGTTACACCCGTATACTTTAGGATCTAAACTCAAGAACAGTTTGGATGACCTAGGATATCCAGAAAAAATATTCTACATCATATTCTATCTGTTTTTGCTGTTGAGCACCAAAACCACAGAAATACGTAGAAAAGTTCTATGATAACGTTTGGAAAAAATCCGACTTCAAAGGATTAAGAGGGTCAATAAAGAGTTCTTCTCAATACAACGGGCCTGGACCGGGTAGCACGGTAGGAGTTCATTGCAGCCAGGGCACGGCGGTGTAGGGAAAAACGCGCCGTTGGAAAGAAATGGTTGACCGGGGCCCGGCCCAGAATTGTGAGAAGAGCCCATAATTCGGGCTAATACTGATACTTTTTACCAATGCCGATAGCACTGTGCAATGATGGCACACGTCCCGTTCTGGCTTTCAACGACTCACGGAGTTTGTAAGCACATGTTACTCGAACATACATACAACAAATGGAAACAAACCGGCAAGTCGAGTCCGGCTGCTCACTGGCAGGCTGGCAGGCGTGAAGTGAAGAGGCGAGCAGAAGGCAATGATTGAACAGCATCGGCAGGGCAGTGTAGCACCCAGCACCCAGCACCCCACCGCGCCCCCCAACCCGGCAGGCAATACAACTGCACGCATAGAACGGCGATAATATGTGTGATGTGGCAAAAGAAGTGAAAAAGTAGATAATTTATTATAAGTGAGGCTATTTTTAGAACCGAGATATCGTATAAATAACTGGCCTTGGTTGATTGGTGCAACAACAACGGGTGGTAGGTGGGGAGCGCCGCGGGGGCAAATTTCAACCACACGGGCGGAGAAGGGGAGCTGCCTGCCGCGGATGTGAGCACATGAATACAGTGCACGAGTTTGTGTCACTTTCAAGAGTTTATATTTCAGCATTCTTTCACATTCTATGGGGTTGCATATCTTGGAGGAATGCTGCTGCTGTGCGGTGGAGCGGTTTACCGGCAGTTCATGTATGCCATTCAAACAAAAGCTCGGGTGGCTCTTTTATTGAGTAAGCAATCTCCGCATGGAAAGCGCCATTGCACCCAAACATTCTTCAGTTCCAAACGACGAATTCTCACGAATCAGTTCGAATAAAAGATCCACCCCAGTGCACCCAAGTAGTTGGAGACGTTAGAACAGAGCGTGTCATTCTGGTCCAGCAGCCTGTTTGGCTGGGAAGGCAGGCAGACTACGAGCGGCTGATTGAGTGGATTTGAAATTGATGTAATTGTGCAAATTGCTCCGATCGTTTAGAACAATCTTGATAGCGATCTACACCGGCTGTATCTACATGTGTACATTACGTGTTTGTATGCCAACCAAGTCAACCGATGCGGTGCGGAGCCCGTTTCAGCGTGTCAGTTGGAACAAGTAGGTATGCTGTGTCTATCGTAACCCCAGCAAGTTGTTACTGATGATAGAATGATACAACGCTAATAGATCAAGATGACCTGCTACTTAGTTCGGGTCCTGCGAGGGAGCATGGAGAATTAGATTGATTACTCTGTTGGCGTGTTACGAAAATAGGAGATATGCTATTTTAGGTCATATGTGAGTAAATTGCACTCACGTTTATGCTTGAATAGTGATAAATGCAAGCTACTGCAATATGAACAGAAGAATCTCAATGAATCGCAAAACACTGCGGGAGTTAGTCTGTTGAGCAGGATACGCGACCGTATCTTGTATGCCGTTCTTAAATCAAGTAATTTCTCTGCAAATAGAACACTCCAGTCAATGCATTTACATTTGTAGACTGAACCATCCAACCAGCTGACGGGCAATTCATTATCATTCCTAATATAAAAAACCCAGATTAATCCACCTAGTGGTGATAGCGCCTTTCTCGTCGAATATGTACTCTAAGATATTTCCGTCGGCATAAGCCGAAGTGTTCCTGAATCCTGAAAATACTCTAGAACGGAACTGTTGGCGCGTTAACCGTGGCCAACTCCGGTCGGGTCGGGTGGACTGTATCACTCGGGGATGTGGAAAGAATCAACACTACACTTTTTCTGCTGATCACTATAAACTACACTTTATTTCTCTTCTTTACACTACACTTCACTACTACACTTTACTGTTCACTATCTTACTATAACTTTCACTACTAGTCACTTTTCGTTCACTTCACTATGGTCGAGGTTAAATTCGCGGCGGTTAAAACAATACTGAACTCTGCGGTCGAACTTGTCGCATATTTATATGCGCACGGTTTTCGTCTGGAACATTCGCGCAATATCGCTACATGTGTTCCAGACGCGGGAGGAATCTTCTCGAAGGAGCGCAGGTTGAACTCACCACCCTGCTGTGGTGAGTTTCAGATGAGTTACCACACTGGCGACGGCGACGATTGTGGGAGCCTCTCACTGCCACTCACAGGTGGCACTTACGGTTGCGGTGGGAACTCACGGTCGCAGCGGCGTAGGCAGGGTGGGTCGTATCGAGGGTTACATTCTGATGAGCGCAACAAATTGGTGGACTAAAGTAGCTGCGTCTGGTACGTTGTAGGGAACTTCCATCGGACTCTTTTGCGGTACGTTCCGTACGGAACAGGAACAAATATCATTTTCTTCTTTTGTCACAGTGCTCGTTCGTCAATGCGGGAGTGGAGTTGATAAATAATAAATGTACTTGATGAAAAAAATACTCAAACAATTAAGCAAAACCGATTAACTCATCGGGTTTGGTAAGAAATTTTCTGGAGGACTCTTCACCTTAAAATTTAAAAATCTATTGGTTTATTCATTTGTGCCCTTCCTCAAAATGTTGAATTCCGATCCAAAATTTCGAAGGGAGGACCCCTCTTGACTTAAGAGAAAATCGAAATTTGTGTCAGTCTAGTTCAGAAAAGCAAGAACCTTATTGAAGCCATAATCGAATTTGGAAACTTATTGATGGCTCATATTCCTATGTTATGTATTATGTTAAACGTATAAGCAGAGCTGAAATAGTAGTTTACGCAACAAGGTGCAAAATGGGGATTTTTACAGCACGAGTTGTACATTTTGTATAATTACGATGAGTGCTGTAAAAATCGAGTTTTGCACCGAGTTTCGTACAACGTTATTTGCAATTTCATAAATTACCACATGAGTGACCCGATTTTGTCAGCCTCTTTTCGGAACACATTTTTTACTCTCTTCAAAGACTGAAACAGTTTTTCATACTTTTTATCCCTCTATGTTCTGCATCTCAACAGTAGTTTGATGATAAAAATTAATAAATTGCATAAAATGTGACCGTATGGTAATGGGAACAAAAAGTTGTTTGCAAAATGGGGCTGACAAAATCAGGTCCTTACTGTACTTGAGGCAAGATTTGAGGATAATTTTAAACAAAACTTTTTCATCAAATTCCACACTGATGTTCATAGCCATGTTTAAGAAAGTGTGATCATAGCAGGTCATGCTGTGTAGTTGTCAGAAATGTTTAAACCTGCGTCCAGAAGCATCAAGAAGTTGATCAAAACTGAAAACAGTGCTGTAATGGTTTATTACGCAACGAAAATCAGTGCTGTAATGAACCATTACCGCACTGCTAATTTGGTGTGGGAAAGTAAGCCTTTTCCTGTCAGATTTGCGTGAGGGAAAACAGCCTATTACGATGAGAAATTGCAAAAAATATTAAACTGCTTGACCACCTTCACTAGCACTGGATGCCGAACATTATCAAGACATTCCAGCATTTTTTTTCTGCACAGTTTAGCCTTTACTTTATTATCATTGGTTATACCGTTATACTGCCGTTCTACGCATGATTATCCCATGTTATATGGGATTCCCATATAACATGGGACAATTGAGCGTGGAACGGCAGTATAAGATTCATGTAAAATTTGACAAAATAAAGTGCAAGCAAGCAAAATTTCCCATAATAAAACCCATTCAAATTTTAACCGTGTTACAGAGCGCGATTGCTCAACCAGTTGCATCAAAATTGTGCGCAGTAATTTAAGTGCTATAAAATTAAAATTTTCCCATACAACGTTGATTCATCCTACTGTATAATTACGCCTCAGGAAAATGGTGTGATTTGCAAGATCGCTTGAATTTTTATCAAAATTTTGTTCTTTTGCGCATATGTATCGCTTGCATCGATTTTGTTTTGTTGTAATTTCAGCGATGCATCTAATCCTGATTCTGCAACACTGCCGGTAATCTTAGGTGTGGTCAGAGCTTGGTCAAAGACTATTTGATATTCCGCATGCATAGGTTTGGTTCACTTTTTAAACTGGCCACTTCCGGCTAGACATCTGGAAACGGTTCCGGAACACAACCGGTTCAGACATGTTATTTAGAGGATTGATTGGTGATTATCGGTGATATACAGCTTGTTTAGTGTTAAGCGTTTCGGCCTACTATTCTTCGGTCATCATCAGAAGCATTCAGCAGGATTCACCCCTTCAACTTCGTCAGTTTACTTTATTAGCGATTCAGATATTGTCTGAAACTATTTTCCTGCTTACCGTTAATCTGATTATTGATAAAGCTGCTATTTGGTGTGTCGCATGTCAGGGTTCGGTTCTAGGTTCGGTTCACTTTTTTAATTGGCCACTTCCAGCGGGACACCTGGAACCGGTTCCGGAACACAACCGGTTCAGATATAGTCCTGCGTACCGTTCATCTGGTTATCAAAAAAGTCGCTCTTTGATGCGTCGAATGCATGGGTTTGGTACACATTTATAGCTGGCCACTTCCGGCGGGACACTTGGAACCAGTTCCGGAACACAACCGGTTCAGATATGGGCTGAAACTATCTTACTGCTTACCGTTCATCTTGTTATCGAAAAAGCCGCTCTTTGATGTGTCGCATGCCTGGGTTTGGTTCACTTTTTTAATTGGCCACTTCCGGCGGGAAACCTGGAACCGGTTCCGGAACACAACCGGTTCAGATATGGGCTGAAACTATTTTACTGCTTACCGTTCATTTGGTTATCGAAAAAGCCGCTCTTTGATGTGTCGCATGCATGGGTTTGGTTCACTTTTTTTAGTTGGGCACTTCCGGCGGGACACCTGGAACCGATTCCGGAACACAACCGGTTCAGATATGGTCTGAAACTATTCTCCTGCCTACCGTTCATCAGGTTATCGAAAAAGCCGCTGTTTGATGTGTCGCATGCATGGGTTTGGTTCACTTTTATATTTGGCCACTTCCGGCGGGACACCCGGAACCGGTTCCGAAACACTACCGGTTCAGATATAGTCTGAGACCATTTTCCTACTTCCCGTTCATCAGATAATCGAAAATGCAGTGGTTTGATGGGTCGCATGCATGGGTTTGTTGCATTTTCATATCTGGCCCCTTCCTGGGGTACCGGTCCGGAACACCTAAATGGCCATAACTCCGGAACGGCTGGACCGATCTGAACCATTTTCAATAGGAAACAATGGGGCAATATACCGCGTCGAATGAACCATCGGTCGTTGAAATCGGTTCATATTTACTATCTAAAAATGAGGTGAACTTTTTGTACACATACACACACACACACATACATACACACACACACACACACATACATACACACAGACATCATCTCAACTCGTCGAGCTGAGTCGATTGGTATATAACACTTGACCCCTCCGAGGGCTCTATCAAATTTTCGTTTTTGGAGTGAACATATAGCCTTTCGGTACACCTTGGTGTACGAGAAAGGCAAAAACAGCGTGGATCGATTGATTATTCTTTTCCCATGAGAAGTTCGACTGCATTCTGTCCTTACTGTCCTTGGGCCTTAATGTATTAGCTTATTCAAGGCCCTTTTAACCAGATTTAGTATTGACGCTTCTGTGGAGTTTGGTATTTTACTAGGAAGGAATCACCCCTCACGTGCAGCACACACAACTTACCCAGGCTGACGTCGGTTCGCAAGTGGCAAGAGTGAACGCGGTTGGATGACGCCTGGAGCTGTTGCTATACAAGCAGGGATGCTAACGTTGTCTGCTTGACAGTTCGCATCACATTCAAATGCGCTATATCGCCTGCTGTGATCAATCTCCTTTCCACAGCTTTATGCAGTACATCTTATATCTCACATCCTTCTTCTACTCTAAAGAAGTTTTACACATTTTTAACAAAAAAAAAAAGAATTTCCGTATCTCAATTTGGAGTGTTTACTTATAGCGATTTAAGGACAAACGTCTTGAAATCCCGCTTCAACAGTGCATCAGAACTTCGGACGCACAAATCTCAAGAAGCAAGCTTCAAACAACAATGCATTTTATTATTCTGTGCTTGCTTACATGTAATAAGCTTAAAATAAGAAGATCGGGTGCGCTGGTTTTGTTTACGAAGAGATTTGTGCGCTCGAAATCGTGAGTAGGTGCCAAAGTCGGCCATTGTGGCGGCCATTTTGGGATTCTAACAAGTCTGTCCTTAACATATTGCGAAGATTCCACCTGTTTAGACTTCTGCGCAAAAATTAGTTGCGCGGGCCCACAGATATAAAACCAGACCGCGTCCTGGTGAATATTTTACGCTGTGTTGCTAGGTACACATTTGGTGATAGTTTTGCATTGTAAGCAAACATTTATAACGCACCTACGCTGAAAATGAGCCTAATCATTTGCGTCGGAATCTATAAATCATCACAACGGACGATAAGTTACTGTTATATTACATCATCGCATACGTTGCAATTGCTGCCATGAAGCTACCGAATACAGTTTCATTGTGAGGTACCATTCTGACTGTGCTGCCGCTACTTTTTTCAAAATAGCTCGAACATTTTAGTGCTTAATTGTGGGAATGATATTTTCCGACGAGCAACTTGCACAGTGACGTCATCATCTCTCTCTCTCTCTTTCTCTCGTTCGGGGTCACTCGATACAGCCGTCCTTGCTCGCGAAATAATTTTGAGGGCAATGCTTACAAATTGTATCTCATTTCGTTAGTTATGTTGGTAATGCAAGCCTTTATACTTGTAGTATTTAAAAGAAATTACCGTTTTGGTACTGGGTGATAAAGAAAAAAATCTTGTTCTTTGAGTCTTTTTATTTAATTTTATACCCAAATTTATCCCATTGCTCCGTCGTTTAAATTCGATATATCTGATAAAATACATTATAGATAAAGTTTGCCTTGCCGTTCATTGGAACACTAGTCACAGAAAACAAACTGCATTAACATAATCCTTCTTCTGGCCAGCCAACATTGACGACACTCTTTGATAAATAATATATTGTAACCATTCGATACCACATTTGCACGAATCAAAACTACGTGATTTTTCTTATATTTTTTTTTGCGTACATTGCCAATGTTTATCTGCTATGACAAACAACACGATGCAAACTTCCAATCCGATATTTGCGCGAAGCAAAACAACGGGATCTTTCCAATCTAGCTTTTCGTCAGCGGACATTACCGGGACTCTCTCTTCACGACAAACAACACGCTGTAAGCTTCCGATCCGACATTTGCTCGAAGCAAAACAACGGGATCTTTCTAACCTAGCTTTTCGTAAGCGGACATTGCCGGGAGTCTTCCCCCACGACAAACAACACGCTGTAAGCTTCTGATCCGACATTTGCGCGAAGCAAAACAACAGGATCTTTCTAACCTAGCTTTTCGTAAGCGGACATTGCCGGGAGTCTTCCTCCACGACAAACAACACGCTGTAAGCACAAAACAAAACAATTCGATCACTCTAGCGCTGCTGGAATTTGTTCTTTTGTTGCACTTTCACACTCTTTCCCGTCAATAATTGCCCATGCACTAACAGTTTTCCGCAGGCATGCTCCAGCGGGAGCTACGTCCCCGAAAAATATCACACCGAACTTCCACTTTTCACATATGAGTTTTGTGTTTCCCTCACTTGTTCACTAATGCATGCACATTGAAGGGTGATTCCTCCCAGCAAAAATATAGGTTCCATTTCCTCAATTGAACGAAAAAACTGGCAGGAATTCGCCAATGTGGAGTTTGGTATTTTACTAGGAAGGAATCACCCCTCACGTGCAGCACACACAACTTACCCAGGCTGATGTCGGTTCGCAAGTGGCAAGAGTGAACGCGGTTGGGTGACGCCTGGAGCTGTTGCTATGCAAGCAGGGATGCTAACGTTGTCTGCTTGACAGTTCGCATCACATTTAAATGCGCTATATCGCCTGCTGTGATCAATCTCCTTTCCACAGCTTTATGCAGTACATCTTATATCTCACAGCTTCCGCTGTTTGAACATCACCAACTTGGTGCATCCTGTTCGTTAGAAAATCTTCCATGTAAATTTTGAAAATCAGGAACAATCAACCTTTGCAGTCCACTGCAAAATGGTACAGCCCAGGTGGCTTTAGTCAATGAACCTTACTTTTGTAAGGGAATTTTCTATCTAGGAAACCTTGTGAACCCAGTATTTGCTATTTTCAGCAAAAATAAAATGGCAAACTCGCGTGTCATGCCTCGAGCATGTGTGCTTGTCAACAACGCAATCGTTGCTATACTCATCTCTGAGTTAACCACCAGAGATGTATGTGCTATCACAATTGATGTTTCTGTTGAAAATCTAAACAGGAATTACGTCTATTGTTCGATGTATTTACCACATGATGAAACGTCACCTACGGATGCGTTCAAACAAATCATCGCATACTGCATTTCAAAAGGCCTTCCGCTAATTGTTGACAGTGATACTAATACTCACCATAGCATCTAGGGCAGCTCAAACATTAACTTGAGAGGCTCCATGTTGATTAAATACTTAAGTAGTAGAGATCTTGGATTACTTAACATAGGTAACCGCCCAACTTCCATGACATATGCTAGAAGAGAAGTGTTAAACAAAACGCTATTCTCTAGCAGAATTAGTCACGAATTGAAGAATTGGCATGTGTCAGTTGAAGAATCTTTATGTGACCATCGCTACATCGGTTAATCAAATTGGATCTCTTCACTGATTTGGTTGCGACCAAATTGTATGGGTACTTATCCATACAGTGCTTTAAATGAAGCCGTTGATACAACAACACGGGCTTCATCATGGAAGCTATTGAAGGAGGTTGCCCTCTGCGGTCTATGAAGACTACATCCCTTGGTGGAACTCTGATCTGGCCAAGCTCAGGAAACAATGTAGAAAGAGTTGGAACAGACGACGTTCGGCTGGATCGGAGGCTTTCAGGTTGGCTCGCAAGGCCTACCAGAAAGCTCTCCGGTCTGCTGAACGATCTGGCTGGAAAAACTTTCGCGCAAATGTTTCCAGTTTGAGTGAAGTCAGTCGGTTAAACACAATTCTTTCGTAATCCAAGGATTACCGAGTGAACGAACTTCGTTTGTCAAATGGCGATTTCACTGCCTCTGATGAAGAAGTTCTGTAATACTTGTTCAGCACCCGGGTAGAGGCGAAGAACAAACCAAGGACAAAATAATAACAAATTTTGTCATCATATCTAATTTTATCATTCTTATGTTATTAATGAATAACACTAAATAACTCGCTAAGAACAATAAATAGTATTATTGCAAAATTTGTTATTTCTGAGTTATTATTGAATAACAATAAATAACTCAATAATAACACAATATGCAATCATAGCAAAGTAAGTTATTCTGAGGATCCTAAGTAAAATAACATCCTAATTGCATATTTGGCAATCATAACTTGTTTTGTTATTGATGAGTTATTTAGTACATTATTTTATTTTAAATAGAATATTGATGAAGAGCAAATTTTGTTATTGGTTTGTTAGGAATAAGAGCTAAAAGAACAAAACAGTAATAACTCACATTGTTGCAGAAAAAAAGTAAATAATATCTTATTTCGTCATTATAAGATCAAACCAAGGACAAAACATTTCAGAACTTACAATACAGTTTTTTTCCAATCCATAAGAACAAAATTTGCAATTATGATGATCTTATTCGAAATAACTTATTTTGTTCTTACTTTGATCTCAATAACTCGATAATAACTTATTCAGTTATTCTCCATTTTGAAATATTTTGTCCTTGGTTTGTTCTTATAAGGACAAACTTAGTTATTATTGAGTAATTTTTCGGTACAAAGTCAGTTATTATTTTTGTTCTTTTAGCTCTTATTCCCAACAAACCAATAACAAATGTTGCCATTCAGCTATTCATTTTTAATGGCAAAATTTAATCTTCGTTAGTTATTTTCTTCTACCTGGGCACACTCTCTCCCGGATGTGTGGATATTACATTTCCGGTTGAACCTGATGTCTTTTCCTGTAGTTATGATTCTGCGGCTTCTGCGCTAAGTATTGTAACTATTGAATCGATTAAGTAGGCACTAAATAGCTTTGCCCTTTTAAATCTCCAGGGGCAGATGGGATTTATCCTGTTTTGCTACAGAAAGGTTTTGATTATTTGAAACCTTCAGGTAGTTGAGGGGTGGTGTCGCCAATACTGCTTTTCGGTTAATCCGAGTAAAACATCTACTCTTCTTTTCACGGAAAGACGAAACCGTAATAACGTTCGATGTTTGCGTATCTTTGATACTGAAATCAATGTGACTAATCAGGTAAAGTACGTTGGAGTTATTCTTGATTCCAAGTTTTCCTGGACGCCTCATATTGAGTTCAGAATCAAAAAAGCTTGTATGTATGACCATCGGGTAATGACGGCGAACCTTTGGTAAAACTTGAGGTATAAAACCCAAGTACATCAAATGGATTTACACAACTGTTGTTCGTCCAATAATGTCCTATGGATGTCTTGTGTGGCAAAAAGGCGAAGTGAGACCAATCCAATCAAAATTAGGCCATCTCCAAAGGATGTGCTTAATGGCGATGTATGGAGCGTTCTCTTCAACTGCCACAGCAGCGCCCGAAGTTCTCTTTGACGTTGCCCCACTACACATTCATCTAAAACGAGAAGTACTTTCTTGCACTTACCGCCTATCGGTACTTGGTTTACTAGAGGAAATTTCTGTGATCACGAGTGTTGATCCAGATCAACACACACCTCGTTGTTTCCACTTTTGGTGGATTGGGACAAAGTTTTCCTTGCTCCAAGTGATCTTACAATTGCTTGTAATTTTCCATATGGGACACTTTCTACGAAACTCTCTTCCTTCGCGAAGGTCGAGCAGGTGCTGGTGGTTACTCTTATGAGCTAAGGCTACATCAGTCTTACTCACTTGGTAGATACTGCACCGTTTTTCAGACCAAAATATTTGCTCTTGTGTGCAGAACGCAATCAGCACTTCAGCAACACGTAACCCGGGTAGACGCGAATATCATAATCATATCTTAAAACGATCAAATTTTGATGTCATATTTTAATATGATATTGATGAGAGATTCAAAAAGTTGCCAAATATTTGCTCAATATCTCATTGTGATATGATTTCAGGGCCCATATAGCCGAGGCGGTAAACGCACGGGTATTCAGCATGACCATGCTGAGGGCGACGGGTTCGATTCCCGGTCGGTCCAGGATCTTTTCGTATATGAAATTTCCTTGACTTCCTTGGGCATAGAGTATCTTCGTGCCTGCCACACGATATACACATGCAAAAATGGTCATTGGCAGAGGAAGCTCTCAGTTAATAACTGTGGAAGTGCTCATAGAACACTAAGCTGAGAAGCAGGCTTTGGCCCATTGAGGACGTTACGCCAAGAAGAGGAGAGGAGGATGATTTCAACATTAGTACTTAAATTGATCTTTGGAAAGCGTAGTGCAACCTGCTGTATAAATGTCGAAATTTCCCAACATTGCGCATAAAAACTATTTAAACTTTTCAACATCCATTATGCGTTGTCCTCAAATAACGTAACGCTTCAGGAGATAGGGTTTAATAAATTACGTCACGCTTCAAGGGAATAGGGAATACAGCCTAGCGTTACGACCCATACAAAAAAATTGGACCCATACAAAAAACACATTGTGGAGGTCGCCAGATCCTAATGAATCAACCACCGAGTTCAAAAATGTCAAATTTAGCATTACATAATAAGTAGATGTTCCCTTATGTCCACCACAAATTTTACAAACGAGCACTTGGACAAAAAGGTTAGTAGAAGTGGTCTTCATTTTCAATAAGCGGGTTTATGGATGCGGCAATTGAATAAAAAAAAAACAGATTAATCGGCACTAATAATTCAGAATATACTTTTGTGCTTTTCTTAAAGAAAAGTAAATATCTATTATATACATTTTTAATATAATTGATATTTGCTTTTCTTTAAGAAAAGCACAAAAGTATATTCTGAATTATCTGACAGATTTCTTAATCCCAGTTTATAATTATTTTATTTCACTGTGAGTAAACCAGCAGAGGCTTTCCAATTAAGCCAGACGACAACACGAGCTGTACCTCGATGTCGAGCTGTGGTACGAATCCAATAAATGAATCACTGGACAATTTGGGAACTTTATCGGCCCGCTAAGCAAAATACGTCCATTTCTAAAAACGAACCGTTTGGTTCTAGATTTAACAAAACATACCGCTACAGACGACCAGCTTTTTGAGTTTCAACCAATAAATTGTGACAGTCGTGACGACTATAGTATACGATCTTCTAAATGTTTCCAAAGCTTTCTGGGCGACAGTTTACAATAGAGCACGTTCAGTGAAGTACTAGATTTTTAGCAGAATATTTGTATGGCTAGAAGGTAAATTCTCCGTTTCTGCAACGAAATTATGCAAAAAGCGTGGGTATTATGATTCCTTGCCTTATTAAATGCCATTAGAACAAAACTTTTGAAACCTTGTTTCAAGAAATGAAGAAATGGAGAAAACAAAAACACAGTTACCCAAAGGTTTGCTCAAACAGCATTAAATTAGGCAAGGAATCATAATAGCCTAGCTTTTTGCGTCATCTCATTGCATAAATTGGGAATTTACCTACTCACCATACAAAAATTCATCTCATTACTACAACCTAGTACTTCACTGATTGTGTCCTATTGGTGGAAGTTCGTCCTGTTTTAGGCGCAAAATAAACCAAACATTTTTCTTCACATGTCGTTTTAAAGCTTGGATCACTAGCTTTGTTAACAATTCAGAGAATAGGCATAAACTGTGAAATCATCCAGAGAAAAATGCTCTCTTAGTTTAAGAAAATATGTATGCAATTCCTAATTGAGCCTTAATTCATTTTTATTTTCCATACTATCGCTTCAGTTTGTAAATTTTGGGTGGAAACTGTAATAATATTCTGCAATAGAACATTTATCATTGGGAAAACTGAACAATACTGCTTAAGATCAAAATTAGTTCTTCACATTTCCATCTGCAACATCCAGAAATAGAAAGATCTGATAATTACTGCTCAAGATCAAACTCAGTTCTTTCACACATTCATCTATAACATCCGAAAATTTTTAGATCTGAAAACTACTATTCAAGATCATAATTAGTTCTTTCACACACTCATCTACAACATGGCGGGACCAAACCAACACAACTACCATGACTCACAAACACCTTGGAATACGTAGAACTTGATGCTCTTGTTACCTCCTATTTTCAGATATGAGTCGTAGTGCAGTGGTAATGTTACTGCTCATAAATCACAAGGTCATAAGTTCGATTCTGGTCGCGGCAATTTTTCTTTTTTTTCACTCTAACCCATCTGTCAGATCATTTTATGATATTGTTTTGATGTGCTACAGCCCAGATCTTTCCAGATATTAGTCTCATCTTATAACATCAAAATAAGATATTATTATGTTCTTCCCCATTCTAATTTTTGAACTTTTATCTCTTATGTCAAACAAACCAATAGCTAATTATGATCTTGAGTACTTCACTGAGGAATATCAAATGATGATATTGTTTTGATTTTTACTTCTACTCGGGAAAGGGCAAAGTAATATACTTCTATTCAAATAGCCAGGCGGTTACTTACAAATTACAAATTACAAAAAGACTTGCTTCGACTAACTCTAGGTCGAAAATAGTTATCGCTTGTCGAATTCAAATGGAGGAGCCGAATTCAGCAAACGCTGTTCACCTTGTATGACCATTCTTCCATCGGTGGTAATCAATTGGCCGATGAGTTAGCTCGCACAAATGTTGGGTAATGCTTAAGATTGACACCTGGGATGCCACTCAGCACAAACAGTAGTAGAATAGTTTGAAGTCATGTTGTTGAACAAAATTGTAAATATTGTACTGAGCCATCTCCAAGGGTGGCGAAGTACCTAACAAATCTGTTTAAGAAGAATTACAGCATGCTGGTGAAAGCATTGACTGGCCACTGCCGGCTCAACTATCACATGGTGAATATTGAGCAAGCTTGATCATTTATATGGGATAGCTGTGAATCAGATTATGGAACTTTGAATCATTTAATATGATATGAAACTAAAGTGTTTGCACCACTGCTGTTCCGAGTATTCGGTTAATTCTTATTAAGTGAAACTGACTTCAGAAACCTTAATCTTTAGGCTGTTCTGTTGTTCTTAACCCGCTTTGGTATAGGTCCCATTAGACATGACAAATATTTGGCCAAACAAGCCCAACAAATGACCAACACAACATGAATCATAGCAACCTTGGGCCAATGTCGGACCTCAATGGCAAATATTTGGCATTGTGATAAACAGTTTAATGGCACCTTAAGGACAGACTTGTTAGAATCCCAAAATGGCCACCACAATGGCCAACTTTGGCACCTACTCACGATTTCGAGCGCACAAATCTCTTCGTAAGCAAAACTAGCGCGCCTCATCTTCTTATTTTAAACTTATTACAAGTGAGCAAGAACTGAATAATACGATTCACTGTTGTTTGAAGCTTGCTTCTTGAGGTTTGTGCATTCGAAGTTCTGATGCAGTGTTGAAGCGGGATTTCAAGACGTTTGTCCTTAAGGAACTACAGGCTCTCACAACGTTTACGGATTTATACAGTGCCCTTTTCAGGGTGCTGTTTGAACCCATTGTGGTGCGCTTATTTTGGTAATCCAAGCTCCAATGATGTGCAAAAATATTTCAAAGACATTTTTTATGTGTACTTACGTAATAATACAGGAAAAACGGATATCTGTATTGTATAAACGATATACTAACCTGAAAAGAGGGAAAGGAGAAAAATACATTAGTGTATGTTGAATCAATGGACGAATATTATAATAATCTTTGCTTGCTCAATGCAACACCATGAAGTATCGTCGACTCGTAATCGACTATTGTTGTTTAGGCCCAATAAAAACAAACAAACGTTTTTACAGCACACCAATAAGACACCCTACAATAACATGTGACTCATGAATCCACTGGTCATGAATCGTCAATACAACAATTCCAGTTACCCAAGCTTGCTATTTGTTGAAAACATTCGCGAAATGATGCGATTCGCTTTCGACAACGAATACGTTTTCTCCTTTCCTCGCTTTATCAAACCAACCTCCCGTACGAATAGCACACGAACAGACTCGACGCTGATCAGCATTGTTGGCTGCTCCTTTTCGCCGTTGAGCTGTTACGTTCCAGCCAAGCCTGGCTTTTCATCGCTTTTGATGTTTTTCGATCAACTTATCGCGAAACATCGTAGGCTGGAAACGTTATTGGTGTGGTGTCGGTACATGCGAATGTTGTTTCTGTGTGCGTGTCGAGCGTGTCGAGAAGCTACGGCACGCTTCTGAAACCAACCAATTTGGTGTTGTTCGGCTGTTCGGGTGAGCATGTGGCGGCACTGACAGATGTGTGCAAAATCGTTTGTGAGTTACATCATGTTCGTTTTACCACCTCTTTGCCACTGGTCATCGCTGAGCAGTGTACAGTTCAATCGCAAGCGATGAAAATACAATTGATAAGTTGATTGAGCTTTCGTGAGGTGATAATTTGCATCATTGCAGTTACCATAAGTTGAGGGACATTATTGATTCACACTGAAAAGGGTTTTAACAGTAAAAAAAAAACAAACGTAATGTTATATTGAGTGTAGATTCACATACCTTTAATGAAAATGTTACGTGAGTAATAGCAGATGTTCAAACTAAGTCCGTTGAATTTAAGATGAAAGGTAAAGAAACTCTTTACACTTTATCTACACAACCCTTTATGGATTTGATTTCACGCAGTTTGACTTGAAATTTTCGTTCTGTGCTCGGCGATTGGGATAAATTGAATCTACACATTGGAAATGGCCCTTACAGCCTAGTTATTGACCATCAGCATAATAGATAAGTACAACATTGAGAGATTTTTTTCCACAAAGTTCATGTGTCTAACTTGCATTTGAATACATAACTATCCTAGTCAACTCTACCTGAACTAGCAACACAGTACCGCATACCTACAGAGTCGTAAACTAATCAATACCACCAATCAAATGCCCAGTGATTCGTGATACACAATATTTTCAATCAAATCAATCTGCACTGCACAGCCACCCAACAAACCAACCAACCAATCAATCAACAATCCTCTCGTATGCCGGTGCGGTGGTGATGGTGCTCGCTAGATTGGATTCTACTTTGGTTTGCTTTCTTTTCTAACGAGACTTTCAACCAACAACGCAGATGGTTCGTCTTGTCCGCTGTAGGGCAAATGGAGCAAAAACCTCCCAAAGGTGAATTCAGCACTGCAATTTTACTGCATTGGATCACAGTTTTTGACATACTTTTGAGACCGCGTGTTTGTACCCGAAGGATATCCTCTCCTCTTCTTGGCGTAACGTCCTCACTGGGACAAAGCCTGCTTCTCAGCTAAGTGTTCTATGAGCACTTCCACAGTTATTAACTGAGAGCTTCCTCTGCCAATGACCATTTTGCATGTGTATATCGTGTGGCAGGCACGAAGATACTCTATGCCCAAGGAAGTCAAGGAAATTTCCTTTACGAAAAGATCCTGGACCGACCGGGAATCGAACCCGTCACCCTCAGCATGGTCATGCTGAATACCCGTGCGTTTACCGCCTCGGCTATATGGGCCCACCCGAAGGATATGTGGTGGCTGGTTCTAGGTTGCTGCAATGTAGATACTCGCTAGCGAAGCCATATCATATAGATAACTTCTGATGACAATGGTACCTCATTACGTTCTTGTTACTTGTTGAGCTACAAGATCCTCCGGTTCCAGGAGAAGTATGAACATTTGCGAAGCTATATCATGAGTAGAAGTTATACAATAGACTGATTGTTCTAACCCTATCCGCGTGTTCGTTATAGTATTACTTCCACCTTTCAATCACTACACGTCCTTCAATCAAGATACTCCTTTTCTCAAGCCTTTTCGTACTCGTAGAACGAAGTCTTTGCAAGATATGTACTGTGCTGCCTTGGTAACATTCCATTAAAAGTAATGTTTCTAGTGTCCTTCTGATGGTTCTTTCGCCTCAGCTTCATCCCACCGCACCAACATAGAATGAATCACGCACAAAGAGGGGCAGCCACTCGCGCCAGCATGCATAAATTGTTTCTGTGACATTCCAATTATTCAGAAACATACTCTCGGACCACACGAACCGCGATTGGCGATTGAGGAGATGATGAGCACGCAGCGCGCCAAGTTGCGGGGAAACGGTGATGGTGCCGGAGCTCCCATGCGCCGCGCCGGTGGCAATTGTTATTTATTTATTTGGGGTGTGTCCGGAGGGCCGGTTTTCGACGCATCGGCACTGTTAATTAAGCAATAATAATAACTACGGAGAGAATCGTGTGCTACGCGAGTCTACCTACTTACATTGTAGTTACCATGGGCAATGACAGAAAGTATGCTGCTCAGATGGTACCATTCGATCAAATGGCTATGGGACGACCTGGTCACTTGAGAGCACCAACTTCACAGTGGTTCTAAACGGGACTTTCCAACAGAATTTGAGCGTGTTGGGTTCCCGAAACTTAGATTATGTGGCTTACAACTTGCGTTCAAAATATGATCGAAATCTAAATTAGGTCTTCAGACTTAAACAATATATTAATAAAAGATAACATAATCGACACCTCAAACCACTGAACAGTCTGGATCAAAGCGAAGCTCACATGATGTCTAATTTATGACTCTATCGTGCACACGATCGTCTGCCGGCGATAGTGCCATGCCGATGCCATTCTTGTGGTGCGACTGCGGCTCCTGTTTGGTGAGGGGTTCATTTTCCATCACGATTACCTCGCGCGTCATGAGTTTGCGTGTCGCACTTACAAGGTACGTTCCCCTCCGACAGGAGTTCACTATAGGAAGGTAGGCAGGCAGGTAGATAGGTGCTAGGTTGGCAACAATGTTGCCGATCAAGTGGAACCGGCTCCAGTCAAGTGACATATTTTCAAATTAAACGGTCCATGATCGATGGCGCGGGCAATGTGATTGCTGCGAAGAGCAATCCTACGGAGTTGCGCCAAGAGGGGATGAAAAAAGAATGGAAATGTATAAAGCGGGAATAGTGAAGAGCCATTTCATGAAGAAAGTAGAAAAAAGTTTATTCACTCGGAACTATTGAACTTTTCAAACACCGGTGTAGTGAGCAGCCATATTTTTAACTTCAAGGCAATGGGGGATAATCTGCCCAACAGACACCTGACAGGGGAGATTCAGGTAGTGTGGGGTTAGGGACCGTCTTCTATAACCAAATTACCATTTCGTCGACCCACTTCGTCTCTCCGGAACCACCAAGAAGAGACATCTATTTCAGAGAAGGGCTAGTGCACCCACAAGGTTAGCTGCGAAGTCTGCAGCAGTGAATATCGATGACTCGATTTGGGAAGTCCAAAAGATAGCATGCGCTTTGCCAGTTTCCCGAATGGTCCTTACCACTCCCTTTGCCCCTGGCAGGCGGGCAGGGTAATGATGTCAACGGAGCCGACAATTGCTACTACCACCGTAACATTGGACCCAGGATGGAATCTTGCGGAACTAGTGAGGTTATGTGAAAGCACATCCGACCCACTTCTTCTTCTTATACTTCTTCTTCTTCGTTTTCTTCTTCTTCTTTGTTGCCCTACACCCCCACTGAGACTTGGCCCACCTCGCTTCAACTTAGTGTTGTTTGAGCACTTCCACAGTTATTAACCCTCGAGCGATCGCGCTGTTGTATTTTGTACAACACGTTGAAAAAATCTCGCTTTTTGTACTCAGCATTAGCGTGGTGCTGACGCAGGTAGTCAACCGCGCGAGTTACGGAAGGTTAATTGAGGGGCTTTCTTTACCTGCCATTGCATGAGTTTGTATATTGTGAGGCAAGTACAATGATACACTATGCTCAGGGAGTCGAGAAAATTTTCCCGACCGGAACGGGAATCGAACCCACCGTCTCCGGATTGGTGATCCATAGCCTTAACCACTAGGCTAACTGGGGACCCCGATTCTGAAAGTAACTTTCGAGAATCTTGTACAGGTACCCATATATCCCTAGACGCAGGAGCACATAGGCAATAGCCGCACAGCTGGCCCAGGCCCTTCCGAAAACCGGGTTGCTCAAAAGACTATTTACACCCTCGGGGTGCCTCAACATTCTGTTAAGGATGATCTTTTCGAGTACCTTCCCCGCCGTGTCGATTAAGCATATTATTCCATCTTCCAACAGGTCTCCGAGTGGTTTCCACGCCTTTGGCAATAGAACCAGGCTCGGCCGCTTCTAAACCTCTCGTCCAGGCATTTCTGCATAGCAGACCTGAACATCCCGGGAGCCTTTGCAATAGCTACATTGGAGGTAGGTTCAGAACACCGTCCGGACCTGCGGCCTTACCTACGCTACTGGACATTGCTATCATCGCAAGTTTCTCCTCGGTGATTCTTTGCTTATCGCCAGCACAGAGATCAAGGACTAGGGTCATGACGCGGAGAAAGACCCTCGATGATCCCCTCCATCAACTCTGGAGACTACTCGGATTCATTACACTTCTTGTCTTGGCCATCACGATCCTGTAAGGCATCACCCCACGAATTCACAATGGCACTCTGACAGAGACCCTCGAAGCAGGCCTTTTTTCTTGCCTTTATCTCGGTTTTCAGCGCGGCTTTTGCAGCGGAGAACCCACCTTTCGTTTCGCTCTTCCTCTGATCGTGCTCGCTGCATCGGCCGCCTAGCTCGTAGGCAGACGCAGCGCAGGTCCGCAATCGCTTGAGTCCACCAGTAAGCTGGTGGTCTCCCATTTTTAGGCATGGTCTCAACGCACGCACTCGACAGCACCGGTACCAGCTCGTCGCCGTCTAAATCAAGAAGGTTTCACTCACGGCGTAACGCCTCCCTGAATACCCCTTCGTCGAAGTACGATATCTTCCACTTGCGAGGGTTTGGTCTTGGCTTAGATGCCTCTTGCTCTACCCGCTGCCTGTTGTTGTTGTTGTAGTCGATACTTTAGCGAACCACCAGGTGATCGCTGGAAGTGTAGCTATCGTATACTCTCCAGTTCGAACTACTTGTTAGACCAGGACTACAAATTGATTGATTGATTTATCTTTATTTGAGAGACTTTCAGCCCTTGGCTGGTTCGTCTCTCAGGACTACAAAAAGTAACGTCAATTATCGACTCCGCAGCGTTAAGACTAAAGGTTCTCTTGGTAGATTGTCCAAGTCGACATCTAGCATTGCCAGTGTCTCTAGCGGGATCTAACCTCGCTGATTCGTAAAACGGCTTCCTCATTCGACGGTCTAGGCATTGATTTTACAGGCAATTAAAACCGGCCATCTTCCAATCATCACAGTCGTCATACAGTCCTGCATCTTCGTAAGACCACAACGGAGGCACATAGAAACTACAGAAAAAGACTCCTTTTACTTTGGCGACCAGGAAGCCCTGTTGGTAGTAGACACCAACTCCTGGACGGGGTATTTACCCGTCGTCCATATCGCTAACTTTTTTCCGGACCTATCCGCGATCCAATTGCCGTTGCCAGCGGGTACTCGTTATGCGTCCGCTAAGATGGCGATATCCGTCCTTCACTCAGAAACCGCCTGACAAAGCAGTTGCTTAGCCGCTTCACAGTGGTTCAGGTTCAGCTGCGTTACCTGCACTGCACAATGGTCCGATTCCACGTTTTAGCAGGAAAAAAATCCGTATCTCTGTTTTCGTTAAGTTTAGGCGTTTGGTGTCTTCAGAGAAGTTGTTTGAATTTGTTTGCTGCATCTTTTCCAAAAATTTTTGATTAGGGTGGTCCTCGTCCTAACCCAAATCTGGAAAAGTTTTTTTTCATTTTAAGTCATACGCGATCGAGTTCTTTAGCAAAGTTGTAGGCAATGCTATTTCGAGCAACTTTGCCGAATAGGCCGTTTATCTAGCTCTTAATTTGAACATAGTAGGTCAATTTTAAGTTTTGACTTAGGGTGAGCCCCCCAAAAACGGTTTTTTCGCAATAACTTTTTTATTTGATTTTTTTCGAAGATGTGAGCTTCGGAGCATTTGAAGAGCAAGTAATGACGCATATTTGTTCTGAACATTGCATGTTGCTAGGTCTTGTCATTCAAATGTTAAGGGCAATTTTGACTTAAAAACAAGGATGTCTTTAAATGCTTATATCTTATGGAGCTGGTAAAATAAAAAAAGTTCTTGAAGCGGCATTTGGAAGGTCACATATAAAGCCAAATGTGGAGCAAATATTACAAGAACGTTATTTTTTAAATTGGAATAAATCGACTCCAAAAATCCCCTTAAAAAATCGAAAAACTACTTATAACTCATACAATTTTAAAGATAGAGTCAAACTGTCTTCGGAAAAAATGTGGGTTTTTACCTTACCTAAAAGTTTTCCATACACGACTTTTTTGTAAAACGTGAAACAAAGCCTTGAAATCGATAATTTGTTTTTAAAGAATATAATCGTTTTGATTTCCTAGAAAAACATAGCATGTACCCCTAAGAATCAAATTATCAATTTCAAGCTTTTGTTTCACGTTTTGCAAGAAAATCGTGTATGGAAAACTTGTAGGCATGGTAAAAACCTACATTTTTTCCGAAGACAGTTTGACTCTATCTTTGAAATTGTATGAGTTATAAGTAGTTTTTTTAAATTTTTAAGTGGATTTTTGGAGTCGATTTATTCCATTTTAAAAAATAACGTTCTTGTAATATTTGCTCCAAATTTGGCTTTATATGTGACCTTCCAAATGCCGCTTCAAGAACTTTTTTTATTTTACCAGCTCCATGAGATATAAGCATTTAAAGACATCGTTGATTTTAAGTCAAAATTGCCCATAACATTTGACTGACAAGACCTAGCAACGTGCAATGTTCAGAACAAATATGCGTCATTACTTGCTCTTCAAATGCTCCGAAACTCATATCTTCGAAAAAAATCAAATAAAAAAGTTATTGCGAAAAAACCGTTTTTGGGTGGCTCACCCTAAGTCAAACCTTAAAATTGACCTACTATGTTCAAATTAAGAGCTGGATAAACGACGTATTCGGCAAAGTTGCTCAAAATAGCATTGCCTACAACTTTTCTGAAGAACTCGATCGCGTATAACTTGAAATTTAATAGTTCTATTCCAGATTTGAGTTAAGACGCGGACCACCCTAATCAATTTTTTTTGGAAAAGATGCAGCAAACAAATGCAAACAACTTCTCTGAAGACACCAAATGCCTAAAATTAACGAAAACAGAGATACGGATTTTTTTCCTGCTAAAACGTGGATTCGCACCATTGTGCACTGTGATTTATTCATTATGGCTTTCTTGAAGGCTGGACACCTTGAACCACCCGTAGGATGCCTGTTATTCACGGATTTCCCGGTACAGATCATACAAATGGGTGGGTTCGTGCAGCCTTGTGCCTTATGGTCTTCAGCGCCGCATCGCCTGCTTCGTTTGCGCCTATCAGGACCTTTGCATTCCCAGTACTTGTGTCCTGGTTCCAGACACCTAAAGCAAACCTCCGGTGGCTCGTGGAACGTCAGGTGACATACGCACCAGCCAACCTTAATCCTCCCTACTTTAACGGACTTTTTGACGTTCGCCACAGGTAGCTGAACCAAAGCTACCTGTGTCCCTGCTGGCCCCTTCCGTAGCCTAACGGCTGCGGCGACCACCTGCACCTCGCACTGATGCCACAGTGCCGTGACGAGCTCTTCCACTTTGGGGACATCGTCTAGGTTTTCACCTTCAGAGTCGCCTCTTGTGTGAGAACCTTCATCTCTATCCCTTCGCCAAGGACCTCTTTCGGCAAACTTTTGTAGGCAGTGGCCTTGCGCTCTTTATTGCGCTCCAGTTCCAGGAGTATATTGCCCGTACGAATACATCTGATACTGCGCACGTCGACTCCCAGATCTACGAGCTTGGCGTCGCTTCACATCGCCTTCAAGATGTCCGAGTACTGCGACTGTTCGGGCTTGATGACGAGCGCGTTGCCTTTCTCGCGCTTGGCACCTACTTTTCTACACCTTCTTGGTTTGGCGTCCTGGTTTCCTCGACCTGCGGCTTTGCTTCTTTTTCTTCTTCCGCTCGACCTTCGTCCAAGGGAGGTCTTCCCCTTGGTTCGCCCTAATCTGTGATTGCTGAGGGCCTAGCAACTGTCGCAACCCATTATTTCCATTCTTCAGGGACGGGCCAGCCTTTTCAGGCCCACCCTTCCCAGCTTTCCGGGACACCAGGCTGGGGTTCGACTTTCCGGCATTATTGTCGACCTTCGGGGTTAGTATTCGCCTAGACTCTTCACCTGACGGATGCCTCACACGCTTCTGTGAGTGCTTACCACGAGCAGTCGCTTCCACCACATCTTTTGGACTACCAGTGAAAGCGAAAGCCTCCGTCTGGGTAGACTTCGTGACCTTTTCTTTCAAAGGTTCCGTCGCTGCTGCAGTCTTCACGAGTCTCACGTGATCCTGCTTGGCATCAGTCATCGGATCACGAAGTTGCAAAAGGGCCGTTTTCAGATCCTTACTAATGTTGGACTTCATGGACGCAAAGTCCATGATCTTGCCGAGCTGCGAGCGTAACTTTCCGCCCCTACTTCCACACTTCTCCTTAACGGAGACCTCGCCAACCCACTTCTTACGAAGGGGTTAACTTCGCCACTACCACTACCTTCTGATTAATTTGTTTGTTTTTGATTAGATTTCATAGTTAATCCCACGAGTAGCACGGGAAAAGAGGTTCACCACGCCAGAGCCCTGCCTTAACGCGGTAAGGAATGAAATACTGTGGAGGGTGCCCTGCCCAGGTATCCCACAGGCTCCGTTAATGATCGAGCATCTTTTTCACCTCCTCGAACACTCATTCCTCGGCACGGGTCACTTGATACCTTGAATTGGGGTTAGTAGTCCTATTCTTAGCCGGTGACTACGCGGCTGACTTGAAAGCGAGAGGGAGGGGGGTGTTCGTCAGGCCCCGGGACTATAATCCTTGCTGCTTGTTAGTGCCGCCTGGTGTCTCTTCACCACCACAGCGGCTGCCTCACATGCGAATGATTGACTCAGACTCAGGCAATCGCATCCGCCGCACTTTTTGGGCTACCCGTGAAGGCCGTTAAGATCATGGCCCCTTCCGGACTCTCTACAGAATATTATTTCAGCTTGTCGTTCCTCCGGCATACGAGCTTCGTGCCCAGCCCACCGCAGCCTGCCGTGTTTCATTCGCTTCACTTTATCCATTTTTTCAATACAGGGTACAATTTGTACCATGTGTGATATCGCCAGATACCGCCCTCCAGTTAATGAATGATGAAAGGTGAATGATGATGTCAGATGTAACAAATGAAAGCATACTGTAAAGCGTAAACTGTAAATCAATCAACATTGTTGAGAGATAGTGAAGTTATAGCATGAAAGTTCAAGAACCACTACTATAATAAACATGACCAAAATTTGCATGATTGCCCTACCTCACTCAATCAATGACGTCCTGGTAAACCCATCCGACCCGGTACCTGCTGACCCGTACATAGGTATATGCTCGGAAAAAAAGTAAGAATCAACTTGGTCGGATGTGAACGCTCACCATG
This sequence comes from Aedes albopictus, assembly GCF_035046485.1. Lineage (NCBI taxonomy): Eukaryota > Metazoa > Arthropoda > Insecta > Diptera > Culicidae > Aedes > Aedes albopictus. The sequence goes on along the minus strand of NC_085138.1, from coordinate 239,651,928 downwards.
CAACAACTTCCGCACGTTGTTTTTTCATTCAGATTCGTCTGCGAAACGTTTGCAACGATTATCCGAAGTACTACCAGCAGCGCCGGGATGCACAAGTTTTGATAGGTGTAAATTTTATATAACAATTCGCAATGTTTGCATACGATTATTGCGCATCACTCCCATCCTAGCCTAGTCTAACCTGCAGCGAGCAGCTGATTTCCAGCGAAATAGCAAAATATAGCATCTTCGCACCTCTGGACCATGCGAAATCCTATTAGCAGCATACACACAAACCGACCGCACCAGAAGAAGCGAAGGTGTCACCCATGTTGACGGAATCAATTTGCAGCGGAAAGAAAATGGACCTGCCATTTTAAACCCTCGCGCGGTCCAAACGACAACGGCAGGCAAGCGTACGCAGCAAAGCTGCTCCGAATGGGAAGTTGTATCAGGTTTGTGTCAATAGTTTATCTAGGTATCGCGCCACTTGGGCGGTGGCTTTTATATTCGTCTGTTTTCCACTTTAACTCAGTCAGTTTTGAACCAATTGACTTGAAATGTTGTACACGGGTAGATACTATACCTATCTCACCACATTCCAAAAGTTGTGTCAATTGGTTCAAATTTGACTGAGTTATAGTGGAAAACAGACGAATATAGAAGCCACCGCCCAAGTGGCGCGATTCCCTACTAACATGACATGGTTTCACTCATTAGATTTCCACTGGGATTTTAACTTCCGCGTCTACTTGGCGTCATTATGAGCATTACAGACCTCGGTCACGCCCAATACTCGCCACTCCTTCTTGTGTCAACCAGATCAGAACCGCACACCAACTTTGCAGGATTGTTGTTCGGCATGTTTGAATCATGCCCTGCCCACCGTATCCTTCCGGATTTAGCCAGCTAATGGATGCTGGGTTCTCCGTACAGTGTAGCAAGCTCGACTTGCACATCAACGAAGATCGTCCTTAACACGCATTGCTTGAAAACTCGTATCTTGTATCGAAAGACGAGTTGGTATCAGTCCAAATTTAAAGGACTCTAAATTTTGTGATTGAAGAAAGGGTTTTGGAATCTCTTCCCGTTCGGGATACAATTTCCATCTCGCATGGTTGTGGGATGCTGGCAGTTTGCGAACAAAAAAAGTCACGCCAAGCAACGAACGCCATGGCACCGCTGGTTGCGTTGTAGTCTCTTAAGCCGTTGTTGCGTTGTAACTGTCCCGTCGTCGTCGCGGCCACTGTAGTGATGATGATTCCGCACCAGAACCGACAGGCCGACTGACTGGGACGAGATCAGAATATCGATTTGTGTGATATGAAGGCGTCCAACCGCGTCGTCGTCGGTCGTCGGTTTCGTCGCTGTCGTCATTGTCGTTTATTAGCCGACCAGTTTCAAGTGTCGCTGTCGTCGTCGTCGTCGTCGTCGTTCGGTATTGGTTCTTTGAACTTGCTGCTGGCTGGGTGCCTACCTGGTGGATTCGAAGCGCCTTTCCTGAGTGATCATACCGACCGACCGACCGACCGTTGTTGTCAACTTGTTATAAGAACTGTACTCCGAGCAGCTCCACCAGCAGTGCCGTCCAACAGCGAAACGGATGCGATGAGTCGGACCGGTTGCATCGGTCAAGGTGGGGTAAGGGCTCGCTTTACTACTATCTGCGCATGAGATGGTGTCGCATCCTCGAATGGCACTTTTCCGGCCAGGTGCTCTTTTTCTCTCCATATATTAATTACAATTATGATAAAATTTATAGCCCTAGTTTTACAACTTTTCTAAAATAATTTTTGTCTTTTTATTTGCTATAGAGGTAATTGCTGGCTCTTTACAAGCTTTTCTGGTTTAGTACTTATCATGGGCATACATAGGATGTGGATGATCAGTAATGCATATCTTCTGTGGCGTTGAGGCTCTTAAGGTGTGAAGATGGGGCAGACTCGTTAGGCTTTATGCCAGTGATTAAAAATCCATTCCCCAAATAGCTTTAGTCATAAGCCTAAATATTACACATAAAATTTATTAAATGGTGCTGGAAAACAACTTGAATTACCTGAAGCAAGAAAAATAAAATGCGCCTACACTGAAAGCTATACCTCCGGTGACAGCCCCACCACAGTGGATAGGAGACCTCAGACCGATAAACCTGAACCTTAAAAACGACAAAAGATCAAACTGGAACTTGGAATGCCAATGAGACATGCCGTATGCAGCTTGAGATCCTAGGACTGAGCGAAATCCATTAGCCGAACTTTGTAATTGAACTTTGGAGACTACAGATCGGCATCGGGCAAACGCTGGCCTACGAGGTGAACACGCTCCTCGCCATCGTAGAGTAACTCTATGGTTTCCTGCTCAGTGCTCATGCCCACGCTGCACTCATGAAATAGGGACATATTAAAAAGAGGACAATCGCTTCCAGATCCAGAACCCCTGTTTGAAACCTTACCATGATCCAATGTTACGCACCAACCGAGAACAAAGAGAACTTTTACAGAAAACTGAATGCTGCCGTGGATGAGATTCCGTAAGGTGACTTCAATGCGAAGGTTGGTTCCGATAACTCGGACTATGAGCACATCATGGGACGCCATGATACTCGGAGAAATGAGCGAGAACGAAGAGCTGTTAGCAGAGTTTTGTGGCAACAATGACATGGTGATTAGGGGCACGCTCTTTCCCCATCGACCTGTGCACAAAGTGAAATTGGTTTCCTGTGATGGCGTGATGGAAAATCAAATCGACCACATCTGCACCAGACGGAAATGAAGACGGAACCTTCTTGATGCACGGAACAAACGTAGCGCCGACATTGCGTCCGATCATCATCTCCGAATCAGCGAGATCCGACTGCGCATTGCTAGAATCCATCGACAGTAGGAGAAAATCGGGCGCCGGTTCAACACACGCCGACTGGAAGACGCTGCGATGAAAAGGCCCTTCGTCGAGGAGCTAGAGAACCGTGCTGCGGATATTCCAGCAGGTGGAAGCGTAGAAGATCAATGGAGCGCCGTCAAGAACGCCGTCATCGCAAGCGGCGAGTTTGGGTGAGCTACGCACCCGGAGAAAGCAGTGGATCACAGATGGTGGAGGAAGATAGAGCGAAGGAACGCCAAAGTCGCGATAGAGTGAGCGAAAACACGAGCAGTCAAAGCTGTAGCCCGTCATCGCTATTCGGCTCTCGAGAAGGAAGTGAAACGCTCATGTAGACGGGACAAAAGAGCGTGGGCGGACTCCTTAGCCGACGAAGGCGAGAAAGCGAAATACCAGCGAAATTCGTCTCCTCTACGGTGTTGCACGTAGCCTAAGTAGGACTAAGATAAACCTACGATGCCCGTGCAAGACACGTCTAAACAGTTACTGACCGACCCGGCTGATCAGTTGAAATGCTGGTTCGAGCACTTTGAAAACATTTTTCAAGTGTCGGTCACGCCATCAACTCCTCAGTATGATCGGCCAAGGGTTCGACGCATTACCCGTGTCAACACCGAAGCTCCATCAGTGCAGGAGATAGAAACAGCCATCCGTAGCATGAAATCGAACAGAGCCCCCAGGGGTCGATCACATATCAGCTGAGATGCTCAAAGCTGACCCCGTAGTATCCGCACAACTACTGCATCAATTATTCTGCAACACATGGGAAACCGCGACATTTCCGGCCGACTGGATGCAAGACGTCTTAGTAAAGGTACCAAAAAAGGGTGACCTGACTGTGTGCGATAATTGGCGAGGCATCATGTTACTGTGCATCGTTCTCAAAGTCCTCTGCAAAGTGATCCTTAACCGGATACAGGAGAAGATTGACGCAACGCTCCGACGGCAGCAAGTAGGATTCCGTGCCGGACGATCCTGTGTGGACCATATTGTCACACTCCGTATCATCCTGGATCAAATCAATGAATTCAAAGAGTCTCTCTACCTGGTGTTTATTGATTACGAAAAAGCTTTCGACGTCTCAATCACGGAAACATGTGGGAAGCCCTCAGGCGCAAGGGTCTCCCTGAGAAAATCATCGGCCTCATTGAAGCACAGTACAGGGCATTTTCGTGCAGAGTACTGCACAACGGTGTTTTGTCCGATCCCATTCAGGTCGTTGCTGGAGTGAGGCAAGGATGTATACTATCACCGCTACTGTTCCTCATCGTAATGAACTAGATCCTGGTAGGTGCGAACCATATCGTGGACTGCTGTGGCAACCCATTACCACGAAGCACCTAAATGACTTTGAATTGGCTGATGACGTTGCTCTCCTAGCACAACGGCGCTCTGATATGCAGAGCAAGCTCGATGATCTTGCCAATCGCTCCTCGGCGGCAGGTCTTACCATCAACGTCAACAAGACCAAATCGTTGGATGTAAACACGGTCAACCCTTCCAGCTTTACGGTAGCTGGGCAAGTAGTAGATAATGTTGAAAGCTTCCAATATTTTGGTAGCCAAATGGCCGATAGCATCACCGAGATCGACATAGGTGTACGGACCATGAAAGCGAAGGCTGCCTTTGCGGAAAAACAACCAGATTAGTCGACGCACCAAAACCAGAATTTTTAGCTCGAACGTGAAATCTGTGCTGCTGTACGTCAGTGAAACCTGGTGTGTGTCAGTGGAGAACACTCAATGGCTGCAGGTCTTCATCAATAGATGCCTGCGGTATATAATTCGTGCATGGTGGCTTCACAATTGGATCTCCATCGTCGATGACATCAAAAGTCAATAGCGACAGAAATTCGGGAGCGAAAGTGGAGGTGGGTCGACCACACTCTACGCAAGGGCGGAAACGAAATCTGCAAGCAAGCATTAGATTGGGACCCAGCAGGACATCGCAGCTGAGGCAGACCCAGAGGCTTATGGCGGCGCAGCCTCAACAACGAAATCAAGCAAGTCGACAGAAATTTGACCTGGCTACAGGTCAAGGCGTTGGCTGGCAATCCCCCAGGATGGAAATCTTTCAAATCGGCCCTCTGCACCACCGTTGGTGCCCAGGACTGAAAGTAGTAGTAAGTAGGACCGGTAGTAATAGATAGAAACTAAATAGAGTAGTTTGAAAAACCATGAACGTACTGTATTTAGAACAATTTTTTTACGCCAATGTCATTGAGATAAGTTACAAATCAGAACAAAGTCTTTCTATTCAAACTACAGAACTGCAGAAGAGGTCGGTGCACTTACGCAAAGATGATGTTCCATCGATGGTTCATTGTCACCTCTAGCCAACTCACGCAATACCTGTTCCGTAAAACAGATACCACAGGACCTGTCGTAGCACACCCTAGCAGTAGGTAGGTAAACCGGCCTCCGCGGTCGGAGTGTCCGCGGGGACCATGGTACTGGTACACACGGTGACATCTGAAACCAGTTACCCACGGCGTAGTTCAAGTCCAGCTGAGCCGGTCCGTGTCGCTGCGCGGCGCGGCACGGACTTCAATCCTCCCGAATAAAACTAGAGCGCAGCCAAACGCAACGGATCGTGCCTGGCTGTTTCACACATTGACACTGAATATTAATGTTAATTGAAGATAATATTAATAAAAATAAAATAAATTATAAAATTGGATAGATTTTGCTGCTGCTGCTCTGCAAGTTTACCCCGGCAGCGACCACATCGCGATCGCATTATCATCATCTTGGCCGCAGCACTCATCCCGGAGAGCTGAAGAAGAGTTCAAGCTGATGCAAGTAAGTACCTTACGTACAGAGCCAGCCTGCGCAGCGGCGCGGTAACAACGACGTCATGGCCACGCAAATGGTGCGCGGGTTGTACAGGAGAACCGGACTCTTTTGCCCCGTCGTCGTCGTCGTCGTCATCCGCGAACCGGGTTCTGTTTGTTGTTTCGCAGCAACGTCTTCGTGTGTGCATAAATATTGAAGCTTATCACTTTTTTCTTCTATTTATAAACTTAATGAACTGGCCGATGCGCCACGTACGTACGTATAGTCAGTGCTCGCGGCTCTGGTATTCACGTGGTGTTGCTTACGCTTGGACGTACGGGGGCCTGGACTTCCTCCGAGGTTTGTTCCTCGGATCCAAAACTTGACAAATTACAATTGGGTGGAATATTTGCAACTTGTTTGATTTTCTTTGCCAAATAGCAGTATATTTTGCCAACCGTATAACAGAAAACTGGAATTCTCATTTTCATTTGTTTTTCCGAGCATAATTTCACGGTAGTGTAAAAATACCTAGTGATCGTCTAGATCCAGCTAGGGGCTGTTCATAAACCACGTAGACCAAAATTTGGCAATCTCAGACCCCCCCTCCCCCTCGTAGACTTTTTTCCATAAACAAAACGGCAGATTACTTTTGAAAGAAGAAAAAGACATCTCTAATTTTTTTATATGTTATGTATAAATGTCTCAGCTTTCAATTGATGCAAAAATTTTGAAAATCGGTGGTTGCCCTCATGGTGAAAAAAATGTTTTGGTATAAAATCAATATGGCCGACCCAACTTTTTATTATTGTAAATAGTAGCTCTATCTTTCCTCTTTTCAACAACAATTCGTTTTGAGGTGGGTTTTGGAGAAACTTTTGAGTTATAACGGTGTAAGTGAGTCACCATTTGACCAAAATCGAGGGGTTTGCAAAAATTGTTGTGGCTCTAACTAACAGGGGGTCCATCAATTTGAGTAGCCAAATGCATTTTTCTTACTTTTTTAGCGAGAGCTTTCAGAAAATCAACACTTTAAACATTTTTGAAGACAAGGTGTAAATAGTGGGCCGGTCTCAGCGAGAATTACCCACTGGTAGTTGAAATTCAAATCTATCTATTAAAAATATATCAGATTTTCATTTTCAAATTTCATGGGAGTTGCAGAGGGTTTCAGAGATCGGGGTTCAAGGGAGATCCATAGAACATCTTTGGAGTGCTTCCGAAACCTTCCAGAGTTTCCTGAAACCCCTCTGGAACTTTTCTTCAGGTGCTTCCAACCTTTTGGAATGTCCTTGCCACAGCTGCTAAGGCCTGGGTATTCAGCATGATCGATTCCCGGTCGGTCCAGGAACTTATCGTAAAGAAAATATCCTTGATTTTCTCGACAGAAGAAGTACTCAGTTAATAATTGTGGAAGTACTCATAGAACACTTAGCTGAGAAGAAAGCTTTGTCCCAATGTTTTTATCCGTATTAACGAGATTTTTAGCCCTAGGCTGGCTCATCTTGACCCACGCTTCAAGTACTTCTCTTCCGAAGGAACTACTCACATTTTGCGAGTTTTTTCGAGACCGGGATTCGATTTTAATCCAGGTCCTCGGCGTAATAGTCTGATGCTTCAACCATCACACCAGAACCACACACATATACGTCCCAGTTGGGATGTCACGTTCTGCATTTCTTCACTTTCGAAGAATATGAACAGGAGGGTCAGCGAGAAGTACTTCCACAGCGACCACCAGCCTATTTGGTAATGAGACAAACGAGGACGGGCACGGTAAAGGCTGGGTATGCTGCGCAATTCAGATCCCATTGTGATCCACTAGCCTCTGCCCAGCAACTTCTATCCCTACCTCCTCGTGGTACCAGCCGGAAACTATGAACAACCTTAGGGAAGATCGGGTAACCAACCCCGGTGGGAACTTTGGTCGTAGGCTGACAGGGCAGGGGGGGGGGGTTTGCTTCGGCAAACCTGAGCGTCTGTTCTCCAGGAGGAGCGGCTCACAACAGCATCTGATCCCCATGATAGGGGCGGCTGATCTACGTCCAAGTGCCAGGGAAGGACTCTAAGCTCAACTGTGCACTATGGTCCTCCGGAAAGTAGGGGTTTGGTGCCAGGCCCTACGAGCCAGCCGTAAAAAACCATTGTAACGGGAAATCAGCAACAGAAAAATACGAACGGAGACCAACGGCAACGACCCCAGCGAACAAAAAGGACTTGCAATTGGAAACTTGGTACGCGGAACTGCCGATCTCTCAACTTCATTGGGAGCACCCGCATACTCGCCGATCTACTGAAGGACCGCGGGTTTGGCATTGTAGCGCTGCAGGAGGTGTGTAGGACAGGATCCATGGTGCGAACGTTTAGAGGTAATCATACCATCTACCAGAGCTGCGGCAACACACGTGAGCTGGGATGGGAACAGCTTTCATCGTGATGGGGGATATGCAGAGGCGCGTGATCGGTTGGTGGCCGATCGACGAAGAATGTGCAGGTTGAGGATCAAGGGCCGATTCTTCAACTTCAGCATAATAAACGTGCACAGCCCACACTCCGGAAGCACTGATGATGACGAGAACACATTTTACGCGCAGCTCGAACGCGAGTACGATCGCTGCCCGTGCCACGACGTCAAGATCATCATAGCAGATTTGAACGCTCAGGTAGGCCAGGAGGAGGAATTCAGACCGACGATTGGTAAGTTCAGCGCCCACCAGCAGACAAATGAAAACGGCCTACGACTCATTGATTTCACCACCTCTAAAAATATGGCTATACGTAGCACCTTTTCCCAACACAGCCTCCCTTATCGTTACACCTGGAGATCACCGCAGCAGACGGAATCTCAAATCAACCACGTTCTGATGGACGGACGGCACTTCTCCGACATGATCGACGTCAGGGCCTATCGTGGCGCCAACATCGACTCCGACCACTATCTGGTGATGGTCAAACTGTGCCCAAAACTCTCCGTCATTCACAATGTACGATTCCGGCGACCACCACAGTGCAACCTAGAGCGAAAGCAGCCATCAACGACGCAGCCGAGAGCACCATCGGGTACGTGGAACGAAATTGACGGAACGAATGGTTCGACGAAGAGTGCAGAACGGTTTTGGAGGAGAAGAACGCAGCGAGGGCCGTAATGCTGCAGAAAGGGACTCAACAGAACGTGAAACGTTACAAACAGAAGCGAAAACAACAGACCCACCTCTCTCGGGAGAAGAAACGCCACCTGGAAGGAGCGAAGTGTGAAGAAATGGAACTGCTGTGTCGCTGAACGCATCCCGCAACAGCTTCGTGCCGCGAGCCGAAATATGCAGGGATAAAGACGGAGGCTTCTTGACGGACGGACGTGAGGTGATCGAAAGGTGGAAGCAGCACTTCGATCTGCACCTGAATGGCGTGGAGAACGTTGGTACGAGAGCCCACGGCAATGGAGGAAACGACTATGCCAGTGCAGCGAAGAACGGTGAACCAACTCCCACGCTGAGGGAAGTTAAGGATGCCATTCACCAGCTCAAAACCAACAAAGCAGCTGGTAAGGATGGTATCGCAGCTAAACTCATCAAGATGGGCCCAGAAAAGTTGGCCACCTGTCCGCATCGGCTGATAGTCAGGATCTGGGAAACCGAATCGCTACCGGAGGAGTGGAAGGAAGGGGTAATCTGCCCCATTCACAAGAATGGCGACTATTTGGAATGTGAGAACTTCAGGGCGATCACTATTTTGAATGCTGCCTACAAAGTGCTATCCCAGATCATCTTCCGTGGTCTGTCACCTAAAACGAACGAGTTCGTGGGAAATTATCAAGCCGGCTTCATCGACGGCCGGTCGGCCACGGACCAGTTCTTTACCGTACGTCAAATCCTCCAGAAATGCCGTGAATACCAGGTCCCAACGCATCACCTGTTCATCGACTTCAAAGCGGCATACGACAGTATCGACCGCGCAGAGCTATGGAGAATCATGGACGAAAACGGCTTTCCTGGGAAGCTGACTAGACTGATTAAAGCAACGATGGACGGTGTGCAAAACTGCGTAAGGGTTTCGGGTGAACTATCCAGTTCATTGAAATCTCGTCGGGGACTGCGACAAGGTAATGGACTCTCATACCTTCTCTTCAACATCCCTCTGGAAGGTGTAATACGACATGCTGGTAGGTGGAAGTTTCGAGGTGGTGGAGGAATTCGTCTACCTCGGATCCTTACTAACGGCTGACAACAACGTGAGCCGTGAAATTCGGAGGCGCATCATCAGCGGAAGTCCGGCCTACTACGGGCTCCAGAAGAAACTGCGGTCGAAAAAGATTCACCCACGCAGCAAATGCACCATGTACAAAACGCTAATAAGACCGGTGATCCTCTACGGGCACGAGACATGGACGATGCTCGAGGAGGACCTGCAAGTACTCGGAGTTTTCGAGCGACGCGTGCTAAGGACGATCTTCGGCGGTGTGCAGGAGAACGGTGTGTGGCGGAGAAGGATGAACCACTAGCTCGCTGCACTTTACGGCGAACCCAGCATCCAGAAGGTGGCCAAAGCCAGAAGGATACGGTGGGCAGGGCATGCTGCAGGAATGCCGGACAACAACCCTGCAAAGCTGGAGTTTGCAACTGATCCAGTTGACACAAAAAGGCGTGAAGCGTTGAGAGCACGATGGGCAGACCAGGTGGAGCGTGACCTGGCGAGCATTGGGCGCGACCGAGGATGGAAAGCGGCAGCCACAAACCGAGTATTGTGGCGTACTATTGTTGATTATGTCTTGTCTTAATAATGTTGAACAAATAGATGTATGTATATGTATGTATGTAACAACGGAACAAATCTCGACGCAGAGGAGTTGACAGAATCGGTAACAATAGCCTGAGATGCATCAATGCCAAGGAAGTTGGAAACCAGGTGTCGACAGCACCCAGCTCATACTGGTGGATTGTATCACTAAGTACCCTATATGCTACATGCTCCCGAGCGGTAAGAACGGAGACTGGTGTTTCGCGAGGTTCATGCGGTTCTCAAACGGGAGAATAGGCTGAGCATGTCGAGGTGCTTCAAAGAGTTGTGCCAGTGGCGTAGCCAAGGGAGGGGGTGGTTTCAGGGTTAGTGAGCGTCGCAGGCGTGGTTAGTAAGCAACCGGAAAACTGTTCAATTGGGTTTTTAAATTAAGAAAAATGTATCGATTTTTTGATTTTATACGAAAGAGCACCTTTTTCTGAGCCACTATGATTTTTCGCAGATTTTTAGAACGTTATTTTGGTACCTAAAATCAATTTCAAAGAGATTTTTCAAAATCACCTTTTGACAGCTGAGTAACTGTTTGACAGCTCCACCCAGTACAAAATGCGACGAGGGGTGATTCGACAAATCGCTCCCATACAAACTTCAAATTGATTTTTAAACAGGTTCCCGGGCACCAAAAATCATGAAAATTTGGATTTCGGCTCAGTTTGGCATGCAGATTCAGAATATGGGATTATCTCAACAACGCTAAAGAAGCCAATTGGTCAACATCAACGTCGGAGAAAACAAAGTTTCTACGCTCATGTTGATTACGCCTGCGAAAAGTCGTCAAAAGGAGGTCAACGCGATTGCAAGGATGATGCCAAACGTCGGCGGACGGAGAAGCAGCAAGAGATGCCATCTGACAAGCATTGCAACTTCAACCCTGAGGTGCAGAGCTCCAGCCTAGGCCGCAGCGTAAACAAAGTGTAACCGGCAGAAGCTAAACAGTGAACAGAGTGTTGCGAGTTATGACCATGCGAGTCGCAAGCGCCTATCGAACAATTTCCTCAGAGGCATTATGCGTTATGCCGAGGACGTAGAATGCTGTCAGCGGAGGAATATGAGGAACGTAAGGAGCATCATCAGAATACACTCGTTGGCTCCACCGTCGGAGACAAGACCGAGTAGATCGTGACGAATTACTGTTTTTTTTTGGTCGTCAGGGCGCCAGTGAACCGGAAGCCAACCTCTAACCGGAATAGCTGGGTCGATCTCGGCACCTGACTGGGCAAGATTGAATCAACGGCCACCGAGGATTTTCTCTACCGGAGTAGATGTGGGAGTAGGCTAGGTTTACCGCCGGGAACTAAACTGAGTATGCCGTGAAAAGTACCGGAGAACGGTCGTTGGGGCGCCTATGAACCAAAAGCAAGTCTCCAACCGGAATCGCAGAATCGACTTCGACGCCGACCCGGGGAGATCGGTTCGGAAGAACTTCCATCGCCGAGAAACTCCCCGTTGGAGCCGGACTCCGGAGACTATCCGAGTAGCGAACGACCGTGGTGAATTGTTAGTTTGGATCATCGAAGCGACTGCGAATCGATGTCATCGCCGCTTTCGGGCAGGTAACAAGAGCCGAAGGGCTCAATTTGGCGTATGCTGGTCGCTGAATGACGAAAAATGTAGGAAGTCTACAAACTACTAAAGGAGCTATACATGGCTCAACATGACGCATGTTGGTCGCTGATTGATTTGACAAATTAACAACAGAATCCAAAGGGCTTTGCATGGAGGTAGCAAAATAGCTTAGGAAACTATAAAATTTTCAATTAACGCAAGAGCCGAAGGGCTCGACATGGTGGAAACCAAAGGATTCAACAAAAGCGGGTCGATTGTCAATTAATCTTCTTACGCGTTACGTCCAATTGGAATACTGCCTGCTTTTTTATCTAGTTTATTTATTTGAGGCTCAAACGCGTAGAATGCTTTACGGAGCCGAAGATCTTGTGTTTGAACTTAATATGTAGTATACAATATACAGAGTGATACTTTTTAATGATATCTGTTAGTAATGGGTGGAAGCCAGGATACTCGTGGCAGCTCGAGGTTAGAAGGTCACATTTTGAGGGATACCGCCTGTTTCTCAGCTGTAGATGGCACGAATATCTTCTGTGTCCATGGAAGTCGTTGGAATTCCATTACGAAAAGTTCCTCGAGCAGGAATCGAACCCGTCATCCTCAGCATGGTCTCACTGAAAATCCGCGCGTTTACCGCTCCGGCTATATGGGTCGAATCATCAATTCATTTATATTATCATACCCTTAGTTTATAGTTGAAGGCTTTTGCTGATTTACCGGGATTTCGCTATGCAGACTAATTTTGATTGTTGCAAAATATTGCTAGGTCCACCGTGTCATAAAAAACTTATTGAAAAATACACATGTTGCAAAATATATTTGTTAAAAATAAATAGTTTGTGAATTTCGCAGTGAAATTTAATCTCGACTTATTCACAAAAGTTGGAAAATTGCTAATTGATTACACAGCGCAACATTTTTTTGTCTCAAGAGCAAACTTATGTGTCTCCGAAGGATTTTGGTCCGCTGAATCCGAATCCGGGCTCAGATTTGCTCTAACACGTCACAATTTTGAGCTATACCTCAATTTATAGGGCAAAATATGCGATTTTGGGCTCTTTTGACTGCAAGCCATTAAGCAAGGAAATATTTTTTTTAAGCAATCAAAAGGTTAATTGGTCAATTAACATCTAAATTAACGACTCATGTAAAATATTTCGTATTACCTAATCAAATTTGATAGATTTAAGCATTTTATGTTAGTACGAAAACTTGCATGCAACTTTTGGAGGGTGACTTGTATGGGAAATATCGTACCTAACATAAATCGCTTAAAACTATCAAATTCGATTTAGTAAAACGAAATATTTTGCATAAGCCGTTAATTTAGATGTTAATTGACCAATTAACCTTTTGGTTGCTTAAAAAAATATTTCCTTGCTTAATGGCTTGCAGTCAAAAAAGCCCAAAATCGCATATTTTGTCCTATAAATTGAGGTATAGCTCAAAATTGTGACGTGTTAAAGCAAATCTGAGTCCGAATTCGGATTCAGCGGCCCAAAATCCTTCGGAGACACATAAGTTTGCTCTTGAGACAGAAAAAAAGTTAATTTTTGTTACGCTGTGTTACCAAACGTAGTCGCACAGCATGAAACCAGATCACATCAGAATATGCTGATTGGCATCACAAACAAGCCTAAGACCAGCAAGGACTTCCCGTGCCGGTGCACCCTTCTTTCTACTACTATACACGTAGATTCGCACTGTACAGCTTACACGAGGACATTTTTCCGACATCAATAAACTTCTTTCCGGTAGTTTTCTCCGTTTTTTTTCTCTTACGTTGCTTCGAAGGACATTTACATCTCGTTCGCCGGTTTTCCAGGATAACATGCCAATGAAAGAGAAAAGAGTCCTTCACAGGACACATGAGACTCGAAGTCACTATAGTTATAGAGTTTCCACCGCTGTGAAGGTATACCTAAGGCATAATTTCCACTTGACTTCGCAGCTCCGTTCGCTATTCGCCCGTCGGTTCCAACATAGGCTTGGCCCGCTGGGTACAATAAGCACACACATAACTGTCGATTTGTGGCGGCATAAATTACAGGTAATTATCATGTTACGGGCTCCTGTTTGCACTGGGACACTTGACAGCGGGCTCGGAACGACGACGACGACGACGACGACACAGTTGACTTGGGATAGCAGCGAACGGAAGTGCAGGGTTCTTTGCAAGCTCGCTCTTCTTTGTTCTCCGTTCATCATATTCAGTGGCACTGGAAAGTCTATAAGATATTAAGTAGTATGAAACGAAGAGCTAGCTACCCATCATCAGTGGCCATAAACGGTTTTCGGGACCTGGTATTCTCTATCACACAACGCACCGTTCAGCCAAGTTTCGATCAAGAGCAACAGCACAGTGCAAGGACAACCGAGCCGAGCCGACAACGGTACGCAAATTAATGCGATAATTTGTGAACGCATGTATCATATTAAAAATTACGCAAGGAGTGACAAGGCCGCGAAATGAGATGGGCTTCGGAAACATTTGCGATGGGGTTGAAGGTTGTCAATTAATGTTTCATTGGAATTGTACGTTTTGCAAAATTCTATCTTCTGTTTTCTAGTTTCTGTCTATCGTTCTTTTCTTTATATTTGGTACATACTTTTCTGTCTTCTGTTGTTGCCTAACATTTTTTTGATTTCCATCTTCTGTCTTTTGGCTTCTGATTTCGACCTTTTATTTTCCTTTCTTTCTATACTGTATTGTGTTTTCTGTCTTCTGTCATTTATCTCACCTTTTTGACGTAAACTACGTCTTACGGGAAGTACTGGGTGTAAAATGAAAATCTAAAATTTTGCGACCGTCACGAAAAATTGATAGGTTTTGAGCGCTAATAACTCAGCCGTTTCACGACCGATTTTCAAAATTTTTACACCGATCGATCAGAAATTTATCTACGCGTTGAAATAATTATAGCTAACTATTGAATTTCAACAGAAAACTATTGAAAATTTGGGAAAAGTGAACCCATGTTTTATCCAGCCAATCACGTGCGAGCACATGTTTGCGATTTTTCGTCGAGCATCCCCCAGTATAAAAGATTACTGCTTCTTCCCATCTTCCTCCATTCTGCATCGACTCTTCGAGGGGAACGCATCGGAGGAGAACAGCCCAGTACCTCCGTTTGCATTTTTGCTGCTCAGTATACTTCCACATGCCGAGCACGGCGGTTGCCGACGGTCGCGCGTCGTCGCGTCGTCGTGCCTGACACGGTACGAGTGGAACTGCGGACCAGTCCAGAGGGGAACACATCGGAGGAGAGTCAAGTTTCTCCGTTTGCGCTCAGTATTCTTTGACATGCCGAGCGCGGTGGTAGCTGTCGGCGGTTGTGCCGCAACTTGTGCGTGCGTCTTCGCGTCGGAGTGCGCGGCGGCACGAGTGGACCTGACGACCACATCAGAGTTGGACGGTTGGACCCAAGGTTGGACCACAGAGCAGTTTCTCCGTTTGCATGTTCGCTCAGTATTCTGCGACATGCGGAGCGCGGTGGCTGTCGACGGTTGTGCGTCGTCGTGCGCGGCTTGCGGTGGTAAAATTGGAGGACTTTTCATCGTCGGATGGGAATGATGTAAATCAAAACAGCCCTTCTGAGGGCTATAAAACTGTCCCACAAGAGAGAACGGATAATTCGTCGGTTTCCTGCAATAGGGGCACAACTCAAAATTTGTCATTTTTGAGATTTTGATGGCAAATTATGAAAAACTATGTAAAATTTCATCTCACAAAGACCCGTTCCAAAATTCGTTGTGAAACGCGAAATTTGGGCATTTTCACCAATTTTCCGCAGTAAGGGCACAACTCAAAATCAGTCAACTTTTTCAATAGTCGTTGTAAAATAGTTGTCAAAAATTCATGAAACAGATAGTCCTTCAGCCCCTTTCAATGATACAACAATCAAAATTTGTTTACTTTTGTCAAATGATGAGAGAAATAAGTGAATTTGCAGGAGGTGCTTCATGATTGCCAATTTTCAAACGCTTATTCTGAAAATTCACATTTTTTGAGTTGTGCCCCTATTGCAGGAAACCGACGAATTTTCCAGGTTACGGTTTCAAGTGAAATTACTATGAGATAGCTGTTGTAAATGAAATGAACAAAATTTGTACGACTTGATTGAAAATTTGTTCATTTTCTTCAACTTAGACAAATGGTTACTTTGATGAAGAAAATGAGCATCGTTAAACAGTGTTGCCAAATTTGATTGAATAAGTACGTTACCCGTATAAAATCTGTAATATTTAACCATGATATGAAATTATTATTTTTAAATATTAAACTTTTAATAAATCTAGTGTACCAATTTGCAAAAGTATGATTTGCATATCAAAATGAATTTGATGAACATTAATCAAACAAATATTGCTAATAAATCAATTGGCATCACTGATTCTTGCCCCTCTCTCATCGAACCAACCACGTTCGAGAGGGGAAAACGAACCGCCTTGCCGTATAAAAACAAACTGCTTCTTCCCATTTTCTCTTATTCTTTGCCAACTCTTTGACGGGAACGCATCAGCGGAGCGCTCACTTCACTTCCTTCAGTATGCTTTGGCAAGCCGATCGCGATGGTCGAAGGCGGTTGCACGCGAGCGCGTCCGCTTTTGCATCGTCACATTTTGCACAGCATCGCCTCGCAAACCCACCATCGGAGTCAACGCCACCGTCGCCGTTCTGGATTTCGCAATCATAACTACCGAATTTCACCTTTAGTAAGCAATTAAATTTAAACAGCCTTTATGAGGGCTACAATTCTATATTTTCTGCAAGAGTTGATTCCGAATTAAGTGAAGACATACAAATGCCGACATTTTAAACCCATCTACTACGCGAGTGCGGTGAAATCGCATGAAATGGGGTGCTTACGCTGCTACGGGACTGGAAATCTAAAATTTTACGACGGTCTCGAAATTATGTCAGATTTTGCACGCTAGTAACTCAGCCATTAATAGTATTATTTCCAAATATTTCATATTAATTGATTGGAAATGTATGTACGTACCATTTATGACAAATAATCAAAATTATTGATTTTCAACAGCAAACTATTGAAAATTTGGGAAAATTAAGCCGATGTTTTAACCAGCCGATTGCGTGCGAGCACATTTTTGCGTTTTGCCGTCCAGTTACATTCTTCTCATCTTCCATCATTCGTTCATGACCATTCTAGGGGATTGCATGGAAGGAGGGCTAGCCAGTTTTTCCGTTTGCGTTTTCCAATGTTCCTCCACAAGAATGAACCGAATAATTTTCTAAGGAAGATGAAGCGCCGGGTCACAAATAATGTCAAAATCGGCACAGTCTCAAAGCCGGAGTAGTGGAAATATAATTGCTTCTTGTAGCATCCATGATACACTCCATATAAATTTACAAAAGCGAGTTGATCGGAAATTTCCAATAGTTTTCTTAAACTTAGAGAAATTGCAAGTTTAATGAAGAAATGAAGATTATTTCTCAACAAAATTTCAATTAGCATTATGTCTGCAAAAATCAAAATTCTCTGTGCCCATTTTTGCCGCAAAATCTGGAAGAAAGCTACTACGATTTATAGAAATTCTTTGATAAATAATAATATATAGGCAATTCCAGTCATCAAATTAGCAAATTAGCTTAATGATTTGCATTTTTGATTGATCTGTTTGATTGCAAAGTAAGCTGTATGGCATTACTGATTCTTACCCCTCTCTCGTTAAACTAATTCTTCTTCTATCTATCAAACCAATTCTTCTACTTCTTCTTCTTATGGACGTCCTAAAACAAAGCCTCGTCGCTGTTCTGACTTTTGCTGCCAAAACAATGATATTTGTTGAACTCACGTGCAATAATTTTACTAAATTCTGGTTCGAACAGCCCTCTCAAGGGCTTTATCAATTTTCTGAAAAAGTAAATGGTAGGTTTTCCGATAAAGTGACGCTGGCCACATAAGTGTCAAAACTGCCGAATTTTGAAACCTACTATAGTATATTAGCTTATCTGTCAAAGGATAAGCAAAATAGGGCGGAATTTGAAGAGGGTATTCTGCTTAGAGAGTTCGAAAAGTCGGTACAAGTTCAAACTATTTTGTAATTATTTCCAATACCGGAATTCTCAAACTTGCAGAATTTACCTTGTTTCTTATGATATGATTATTTTTATTGATTCAAACTATTGATTCAACCAATAACAAACTGCTTTACGTAGTTTACGTCATGCGGTTGTGTCTTGTACACGCCCCTCTAATTTTTTTGCTTTCTGTCTATCTTCTATCTTCGGTCTCGATTTTAATCTTTCTACCTCATATTTCTTGTCTTCGGTCTGTTGCCCATTCTTTTCCGATTTCTGTTTTTTATCTTCTGTCAGCTATTTTCGGATTTTCTGATTCGACTGTCTCTTGTTTTCTAACTTTAATTCACCATCTTCTGTCTTACATGTTTTCAAACCCCAGAATCGCATCGAAACCCACATCCTCGGAACTCTCACGCTACTTCCCACAGCCACTTACGCAGCATCCAGGTCACCACTTTATGTAAAGTGAATCCAACCAAGCATCGTATTAATTTGCGTAATTGCTGTATCTCGTTCCTGTAATCAAGGCGGCCGACCCGCGTGCGACTCTTTGTCGTCGTCGTCGTCGTACTGTAATTGTGCGACATCCGCGCATTTCATTTACCAATCGCTTGGAGAAATCCCGCCTTTTGATTGCCTTGGACATAAAAAATCCGATCAACAACTGCCAAGCGATCCGCGTTGTTACGTCAAATTGATTTCGGGTTGAAAAAAAAATAAAAGCAGATGGCACACTCCAATCACGACGGACGGGACGAAAGCGTAGGTATTTATAACACAAAGGTCGAATACTGACCGGAGCGATACGGTATCGGACACAGGCAGAGGCCCCACAACGACCGTTCCGTTTGATGTCTGAAGTATTAAACCAATTAGCATTCCGGTGTTGCCCCCATGAAGCTATGTTCTGGGGAATTTAGCCGAATGCTGATTGACCTTTGTCGCCGGGTTGATTGGTTTTGTTAACGTAAACTGATTGCTGTTCAATTACTTGCTGATTGGATGTTTGGGAAATTGATTGAGATATCGTTGCATCGATGTTTAATGCATTCTATGGGTGTCAGTTGATGAAATCTTGATCAGGTAAATATAGGAGATAGACAAAATGATCGAGACGTGCAAAATTTTCACTTTTCAGAAAATGGTCAACTAGCTGTAACTTTTCGAAAAATGCATCAAAAATTCTCAAATTTTTACTGAAAGTTGATCTACTAGTTGTCTATCAATGGCCCAAATTTGGGAAAAATCGGGCTATTCCATATGAATCATAACAATCCGATAGCCAACTTTGGGCTGGTATATCTCCGGATTCAATGAACCGAATTGAATGAAATTTTGGGCGTTTATGACTTTTATAATAAGCATCGAAAAAAATCTGACTTAACTTAAAATTGTTAACATGGAAAAAAATTAAAGCCATTAGATTTTTTTTTTCTAATAAAACACCAAGTTAGTCAAAACTTCAACATCGTTTCAAAATTCAAGATGGTAATTTTTGTTCATCAATTTCAAATTCATCAAATTTCATCAAATTCATGTTAAAAATAGACTAATTTATTAAAACATCATATAATATATTGAATCTCCATAATTTATAAACAATTTTAAGTTAAGTCAAATGTTTTAAAAAGTTTATTGCCATAAACGCTCAAAATTTCAATGTATTCGGTTCATGGAATCCGAATATATAACAGCTCAAAGTTGGCTATTACGTAACTACACCTATTACTAGAATATTTCTAACTTCATGTAGAATAGCTCGATCTTTCCAAAGTTTTGACCATTGATAGACAACTAATTGGTCAATTTTCAGTAAAAATTTGAGATAGACTTTTCAAAAAGTTAAAGCTAATTGACCATTTTTTGAAAAGTGAAAAATTTGCCTGTCCTGATCATTTTGTCTATCCCCTGTACCTGCAGGTATACCTCGATTTAGTGGACCCTCGATTAAATAGACCCTCGATTTTATGTACATTTCACCACGGTTTTATGCACATTTTTGCCTTTCTCGTACACTAAGTGTACTGGAAAGGCTATATGTTCACTTCAAAAATGACTTTTCGATAGAAGGCCCGGAGGGTCGAGTCACATATACCAATCAACTCAGCTCGACGAATTGAGGTGATGTCTGTGTGTATGTATGTGTGTGTGTATGTGTGTATGTGTGTGTACAAAAAAAAAAACTCACATCACTTTTTGGCAGTAAACCTGAACCGATTTTAATGACCGACGGTTCATTCGACTGGGAATCTGGTCCCATTGTTTCCTATTGAAAATGGTTTGGATCGGTCCAGCCGTTCCGGAGTTATGGCCATTTAGGTGTTCCGGACCGGTACCACAGGAAGGGGCCAGATATGAAAATGCATTTAACACATGCATGCGACACATCAAACCACGGAATTTTCGATAACCTGATGAACGGTAAGCAGGAAAATAGTCTCAGACCATATCTGAACCAGTAGTGTTCCGGAACCGGTTCCGGATGTCCCGCCAAAAGTGGCCAAATATAAAAGTGAACCAAACCCATGCATGCGACATATCAAACCGCAGCTTTTTCGATACCCTGATGCACAGTAAGAAGGAATATATTCTCAGACCATATCGGAACCGGTAGTATTCCGGAACCGGTTGCAGATGTCCCGCTAGAGGTGGCCAAGTATAAAAGTTAACCAAACCCATGAATGCGACATATCAAATAGTGGTTTTTTGACATCCTGATGAAAGGTAAGCAGGAAAATATTCTCAGACCATATTTGAACCGGTTGTGTTCCGGGACCGGTTCCGGGTGTCCCGCCGGAAGTGGCCAAATATAAAATTGAACTAAAACCATGCATGCGACATATCAAACCGCGGCTTTTTCGATAATCTGATGAACAGTATGCAGGAAAGCATTCTCAGAACATATAGGAACCAGTAGTGTTCCGGAACCGGTTCCAGATGTCCCGCCAGAGGTGGCCAAGTTTAAAAGTTAACCAAACCCATACATGCGACATATCAAATAGTGGCTTTTTTGATATCCTGATGAACAGTCAGCAGGAAAATATAGACCATATGTATCTGAACCGGTAGTGATCCGGAACCGGTTCCGGGTGTCCCGCCGAAAATGGCCAAACAAAAAAGTGAACCAAACCCATGCGACAAATCAAATCGCGGATTTTTAGGTTTCTTGATTTGGCAAAAAAAAAAAGTTTTCGGTCATATTTGGAACAACCGGTAGTATTCCTCACCGATTAAGGGTGCCCCATCGGAAGTGGTCAAATGTAAAGGAGAACCAACCCCATAAATAGCTGTTTTGGTAACCTGATGAACGGTTAACAATAGAGACAATCATAGACCACACTTTGGAAAACCAATACTGTGCCGAAACCGGTTCCAGGTGCTCCGCCGGAAGTGGTCAAATGTAGAACGGAACCAAACGCATGCACACAGCGCATTAAATATAGGCTTTTTCGATGACGCGCAGAACGGTCAGCAAGAAAAGTCTCAGGCCACTTCAAGACTACCGGTAGTGTACCGGAACCACTTTCGAGTGTCTCGCCGGAACTGGCGAAATGCACAAATAAGTGTTTGACAGTACATCAAATAGCAGCTTTTTTGAATACACGATGATCGATTCGTAAGAACATAGCCTCAGACCATATTTTAGACAACCGGTAGTGTCCTGAAACCAGTTCTGGGTGTCCCACTGGAAGTGGTCAAATGTAAAAGTGATCTATACCCACCCATGCATGAGATAAATCAAATCTTGTTTTTTTTTGGGTAACCAAATGAACGTTAGCAATGAAATAGTCTCAGACTATGTTTGGGAGACCCGGTGTGCTCCGGAACCTGTTCCGGTACCGCATCGAAAGTAACCAAATCTACCATGCAACATATTACATCACGGCTTTTTGAATAACCCGAGGAATGGTTAACTAGAAAATAGGCTCACACCACATTACAGACTACCGGTAGGGTTGCACAACCAGCGTTTGGTGCTTCGCCGGAACTACGCAAGTAAATAAAATCAATGCAAGCGATAAATATGTGTAAGAGAACAAAATCTTACGAATTAAACCCACATACCTCTTGTGGGTACCCCCTATCGCTCTTGTTTTCAACGGTCAATAAGATATAGCCCAAAGGCTCAGAAAAAAAATTTGTGATCTGTGATTGTGTAAAGAGTTATAGCTTAGCTTGTTAGTATCGTCTTGATATTGATCAGCCTCCAGTGTTAGTGAAGGTGCTCAACAAAGTGCTCAAGCAGTCAACTGAGAAGTCTGATATTTTTCAGCCCTGCTTATACGTTGAGCATAACGTCAGACTATGTGCAATCAATATGTTTTAGTCAATTCAAAGATGTCTTTGATAAAATGCTTGCTTTTCTATAAAAACATTCGGATTTAGAAACACTTTGACTTACGTTGCCGGAAAGATTGTAAGAACATGTTCGACGAGAAAGGCACTATCACCACTAGGTGGATTAATTTGGGTTTTTTAATGATAAAATTTTAAATATGCAATCAGTTTCAAATTTGCAGTATGGTGATTTATAATGCAGGGGTAGCCTTTTAACTCGCGAAGCACTTTAAATCAAAAAAAATGTTTTGTAAAGCACCCTCATACCCTGAACCATACCTCATAACATACTTAGTTTTATATATTTACCATAATCTCATACTTCCCTTTTTGACTTCATTTTTTATAAATATCTCACGTCGATGATCATGACGAGCGATTTTTTTTGCAAATCCCTTAGCAGTGACAACACGTTTGGCGAATGTAAGCAAAATACCCATTCATCAGACTTTTCCTCAAAGCTTTCTAGCAAACTTCTTTTAACATTCCTTATGACTTCCTCAACGAGAATAAAATCTCAGAGTTGTCTGTCCTTCCGTCACTATTTGAAATGTTTCATTGAAATGTTTCAAATGATGAAAACTACAATAAACATTGCACTGTTGTATTGTACCTGTGTTGAATTGGTGCATCAATGCATTGGTGCATCAATGCATTGGTGCAACGTTGCATAGGGTCATCGTTGCATTGGTGCATCGCTGCATTGATGCATCGTTGCATTGGCTCTTATTTGAATTGATGCATCGTTGCATTGTCACGTCGTTGCATTGGCCGTACATCAATGCATCGTAAAGCGATATTTTGCTATATCAATTAAGCTGTTTCCTAAGTTTCTAGAATTTTCTTTCCTTTCTATGGATCAGAACCCTGCAGCAGTCATTTGCAGTCCTAACCTGGATACTTCAAAGAATACCTTCTGGCGCTTCTCAATGAGATGACCAGTGCTGTGAAATATTTCACACATGCATTGATGTAATGACACATTCCACGCACTTCTACACGACACCGCGGTTTTTGAACTTTATTAAACGATATTTCCGGGCTCTTGCTGTCGATTTTGATTCTTTTTGCACCAAAATGAAGATAATTACTTATATTCTTCGAATAGTACCTGAAACTTTGAAAATTTCACCTAGAAAGTAGCAAATTTCTTGTCGTTTGGTCAAAATTCGTCATTTTTTGCGATGGTGTCCCGTTACGCTGTATTTCTCGATTTCTTTCGAAGAACAAAGGTCCAATTCCCAATTAGAAAGCATAAAATGAATCTCCTATTCAAATCTCATCGTTTGATATACTGGTTAGCAGGTATTTAACTACATAATAATTTT
This sequence comes from Aedes albopictus, assembly GCF_035046485.1. Lineage (NCBI taxonomy): Eukaryota > Metazoa > Arthropoda > Insecta > Diptera > Culicidae > Aedes > Aedes albopictus. Next base: position 239,628,223 of record NC_085138.1, on the reverse strand, counting down.
TGGAAGCAAAAGATTGATTCTCGCACAAAACGTAACGCGTGGAATGTGTCTAATAACTTTCGCGGAATCTTCTTAAAGGTTGCCGTCTAGAAGATTCTGTGAATAAAAATCATAAATATAAAATCCCAAAGTAATTTGTCCTTCCGTCACTTTTTGAAATGCTTCATTCAAATGTTTCACACGGTATGACAGTTAAACAGTTTTTATCCTTGCATTGTTCCGTCGTGCTTTGATTCAATTCAATTCAATTCAATTGTATTAAAGATTATTAAATTATAGGGTGTACAGAAACACTGCACTTTTTGTACTCTAATGAACGTAATGTTCCTCTAATGAGACAAAAAGCACTGTGAGGGTTGTTGTTGTGGTGTTACAATGACTGTTTAAATAGTAGTAAGCTAAAGCTTTTCCTTCCTTAAGATATTTGTCTAGATTGTTATTTACCTTTATTTTAAGTTTTTCTTAAATATAACTACAGATTCAGAATTTCTTACAGTAATGGGCAAATTATTATAAATGCGAGGTCTAATTGCTGTGAACCTTCTTCTACCTATATCAGAAGTAAAATTAGAGGCATCGATACGATCTAAGTTGCGAGTTTCATATTGATGTGTTACATTTTGCAATTCAATATTATGACGTATATCCTGAATGTGTATGATTCTATGGATTATTATTGATGTTTGATTTTCGTGCAAGGCGCTGATTGCAACTATGTTATGGCCCAAACTGTTGAACAAGTTTATTGTAGGATGGAGGAACGGAAGTCGGTAAATTGCTTTAACCCCTTCTGGACGACTTTTTTCACCAACCACGCCGCTGTAGAACACGTCAGCGAGGTGCAAATGACCCAACCGTCCTGAAAGGGTTAATATATCGATTTTGCAGAATTTGCAAGCTTCTTAGCTGATGTTTTCCTACCGAACCCCATACACAAGACGCATATTGGTAACGACTATTTATAAATGCATAATAAATTTTCAAAAGCACATGTTGAGGAAGATAGTATAATAGTTTCCTTAGCATACCGCACATTGGCGCGCAACTCTGAACTACACTTTTTATATGTTCCTTCCATGACAGCGTAGAATCGAGAATAATACCTAAATGTTTGAAAGAATCAACTTCTTCAATTTCTATATTCCTAATCATAAGTCGAGAATGTGTCAAAACGATTGTACGAGGCCCTCACGAAAACATGAACTTTGTTTTCGTGGCATTTAGTGATAGCAAGTTGTTTTCTAAGTATTCACTAACAATATTTAAGTCCTCTTGTATCATGGAAACAATTTTTTGAGGAGTTTGGCCGGCATAAGAAAAAAACAGAATCGTCCGCAAAAAGTCTAGGAACTCCATTCAACTGTAGGTTACTCAGATCATTCACATATATAAGAAACAGAAGCGGTCCTAGGTTGCTACCCTGCGACACTCCGATTACAACACTGCGCTCACTACTCCGATATCCGTTGATAACGACGGTATGTTTCCGATTTTGCAGATAGCTGGAGAACAAGATGTTGGGAAGACCTCGAACTCCACAAGATTCAAGTTTTTTCAAAAGAAACACATGATCTATTGTTTCGAAAGCTTTCGACAGATCCAAGAACAAGCAGCCAGCAAAACGGTTTTTTCGATCAATTGTATCGGACAGTTCATCTACCAGTTCAAGAACTGCCGTCTGAGTCGAAGAACCCTTGCGGAAACCGTATTGTTTTGTATAAAAGAAATTGTTCATATCCAGGAATTCCAGAAGACGTCGCGCGAGCAGCTGTTCAAACACCTTGTTGGTCGCAGGCAGTACAGAGATGGGTCGATAGTTACTTAGTTGTTTCTTATCTCCGTTTTTGAACACCGGATAAACAACTGCTGTCTTGAGGTAATCGGGGTATACTCCAGCGGTGGCAGAATCGTTGAAGGCATCAGCAATAATAGTCGCCAATTAGCTCGATGGTGTTTTAAAGCAGAAATCGGCAATCCATCAAATCCGGTTGCTTTGGAACTATCTAGATTTAAAATTATAGTCAACACTTCATCTGCAGTTGCAGGATTTAGGAAGAAACTGTTTGACACCTCCCGGATAGTGCCATGAAGATTGATGTTATTGGACGACGATAGTTTTTCAGCTAGTTGATTCCCAATTGACGTGAAGTATTCGTTGAAGATATTGGAGACCCGCGCAACATCGGAAACATTCCTATCGTTGATATTGAGCACGATCTCATGAACCTTATGGTGGATGCCCGCCCAGTAGACCGTTAATGCGCTTCCAAAGTTCTTTGGGACTTCTGGCATTCAGAAATTGGTTGTAATACTCCTTCTTAGCTTTCCTATTCGCAACAGCAAGTTTTTTATTTGCTTGTTTCAAAATTTCACCAAGTCGTTCGTCAGTACGGTTCCTTTTCCATTTCTTTAGAGCAGTCTCCCTCGCAAGACATAGTATTTTCATATCGTAGCTGAACCGAGGACATCCATCCTTTTTGAGCCTAACGTGCATAGTTTTTATGGTAGTATTGGCGTTCCGTTACTCAACATAATTTGCAGCAACCAAAGAAAGCCTCTCGTTGGGGCTCACATTGCCCCAGTTGATCTACATATAAGAAAAGATCTATAAGTTTCTTTTATTCCATGTATTACAACCCTACAACAGTCATATCCTCACCAAGGTTTGATACATAATAGTATACCTTTCGCCGCTATCCAAAGAGATACACTATCCTGAGTGAAATAATTTACATATGCATTGATACATTAGCCTTCAATGAAGCTTCTATAAATTTTCCTTCCAGGAGATTCTAGAATTTTCTTGATTGAATAAAAAATCTACTTTTTAGGAACGTCGCTCTGGAATATATTATAACTAACAGACCCAAAGTTATAATGTATTCCTGATATTTTAGTAGATGCCTTATACTTGGCGTGTAGTTAGCTGAGTAAATTCCAAAATTTGTAGCAAATTTCATGCGGTAGACAAAAGGTGTGATAAATTATTTACAGTGCAGTCATGGCAAAATCACAGCAAGTCAGTCAAGGTTCCCCGAATTCAGCGCCGCTTCACTGGTACATTACCACGAATGAATCCCTGGAGGAATCTCTGAAGGTACCGCTTAAGCAATTCCTTGAAGGAACTGCTGGATCAATTTCTGAAAGAATACCTCGAGCAAATTTTGAGGAAATCCCAGCTAAAATTTCTGAAGTAATTCTACGAATATTGAAGAAGTCTTTGAATATATTTGCGAAAGTACCGCTGGAGAAATTTCAGAAGGAATTTTGAAAAAATCTGAAGAAAATTCTAAATGAATTCCTGAAAAAAAACTAAGAAAACTGGAATATTTTAAGAAATCATAAATCACAAATCATTTCTGAAGAAATTCCAGAAGGGAATTCCTGAAGCAACACTTGGGAACCTCTGGCGGAATTCCCAACAAAATCTCTTGAGATGTTCATGGAAAAAAAACCTGAAGAAATCTAACAATAAAAATCCCAAACGTTTGTTTAATGAATTCCTGGAAGAATCCATACAGAAATTCCTAGAGATACGCTTGGAGGAAATCCTGGAGGATTTTTTTGAGAAAATACACTGAGGAATACCTGGTGGAATGTCTGATGAAATCTCTGTGTGAGTTTTTGCAAGATTATTTGCCAGCCTTTCCAGAATCTCTGAAAGAATCTGTAGAAAAACTGCTTAAGGAATAGACTATTTTAAGAAATTATTGGAGCAATTTCTGGAACAGAAATGTCTTGAAGGAATATCTAAAACAATGTGAAAAAATCTTGAGAATATCCCAAATATTCCATCCCTTAATAATCCCTTGATAATCTCTTGCAGAATTTCTATAGCAACCCTTGGAGAAAATACTTTAGCAAGCTTCCGAAAAAAAATTCGAAAGAGTTTTGAATTTCTGAGTCTCAATGCATCCGTGAATCATTTTCTAAAACAAACTATGAAGTATTTTTGAGAAAGTTCAAGAAAGGTTCTCTGGACAAGCTTCATGAAAAAAATGTTAAGAAATTCGAAGATGAAATTCTGGAACAATCTATGCAAGAATTTTTGAAAGAAATACTTGAGGTATTTCCTTAAGGAATCTATGACACATTTTTCTAAGCTAACCGTGCAGGACTTTCTGAAGAAGCTCATGGAGAAATTTCTGGAGGACATTCTAAAGTCTAAAGGAATCCCTAGAAGATTTTGTGAAAGAATTTCTGACTGAATGTCTTTAGGATTTCCGGGATGATTTTTGAAGTAAATCTACGAGGAGTTTCCATAGAAGTCCCTGAAAGAATTTCGTTAAGTATCTCTGGGAGATTTTATCAGGAAATCGCGATTTTTTTAATGATTCCTAGGATGGATTTCAGCAAAAGTTCATAGAAAAATTAGCGAAAAATCTTAGGATTTTTTTTTAAATAATTCTTGGAGAAATTTGTACAGAAATCTGTGGAGGAAAATCTAGGGATATTTCTGAAGAAATAATCTGTCAAATTTAAAATAAAAACCATGGAAGACTTTCTGAAAGAATCTCTCGAAAAATTGTGAAGGAACCCCCTGGGCAATTTCTATAGAAATCCCTGCAAAAAATTTCCGAATGGATCTCACAATTTTTTTTAATAGTTTCTGCAGGAATTTTTGAACAGATCTCAGGAAAATTTTCTGACGCAAATTAAAATTTTCAAAAAAAAAATCCCGCAGTACGTTTTGAAATAAATTGGAAGATCGTTTAGGAGAATGCTTCAAAGTATTTCCTAAGTATTTTTTGAAAAAAAAAAACTAAGAAGTTCCCAAAAATAGGATAAATCTCTGAAGGATTTTCTAAAGAAATCCGTGGAGGAGTTTCTGCAGAAACTCATACATAACTTTCTTGCACAAGTTTTTGTGAAGCTTCTGGAGAGACCCTTAGTGGATTTCTGGAGAAATTGAAAGTAGCTGTTTTTTGAATTTCTGGTGAAATCCTTGGAAAACTTTCCAAAGTAACCCCAGTATAAATTTATGAATGATTTTTCAAACATTTTCTGAAAAACTCTGGAATAGTTTCTGAAGACATCGCCAAAACTTTTATTAACCCTAGCAAGACTTTGGGGTCAATATGACCCAGACAAGCACGCTAGGCGCGCACTACGCCAGCGTGGTACGCCAATCCTAACATTCTATGAGGGTTAAAGGAATTTATGGAGAAATTTCTGAACAGATTGCTAAACAGATTGCTGAAGGAATCCCTGAATGAATTTTTGAAAGAATTCGTGGATCAATTTCTGCACAAATTCAATGTCTATGAATTTGAAAAAATGGAGGAATTTCAGAAGTAAATCATGCTTTGAAAGAATTCTTTGTAGAATAGCAGAAATTTCTAAACGAATCTTCGTAGAAAATTTCCGAAAGAATTAATGAAAGTTTTTTTTTTAAGGGAAGACTTTTTTTTTGGCGGAAGACTCGAACAGAGATGGTAGATTTTCTAAAGGAATCTCCAACAGGCTCTTCAAAAGCCCAGAGATATTTTATTAATAAATATTCAGAGAGGAATTTCTCAAATAATCTCTGAAATGATTTGTGAAAAATCATGGAGGAATTCGAGAAGCAATTCATGACAGACTTCGCAAAAGATTTCTTCTGGAGGAACGCATGGAAGATTAACTGAAATATGCCGTAACATGATGATGATGTTATTGTGTATGGCCATTGCTCAAAATATTGGCTTTTAAATCAACCTTACTTATTATTGGAGACAAAAGATTTTGATTGTAAAAAGCTAGCGAGATAGTGGTATATTCAATATTTAGTGAGAATTACTAATGTATGCCACAAACTCCGAGCATTTTATCGAAAACAGTTTTCATGCAGTTTTTATATGTTTAAGTACATTTTGGTATACAATTTACATTTAAAAAAAATAAAAAAAATGCTTCCATTTTATGTAAAACTAGCTGTACCCGGCAAATTTAGTCTTGCCAACTGCATTGTTTGACGTTTCAAGTCCAAGTTCCTACTGTGCAAAACGTATAAAAAATCGATTTCCAAAAACTTTTTATTTCTCAAAGTTGTTTTGGCTGATAAACCTTCTTTGGGTAAAAACTAACAGAACAAAACAAATATGATCTAGATTAGACGTTCCGTTCGTGAGTTATGCGCGGTCCCACGTATGACACTACATTTTTATATGTATAGATTTGATTTTATAGACTTTTTGAAAATTGGAATGTCCACAAATTGAGGAATACCGGTATTTTGAAGTGTACACAGCTGAAGCAGTTATTCTACAATATCATGAGGGTTTTTGGAACCGATTCCCGGTCGGTCCAAAACCTGTTCACGATAGAAATATTCTTGTTCTTGACATCCTTGGGCATAGAGTAACATCACACGTGCCTCTAGAGCCGACCTACTGATACATCACATAATACAGGCAAGCAAGAAATTTCTCAAAGAAATATGCTAAGTTTGTTCAGTTATTCTTTTACAGAGCTATTTTAATATACTTGTTTCATTTCTATTTTCAGGGCTCCTATTAAACTGTCGATTTGGCAGCCGCAGAATCAGCGCCAAGCCATTTGAAACCCGGGCCGAGATGACCAAACCCGTGGCAGTATAAAATCGTATGGTTTTAATGAACCAAACTCATATAGAGTCAAAAATTTCTTTTTTTTTTTTGAAAATCAACTCTTTATGACGTTTGTTGCACTCCCGATGAAAAGCATTTCTATTGCTAAATTGATTTCTAACAATATTTGTAAATTATCTGGCAATCCGTGAAAATATCCCCCAACGCAAGTAGTCATGATTTTACGTGTGGTTTTATGAACTGAAGTCATGATATCATGACTGATTTTACCGGAAACGCATCATGCGTGTTTCGTTTTGACAGTTTATCATGACTTCTTTCCCTAAAATCATGAACTGGAGTCACGAGAGCGTTTTTTTCCGTGTTTTTTTTAAGGATTGAACTAGCCGCACAAGTTTTTCTTATATCATATTTTTAGGTTTAAAATTACATTTTCAGCAATGGCTATTTTACAATACTGCACTGAAGTATTCCAAAAGTGAATTTAATCTACCACAAGATTTGACAAAAATATAAACAATTCAATTTGAACAGAGAATATTCACATATTTTAAATTTTTGAAGCTTAAATCGAGCCTTGCACATTTCCTGAGTACTCTCATACATCAACCAATATGATAATGGTAGTATACCGCACAACGTGTGGCGTTTGTTTACCATAAACAAACATTAATTGCAAACGGCACAGCAGTTAAACTCAAAAGTATTGACTTAGATAAATTACACCCATAGAAAGTGCATTAACTGTACAGACCAATTTTAACACGACCATAACGTATGGGTGGAAAATATTCGCAGTAAAAGCAGCTAAAAATAGACAACTCCGATCAATTTTGCACCGCGGCGCTGGTGAATACAACAAAGCGATAATAAAAACAGCACTCGGTCAGCAAATCGTGAAAGAATGCACCGTAGGCCCCAAAACAAAAGGAATCGGCCGGGCACCGTGCGCCGCCAGTTGATCGGGCTTCTAGTTCGGTAGGTAGGTGAAGCGTTGTCGTCGTCGTCGCTACCGTGTTTTTTTGTTTTGCAGTTGGCTTGGCGCTTGACGAATGTGGCGCGCCACCGGTGACAACAACGGCGGAGCGACGGCGACGCGACGATTAGCTTACATGTGTGTAACAACAGAACGATATAAAAGTGCAATCAGGCAGAAATGCGGATGAATTCCAGGAAAAGCGGAACCTATTCTACGTGATTTTGCATGTAAATTGGAAACAGATTGCGTTTACATATCTATATATGGTCTGGATGTTCCCGGAAATAAATCTATGTTAATCATTGGAAATTCATTCCCAAAAATGTAGGGATGGATCTGGTGTTGGTGACATCAAAACAATCGAACAATATCAAAATACATTGAAGTGTTTCAAGGTTTTTTACGGCATCATGAGCATCGGCAGCCATGTTGGATATGAGCCTCAAAATTTTAAAGTGATAATTCTCTGCCACCAAAGCGAATATTCGTATGAAAAAGTATCATCCTATATGCTCACTCGCAGTGATTGCGATGATACTTTTTCTGTTGCGTTGCTGCAGAAATGACAGTTTTTTATCACTTCAAAAATGCGAGGCAAACAATCATTGAAAAGCAAAAAGTCAATGATTCGTTTGAAAACTTAGTGATGCAGTAAGACACCTTAAGAATAGCATAAAAGCAGTCATGTCAACCACTAAATGGTACTTCTGTAAACGGCCCCACTCGTCTCATTGACTTTTCATAACATTTGAGTTTTCGTCAAAGGAACCATTTTCCCCGACAAAACCGTTTCCCTGCCAACTTCCACAACACAGTGTCACTCTATCACAAAACACCGCCTACAAGCTATATAACCAAGCGAACTGTGCCGCATCATCTTCACAGTAATCAACACACAATGTAAAAATTACAATGGCAGATAAAAAAAAACAAAACATCGGATTTTGCTGAAACATTGTTTACCATCCAAAAAGTGAGTGAGAGCGGTGTGGCAGAGAGAGAAACGGTTAACCCTGAGGATTGCGGACTGAAATTTGTCATTGACGAGATCGCCATTACGAGGGGTGAGGGTGGAAGCTGGAGTACCCTTCAGCGAAAAAAAAAGCTGGAGGAACACGAGGCGGTGTAGCGCTGACTGAGGATGCGCAGAAGACTGGCGCAGGCCTCGTGCGGACGCTGAACCGCTACAGGAGTGAGCTACCAAAAATGTTAATACATAGTCGCCGAACAGCATGACGAGCTGTTCGGCTACACGGGCGGGCCGAGAAACATAAGCAACCAAACCCAAACTGCTGAAAAAAGTCAAATAAAATTAATTATGATAAGGTCTTTTTTTTTTTTTTTTCCTTCTAAACCATAGGGGGATAAATCTGCTCATCAGACACCCTAACAGGAAGGTTAGGGTAGTGTGGGGATGAGGCCGTCTTCTACAATGCCGGTAGAAGCCAGGACTACTCTCTCCTCGACCCACTAAAACACATTCCTATGGTCGCCAAACCCTACGTCTCTCCGGAACCACCAAGAAGGTATTGCTTCAGAGAGGGGCTAGTGCATATCGCACCCTCAAGGTTAGCTGCCGTAGCCTAGCAGCAACGAACATCGATGACTCGCTCTGGAGAGTCCATCACGATAGCATGCTGGCGCTTAGCCAGTTTCCCGAGTGGTCCTCGCCACTCCCTTTGTCCTCGGAAGGCGGGCAGGGTCAACCCCGCCCGCGCCCTACTGCTGAGCGGACATCAAGAACTGATGCCCACGTGCAACCCGATCTGACCTGCCCGCAAAGGAAGGGTATCACTACCCTTCAGGCCCTATCAGATGCACCCGTAGGATGCAGACAGCAGGGTCTCACCTACCCCGACCCTTGCCGGGGACCCCTTTCCAACCGCGGGCTCAGATCCAACCCAGTAGACTGACGCCACGACAGCACCGCTATCGGGACTTCCTCTCCGCGGCCACTTAATCGCTGTAAGGGTCGATCTCGACCGCAGGGCACCGGTATGACCTACGAAGCCGACTTCGAACCCCTGGACCACCTCTTGTACTGCATCTGGACTAGCCATTCTCCGAATCCACGCGCCACCTCCTTTGTAGCTCCCAGACGATATGGGTGATAGCCGTTGAAACGGCATTCCAGCTAATCTCATCCCTACACATTCTCTGGACCAAGTTGTCCGGAGTTGTGTCCTCCCCGCATGTGGCAAGCATGCGGTCACGCATTGTGCGAAAACGCGGGCACACGAACAAAACGTGTTCCGCCGTTTCCTCTAAACCATTGCACACTGGGCATTCGGGAGAATCCGCATGCCCGAAACGGTGTAGATACTGTCGGAAGCAACCATGACCTGTAAGGACCTGTGTCAGGTGGAATGAAACTTCCCCATGGCGCCTATTAATCCAACTATCTACCCTCGGTATCAACCTATGGGTCCACCTTCCTTTGGTGGAACTGTCCCACGCGCGCTGCCATTTGACCATAGAGGCCATCCTGACAGTCTTGCGTATGCCTCTTGTGCCGCGCATTTCGAAGCACTCCATATCCTCACTGATAAGAATGCTGATGGGCACCATACCAGTAATGACACAGAGAGCGTCGTGTGACACGGTACGGTACGCGCTTGCAACCCTCAGACACATACGCCTGTAAGTACTTTCCAGCTTCCGTCGGTAGCATTCAGTACTTAGCGCGGTACCCCACGCCGGGCCGCCATACCTAAGTATGGACGTAGCAACACTAGCCAGAAGCTTGCGCTTACTGGCGTACACCGCTGAGCTATTGGACATCATCCGGGACAGTGCCGCAATAGCTGTGGAGGCTCTTTTACAGGCATAATCGACGTGGCTACCGAAGGTAAGCTTATCGTCGATCATCACGCCCAAGTGCTTGACAGAGCGCTTCGACAGGATAGTGCACTCTCCTACACTGATCTCCGTCTGCTGCGCCGACTGCATGTTGTTAACAACCGTCACCTCTGTCTTGTGGTGAGCCAGCTCCAGTTTTCTGGACCGCATCCACGCCTCCACAACCTTGATCGAGTGGTCGGTAGTCAACTTCACCTCCTCGATCGTTTCACCGTAGACTTCGAGCGTAATATCATCGGCAAATCCGACAATCACCACTCCCACTGGGTACTCTAACCTCAACACCTCGTCGTACATGACATTCCATAACACCGGACCCAGGATGGAACCTTGCGGGACTCCTGAGGTTATGTGAAAGCACTTCCGACCCACCTCCGTGTCGTATACTAGTACGCGATTCTGGAAGTAGCTTCCGAGAATTTTGTACAAGTACTCCGGTATCCCCAGACGCAAGAGCGCATCGGCAATAGCAGCCCAACTGGCGCTATTAAATGCATTCCTTACATCCAGAGTCACTACCCCGCAGAAGCGAATTCCCCTCCTCTTAGGCTCGAGTGCTTTCTCGGCGGTTTTTGTAACCGACAAGATAGCGTCTACGGTGGACCTCCCCTTCCGGAAGCCATACTGGTTGCTCGAGAGAACATTTACGCCCTCAGTGAACTTCAACATTCTATTGAGGATGATCTTTTCGAGCACCTTCCCCGCCGTGTCAATCAAGCATATTGGTCTATATGCCGACGGGTCTCCGGGTGGTTTCCCCGCCTTTGGCAATAGTACCAGACTCTGCCTCTTCCAAGCTTCTGGGAAAACTCCCTCGTCCAGGCATTTCTGCATAGCAGACCTGAACATCTCGGGAGCTTCTGCAATAGCTACTTTTAAGGCCAGGTTCGGAACTCCGTCCGGACCTGGGGCCTTACCTACGCTAAGGGACTTAGCTATCCCCGCAAGTTCCACATCGGTGACCCTTTCCTCATCGCCAGCCCCAGTCCCTGGCTGTCCTACGAAAGGAGGCCAAGGACTAGGATCATGACGCGGAAAAAGTCCTCCAATGATCCCCTCCAACATCTCTGGAGATTGCTCTGTATGAGCCATCACACCTCTCGTCTTGGCCATAACGATCCTGTAGGCATCACCCCACGGGTTCGTATTGGCACTCTGACAGAGACCCTCAAAGCAGGCCTTTTTGCTTGCTCTTATCTCGGTCTTGAGCGCGGCTTTTGCAGCGGCGAACACCACCCGCCGTTCGTTTCGCTCTTCCTCTGATCGTGCTCGCTGCATCCGCCGCCTAGCCCGTAGGCAGGCGCGGCGCAGGTCCGCAATCGCATCGGTCCACCAGTAAGCCGGTGGCCTCCCATTTCTAGGGTGGACTCGCCTAGGCATGGTCGCATCACACGCACGTGAGAGCACCGCTACCAGCTCATCACCGTCTAAACCGAGTAAGTTTCGCTCACGGCGGAGCGCTTCCCTAAATACCTCTTCGTCGAAGTATGATGTCTTCCACCTACGAGGGCTTGGCCTTGGCCTAGCCGCCTCTTCTTCTATCCGCTGTCTGCTGTTGTTGTAGTCGATACTGTAGCGAACCGCCAGGTGGTCGCTGTGAGTGTAGCCATCATCTACTCTCCAGTTCGAACTACTTGTTAGGCCAGGACTACAAAAGGTCACGTCAATAATTGACTCCGCTCCGTTTCGACTATAGGTACTCTTGGTACCGACGTTAGCCAAGTCGACATCTAAGATGGCCAGTGTTTCTAGCAGGATCTGACCCCGCTGGTTCGTGAAACGGCTTCCCCATTCCACAGCCCAGGCATTAAAGTCACCCGCTATTACCACCGGCCTTCGCCCTGTTAGCACGGTCGT